>NC_082729.1:24987112-25662209 GCF_030144855.1 Hypanus sabinus | reverse complement strand
CTACTTGTGTCCGCGAAAATTTCTAACAATACATTTCCATCAGCAAAAGCAGGATACAGCACGCCATGCGAGTATAAGCAATTCTGACAAGCAGTACACAATATAACCATATAACAATTGCAGCACGGAAACAGGCCATCTCGGCCCTTTTAGTCTGTGCCGATCGCTTACACTTACCTAATCCCACTGACCCGCACTCAGCCCATAACCCTCCATTACTTTCCTGTCCATATACCTATCCAATTTTATTTTAAATGACAATATCCAACCTGCCTCTACCACTTTTGCCCCCTAACTCTCAACTCATGTCCTCTTGTTAGAATCTCCCGTACTCTCAATTGAAAAGCCTATCCACGTCAACTCTATCTATCCCCCTCATAATTTTAAATATCTCTATCAAGTCCCTCCTCAACCTTCTACGCTCCAAAGAATAAAGACTTAACTTATTCTACCTTTCCCTGTAATTTAGGTACTGAAAGCCAGGTAACATTCTCGTAAATCTTCTCTGTACTCTCTCTATTTTGTTGACACCTTTCCTATAATTCGGTAACCAGAACTGTACACAATACCCCAAATTCGGCCTTAGCAATGCATTGTATAATTTTAACAATACATCCCAACTCCTATACTCAATGTTCTGGTTTCTAAAGGCCAGCATACCAAAAGCTGTTTTCACCACACTATCCACATGAGATTCCACCTTCAGGGAACTATGCACCATTATTCCTAGATCACTCTGTTCTACTGCATTCTTCAATGCCCTACCATTTACTATGTATGTCCTATTTGCATTATTCCTACCGAAATGTAACACCTCACACTTCTCAGCATTCAGCTCCATCTGCCATTGTTCAGACTACTCTTCTAACTGGCCTAACTCCCTCTGCAAGCTTTGAATACATACTCCATTAGCCTTTAGAAATAAACGTCAATGAAGACAGAAAGAAGAAAAACGAAGAAGTTTTTTTAAAAAAATGTAGAAAATAGAAGAAAGATGATCGCGAACCTCCATGGAAAACATCTACGGGATGTGACAGACCCCAGGTCGACAAGGAAGGAAGCATCGACGCCTGACTCAGAGTTCAGGACTTCTTTACAGAAACCCTGGGGATAATTTTGGAAATACAAGTTCAGGTGGTTAACACAAAAATGATCAAATATACGACAAATTCGGGACGATAAATATAGAGAAAGAGAAAAGAGACCATAAACAACCCAACGCATCACAGTACCTTGCAGCAGTTTTACAAACTCAAGCACAATTTGCAGGAAAAATTTTATCAATCAAAGTCTTTCTTCAAATACAGACTCATAAAAGACGTTACAGGCAAGTACAGGTTAATTGGAATCGCGAAAATCCTCAGATGTTGGAAAACTGATCAACGCGTACAAAATGCTCGAGAAACTCAGCGGGCCAGTCAGCATCTATGTAAAAATAGAATTCGGACTTTCGGGCCGAAATTCTCCGGTAGGACCGGAGAAAAATAAAACTGAGAGGTGGATTCGAAAGTTTGGGGAAGGGGAGAGGGAAATGCCAGGCAATAGGTGACACGTGGAGGGAGGGGTGATGAAGCAAAGAGCTGGGAAGTTAATTGGTGAAAGATACAGAAGGCCATGGAAGAAAGGAAGATGACACCTCCCAACCCTCCTCCCCGCTCCACCGATGGAAAGCGATGGTCGGGAATTGAAATAACATCGAGAGAGAGAGAGAGAGAGAGAGAGAGAGAGAGAGAGAGAGAGAGAGAGAGAGAGAGAGAGAGAGAGAGAGAGAGAGAGAGAGAGAGAGAGAGAGAGAGAGAGAGAGAGAGAGGACAAGGGTTATGAGAAATGGACAAGAAGTGGCGGGAAGCATCAGTGCAAGTTTGAGCAGTCGATGATCATGCCAGCAAGTTGGAGGATGCCAAACGGAATCCTGAGCTTTGTTCCTAATACTAAGTGTGACCTTATCTCGATAGTGGAGGAGGCCATGGATGGATATATCAGAATGGGAATGGAAAGTGGAATCAAAATGTGTGGCCACTTGGAGATCCTGCTTGTCTGGCATATAAAATGAATTGGCATTTTTCAATGAATCGAAACTTTTTTGAATATTTGTGGAGTCATTTCCTGCATGTAGATACCCGTGAGGACAAATCACTTATTGGAGGTTAAAATACAAGCAACAGTTTGCCATAAACTCATGCAATCATGAATACCTTTAGTGAATGCACAGGTTATTTGTCATTCAAATATAATTCGAAATATTCCATACGTTCTGTAAGCGCACGAGCCCTGCTAGAAAGACCGAGGAGGACAGCAGGGTAGACCACTGCGTTTTACAAAACGTCGCATTCAAACTGTAAATAATTTGCCGAGCTATCATCTTTCCGTTTTCTGAATACGAAAACAAAGCATCCCACAATACCAACCGCTTGAGCTGAATAAATACACTGTGCGAATTGCTTACCCATAAAGAAGTCAGGAATAAAAGAGGAACACAGGCACGCTACATTTGACAAACATAATTAGGCAGGACGTGCAAAATCCAACTGCAAAGATTTGAAAATAATATCCTGAATACTGGAATGGCTCTGTATGTCAAGCTGCAAAGAGAAACGAGTTAAGCTTCCGCTGCCGATGCTATGTTTCCAACTCTCTGCCCAAAAAATTTATGGCATGTATTACTCCGTACAGATAACAATGCGCTTTCAATACCAGTGTTGGATCTGCAGAAAAATATGGCATGCATTTTAACTTTGAGAAGGAGCACTATTCCAAGTGGAACGTTGACAACATAACAGGTAATTGTGACAAACAGTCAGCTACCTGAAATACATTATACCAAGTGGATACCTCTGAGCTATAACATTGACATTGTGGTAGCGATTCGCTGGGAGTCCCACCCGCTGAAATAAATTGATAATAATTGATTTCGAAATGCATGACTGTCGGCATTCTCATAATTGAAAGAAGTGGTGAATTTCGAATCCGCTGCTGGCGACAGCATGGACATACACTCTGAAAGATACCGGATTTTTAATGGAACTGCGATTTCCATGATAACGCTCTGCTAAAGCGAACATAAAAGCCAAAAATAGCGCATATAATCCAGCAAAATTTAGTGGTAAATTAGAGAATTGGCAAGTTCAGAAAAAACAACAGTAGGCAACCAATAAGTAATTAAGAAGGTAGAGATGGAATACGTAAGTAAGGTAGAAGATACCAAAAGTTTCTCCAGGTCAGTTAAGTGTAAAACAAAGGCGAGAGTGGATATTGGAACGCTGGGAAACGATGCTGAAGAGTTAGAATTGGGGACAAAGAGATAACGGAGAAACTGGAGTGTTCTGCAACTTTATTTTTTACCGTTGGAAGGCACTAGCAGTCTGGTGGAAGTTACAGGTGTCAGGGGGACTGAAAGGTATGAAGTTACGATTAGTAGAGCGAAGCTTTTTGGGAAGCTGAAAGGTCTGTGGGTGGACAAACCACCTGGAGCAGATGATGTGCACATCAGGGTTCAGAGAGATGTGGCTCAAGAGATCGTAGTTGTACTAGCACTAATGTTTGAAGAGTCACAAGATTCTGTAATGGTACCGGAATTCTGGAATATTGCAAGTGTCATTCCACTCTTCAAGCAGTGAGAGAGGCAGAAGAAGTTAAACTTTAGGAAAATTAGTCTGACATCAGTCGTGGGAAAATGTTGGGTTCGATTATTAAGTATGTGGTCTTTGGATATGTCCAGTCTCATGATAAAATAGACGGCTGTCAGGATGGTTTCCTCGAGGGAAAATCTTGCCTGACAAAACCATAGGAATCCAGGAAAAAACAACAGCAAGGATAGTCAAAGGAGAATCTGTTGAGGAGGTGCATTTGGATTTTAAGAAGGTCCCTGAGAAGGTGCCACACATGAGGCTGCGTAAAAAGGTACGATCCCATGGTATTACAGGAAATATTCTAGCAGGGATAAAACCGTGGCTAATTGGTAGGAGGCAAAGAGTGGGAATAAAGGGGGCATTCTTCGCCTGGACGCCGGTCAACAGTGGTGTTCCACCGGGATCTGTGTTTGGACCGATTCTTGTTCCGTTAAATGTCAGTGATTTGGACGATGGAATTGATGGTTTTGTTGTAATGCCCATAGACGACATGAAGATACAAGGAAGGGCAGGTAGTTTTGAGGAAGTAGTGAGCTACAAAGGACTTAGACAGTTTAGGAGAATGTTGAAAGAAGTGGCTGGTGGAATATTTAGTTGGGAATAGTATGACCATGCGCTTTGGTAAAAGAAAGGAAAGTGTTGATTATTTACAAAATGCAGAAAAACATTTCAAAACTCAGGTGCAACGGGACATGGGAGTCCTTATGCAAATTTGACTAAAGATTAATTTGAAGGATGAGTTGGTGGTGAGAAAAGCTTTCGGCCAGAAACGTCGACTACACTCATTTCCATAGATGCTGCCTGGCCTGCTGAGTTCCTCCAACATTTTATTTTTTTGTTGCTTAGATTTCCAGCATCTGCAGGTGTTTTCTTCTTCGTCATCGTGTAATCAAAGTCGTTATTTCCGAGTTCTGACCCTGCTGAAAATAACGTGACGACTTTGATGTCATACTTCAAGGATATTTTCTTGATATCAACCCATCGTGACGTGTCCTACGATTGAAACAGAATATTAATATAGCAGATTTCTTTTAATCGGGATAAAATGGACCACGGCAATTAGGCCTAATTAAGTGCCTAGCAGAGTTAGCAGTTTAATGGAAATAGTTGAACGTATAAAAAAGACCAAGCTAACGTTTAAATGAGTTGCAAATATGTTTGCAAACGAAGTAAAAAAGAAAGCAGAATGCACCGGCCACTACTGCAAAACTACCATACGTTTTATTGACAATGTTGAATAGTAAAGTTACCAAAAAGTATAAACTAATGGCAAATTAAAACCAGCAAAGGAAAGACACAAAACATTCACAATACAATCCATTACTTACCTACACAATCCATCTTTTGCAACGTTTACAACAACAGCAAAGCATCAGGCCAGCATCTGAGTCGCTGTACGTAAAAAGTCTTCGTTGAGTATTAAAATTTCCCTCCTATATTCTCTATATTCTACTACAGTGGCACAGTTTCTTCGCTCCCGTCAATCAGTCGGCGGCACATAAGGGGAAGTTGGGGGAGGTTATTCGGGCTTACCTCACCGCCCAAGTTGAGCGAGTCCATTGAATCGAAAAACGCACTTCGCGCTCCTCATCAGCTAACCGTCCTCCCCTTCGTGCAATTTAATGCTCACTGATCATCAACGGTTTCCTCCGTCTCGTGTCAGAAACTGAGAATGGAATCAAAAAGTCACCACTCCGCACTGCCATACTGAGCTGAGAGACCTCTAACTAAATTGCTAAAGGGCTGCTCGTCCACAGCATACCATTGCGAATGCTAGCATCGCACGATGAGGCATGTTCAAAAAATGATGTTTAATTTTGTTTAATTACATTCTCGCAGAAAACCTGGCTATCTCTGGTGGAACCACGGGGATTTCACGAAACGCCGGATGATATCCATTTTCACGGACTGATAACGTACAAGAGATGATATACTGTAGAGATGATACACTGATGATATACTGTAGAGATGATATACTGTAGGTGAAGAGATATACTGTACTTTGCGAAGGTCTTGGGCAATATATGGAGCTAGGTTGGTGACGACATTTGCACGGTAATGTGACAAATTTTACGTATTGCACTGTACTGTTTCCTCAAAAAGAAACACAAACACAGTGCATGATATTCATGAGTGGTGATAAATCTGATTCTGACATTGGTATCCAATGTGAGCTAAGAGTGCAAAGGAGACAGCAAGAAAGTAATCATTCTTGCTAAAAGTGGAAGGGAGAGGAGCGCGAGCACGAAGCACCTGAGAAACATTTTGTACTGATCGATGAATCAATGGCTGTGGAAGCAAAAAAACACCTTTCGAGGTGTGTCTGAACCCACCTCTGACACTCCTTCTTTGCCAGCTATCGCACACCTCCCACGCGGTACTGCACCCTCACCTGGTCCGATGTCCTTCGCTCCAGCTAGGTTTACAAACACCCGCTCAGATTCATGTTGATAAATACAGTACTGTGCAAATGTCGTGGACATCCTAGCTATATATATATATATATATATATATATATATATATATATATTTGCGTCTGTGACTATTGCATAGCACTGTCTATCTATAGGCCCATAAACCATAGGAGTACAAATGGAGCACTCAGCCGATCGCTTGCACAACCAGACCATCATAACTGATTTATTATCCCTCTAATCCAATTCCCCTGCCTTTTATTTTGTAACATTTGATGCCCTGAATAACACAACACTATTAATCTCCGAGATAAATCTATACTGCACCCTCACCAGGCCCGAAGGTCATATATATATATATTTGTGCGTATGACTATTGCACAGTACTGTCAATCTATAGCCCAATAAGACATAGGAGCACAATTCGAGAACTCATCTGATCGCCTGCAACATCCGACCGTCATGATTGATTTATTATCCCTCTAATCCAATTCCCCTGCCTTTTGTCTTGTAACTTTTGATGCCCTGAATAACCCAATCTCAAGGTTATATCTGCACAACGAACTGGCCTCCACGGTCGCCCGTGGCAATAAATATCATCCTCTGGCTAAAGAGATACCTTCTTATCTCTGTTCTTAATGGATATATGTATATTAAGGCTACGCCTTCTGGTCTTGGATTCATCCATTATAGGAAACGTCTCATCCACACATACTCTGCCTTTGCCCTTCAATATTCGATAGGTTTCAATATGATCCCCAATTATTCTAAACACTATTGGATACAGGCATAGAGCTATCAAAGTTTCCTCAGACGTTAGGCCTGTCATTTCCGGAATCATTCTCGGGAAACTACCCTGGACCCCGTCGAATGCCAGCACATCATTTCTGAGATACGGAGATAAGGGGTTCAAAACTGCTTACAATACAGACCAATGCCTTAAAAGGCCTCTCTAAAAAAATGTTGACATCAAGTTACTTTCTTCGAACTGAAGATGCATATTGAACCTTATGGAATCGTGCATAACCACAATCAAGTCCCAGTGCACCTCGAATTTCTGAAGTTTCAATTTCATTATCGTTTAGAAAATATTCTATACTTTTTTTCGTCGAGCTAAGCCCATAGTCATATAATTACCCACACTGTATTCCATCAGTCAGGATCTCACAATTTGTGAAATTCCTTATGGAAACTCCCTGCACCCTCAACAACACCTGTCACTCCACCTATGCATTGTCTGCAAAGTTTGTCAGAATGCCATCTCTTCTGTTATTCAAATCGTTGACTTATAACCTGAAAATACCAATCACTGCGGAAGACCACTTATCACGAGAAGCCAACTGTTAGGCGCCTCTTATCTCGACCTCTCCTCCTGCCGGACCGTGAGTCTTCTATCTATGTTGGAACCTTATCTGTAATACGATAGGCTCTTGTCTTGTTAAGCGGCTTCAAGTGTGGCATGTTGTCAAAGACTTTCTGGAAATCCAAGCAAACAACATCAGCAGACTCTCACTTGTCTATACTACCGACTTATTTGTATTCCGACCTTTCAGCTTCCAAAGCACTTCTCCTTATAAATAACATCCCCAACCACTTTCTCGGATTTCTGGTACACTGTGTCTTTCACACTGAAACCTGATGCTATATAATCATTATTTTCCCACAAGTTGTTTGTTCTGCATTAGTAGATATACTGCGCCATTTACAACAGTCCAATATGCACTCCCGCCTCTCTTTTACACTTTTCATGTAAAAAAAACAACTTATGTTATCCTCTTTGATATTATTGGCAATCGTACCTTCATATTTCATCCTTTCTCTCCATTTTCCTGTTGTTTGAATAAGAAGAGTAAACGTAATATCTGTTAAAGGAAATTTTTCTTGGGAAGCCCATGAATCCACAGACACCGATGAAGGCTGACAGGGGTTATTACTGTTGGGTTCACTGGATGAGCTAGTCAAGAACAGCAGAAATCGTCTAGATACGGCAGTTCACTAATTAAGGAGAAAAAAGCGTAGGGATTAATTAATCATTGGAATTTTCGAACTAAAAGCCCTTTGTGAGCTCCGTCGCCAAATTTATAAATAACATCGATAGCCTATCACACTTTATGAGATACTTCATTGTATGTAGTTGGTAAAGAAAAAAAAAAGATGCTGCATTAAAATACCATTCGTGACCTGACTGAATTTAGAAATATTAACATGCGACGACTGTTTCGTGATTCGATGCTCTTATGAACGGTCCAGAGAGATAAATGTAAACGCAACATGTCCAAGAACAGTTATTGAAAATTGCTGCACGTTAATGAGTCAGAACAAAGAAAGATCTTCAACACACCATGTTCACATCGACAAAACGATATCAATCATGATTAATTTAATTAATGAGATTTCCCTTTATACAATTCTGACGATACTGAAATAGATGTCCAGATACTTGCATAAATGTTGTGACATCTTTGGCTCCTGCATTACTTCAGGTGATGCGAACATAGTACTGTACAAAGATAAGGAGACTAATCTAAAATTTTTGGTACCAAGACAAGCACACATATATTATCCAACATTTTCAGTAATGGAAATTAATCGACACAGGCAATATGAAGATGCAATCGCATCTTACTTATAGTTTAATATTTAGAATGGTACGCAGTACTCCAATGAGGTTTAATCAATATTTTATGAAGTTCGACCTCAACTTCAATTCAGTTAGATTCAACTTCATGAAGAATGAAGATAGACATCCCAACAGGTGCTTATCTCTTACCTCTAAGATTGAGAAGAGCAAGTGGAACAGATCCTTCGTTCCATGATACTGCCTCAACCTTTTACCCTGTTCTAAATTGTATCTAGCCCTCTCCTAATACTCGTACTCACATTCACAAATTGCATGCCATAAATATAACTCCAATTTTCTAACATCCATGTGCCAATTGGAACGTTTTTAAATTGTCTACAACTGCCAATGCCACAGACAAGCGTCCATGCTCCCACATTTCTCAAAGTTATTTTCCCCACTCGTGTTCGCCTTTTCCCCCATGCCAAAAGTTGTTTGGGCATCTATTTGGGTCTATGCCACTTATTATCACTTACCCCTCAATAAAATCAACGATTGTCCTATTCTCTTCGAAGGAGAAACGTCCCTACTCCCTCATAGGTCATGCTCTCTAATCCAGGCAGCATCTTCTCAAATCTTTTCTGCACTGTTCCACATACTTCCGAAGAGCAGACCAACAGAACTGAACACAATGGTCTATGATTGTGTTATTCAGGCTGCAACGTTACCTCACGGCTTTTGAACTCGGTAGCCCGACTGATGAACACACCATAATGCTTCTAAACCAAAGCGCGTGGCCACACTGAGGATTTTAAATGTGCAGACCTCCAGGATTCCTCTTTTCCTCCACATTGTTCAACGTTCTATTGTTAATCTTGTATTCTGCGTTGACATTCGACCCACCAAAGTATAAATATTACGGGGAACAGACGTGCAAGAGTATATCCCTGCGTCACGTTAGTTGCCAGCGACCTCTAGGCAGAAGAAATTTAAAACTACAACGACTCTCTTCCTACTATGAGCAAGCTAATTTCGAAACAGCTAAGGTAGCTTTCACTGGATTCCCGTCCTTGTAACATTCTGAATGAGCCGACCAAGTTTTTCTTAGTCTATTACAAAAAAGTGTTCAGCCAAGAAGGCATGCCAATTGTTAGCAACATTTTTCAGAATTTCCATGATTTTCCGTAAGGTCCTCCGTTCAACCAGCTGCCTTCAGGGTGTCAAATGTGACTCCTATAACAGAGCCAGACCTTCTAATCAGTTTATTCAGACTGTTGGCATTATCTGTGTGGATGCCTTTGCCTCAGCACACCGCCGCATAGAAGGTTGTACTGCCGAAACTGACTGGTAGAATACGCTTTTATCCATGCCGTACACAGCTCTGAAGGCGCACGAACGGTCACATAGTCCATTATTCATGAACGCAACTACCCTCACCCCCAGGAGTGATAATTGTATGGTATTGAAGACACTTGAGAAATCTAACTAATATGATTCTTACAGTGCAGCCGTGCTTATCCAAATGGGGGTAAACTCTGCTCAGCCGGTAGATGGCAGCATTGTCGCCTCCTGTATGCTCCTGGCAGGCAAACCAGAGCGAATCGATCTAACCAGGGGCTGGAGGTGAGACAAGACCTGCCCAAAAGCTCCACGTGAGTCCCTAAACTAACTTCACTGCCCTGCTCGCTCTCCACAGCCCTGTGTCTTGAAGTGAACTAAACCAATTGACCTATTCGTGCCATCGTCCTGTGCACCCTCCAAACGAGCGACGCTGCCTCACTTTCATATCCACAGCTACGTCTCAGGCTCTGGACTAATCCCACTGTTTCTCTCTTAGCACAAACCTGTTTCAGTCCCACAAATGAACCACGTTGCTCTACTCCTTCCCGACAGTCCTTTTGTCAGTCCACGAACCGATCTCACACCCCCAGCCTCTCCCCACAGCCTCGTATCTGTACTGAACTAATATCACTGATCCGGACTTGTCAACTTCCACATGAACGACAATGCACCACTCTCTCCCCACACTGAACTAATTCCATAGCTCCACAAACTCGTGACAGTCCAGTGCCCACGCCCAAATAAACACACTTCCCTGCACACGCGCCACAGCCTGGTCCGTCCACGAAAAAAAAAACACACTGCCCCACCCTCTTTTAATTGCTCCGTATTTGTCCCCTAAATAAATCCCTCTGTCCTAGGGATAGCGACGGAAGCAGAATTCCAACAGTTCACATAACCCCATCAGTCTATCACAAACTTTAGCTCTCCTCTCTTTACTGTGAAATCCTCTACCCCGGATCATTCACGAGGTTGGCTCCGCACCAGCACTGAGAAACGAAGATAATTAGCCGTCGACATTCAATTTCTTTTCTGCCGTTCTCTTTAGTGCATATTGTTAATGGTCATCTTACTTTGATTTCGATTTCATTCTCACAGGTAAAGTCATTGTAGGAGATGAATACCGTTGGGGCAGGAACTGATCATTTGCAATATAAATCCAATTATTTATGCAATGCAATTTGGGTCAGAATAGAACAAAAAAAAAACGCCCGTTACTTTTCTGTAATTGATAAATAAAACCTTCGTCACCCACTGCAAAATGAAACTGCCCGTTATATTGAAGAGCAGAACGACAGATTTCTTTCGGTTTTCCGTCTCCAGCTCTTTTTCATTCTTTGTATCCAGGAAATTTTCCAATGCATTTAAGGTTTTTGCCAGACGGGAATTAAATACGTTCCTCCATTTGATGAGGCCCACGTTGCTAAATACTTTCAGCGTTTTGAAGAATTTGCTGAGAGCGTACGGTGGCCAAGAGAGCTTTGGCGTCTCATGTTGCAGAGTGTAATTAAAGGTAAGGCTCAGCAGGCTCATTCTGCACTATCAGTTGAAGATGCAGCTGAATATGACGCAGTAAAACAGGCTTTGCTTAAAGCGGATAAACTGGTTCCAAAGGCCTACAAGCAAAGGTTTAAGAATTTGAGAAAATCTGTGAGCGAGACTCATGGAATTTACTTATGAAATGCCTGTGTGATTTGAACGTTGGTGCAAACCTAAAAATGTGAATGTTGAATACGACAATTTGAAAGAGTTGGTTCTAATTGAAAAGTTTAAAGGCTGCATTCATTAAGATATTTAGACGAGAAGGATGCTTGAACTTTGCAGGCGGTTGCTAAGCTCGCAGATGAGTTTGTCCTAAACCATAAGTATAAGTTTGTCCCAAGTAAGACCTTCCAGAAGGATAGCATGGATAATCAGGGTAAAACAGAAATCATATCTGGGAATAGTGACAAATATATAGATGAAAAATAGCAACTAAAGGAGAAACGTTCTGGACCTGTTTGTCACAATTACCATAAACCTGGTCATGTTATGGTTAATTGTTTTCTTCTTGTGTTTGGGCACGAGGTTCGATGTCCTTTGGCATTGTTAATGCAACAATCGACCAACAATGACTTGCATATTGTTGGACCATGTTTGAAAATTCTAAGACAGTCGTAAAGAAAACCAAAGTTTTCTTTATAAGAAAACCAAAGTTAGAACATTTAAGACCGGGGATAATGTGGCCGTTCTTTTCCCTGTGCAGACAAGTTCTCTGCAGGGTCTATTCCATGCTCCCTATGGAATTGTGCCTCAGGTCAATGATGTGAATTATGTATCGAAGGAGACCAACATGGCTGTATCACATAAACGTGATTAATCCGTACCTTTAAATGCCGGCTGCAGCTGCGGCGGTTGCTGTGAATCGGGGCGAATCTCGACTCTCTGAAGGTTTAATGGATGATCCTTCTGAGGCCCATTTTAAAACATACTTTGTTCTGGCTAGATTGCCAAATTCCAATATTTTGGAAAACTTTGATGAAAAGCTGTCTCATTTAAACCACAGCAGCAGCAAAAAATGAAGCAGTTCATTATGAAATATCGGGATTTGTTCCGTGATGTTCCAAAAGGAACAGGAGTGGCCTCACATGATGTAGATGCTGTAGATGCCAGACCTATAAAGCATCATCCATATCGCATGAATGCTGAGAAATGTAAACCTGCTGATCAGGAAATTGTGTACAATTTAGCAAATGGCATTATTAAGCATTCTACCTCTGAATGGAGATCACCTTGTGTCATACGTAAATCAGATGTTAGTATCATGTTTTGCACTGATTACAGAAAGGCGAACGCTACAACAAAAACAGATGATTATCCATTTCCTATAGTGGATCATTGTGTAGACAAGGTTGTAAAAGCTAAGTTTCTTACGAAAATCGATCTGTTTAAAGGGTATTGGTGTGTTCCATTATTGGATGGAGGTATAGAAATCTGTGCTTTTGTAACGCCTTCTGGGATGTATGAATACCATGTTCGGTTCAATGTAGCCTCATATGCGGCATCTTGTAAAATGCCTTCAAGTAAGCAGCATGCACAGAATACCTTGCCGACATTGGCCTACTTTATAAACAAAACCTCATCCAAAATTGTCTCAACCAGTGAACTCAGGCTAACTGGCCTATTCATTTCCTTCTGCCTCCCTCCTTTAAACAGCGTTGTGGCAGACTTTTTCTCAGTCCTCCGGAAATATTCCATAATTCAGTCAATGTCTTCAGCAACCACTTTCTCATCTTGTCGTCTCTCGCGTGACAGGTTGATGCCAGGTGAGCACGTACTCGACTGGCTGGAGCATTGTTGATGTCAGGTGCGCACCGACTGGCGTGGCTGTGTATTATGTTAATGCCAGGAGTTAATTGGCTCGCGTGGCTGGTATATTGTTGATTCCAGGTGCGCACCGGCTGGCGTTGTTGGTGTATCATTTTCATTTTAGAAAATTCTTTAGAAATTAAATTTAAAAATTTAATCTTATGTAAAATTTTCATTTTCGAGGAATCTGCAGGAAATTAAGATTTATAAAAATCAGAATAAAATCCTAAAAAATGTTGTCAATGTCTTTATGATTACTTACTTAATCCCCATTCTCTTTACGGATCTTCACAATTTCTCTATTAGATTTAGCTGCTCTTAATTCGGAAGCTAAAAGCTTATTATTTTTATCCCCAGAAATTCAAAACTGACTTTTCAATTTCAGCAAATATCCTTCAATAGGATATGTTATATTGTGATTGTAATTCCACTCTTCTTTTAAATATATCAGAATTTGGAGAGTTTGCATTGATGTTATCTGAATATTTATTTTTTTAGATTTTTTTTTCTAGTTCCATTCTTGTCTGTTTCTTCTGCTTAGCTATATACGAAACAATCTGACCACGTGAATAGGCTTTTAATATATCCCAAATCACTAACCTTGAAACGTTTATTGTATTATTAAAGAGAAAGAAAAAACTCTTTTATCTAAGTTTCAATAAACCTAACAAATTCTGAAGTTTGTAGCAAATGTTCTGGGAAGAGCCAAAGTGGGGTTTTAGAAGCAATTTCTTTCAGTTCAAATATTAAGTTTAAAGGATCGTGATCAGAGATAACAACAGCGTCATATTCACATCTTAGAACATTAAAGAGAAGTCTAGGGTTGACTATAAAATAGTCGATCTTCGAATATTTATTAAGAACTTGTGAAAAGAGAAAATATTCTCCATCACAGAGATGCATATGTCGCCAAATTTCAATTAAGCTATAATCCGTTAAAATGTAATTAATAAGTGATGCACAACGATTAGGGAGTAGATGTTCGGATGAAGATTTATCTATTATATTATGTAAGCAAGCATTGAAATCACCACCGATTAATAACATATATTCATTTAGATCAGGGAATAGAGCAAAAACAGCTTTAAAGAATGAGGGATGATATCTATTCGGTCGATATATGTTAACCAAAACTATTTTCCTGTTGTAAATTATTCCTTTAAGAATCAAAAGTCTACCATTAGTATCAGCTAAGTATCCTCCTGGTTAAAAGGAATATTAGAATCAATAAAAATAGGAACACCTCTAATTTTACTTTGAGAATTTACATGGACTGAGGATCCTTCCTAAGTTAAAAATCAATATTTATCGCATAACCTGATATGCGTCTCTTGTGCAAAGATTATATCAAGTTGGAATCGCTTGATAGCTTTAAATGTTTTCTTGCCCTTAATCTGATGATTCCAACCACGAACCTTCCAACTTAAAACTTTTAACTGTTTAAATATCATCATGAGACTTTACATCAAAAAGCAAGTATTTAGTCGCACGTCAGGGTAAAGTAGTTGAAAATGGTGGAGATAAACATCAATAATTATTATTTGCGCACTCTCCAGATTCCATAATGGGGATAAAAAATAAGAATATTAAAAATGGGGAAAAAAACAACCAGAATAGAAATCCTCGAAGGAAGTCTATATCAGTCGAAGCACCCCCCAAAGAATGCATAAAAAGCAATTATAGACTCCACCTGCCTGAACAAAAGAAAAAATGAAAATAAGTAATCTCTATCTGCCTCTTCCGGATATGGAACTCATTACAGTCGGTATTGAGTTCAACTGAGCGAAATAGAACGAAATATGATTTGAGCTTCAGTTTTAAAAATAGACTTTATAATTTTAGATAAGGAAAAAAAGCACGTCCAGAAAAAAATCTTGAAATATTTGCTCAGAAGAGAAACAATCGTTATCTTTAAAATCTCAAATCAATCTTGAAAGCGTAAAAAAACTCCAGAAAATAACTTAAACTTTCTGAATAAAAGCCTACAAAGCGAAAAGGTATTTAGTTCATTGAAATGCTGCAAACAGCAAAAAAATCTTGATAGATCAGAGTTAACTGCAGTCTTTCGGCAATTGCCTCGCTGTGACGTTTGAGGTTAAAACTACCCAAACCTGTCTTTTTCAGAGTTAAAAGAGCGGTTTAAGGTAATTACTTTCTATCGCCATCAAATATTCCAATTTCATCTCTCTTTATCTCGCAAGACAATGAAACAACTGTAAATCTTCAAACTCTAGGCTTCAGATTCGTCAGGGAGAGAATTAATAAGAAGCAAGCTTTAGCTGGGTCATTAAAAATACGAACCCAAGAATTTTTGACGAAAAGCCATACTTTAGCAGGGTATTGAAGAGATGGGTACAGCTGTTTTTCATAAGCCGTAAGCATAACAGCGGCGAATTCCGAACGTTTTTGTGCAATTTAACGCAAAAAATCTTTGACGGAGCGAAATTCACAGCTTTGAAATTGAAACAACCTTTTATTTAATAGCAAGCTTAATAATATGGTTTTTGTCTCTGGAACAAAGAAAACGCACAACCACATGCCGATTTTTACCTTGACCTAAGGTTTTTAAGCAGCCTGCTCTATGAGCCATTTCGATCTCCAGGGATTGGAGGCAAGCGTCCAGAAATAAAGATTGAAACATTTTATCGAAATAATCCAGTGTGTCGGCATATTCAGATTTTTCTTTTAATCCATCAAATCGAATATTATTCAGACGGGAACGAGTTTCAAATCCACAATCCTTTGTTGAGCCTTTTTCCAAACGAGAGGAAATATCAGCCGCATTTCGAATAACCTCTTTAAGATCATGGCTCAATGAGTCAAGTTTTTTCCTCCAGAAGGAGAAATCATTCTTTTAGTTGAGTAAGTTCAGCTGCAATATAGCCTCGAATCTATTTACCCAGGGTGGCTCGTTTGAAATCTCCTGTTTCTGAAGCTTACCTGGTTCGGGATATTTTTTTTAAGAGCTACTGAGCGAAATGCGACTGTCGCTCTATGGAATCCGACTAAATAAATTTGAAATTTCGGAGTTTAAGTCGGAAAAGGCGGACTAGATGTCCACCAGTGGGAGGAGGTATTCCGTCGCTGGTATATCGTTGATTCCAGGTGCGCACCGACTCCAGTAGCTGGAGCATCGTTGATAGTAGTTGCGCACCGGCTGGCATGCTTAGTATATTATCGATACCAGGTTCGCACCGACTAACGTGGCTGTGTATTATGTTGATGCCAGGCGTGCACTGGCTCGCGTAGCTGGTATATTGTTGATGACAGGAGCGCAATGGCTGTTGTGGCTGGTATATCTTTGATGCCAGGTGCGCACAGGCTGGTGTGGCTGCTGTATTGTTCACGTCAGGTGCACACCAGCTGGCATGGCTGGTATATCATTTTCATTTTAGAAACTTATTCATACATTAAATTTAGAAATTTAAATTTATGGAAATATAATCATTTATTTTCAAGGAATCTGCAGGAAGTTGAGAATTATAAAGATCCGAATAAAAATGCTGAAAAATATTGTCAATGTCTAAATCCCCATTCTCTTCACGAATCTTCACAATTTGTCTTTTATCTTTAGCTGTGCTTATTTGGTAAGCTAACATTTTTATCCCAAGAAATAGAATACTGACTTTTCAATTTAAGGAAATATGCTTCAATAGGATAAGTTAGTGATAATTTATATTGTGATTGAAATTCCAGTCTTCTTTTAAAAAAATAGTATTTGGAGAGGTTGCATTGATGTTATCTAAATCTTCTAATCTTGTAAGCTTTTAATGTATCCCAAATCAATAACTTTGAAACGCTTCCCGTGTTATTAAAGAAAAAAAACTGTATTATCTGAGTTTCAATAAACCAATCAAATTCTGAACTTTGCAACCAATGTTCTGGAAAGCGCCAAATTGGTCTTATAGAAGGAACCTCCTTCACTTCATATGTTACTTTTAATGGAGCGTGATTAGAGATAAAAATAACATCGTATTCACATTCCTGAACATTAATTAGAAGTCCAGGGTTGTCTATGAACTGGTCGATCCTCGAATATTTATCATCAGCATGTGAAAAGAAGGAATATTCTCTATCAGAAGGATGCATATGACTCCAAATTTCAAATAGGCCATAATCCGTTAAAATAGAATTAATGAGTGATGCAGAACGATTCGGGAGTTCATGTTTGGATGAAGACATATCCATTATGGGATTTAAGCAACAATTCAAATCACCACACGTTAATAACATATATTCAGTTAAATCAGGCAGTAGAGAAAAACACCTTTATAAATGAGGGATCATCCACGTTTGGTCCATTTATATTAACCGAAACAATTTCCCTGTTTTATTTTTTTCCTTTATGAATCACAAATCTACCATTAATATCAACTATAGTATCCTCCAGTTTAAAAGAAATATTGGAATAAATAAAAATAGAAACACATCAAATTCTGCTTTGAGAATTTGCATGACCTGATAATCCTTTCTTGTGCATATTAGGAGGATTCCAAGCACGAACGTTCCAACTTAAAACATTTAACCGCTTAAGTATCATTATGAGACTTTACATCTAAAAACAGTAGTTAGTCGCAACATGTGGCAACAGTAGGCTAAGGTATTTGAAAATAGTGGAGATAAACAGCAATAATAATAATTTGCATACGCTCCGGAATTCCATAATGGGGATAAAATATAAGAAAAGAAATAAGGGAAAAAAACGCCCAAACTAGAAAGGCCAGAAAAAAGTCGAATTCATTCGAAACAAGCCCCAAAAAAATGCATGAAATGCAATTATAAACTCCACCTGTCTGTACGAAAGATTAAAAAAAATAAAAAAAAGTAAATTCTATCTTCCCCTTCCGGATATAGACTCATTACAGTTGGTATACAGTTCAACTGAGCTAAAGAGAACATAATTTGATTTGACCTTTCATTTTGAAATTATACTTCATAATATTGGATAAAGGTGAAAAAGCACGTCCGGAAAAAGAAATATCTTGAAAAATTTGCTCAAAAGATAAACAATCCCCATTTAAAAAATATCAAATCTATCTTCAAAGCGTAAAGGAACCCAGATAATTACTTAAAAGTACCGAATAAAAGCATACAAAGCAAAAAAGCAATCAGTTTATTGAAAAGCCGCAAAAAGAAAAAGAAAAAGAAAAATCTAGAAGGTTTAGAGTTAACTAGAGTCTTTCGGCAGTTCCCTCTCTGTGACTTTTGAACTTAAAACTACCCAAACCAGTCTTTTTCAGAGCTAAAAGAGCATTTTAAGGTAATGACTTAAACTACCCATCAAATCTTCCAATTTCATCACCCCTTACATCGCGAGACAATCAATCAGTTGAAAACCAATCAAACTTCAGGCTTCAGACTCGTCAGGGAGAGAAGTAAGAAGACGCAAGCTTCAGCTGGGTCATCAAAAATACGAACCCCAGAGGTTTTGACGAAAAGCATTAACTTAGCTGGGTAAAGAAGAGATGGGTATGTTTTTCATAAGCTTCGTAGGCATAACAGAGGCAAATTCCGAACGATTTTGAACAATTTCACGTGAAAAATCTTCGAAGAAGCGAATTTTAGAGCTGTGAAATTGAAACAACCTTTTTTTTCTAGCAAGCTGGATAATACGGTTTTTGTCTCGAAACGAAGAAAACGCACAACCTTAACCCAAGGTTTTTAAGTAGCCGACTGGATGAGGCATTTCCATCTTCGAGGTTTGTAGGCAAGCCTCCGGAAATAAAGATTGGATCACAAAGCGTGTCGACAGATTCTGATTTATCTTTTAATCAAACAATTCGAATACTATTCCGACGGGACCGAGCTCCATACCCACAATCCGTTGTAGAGCCTTTTTCAAACGAGAGGTTAGACAACTGTCGCTGTATGGAATGCTAATGAGTAAAGTTGAAATATCAGAGTTTACGTCGGAAAATGGTGATAGAATGAAAATGTCCTCATGTGTGAGTCGGAGTTCCGTGGCTGGTATATCGTTAATGCCAGGTGCGCACCGACTGGCATGTCTTTCATATTGTTGATGACAAGTGCGCACTGGCTGGTGTGGCTGGTATATTGTTGATGCCAGGTGCGCTCCAGTACGCTTGGCTGGTATGTTCTTAATGCCCGGTGAACACCAGCACACGTGGCGGTTATGTTGTTGCTGCCAGGTGCGCACCAACCGGCGAGGGTGGCTTTGTATATTGTTGATAGCCACTGAGCGCCGGCTTGTGTAACTGGTAAATTGTTGATGTCAGGTGCGCACCTACTGGCGTGGCTGCAATATTGTTGATGCCAGGCGCGCACCGTATATGTTTCACGGCTTCCCAACATCTGTTACCTAAATGATTGAGAAGAGAACTTGGAACAGGTCCTTTGGAGAACGATACTGCACCAAATTTTAAATTTAACCCTCATACTCACAGGCACTTAATTGGTTTTAAAGTGTCCTTAGCTGCCGCTGCCAAGGAAAGCGTCCACGCTCCCACATTTCTGAATGATATTCTGCGAAGTCGTGTTAGCTAAAAGGTTCATGCCACAAATTACCTGGGCCTATGCTTCCGTCAATCAAATTATCTTAGTCCTTTCGAAGGTGAAAAGTCCTAGCTCCCTCAACCTGCCCTCATAACTCTCTAGCCTCTCGTCTCTTGTGAAATCTCTTCTGCACTGTTCTGCATCCCTTTGATGAGAGGACCACCAGAACTGAACACACGTGTTTTATAAATGTTTTATTCGGGCTGCAACGGGTTTTGTCCTCGATGGCCACACAATACTGCTTCTACACCACCCTATCACAGTGGGTGGCAACTATGAGGAACTTAAATAGGTGTATTTAAATATGAGCAATCTTGCTCCACATTTCTCAACGTTCCAAAACTGCTAGAATTTTCCAAAGGGTCCTCCGTTCTACTTCAGTTTAACTCATTCTAATCTGTTTATTCAGCATTACCGTACTTTGCCCCAGCACAAACTGCCGCATAGAAGATTGTACTGCCGGCAACAGATGTCTTACACAACTCTGAAGCCCCACAAACGATCATGTTGTCCATTATTCAGGATAATGGAAGCGCCAACTTGTATGAACGCAACTTCCTCCCCCCCCCACCCCCCAAGAGTGGTGGTTGTATGGCATTGAAGATAGTTGAGAAATCAAAGAAGCATGACTCTTACTGTTCAGCCCTGTTCATCCAAAAGGGGGTAAACTCTGTTCAGCAGGTAGATCACAACATTGTCGCCTCCAATGTGCTCCTGCTAGGCAACCCACAGCGGATCGAAGGATGATCTGACCAGGGGCTGGAGGTGAGACAGGACCAGCCTCACTGCTGTCTTCTAGCTGTGTGAAGTCAAAACCAGTCCAACAGCTCTAGCTGAGTCCCTAAACTAACCTCACTGCCCCGATTGCTTTTCACAGACCTGTGTCCTGACGTGAACTAAAGCTACTGACCTATTATTGCCACAATCCTATATCAGTCCACAAACCGATCCCGTTGCCGCACTCTCTCCCCACAACCCCGTGTCTGTTCCTAAACTAGTCTCATTGATCCAGTTTTTTCACAGCCCATTCGCACCTTCCAAAATAACTATAATGCGCCATTCTCTCCCTGCACCGTGAACTAATCCCAAAGCTCCACTAACTCGCCTGTGTTCCGTGCCGATGCCCTGTACTACAACGCCCTGTACTCTCGCCACAGCCGTGTCCGTACACAATCAAACCACACTTCCGCACCTTTTTTCCATTCCTTTGTGTCTGTCCCCAAACTAATCACACTGTCCCGCTCTCACTACAGTCCTATGTCAGTCGATGAAATAATCCCATTGCCTTGCGCTCTCCCAACACACCTGTTTCCGACCCTAAAACATACCCACTAACTAGTTGTCGGCGAACAGCCCTATCACTCACTAATCTACGGAGGATGAGGATCCAGAAAGGCCTAGAGGTACCGGCGGAGGCGACAACCCAGCATAGTTATACAGAATCCGGAAGGCAAATGCACAGGGGAAGATTTGGAGTGATGGAGATCAGGAAACGAAAGAAAGGCTGGAGAGAAACATACACGGGGAAGAATAATCTCAGTCAAACAATAGACATAGCATAGGTATAGAAAATCATCGAAGCCTGTGTCGCCGGATCGGGAGTAGAATTCCAGCAGTTCACATAACCCCATCACTCCATCACAAACTTTAGATCTCTTCCCTGATCTGTGAAGAAGTCTACTCCGAGTCATTCACGAGGTAGGCTCCGCACCAGCACTGAGAAACAAAGATAATTCGCCGTCTGCATTCAATTTCTTTTCTGCCGTTGTCTTTAGTGCATATTGTTAATGGTCATCTTAATTTGATTCCTATTTCACTTTCGGAGGTAAAGTCATAGTAGGAGATACATACCGTTGGTGCAGGAACTGATAATTTGCAGTAGAAATCCAATTGTTTAAGTGATGTCATTTGGGTCAGAATAAGATTTAAAAAAAAAAAACGCCTGTTACGCTTCTGTAATTGATAAATAAAAACTTCGTCACCCACAGCAAGATGAAACTTCCGGTCATACTACAGAGCAAAACGACAGATTTTTTTCGGTTTTCCACCTCAGGGTCTTTGCCATTCTCTCCGTCGTTACGGTCGCGGAGGCCCCTGCGGACACGATTGGCCGCTAGTATCCGCCTCACCGTCAGAACGTTAAGCAGCAATATCAGAAAGAACGGGAGGAAAGGGGTTAAAATGCGATCAACTGAGTCAAATGTTTCTCATGCTGGTGAAGATAGGAACCTATTTGTAATTCTACAGCCGAAATCTGCACTATTAATAAACGTACTAGGCCTATAAACAAAGTACCAAGTGGTTGTGACAAGGAAACTCAGCAGGCTGACCATCGTTATCACAGCTGCCGCCATTCTTTTCGTGCAATATTTCGATTTCAGCTTTTGAAAGCAAAAGGCCGATAAATCGATTGAATATGAAAGCGACCATCAGCCCGACGGAGATATTCGTGGCCGCAGCAAACAGGACGATGGTAATTCTGCAAACGTGAGTGACGTTCACGAATGAAAGCGGGAAGGAATTCCGAGCAGACCTCCTCATTCATGGATCGGTGAGAACGACCAGGAGATCGGACGCCGCCATGTCCTTCAAATAGCTAGTGACGCACTTGGAGAGTCCGCACTTCCCCGGTAGAGGATCGCAATTGTCACCGAGCTAACTGTAAAAGAGAGAATGAGGGAATAATTAGGGCTTGCTGATTAGGAACAGAGAAAGAGGAAGGGTATTTCGAATTCCGGCAAAAAATAAACTTCAGTTGACAGAAGGTTGACTTTCTCTGACCCTTATGTCAATATAAAGCTTAATGATCCTCTTTCAATGGAGTGAAAGGCTTTTGCTGTAACGCCATTACGCCAGATTTTCAATCTCACTCCTGTATTCTGATTCGTCTCCAGCTCTGATTTGGCCAACGACAGTGGCGTAGTTAGTAAGCTTAGTATGGCATTGGATAACGATAAATCGAATAGAGAGGGAGCTAAGCACACACCTGTGATACACCTGTGCTGATGAAATTTGCGGAGGAAATTTTGTCAATCGGAAATGACTGGGATCTACAAAGGTTCCTCCATGTTTTGACGGTAAAAGCGAACAGTGAAGGTATTGAGCCAAGCCTTGCTGTCACCTTTGCACCTTGTTTTCACTGTAAGAGGTAATAGCATTCAGCTCCTGGCAAAGTTATCGAGCACCATTTAGTGACTACGTCACGGTGGGCCCAAGGATGACTGGACGCAACTGTGGAGGGATCTCAGGATCCCCAGGAAGAGACGGAAAAATGAGGTTAAACGTCGGAATTGGAGCCTAGGAGGAGCGAGTGAACGACACAACGAAGCAATTCATCCTCTCCATCACAATGACCCTATCCGGGCACTGAATGGTAATTCTGTGTAAATGATCGTGGATTCCGGGAAATATGTGCCTGCCACAAATAGCTTAGAAAGATTATGCCAAAGACACATGAGTTTAACAATCTAATTAATATATAGTTACATCATGTAACTTGGAAACAAGGCATGTGAATTGGAAACATTGCATTTCGCTCTGATGCAGAGCAGGATCATATAGCTCAGAAGCATTGCATTTTATTTGGAAGCATGGGAAGATCACATAGCTCAGGAAAATTGCATTTCACTTGGAAATATAGCAGATAATACGCAGCAAAACAGTAAATTGAACCTTTCGAACCCTGTGAACCCAAAGAGCCAGGGTAAAAACCTTGATCGCAGACTGGAGAAGTTCAGCATCTTCATTAGGTCGATGGGACAGCGTGGTCTTTCAGTCCTTGTGCGCTCACCTTGGACTGGACCCAGGTGAGGAGGCACCACAGGATCCCCAGGAAGAGACGGAAACCAGGGGTTAAATGTCGAATCAGAGCTTTGGAGGGGCCAGTGAGCGTCACCACGAGTTAATTCATCCTCTCCGACACAATGACTTCAATCGGGTACTTAATGGGAGGTCTCCTTAAATATGATAAACCTGTGCCAGCCTCTACTGACATGAGAAGACTAATCCGAAAGCACGGAGATTAACAACTCTAATTAAGATATTGACTAGTAACTTCAGGGGTTCATAACCCTCACAGCACAACGCTGTACGGCAAGCCGAAGGGTTCATGACAGTTTCAACTTTGGTCCTGATTTGCTATTTCGTTTGCGAGGTGGCTTTCCGCAGATTGTGCCTGGAACTCTTGTCTTTAACTTAATCGCCAGGTGTGAATTCGACAGATCAGGTCCTCCGCAGATTGTGGACTTCCGTTTGTGGAATACACACTCAGCTCCAAATAATACCGTCAACAGCTCAGTGGCGTGACGATATCATACCTCGACTAAGTTTATTCCCACAAATAAGTGTAGCTGAATTGTCATATTTCTATGAATCAACTTACTTGTATAAATGTTCTTGAAGTGGTTAATTGGTGCATGCAGAGATCCGTGCAAGTAGAACACGCAACTGAAGTTAAAATGCAAGTAACAGCCAGGCTCAAATTCAACTAACCATGAGCATCCTTAGTAAATGCGTACATAATTAGTCATTTAATGACGCAAAAATTACCCATGTCCACACCGTCATCTACAATAAACCTTCAGCATTCCGGTAACCGCCGTGTAACAGTCAGCGTGAAGCTATTCCAGCTCAAGGCGTCGGAGTTCGGATTTCAATCCCGGCGTATTCCATAACGAATTGCCTTTCTTCCCCGTGGAATAACTGGGTTTTGTCCAGGTCCGTTTCTCTTGAAAAGCAAAATGTCTTACAACTCTATCAGCTTTAACCGAAAATATATATTGTGCAAGCAGTTTACCCGTAGAAAATCAGGAACACGAACAAAGCGGCTCGTTGTATTTGGCAAGCATTATCACCCCACACCAGACATTAGCTGTGCAAGAGCCCACACCAGACATTAAAAAAAATATATATCACGAATGCTGAGTGGGCTCAGAATGCCGAGCTGAAACGTGAAATGGGTTAAGATCCACGTGCCGATGCATCACTTCCAGATCATTTTCCAATGCATTTAAGGTCTGCTGCCAGTCGGGAGATAAATTTTTCCTCCATTTGATGAGGTCCAGGTTGCTAAATACTTCCAGCGTTTTGAGAAATTTGCTGAGACCATACCGTAGCCAAGAGAGTTTTGGAGTCTCATGTTCCATAGTGTAATTAAAGGTAAGGCTCAATAGGCTCATTCTCTACTATCAGTTGAAGATGCAGCTGAATATGACGCAGTAAAGCAGGCATTGCTTAAAGCGGATAAACTGGTTCAAAAGTCCTACAGGCAATGGTTTAGGAATTTGAGAAAATCGGTGAGACAGACTCATGGAATTTGCTTATGAAATGTCTGTGTGTTTTGAACGCTGGTGCATATCTAAAAATGTGAATGATGATTACGACAATTTGGAAGCGTTGGTTTTAATTGAAAAGTTTAAAGGATGCAATCATTATGATATTTTGACGAGAAAGATGCTGCAACTTTGCAGGAGGTTGCTAAGCTAGCAGATGAGTTTGTCCTAACCCGTAAGTATAAGTTTGTCCCCAGTAAGACCTTCTAGAAGAATAGCATGGATAATCAGGGTAAAACAGAAATCACATCTGGGAACAGTGACAAATAAAAAGATGAAGGGAAGCAACTAAAGGAGAAACGTTCTTGTCCTGTTTGTCACCATTAACAGAAACCTGGTCATGTTATGGTTAATTGTTTTCTTCATGTGTTTGGGCACCAGGTTCGAGGTCCTTTGTTAATGCTGCAATGGACCAACAATGACTTGGATATAAATCTTTTGGACTATGTTTAAAAATTCAAAGACAGGTTGTAAAGAGCTTGCAACCTACCAAGGGAAACCTTAAAATCTTCTCAGAGTAAAATAAGAATAAGGTGGATAGGAGATAAGACAGGAGATAAGGTGGACTTTCTTTTCCCTGTGCAGACAAATACTCTGCAGGGCAGATTCCATGCTCCCTATGAAATTGTGTCTAAGGTCAATGATGTGGAGTATGTAGTCAAAATACCAGATAGAAGGAGACTAACATGGCTCTATGACATACACGTGATTAATCCGTACCGTGAAATGCCGACTGCAGCTGTGGCGGTGGCTGAAAATCGGGGCGAACCTCGGCTCTCTGAAGGTTTAATGGAGGATCCTTCTGAGGGCCATTTTAAACCAAACATTATTCCGGCTAGATTGCCAAATTTCACTATTTTAGAAAATTTTGATGAAAAGCTGACTCATTTAAACCACAGCAGCAGCAACAAATGAAGCAGTTGATTATGAAATTTCGGGATTTGTTCCGTGATTTACCAAAAAGAACAGGAGTGGCCTCACATGATGTAGATGTTGGTGATGCCAGGCCTATAAAGCAGCATTCGTATCGCATGAATGCTGGAAAATGTAAGCTTGCTGATCAGGAAATTGTGTACAAATTAGCAAATGGCATTATTAGGCATTCTGCCTCTGAATGGAGCTCACGTCGTGACATTATACCTAAATCAGATGTTAGTATCATGTTTTGCACTGATTACTTGAAGGTGAACGCTATAACAAAAACATCTGCTTATCCAATCACTAGAGTGGATCATTGCGTAGACAAGGATAGATGTAAAGAAATCTCTGCTTTTGTAACGCCTTCTGGGTTGTATGAATACCATGTTCTTCCAGTTGGAATGTGAATGTTCCGGGAACATTTCAGAGGATGATTAATGCTGTAATTCAGGGATTAGAATACGCAGACGCCTGTGTTGCTGACTTGGTCACACGAAATGATATATGGGAGCTCATATCTCTGCAGTGTAAAAGCTGTTTGAAAGGCTCTCGAAGGCCAACCATACAGTTAACGTAGCTAAGAGTGAATTTGGCCGTGCCACTGTGACCTATCTTGGTTAAGTTGTAGGTCAGGGCAGGTTGGTTCCAGTTCAGGCAAATGTTCAGGGAATCGCTGAGTTTTCCATTCCAAACGGGTAGAAGGGTTTCAGAAGACTCCTCGGAATGGTCGGATATTATGGCAAGTTCTGTAGGAATTTTGCTGATATTGCCCTCCCATTGACTAACATCCTGAAGAAGGGTGAAAAAAGTGATGAACAGAATCTTGTCAGGAGGCCATTTTATGTCGGAAACCTGTGCACAGGTCACTTGCTTTGCAAAGCCATTTTCCTTAGCTGTGGATGCCAGTGACGAAGCTGCAAAAGCAGTGTCACTACAAAGGGATTATTATGACGATATTGAACATCTTGTGGCCTGCTTTCGAAGAAATTAAAAACCATCAAAAATTTATTCCACCATGAAGAAAGAGTTATTGTCACTTATTCTGGCTTTGCAGAATTTGATGTTTATGTTTGCAGAGCTCAGAAGCCACTTTGTGAGCACGTTGAAAAACAAGATGAGAATGTTGTTGAATTGGAGTTTGATTTTACAAGAGTATGATTTCACGATGACTCACATTAAAGACAAGGATGATTTGATTGCCGATTGTCTGTCTACGTGTTAAGCTTGCAATGTATTTCTGATATGGGAAGGGTATTTAATATTTGTATAAGCTCTTGCAATATGTTATATCATTCAGTAATGTGCTATATGGTAACTGTATATGTACTGTTTCACATTATTGTAGTTAGGACTTAAAATCTGCTCTTACAGATCAAAATTCTCCTTTCTTGGTGGGAGCTGTTACGTTACATCCTTATTTTTTTACTGCGCGCGTCATTTTAATCGCCCGGACGAGGCGGGTGAATGACGTCATTATAAAATGCGGACAGGCTTCTGGTGCATTCGGCAGAGAAGGAGCAGTGGACTGCGACGTACCAGCAGGAGAGAGCCGGGTGGAGATGGTTGAAGAGTTCGCTATAGCAGCAGACTCCATGTCCAGAGGATTGAGATAATCAGCGGCACACAGTGCATACTGGATACCTGACTGTCACTTTATATGATCCATACTTGGATTTCTGGTGTATGCCTGTGGCGACCACTTTTTAGTAACCCATCCATTGATTTGGATATGTTAGGTGGCGACTACTGTTCCGGAATATTCCATGACTGTCGCCTTGTGATACCATTAGGTGGATTTGGAAACACTACTCAACCCCTGGAATCTGCTGTCACTGCTATCTTGTTTTCCCAGTGTTAATCCTCTGGAATTTTCTGCAATCGTCGCCTCGTGCCATCTTACTGTGGATTTGCAAGTTTCTTTCCCTCACCTGTTTCCGTGTATTTCTGGAATCATCTGGATTGACATTTCTGGGACTGTTTGACTAACTTTTAAGAAGAACCGTCCCCAAACCTGACACCGTTTGTGAGCAACAAATGCAAACAGAGTTAAGTTTTTATTGTTTAGTTGTCAATATTCAGCATAGATTCTGAAATATAGCTGTTTAACATTAAAAATGAGCCTGTGGTCTATTGCTACTGGCACATAAAACACGGGAGAATAAATGCTTTGCATACGCAAGGTTATTGGCAGTCGCATAACTGAGAGAAGCGGCGAATTTCTAATGCCCTCTCAGCGATAGTATGGGCAGGCCCTCTCACTTGATGCCTTGCAAGGATACCGGTTTTTTAAAAAGATTACTATTCCCAGGATAATTGTCTGCCTTTGAATACCCCGCAATCGTGTCAACAACTTCATTATTTCCGTGTGCTAACCTTAGGGAAAATAACGTATGAAGTCCTACTTCATGTACGTGGCCATGTGGTTTAACCGATTTCATTTCAGACAACACGGGCAGGACAGATCATTGTGACATGGTAATAGAAAGGTTTTTCTGTTCATATTTCCAGCTGATATATTCATCTCTGCTGCCAACTTATTGATAATTGATAATGATGGCCCGTAGATTCCAGAGCGAAAGAAAAATATTATCATTTCACTGTATAGAATATAGAACATAAAAAACATCTACAGCTCATTACAGGCCTTTCGGCCCACAATGTTGTGCAGACCATGTAACCTACACTAGAAACTGTCTAGAATTTCCCTACTGCATAGTCCTCCATTTTTCTAAGCTCCAAGAACCTATCTAAGACTCTCTTAAAACACCCGATTGTATCCGCCTCTACCACAGTCACTGAGAGTGTATTTCACGAACCAACCACTCTCTGTGTGAAAAAAAAACTTACCTCTGACATCCCCCTTGTACCTATTTCAAAGCTCCTTAAAACTATGTGCCGTTGTGTTATCCAGTTCAGTCCTGGAGACAAAAAAAAAAAAAAAATCACCCTGGATATCCAAGCGATCAATCCATTTCATCATTCTGTGCACCTCTTTGAGTTCACGTCTCATCCCCCGACCTCCAAGGAAATAAATACAAGTTCACTCAACATATTCACATAAGACACACTCTCCTGTCCAGACAATATCCTTGTAATTCTTCTCTGTACTCTCTTGATATTATTCTTCATGTAGTGAGGAGACCAGAACTGTAGACACAGTACTCCAAGTGGCGTCTAAGGTGTTACATAGTTGTAACATTAACTCACGGCTCTTGAACCCAATCCCACTGTTGATTAAGAACAGCAAGATACGCTTCTTCATAACAACTGTTAATCAGCACAACCGCCTTGAGTGTTCTATTGACACGGTTCCCATGATCTCTCCGATCATCCGCACAGCCAAGAGACTTTCAATTAATATTATATTTTGCGTTCAAGTTTGACCTATCAAAATGAACCACATCACATTTATTTGGGTTGAACACCATCTGCCACTTCCCAGCACAGATCTGCATCCTATTAAAGTCCTATTGTAATCCCTGACAACTCTCCAGACGATCCAAAACATCCCCACTCCGGCGTCGTCAGCAAACTTACCAACCCACACTTCTACTAACTCTTCCAGGTGATTCATAGAAATCACAAAGAAATGTTACAAACAGATCCCTGACGAACACCACTGATCACCAGCGTAAGTGCAGAATACGAACTATATACAACTATCCTTTGCCTTCTGTGGGCAAACCAGTTCTGATCTGCAAGGCGAAAACTCCTTGGATCCCATGCCTGCTTACTTACCGAATGAGTCTTGCATGAGGAACCTTTTCAAGTGCCTTACTGAAATCCAAATACACTGAAATACACGGCTTCGATTGTACTGCCTTCATCAATGTGTTTTGTTACATTCTCGAAGAATTTAGTCGGGCTCGTAAGGCTCGAGATAAGCTAGACAAAGCCATGCTGACTATTTCTAATCAAGTTATGCCTCTCCAAATTATCATAAATACTGCCTTTGAGGATCTTCTCCAAAACCTTGCACACCACTGAAGTAAGTCTTGCTGGTCTATAATTTCCTGGGCTATCACTACTCACGTTCCTGAGCAAGAGAACAACATTTGCAACCCTCCAATCCTCTGGTACTTCTCCAATCCTTATTAATGATGGAAAGAGCATGATACACTGACAAAGGAACAAATAACCTGGAAGATGTAGACCGGAAAGCCCGGCTTTCACTGCGCTGGATAGCGAAGGTTTTCGCAGAAAAGCGGAAAATAGGCAACGCTGCTGCACTCCGACAGATAATAGATTGATTATATACTACTTTTAAGAACCAGACAGAATTAAGTCCAGATGCAGTTGACAATATAGCAATGAACAACATATAATATTACCTCCGCTAGGAACAGTCCCAAGCCACCTCTGAAAGGAGGAGAATTGGGCATGGGTTTAGGAACAGCATTTCGTCAAAATTCAGAGTGACAGAAACGCCAACTGAAGCTGCGAAGAGCTCATCTCTGGGAGAGAACAGATTTTTGCAAGAAAACGCATGACGTCGTCCGGAGAAAGCAGAAGCCACAGCACTGATTAACTTTCAATAGACCCAGCGCAGAGGATTCTGCCGGGCTGCCGTTGGTGACCCATGCCACAGGCGGGGTGAAGGGCTCTAGGAGAAATGCAATGTAACGTATAATATTTGGACATAGCTGGCATCATCTCACCACGAGTGGTCTGTCCAAGAAGTAATTTGTCCAAATTGATAGAACTATCGTCAATTCCTAGTCCAGCTGGCAGGGGCTAGGCGCTTACCCGACCCCAACTTAGCCAATCCAAGTTCTGGTCACGTATTAAGGCAACGTACATCCTCCACAGCTCCAAGTACCAAGATCGATATGACCTTCAACAATCGGCCTCAGCTTCCCCAGGGACAATGCATCCTATTAAGCTTACAACCAAACAATTAAAAACAAAACATTTTAGAGACAAGATAATTGATGGCTTTTACGTAAAGCAGCACTTTTAGCTTGTTCTCTGACACGTTATCCACTACTCTGTCATTTCCTCTCATTAATCTTATGTCTGGACAAACCTTTTCCCTGTGTCAAGTTATGGACATACATTCGGTCTGTGAATATAAACATTTATTTATACATTTTTTAATGATTGTGTTACATTATTTTTACAGGGAAAGATTAAACAAGTTAGGTCTTTATTCTTTGGAGCGTAGAAGGTTGAGGGGGGACTTGATAGAGGTATTTTAAATTATGAGGGGTACATAGAATTGACGTGGATAGGCTTTTTCCATTGGGAATAGGGCAGAGGACATGAGTTGAGAGTTAGGGGGCAAAAGTTTAAGGGTAACACGAGGAGGAATTTCTTTACTCGGAGAGTGGTAGTTGTGTGGAACGACCTTCCAGTAGAAGTGGTGGAGGCAGGTTTGGTATTGTCATTTAAAGTAAAATTGTATAGGTATTTGGACAGGAAAGGAATGAAGGTTTACAGGCTGAGTGCGGGCCAGTGGGACTAGGTGAGAGTAAGCGTTCGGCACGGACTAGAAGGGCCGTGATGGCCTGTTTCCTTGCTGTAATTGTTAAATGGTTATATGTATATGATTATTATTGCATTTAGTTGTGGTTTATCGGATCCAGAGTAACAATAATTTCGTTCTCCTTCACACCTCTGTTCCAGAGATGACATCAAACAAGCTTTGAATCTTAATTCTGAAAAAAATAAATCTGTTTTGTAGTCTTTGCTGCTTTGTAGAACGGGTTACTTCCAAAACGTTCTAAGCACGACTTTCTTTTTAGTCCACGAGGAGTGTTGGAGAATTCAGTAATTCGGGCACAATTCATGGAGGGGGAGTAAACAGTCGACGTTTCGGGACAAGAACCTTCATCACACTGATGCCTGTGTCCATGAGTTTTCCGGTTTGAAGTCAATATGACAGTTTTTAATTCAAGCGAGACTTAGTCTTCAGATCATCTTGTAAATTGGAAGCAGTAACTTGAAGTTAAACACAATATGACCTACAGACATTGTTTGTAAAACGGTGACACTTTCCCATGAGATTCCTCTTCAACTGGGCTCCACGGTGGTGCAGTGCTGAGCTCGACTCTATTGCTTGTCTACCCGTTCTATATGACGCCACCACGACTGGCGTATCATTTTGGATACTGTTGACATTGTGTGTGAACCAGTATCGCCATATCATCACGCTATTCTTAATGCTATGCTTGCTAACTTTACACAACCCGATCGTGGCAAACAAATGCAGATTATGGACCGCATCCATACTTCACATCATGATATATACCTCTAACATGTCACTTCTCAGGTTCCTTCGCAACCATGAAAACGGACTTCGATACATAACCTACACCGAAATATTGAGCTTTTCATTAAATATATTGTAGCTATATTCAGCAATAGGGAACACATTGCATCAGCACATTTCAGATCTGGTTGAAATTCCACAAAGAGAATATATTAGATGACCTTGTAGGCACAAATCAACTTCACACACAATTATCCCGTGCAGCCTGTTCCACCAATCTACTTTTCTTGTCACTACCATCTGGCCGCTGTACCAGGAGTATTGGACACCATGTCACACGCTTCAGGGAGAATTGTTGCCCTCCCGCCTTTGGGTTCCTCGGACTGCTTCCCTCGCCGTAAGGCGCACCCGACTCCACAGCCTGTGGACTCCCTTTTGGGAAACCTGTAGCTAATTTGCCTCAGTATTTTGTGTTTAATTTATTTTGACTTGCGCGACTTGTTCTCTGTTGCTCAATGGCTCTGTGCCGCCTATTGGCCTTTCATGAATTGTGTAGTATTTGATTGTTTTCCCGTGGGTGTCGGCAGAAATCCCGAATCTCAGGGTTGTATTTTGTGTGTGTGTATATATATATATATATATAGTTAATAAATTGACTTTGAGCTTATAACAACAGTGAATAAACACCAAAGGCTTGATAATAATGTATATTACAAGTCAATTGGGAATCATGGAGCGAGTTTGCTGCTATTTATCAAAAGATAACTGTTTTCCAATTCTTCTTGATGACAGGTGAGGTACTCGATGATCGCATTTCAGCAAATTTTGGGGATGGCAGAGAAGGCTAAGCAGAGGGCCGGTCTGCGAGAGAGAGAGAGAGAGAGAGAGAGAGAGAGAGAGAGAGAGAGAGAGAGAGAGAGAGAGAGAGAGAGAGAGAGAGAGAGAGAGAGAGAGAGAGAGAGAGAGAGAGAGAGAGAGAGAGAGACAGAGACAGAGACAGAGACAGACAGAGAGAGACAGGGACAGAAACAGACAGAGACTGAGAGACAGGCACAGAAAGAGAGCCAGATGGACAGAAAGACAGACAGACAGCGAGATAAGCAGACAATGAGTGAAAGAGACAGACACAGACAGACACAGAAACAGCCAGAGGCAGAGAGGCAGACAGTGAGATAAAGTGAGAGATAGCGTTCTCTTAATTTTGCTGCATAATTTATGTTTTCTTGAGTTAATCGATCGCACTTGAAACCCTCAGACATTCCAAACTTCTCAATGCCAGCGACATAATTGACTGGAGCACGGCCAGTTGTAATAAATTTGCACTAACTGCTGCGCTAACGCCGCTCCTAGTGCAGTTGCAATTCTAGTTGAAACATTTGTGCGAGTCAAATGAACGGAACAACAGTTTGTAAGATATGTACGACAGACACATGGACGTGCCGTGGGAGAACGCATTGCTTTACTGTCAGTGAAATGTTCCTTGGCACAGCAGCTTATGACTTTTTTAATGCAAGATACAAAAGCGGAACACTAAAGGACGGAGTTTTACTTTGTTAACGCATTTTTGGAATTTCAGGGTACAGGACGATAACCGACTCTTCCATCCTAAAGAGCCCGTGTCGCCATATGCCAGAATTTGACCAATTAACGCTAACTGGTCGGTCTTTGGAGTTCTGGGGTAATCTGAACTCCCGGAGGAATCCCACACTGTCACGGGTAGAAGGAACACATTCCTCACTAACGGCGGGGGAGTCTGAAACCGCATCCTACTGTTGCGTTCAGGCGGCGAGTGTTTCTCAGCTCCTGTCTCCGCTGAAAGTGCCCCACAATGCGGGTGAACGGAGTTTGCAGCACCTCCCTCATCTGATCCCTGTACTTCCTCTGAGTCACGGCGTAAAGAGGGGTGTTTGAGCAGCAACTCAGGAGCTGCAGCCTGTAGCCCTGCTCCGTTATGGTTTAAGGTGGGGATACAAGCACGAACATGGAATATGCCAGATATTATAGAACAAATACCCATAATCGCATCCACACAGTGTGCACCATCAATACCGTCCAGAACACGATGAAATTGCCTAACACGACCAACAGTAAAAATAAGTGACTTCTACTTCTTACTGCTCTGCATCCTTAGGTCTTTTGAACTATCGCCACTGCTGTGACCCTAGAGACTCCTCCGGGCTGATGGACAACACATTGAGAAGCAAAATAACCACAAAAGGGATCACAGGCGTGAGGAGGTAGCTACCGAACTCGACTACGGTCCAGGACACTGGAATCAGCACACAGTATCTTTCTTGGCAAATGCAGGGGATGTTACTAAGCTGGTATTTTCCTGTGAGTGAAATACCGGAAAACGTCGTTTAAACAGCTCAGCGCGGCCACAGTCCGCAGAACCTCAGCCGCCGTTCTCTCGGTGCAGTAGTTAGCTTTCAGATTCTGGCAGTGAATGGCCACACATCGGTCAAAGGTGAACATGACGGTGAACCAGACGGAACAGTCGGTGGCTGCGTAAAGTAGTGCGGCGTGGACATTACACACGGGGATGTTCCTCAGCAAATGAAACTCTTTCCAACTAACAATCGGAATCCGCCTCAGTACCAGGTCGAATACAACGATTGGAGATCCACCGTTTTCATATGCCATCAGGTAACGAGTGACGTCTTTAGAAAGACCGAAATTTCCCCGGGACAGGATCACAATGGGCAGCACGTTCACTACCGGGACGGAAAGGAATACAAACTTATGAATGGGCCAGGAACAAAGCCAGATTCACAGAGAAAGAAATATAGAAAGATGCTCCTGCAACCAAACTTGAAGGTTTTCGTTTGCTCCATCGGCATTGTCTGCTGGGGGCGTTGGGGAGTTGGGCTGGTGGTAGTTGATTGGTCTGTGAAGTCGACAAGTAACTGGAAAACACCATCATCACGCAACCCGCATGGAGCAGAGCCAAAGTGGACCCAGATTTCGGTAAAGATGTAGTTTGAACTGTGCACGGAATCGGTCATTGAAATGGAATTGCCTTATTTTTGCCACATTGGTATGCAAATATACATTAAGAACCGCAGCATAGAGTCTGTTCTTGAGCACCGAGATAGTACTCTCAGACTTTCTACCGCCTGCCTGATTGAAGAAGGGAGAGGAAAATATGGCTACTGTGGACAGGGTCTTTGCTGAATGCTTTACAGAGTCAGCGAACGGTGTGAACAGAATGTATTGGGGGAAACGGGTAGTGGCTGGTTTCGGTGATGAGCTGAAGCGTGCCTACATCTCATTACAATCCGTAAAATGAGTTTAGATGAATATTTGGGCTTCTAAATTGGAGTGTTGTTTTTTAAGTACAGTACCACCTTTAGCGCTATAATACATCCAATGGCTCTCCGTTGTTCTTCAACCAGACTCAAATTTCATCAATCTCTCTGAAACAATAATTAGCTATTTAGCTATTTCAAACTACCCACCTGAACTGTTGAATTTAATAGCCGAAACTATAAGAGATTCAGACTCCGTTGACAATTTTATATACCAACTCAATACCAATTTGAACTTGCCTTCAACTAACATTGCTTTACTTAATTTTTATATTTCAGTTTTTATTCCTCATTTTATTTTCATGTTTGTACTCCATCACATTGTAAAGCAATTTAAACTACATCATATGCCCACTGAATATGTTGTTGTTGTTATTATTATTATTATTATTATTATTATTATTATTGTTGTTGTTGTCTTATTAATAAACGCGCCATTCAAAACGATGATTTTTGCATACGGATCAGGTCTATATATTACATCTTCCTCAGTTGCTAACGACGATCGACTATCTTAACTGGAACACTCACTGAAATCCCCATGCATCAGACCTCTTCAACTAGGTGTCCATGGCCATTGCTTCTCATCTGCTCAATGCTCGAGTCGTTGGAGAGGAACGTACCTGGAACGGCAACCAGAGCGAGAAGGGGATAGTAAACGGGTTGAAATATCAGGAGTAAATATCTGATCCGTCTCTCTGCTGTGATCCAAAGGTCATCTGACAAAATATAATGAGCTGCACTGAAAACACACTTCCCGCTCGCTATAAAATTCCAGACTCCTCTTTTCCGATCCTGGCACATTCCTTTTCCGTGTTCCCAGATTCTAGTCGATGACTGACGCTTCACACGCTGCGGATCTATCCGCTTTAATACTTCGCAGCTCCCCAATTATTGTCTTTCGCCGTGAGCTGCTGCGCACTGTCTGATCCAGAAGGGCTGCTCCCGCTGACACTGTGAGACTTCATCAAAAGTAGCAATTTTAAATGGAGCTGCAAGTCCCCTAGTGATAGAGCAGACTCCGTGCGTGCTGACGTCAATTGCAGGCGCACAAAAATACCGACGTTTAACTCCTTTGAATCCGGACTGCAGGAGCAGCACAATTTAACAGGGTGATGATGACCAGGTTGTATATCCCCCCCGTCCTTGAAGATGCCTCAAAAGCCTGAAAGCAGATGCGACTACTGCAATGATCGCTATGAATGGTATGTAATACAAGTTTGTTTTTTTAACAGAACGTCGGCAGATGTGGCACTCTCCCATTTACCATTAATGTTCCATGACAGGGGAGGCTACGTGGCGCCCACGCCAGTATCGACGGATCCGTAAGCACTTACTTTCATCGAGTAGTGAGGCTGATCAGCACCTCCAATCCTCCCCCTCCCATCCTCCACAACCCTCCACTACATTATCAATTCCTGAACAATATCGACGCGGTGCTTAGCTTCACTTTAAGGAATGCAATCTATTTATGCATATAATATATCTTACGTATTTATATTTATTATTGTTATTTATTTTATCGTGTTTTGTAACTGTTATTTCGTTCTCCGTTGCATTTGTAAGCTGCAAATGACATTAAACACTTGTAAATCTTGAATAATGACCGATTTACACATTTACCACTATCCAGTGGGATGGACCAATGACATCAGGGAGCTGCCTGAAGGGCTGATGGAATCGAGGTTTATTAATCGGAAAATAACGCACTTCGTGCAGTTTCCTCTCTCACCGTAGCGCCTTGATTTCCCATCGGCTGATCTGGTGCCACCTCCACGTTCTTCTTTCTTCCACGGTCTTCTGTTCACTCCTTTAAGATTCCACCTTCTCCAGCCCTGTATTTTTGTCACCTATAAAATTCCCAGCTCTTTACTTCATGCCTCATTCTTCCTAGTTTCACCCTCGCACCCTGTTACTCTGACTCATATATTTTTTCTCCAGTCCTGCTGAAGTGTCTCAGCCGGAAACATCAAATGTACTGATTGACATGATGCTGCCTGGCCTGCTGAGTTCTCCCAGTATCGGTCGTGTTACCTGGATTTCCATTATCTGCTGATCTTGTCTTGTTTGAATACGAATTCTACCTTGACTTATTCGACATAGGGACGACATAAAAATACACGCTCCTTCATCAGTCAATCTGGGGCAATTAAATCAAAATGTAGAACTATCGACCCAACATATAAAAATAAACACTGGACTAGTTAAGTGCCTAACAGTAAACACAAAAAAGGGTTCAATTCAGATAGCAGAGTATAAAGCAAAGCAGCAGGATACAATATATTCGATTGATTATTGTGAAACATTATTAACTTTGGACATGAACAAGTAAATAAATTGGACCATAGAGAGATAAAGAGAAAACCTTCGATAGAATTCGCATCAGTCCTTCAAAAAATCTGCCAAACAGAGCTCTGTATTTAAAATAGAACAAAGGCAATTACAAGTTTTGCTAAAACCATATTAAAATATCTTTTGGCATAATATCTTTGTCCAAAACCGAACTAGCAATATTGCAAGATAAGAATAGAAATGATTTTTTTTTACAAAACAGTATGTACACCCGAACGCACTTAGATTAATAACCCCAAGGACAGAGGAGTGAGGGAAATACCGAACAAAAAACTACTCAAGAGTCCATTAAAATTTCTAACAGTACATGTTCATCATCGAAAACAGGATTCAGTGCGCCATGCGAGCATATTCAATTCTGATGAGTACACCCTTCAGAGTTAAACGTCAACGAAGGCAGAAACAAGAAAATGTATTTGTTTTTAACGTAGAAAACTTAAGAACACGTTAACCGATGGACGATCACGAACCTCCATGCAAAACATCCACAGGATGTGAACAGACCAGATGTCGACAAGGAAGCGTTGAAGGCCTGACTCAGATTTGGAGACTTCTTTTCAGAAACTGTGAGGCTACTTTTGGCAATGCAACATAATTGTAGAAAATGCTAAGAGAAACCATAAACAAACCAACGCATTACAGATCCCTGAAGCAGTTTTAAACTCACAGGCACAATCACCTGGCAAATCTTATCCACCAAAATCTTCTCTTAAAATACAAACTCATAAAATATACAAATATACCCTAGACGGGTAAACATTCATCGGAAACAAGAGAAAATCTGCAGATCTGGAAATCTGAGCAATACACACACACACACACACACACACACACACACACACACACACACACACACACACACACACACACACACACACACACACACACACACACAAAATGCTGGAGGAGCTCAGCAGTCCAGGAAGCCTCTACGGAAAAAAAGTAGAGTCGACCTTTCTGGCCGAAACGCCCAGGTAAGACTGGAGAAAAAATGCTGAGACGTAGATTTGAAAAGTTCGGTGTGGGCAAGAGGAAAATGCCAGGCAATAGGTGAAACTTGGAGGGACGGGGAATGAAGCAAAGAGCTGGGAACTTGATTGGTGAAAGAAATGGTGATGGAAGAAAGAAACCCACGCCAGCTATTGGATCAACAGATGGAGGCGATCAACGGTCAAGGAGATAAAGTGAGGGAGAGAGGGACAAGGGCTATGAGAATGGCGAAGACGTAGGGGGAGGCATCACTAAAAGTTTGAGAAATGGATGTTCATGCTATCAGGTTGCAGGCTACCCGGTATATAGGCAGGTAATTTCCCATTCAATTTTGAGGAGAGACATCCCGAACGTTCCATTAGCGCTCGAGCCCAAACACAAAAAACTGAGGAGGACAGCAGGACAGAGCTTCACGTTTCATTAAACGCCGCACACAAACTGTAAATATATCGCCGACCTATCATCCTTCTGCTTTCTGAACACGTAAACAGAACATCCCCCAGCCCCACTCGCTTTAACCGAAAAAATACACTGTGCGAATTGCTTACCCATAAGGAAGTCAGTGATAAAGGGGAAAAAGTGCTATATTTGATAAACTACTATTAACACATTCCGTGCAACTACCGACTCCATACATTTGAAAATAATATCCCGAATGCTGCGATGGCTCAATATGCCAAACTGTAAAGAAAACGATTTAAGTATCGGCTGACGATTCTACGCTTCTAACTCTTTGCCCAAACACTTTACAAGAGTTTATCCGTGTAGCGAATAAGGCTCGTTCAATATTAGTTTTGGATCTGCAGCAATATATGTCTTGAATTTTAACTTCGACAAAGAACACTATTGAAAATATAACTTGGGCAACACGAGAGGTGATTATGAAAAACAGTCAGCTCCCTGAGAATAATCCGTTATACCAACCGGTAACCTCTGAGCGACAACATTGACATTGTGGTAGCGACTTACTGAGAACTCCACCCGCTAAAATCACGGGAGAATAATTGCTTTCAACGCGCATGATTGTCCGCATTATCACATTTGAAAGAAGTTGTGAATTTCGAATGCGTTGTTGGCGATGGCATGGGAAGGCACTCTGGCCGGATACTTTGCTAGGATACCGGATTTATAATGGGTTTGAAGAAGTGGTTTGCACCATTCTTCCGGGTGGAAAACCGGGTGGGCAATATGGTGCAATTTCCAGGTGTCAGGGGTAATGAACAGTGTGATGACACCATGACGAGAGCTAAGCTTCTTGGGAAACTGAAAGATCTGAGGTTAGATAAATCACCTGGAGCAGATGGTGTACAACTCAGGGTTCAGCATGTGGTTGCTGAAGAGATCGTGGTGTAATTAGTAGTGATCTCTTAAGAATCACCAGATTCTGGAATATTTCAAATGTGATCCCACTCTTCAAGCTGGGACAGTGGCAGAAGAAGGGAAACAAGAGGACAGTTAGTCTGACATCAGTAGTTGGGAAAATGTTGACGCGGATTATTAAGGATGTAGTCTCAGGGTATGTCGAGACACATGATTAAATAGTCCGTTGTCAGCATGGTTTCCTCGAGGGATCCAATGAAGAAATAACAAGAAGGACAGTCAAAAGAGAATCTGTTGAAGTGGTTTAATTGGATTTTTAGAAGGCCTTTGACAATGTGCCACACATGAGTCTGCCTAAAATGCTACGATCCCATGGTATTACAGGAAAGATTCTAGCTGGGATACAGCAGTGCCTGATTGGCAGGAAGCAAAGAGTGAGAATAAAGGGGACACTCTTTGCCTGGCTGCTGGTAACTATTGGTATTCCACGGAAGCCTCAGTTGGGACCGATTCTTTTTACGTTATACGTCAATGAATTGTACCATGGAATTGGTGGTTTTGTTGCAATGTTTATAGACGATATGAAGATAGTTGGAGGGGCCGGTTGTTTTGAGGAAGAAGAGAGCGACAGAAGGACCTATACTTAGAGATATTAGGAGAATGGGCAAAGAAATGCAGATGGAATACAATGCTGGGGGTTGTATCGCGTTGCGCTTTGGTAGAAGAAATTAAACGTGTTGACTATTTTCTAAGTACAGAGAAACTTTTACTAGCTGAGGTGCAACAGGACTTGGGAGACCCTGTACAAATTCGACTAAAGATTAATTCTCAGGATGAATATGTGCTGAGATAGAGGGTCTCAGGCCTTTAGAGTTCCTACAGTATTTTATGTGTGTTGCTTAGATTTCCAGCATCTGCAGGATTTTTCGTCTTCGTCATTGTGTTATCTAACTCATTATTTCTGAGGACTGTCCGTGCTGAAAATAACGTGACGACTTTGATGTTATACTTCAAGGATGTGTTGGTGATGTCAACCAACAGTGAAGTGTTATGTCTATACGATTTAAATAGGATATTAATGTAGCAGATTACTACTAATTGGGATAAATCTGGATCACGACAATTAAGCCTAATTAAGTGCGTGCCAGAGCTAGCAGCTTCATAGAAATTGTTGAAAACGTTGAAAAAGTCCAAACTAATGTTTAACTAAGTTGTAAATATGTATGCAAATGAAGTACAGACGACTCGGAATGTACCAGTACTACCGCAAAACTAAGAAACGTTTTATTGACAATGTTGAATAGTAAAGTCACTAAAAAACATAAACCAACAGCAAATTAAAACCGCAAAACAAGAAACAGTCACAATACAATCCACCTCTAACCTACACAATCCACCTTTTGCAACGTTTACAACAACAGCAAAGCAGCAGGCCAGCAGCTGAGTCCCGGTTTGTAAAAAGTCTCTCGTCAGAATGAAAATTTCCCTTCTATTTTCTACAAAAGCGTTGGAGTATTTTCGTTCCCACAAGTCAGTAAGGGGAAGTTGGGATATGTTCTTCTGGAGAGGCTGACATTACCGCCCAAGTTGATTGACTCCATTGCATCGAGAAACGCACTTTGAGCTCCTCATCAGCTTATCGTCCAATACAGTGCTTAATGACTTCCTCAATCTCGTGTCAGAAGCTGAGAATGGACTCAACACGTTATTACTGCGCATTGCCATACAGGGCTGAGAAACCTCTAACTAAATTGCTATCGGGCTGCTCGGTCACAGCGCACTATTGCGAGTGAAAGCATCGCAAGATGAGCCAAGTTCAAAAATGAAGCTTTATTTTTAACCACATATCTTCTTATCTCTGTTGTAAATGGTTATCTCCATATTAAGGCCATGCCCTCTGGTCTTGGGTTCACCCACTATAGGAAATATCCGTTGCACATCTGCTCTCTCTCTGCCCTTCAATATCCGATAGGCTTCAATAAGATCCCCTATTCTTCTAATCACCAGTGCATACAGGTACCGATCTGTCAAAGGGTCCTCATACGTTAGCCCTTTTAATTCCGAAATCATCCTCGTGAAGCTTCTCCGAACCCCTTGCAATTCAGGCTAACTGGCCTAATTTTATTCTTCTGCCTCCCTCCCTGAAAGAGCGTTGTGACAATTGCCGTTTCCCAGTCTTCCGAAAAATTCCATTATCTAGAGATTCTTGTAATGCCTCGACAATGTCTTCATCACCCCTTTAACAACACTGCGGCGCAGTTCATCCGGTCCAGGAGACTTAGCTATCTTCAGACCTTTCAGCTTCAAAGGCAGCCTCGCGTTATAAGGAACATCTACGATCACTTTCTCGGATATCTGGTATACTGCCACTTCCACGCTGAAGATTCACGCGATATAATTGTTAACTTCGTCCACCAGTTGTTTGTTCTGCATTGATAGTTATACAGCGCTAATTTCCAGCAGTCTAATATCCACTCCCGCCTCTCTTTTACTCTTTACATATTTGAAAAAAGAAAACTTCTGTTATCCTCTTTGATATCATTTTCCTTCACACCTTCATATTTCATCGTTTCTCTCCATTTTTGTCTTTTTTCAAATAAGACGAAGAACCGTAATATCACTTAAAGGGAGACGTTCTTGGGAAGCCCATGAATCCATGAAGACCGACGAAGGCTGATAAGGGTTTTTCTTTTTGGGTTCACGACCTGAGATTTTCAGGAATAGCGGCCGTCGTCCAGGTATAGCAGTTCAGTTTTTATGGAGCAAAATGCGTAGACGACAATGAATCATTGGTATTTTTGATTTAATAGCCCTTTGGGAGCTCCGTCGCCAAATCTGTAAATAAAACTGATAGCTTATCACGCTGTAAGAGATACATCATTGCAAGTAGTTGGTAAAGGAAAATGATGCTGAATTAAAATATCATTCGTGACCTGATTGACTGTAGAAACATTAACAGGCGACCACTATCGTGGTATGGCGCTCTTATAAATGGTCTAGAGACATAAATTTAAACACAACAGGCCCGGTTGTTGAAAATGGTTGCACGTTAACGAGTCAGAACAAAAAGAAAATCTTAAACACACCATGTTCATATCGTCAAAAGGATATCTGTCTTGATTAATTTAGTTAGTCAGGTTTCCGTCTGTAAAATTCTGAATTCAGTTGAAACACGTTTCCAGATACCTGCATAGATGTTTTGACAATGTTTCGCTCCTATAACCCTTAAGGTAATGAGAACAATTTCATCCAATTTCGACTAAATAACACTCTGTTTCGCATGCCTTCTGAGTATTATCCCTCAACATAAACATGTATAACGGAAATGTAACAGTTATCCACCTTACCAATGACACTTAAATTATGAGAAACAGAAATCTACAGCATATTACAGGCCCTTCGTCCCACAATGTTGTCACTACCCTGTAACCTACTCAAGAACCTGACGAGAATATCCATAATGTAAAGCTGCCTACTTTTCTAAGCTCCACGCATCTACCTAAGAGTCTCTTTAACTACCCTATTGAATCCGCCTGGCAGTGCATTCCAAGCACCCACCACTGTCTGTGTGACAAACGTATCCCTGACATCCCGCTTGCAACTACTCCCAAGCACATTAAAACTGTGCCCCCGCGAGTTAACCATTTGAGCACTGAGGGAAGAAAGCCTCTGGCTACTCACACGATTATTTTATTATGTAGAAGAACCCTCGCTCGCTCAAACTGTCCTCACAAGTGTTGCTATCTAATCCAAGCAGCATCTTGTCAAATATAGTATTGTACAAATTTAAGGAGACCAATCTCAAATCATTTGCTCCAAGAGAAGCACACATAAATTCCCCAACATCTTCGGTAATGGAAATTAATTATCACAGGCAATATTAAGATACAATCACATCCTTCATATAGTTCAATGTTGAGAATGGTACGCAGTTCTCCCATGAGACGTAATAAATATTTTGTGAAGTTGGACCACAGGCTCAATACGGTTATATTATACTTCACTGCGAATGAAGACAGACGTCCCAACAGGGGATTACTTATTACCTGTATGATTGAGAGGAGAACATGGAACAGGCCCTTCGGTCCACGATACGGCACCAAAAATTTTACTATTTTAAGATAAATCTAGCCCTCTCCTAATCCTCATACTCACACTCAAAAACGGCATGCCATAAATATAACTATAATTTTCTATCATCCATGTACAGTCTTAAAAGTGTCCCTAATCTGTGTGCCACTACCAATGCGTTAGGTAGAGTGTTCGCACTAAGACATATCTTAGTGTTTTTCTTATCACTGGTGTTAGCCCTTTCTTCCAAGGCAAAATTGTGTGTATACCCCTTTATAATCTCTTACACCTCAATCAATTCAACTGCTGTCCCATTTTCCTCAAGGTCCAACGCCCTCGCTCGCTCAAACTGTCCTCATAATCTTTAATCCAGTCAGCAACTTGTCAAATATCTTATGCAGCCTTCTACATCCTTCCGATGAGGACATGAATAAAACTGAACACAATCATCCATGTATTGCTCGAGGAATATAAAGAATGTAAAAGGAATCTTAAGAAAAAGATTAGAAAACCTAAAAGAAAATACTAGGTTGGTTTGGCAAATAAGGTGAAAGTAAATCCGATATTAAAAGCAAGAGGATAGTGAGGGATAAAATTGGCCCCTTAGAGAATCAGAGTGGTCAACTATGTGTGGAGCCGAGGGAGATGGGAGAGATTTTGAACGATTTCTTCTCTTCGATATTCACTAAGGAGAAGGATATTGAATTTTGTAAGGTGTGGGAAACAAGTAAGGAAGTTATGGAAGCTATGACAATTAAAGAGGTGGAAGTACTGGCGCTTTTAAGAAATTTAAAAGTGGATAAATCTCCGGATCCTGACAGGATATTCCCCAGGACCTTGAGGGAATCTTGTGTAGAAATAGCAGGAGCTCTGACGGAGATCTTTAAGATGTCATCAGAAACGCGGATTGTGCCGGAGGATTGGCGTATTGCTCATGTGGATTCATTGTTTAAAAAGGGTTCCAGAAGTAAGACTAGCAATTATAGACCTGTCAGTTTGACATCAGTGGTGGGTAAATTAATGGAAAATATTCTTAGAGATAGTATTAATAATTCTCTGGATAGACAGGATCTGATTAGGAGTAGCCAGCATGGATTTGTGCGTGGAAGGTCATGTTTGACAAACCTTATTGAATTTTTTGAAGAAGTTACGAGGAATGTTGACGAGGGTAAGGCAGTGGATGTAGTCTATATGGACTTCAGCAAAGCCTTTGACAAAGTTCCACATGGAAGGTTAGTTAAGAAGGTTCAGTCGTTAGGTATTCATGCTGGAGTAATAAATTGGATTCAACAGTGGCTAGATGGGAGATGCCAGAGATTAGTGGTGGATAATTGTTTATCGGGATGGAGGCCTGTGACTAGCGAGGTGCCTCAGGGATCTGTTTTGAGCCCAATGTTGTTTGTAATATACATAAATGATCTGGATGATGGGGTGGTAAATTAGATTAGTAAGTATGCCGATGATACTAAGGTAGGAGGTGTTGTGGATAATGAGGTGGGTTTTCAATGCTTACAGGGAGATTTATGCCGGTTAGAAGAATGGGCTGAACGTTGGCAGGTGGAGTTTAATGCTGAGAAGTGTGAGGTTCTACATTTTGGCAGGAATAATCCAAATAGAACATACAGGGTAAATGGTAGGGCATTGAGGAATGCAGAGGAACAGAGAAATCTAGGAATAACAGTGCATAGTTCCCTGAAGTTGGAGTCTCATGTAGATAGGGTGGTGAAGAAGGCTTTTGGAACGCTGGCCATTATAAATCAAAGCATTGAGTACAGAAGTTGGAATGTGATGTTAAAATTGTACAAGGCATTGGTAAGGCCAAATTTAGAATATTGTGTGCAGTTCTGGTCACCGAATTATAGGAAAGATATTAGAGAGAGTGCAAAGAAGATTTACTAGGATGTTACCTGGGTTTCAGCACTTAAGTTACAGAGAAAGGTTGAACAAGTTAGGTCTCTAGTCATTGGAGCGTAGAAGGTTGAGGGGGGATTTGATCGAGGTAGTTAAAATTTTCAGAGGGATAGATAGAGTTGACGTGAATAGGCTGTTTCCGTTGAGAGTAGGGGAGATTCAAACGAGAGGACATGATTTGAGAGTTAGGGGACAGAATTTTAAGGGAAACACGAGGGGGTATTTTTTTTACTCAGAGAGTGATAGCTGTGTGGAATGAGCTTCCTGTAGAAGTAGTAGAGGCCAGTTCAGTTGTGTAATTTAAGGTAAAATTGGATAGGTATATGGACAGGAAAGGAGTGGAGGGTTATGGGCTGAGTGCGGGTAGGTGGGACTAGGTGAGATTAAGAGTTCGGTACGGTCTAGGAGGGCCGAGATGGCCTGTTTCCGTGCTGTGATTTTTATATGGTTATATGGTTATGGTCTATGAGGGGTTTATGCAGGCTGGAACATCACCGCGTGGTTTTTGCACTCGATGGCCCCACTGATGAACTCACCATGCTACTTCTAAACCACCCTAACAAAGTGAGCGTCCGTACTGATTTAATGACGTGTACCCCCAAGATTCCTCTGTTCCTCTTCATTGCTCAAAGTTCTGTCATTAATCTTGCGTATTCTGCGTTGAAATAGGACCCACCAAAATGAATCACTTCGCACGTCTCTGGGCTGACCATCAGATGCCACCGTTCAGCCCGGCTTTGCATCTTATCAATTTACCGTCCTAACCTACCACAAAATTTTGCAGAAGTCGAGCTGCAAAATTACTAACCCACCCTTCTACTTCCAGTCCAAATCAGTTATCAACATTACAAAGAACAGATGTCCAAGTACAGATCCATGCGGTACACTAACTACCACCACCTCTAGGCAGAAAACATTCCAGACGACGGCCACCGTCTTCCTTCTATGGCAAGCCAAATTCGAAACAACTAAGGCTGCTTGCCTTGGATTCCCGTCCTCCTAAAAGTCATAATGGGGGGCATTGGGGGTGACACAAATGCAAGAGACAGACTTTGAACTACCAGTAACGGGACAAGGCGTGAGAAGTAAGCACGGAAAGTGGGGAAGAAAGGACGCAGGACAAGGATTATGGGCCTGGGCTAGGACTTGACGAGGATAGCGGAACCAGGACATGGAACTGGGAACGAGGAACATGGGCTTGGACTCCGAGTCAGATTCTGGACAAGGACCCAGAATCTGGGTCTTGACTCGGGCTCGGACCCGAGAACTAGTCGAGGACATGACGCGGTTACAGGACTGGACGTGTGACTCATGGACAGAACAAGGGAACCCCAGCACCGGGATGGGCAAGGTACTCCTGGACTGGGCGAGGCACATGACAGGACTAGAACACAAACCGTGGCTTGGGCATGACAAGGACCTCGGACGTGCCTAGGACTGGACGAGACCCCGATGTCTTGACTTGGTTGAGGAAGAGACCGGAACGCAAAGCCTTGATCGAGGAAGAACAGGAACGAAAAACACTGAGCTGGGTTGAGGGTGGACAGTAACGCAGAACACAGAACCGGGACCCCTACTTGACGACAGGGCGTAGGGCTTGGACTCATTTCACAGAACACTGAACACGACGAGACAGTTCCGAACGCTTGGTAGCTGTAAACGGCCGGATCTAGCTAGCGAAGGCGTGTACACAGAAAGGTCCCAATGCTAGGAAACGGCAAATGGAGAGACCTTCCGAGCGAAGGCGTGGATACATACAGACAGTTACAAACAGGGCAAGGCTCCAGGCAGAGGCAAGGCGAGGCAAGGCAAAGCTAGGCTAGGCTAGGCTTCAGGAGGCAGCCTTCCAGAAGGGAAGGGACATTGGTAGGGAATTTGGACAGAAACAATCCAGCAGCCGGAGGCTAAATCCTGAAGCTTTTTATGAAGCCTTCCTAAACAAGAGTCAGCTGCCTCAACAGAAATTGGGGAATCCCAGAAAACCTGGAATTAAAAAAAAATGGGCCGGACCGTGAACCGGAATGCGGACTCAAGGACTGGACCATGACACTAACAATCTGAATGAGCATACCATGCGAAATCTCATCAAACACCGTCCTAAAATCTTCCTTGAAGCATATGCTTTCCCTCCTTCTGAAAAAAAAAGGTTCTTGAAGCATGACTTGCCCTTCACAAAGCCATGTTTTATATCTAATCAGATTACTCTTCTTCAAATGTTCGTGAATGCTTGCAAGTCCTCTATCTAAACATCTTCTCTAAGATATGTCCCATCCACCTCTGGAGTAAAACTCACAGCTCTGCAGCTCACAGGGTTACCCCTACTCTCCTTCTTGAGCAATGGAATAACATTTGCTTCCTCCAATCATTATGCCCTTATCCCGTGGCGAGCGAGGATGTAGATATCAGCTTCAAAAGCGACGTGATGTCTTCCCTATCTTCCCCTATTAACCCGGCGGATATCTCATGTGGGTGGCGAGATGGATATTACCAAATGAGGTGTGAGACGCTCATTTCCTCTGCTCTCCCGCAGGGCAAGATATAACAATTGCCTCATGAAGGCATGAGAGTCGGTGGTGAATGATTGAATGAGCAGCTGGCGCATGCCACAAGTCTTAGTTAGGCGACCACAGACGTCAGGAGACAATCTCTGAAGTGTAATGATAATGGCTGCGGTGATTCGTGCTCTAAAGTCCAGGAGCAAGCATTCACAAAACAGGTTAGTTAAAAAATAAATTATATATATATAATCATTAGCGGCTGTCTTACTCTACCCCCTCAATCGAGAAGGCCCTTGTCACCCTTAATACTGAAGCAACATATTCAGTGGGGACCTCAACTATTTCTTCCGACTCCAAGCGCGTTTCCTATTTTACCCTTAATCTAGTCATCATTCTGTTCGACACATGGTTTTGATAGTATTGCCTTTTGTTTAACCCTACTCGAATAAATATACATTCTAGCTCATATAATTTCATCTTAAACTCAGTTTTGGCTGCCTTCAAACTCACTGGAAGTTGATCTGATCCTCTGTTAAAAAAAACTTTAACATAGTCTTTTTCTTCCTCTTAATTCATTGATGGTACTAAGCCCAGCTACGAAAGGAGGAGGACTGTGCTTAGGGAGAGCAAACCCATTCCGTAAAAGGCCTAGAAACTGCAGAAACGCCACAGAAGCTCAAAAATACTTCATAAGAAGGATAACATGTGCTTCACGTGAAAGTAACCAGAAGGACTAGCCCAAGACAAGAAATAATGGTTATCTGCTTTTGGCAGCTCCCATAAAATGCTTGAGGAACTCGTTAGGTCAGGCAGTATCTATGGAAATGTACAAACAGTCGAAATTCCGGATCGAGACCTTTCTTCAGGACTGAAATGCTGTTTGTTTATTAATCTGCATAGATGCTGCCTCACCTGCCGAGTCCCTCTATCATTTTGAGTGATTTGTTCTGGATTTCAGCAACTGCAGAATTTATCAAGTTTATGATTTGCTGTCGGCGGCCTGTGCCTCAGCAGTGGTGATGGGCTGAATCAAATAAGGTTCTTCCATTTGACTAGATGTTCTGTCACTCCTTACCCTGCCATCCCTTTTCTGCATCAATGGGAATATCTTGAAGATCACACGCAAAATGCTGAAAGGACTCTGAAGCTCAGGTAGCAGTATTACATACCCCGTAATTGGGTGTCTAACCAGCAAAGAAAGAATAATTTTTTGGAGTCTGGTGGTACTATACTAAAGGTGTTTATTAATAAAAATAAGCAAAAACCATACCAAGAATGCAAATACACATATAAAAGCAGTTTGAGTAATAAACCTAAAAGTGTAGGAATAATAATAATTAATAATAAACAAGCTCTGTCGATTTCTAGGGGCAAATAAGTTGTCGTAGAAAAGTATAAAGTTAAGTTCAGTTCAAAAGTGCTGATGTAGTTATGGTTGTTGTATTGTAATCGTTGGAGAGAGAGGGAGAGAGCAAGCGGGCAAGCTGTCACAGCTGCTGTCAGGCAAACCTTCCTTTGCTTTCTTAATCCGTCGTATTGATGTGGTCATTCAGATATGACCTCTCTGTCCTGCTAGACCGTTCTTCTGTGGTGGACTCGTCACTCTGGCATACACAAGTCCCAACCGCTTTAACACTGTGAGCTTTACTGACCGATCTCCTGATTCGGTCCCCTAAGCCCCCACCTTTTTGGTGGGGTCCAATACTCAATCAGTATCCACTGACGTGTCTGGAGGGTGTCCCTCCAGACCTGTCTTTTTATCCCTCCTAACGGGGACAGCTATCTATCACTCCTGAATGACTGTGTCCATCAAATAAGGCCACTCCTTTAGTCCAGTGTGGAATGTTTATGAGCAAACTATTGTCCTCGCAGCGAAACAGTAAATAATTCAGAAAGGAGTCATGGTTAACTCTTCACCCCATTGTCCATCAGGTCTGTTCGTCACTCAGAACACCCCCATCCTTCTGGGAATTTTCACCAGGGGGAATATTAACTCGTAAAGCACTGAATTATAGAGTTTAACAAAATACAGAAGTTGTCTTAACTACAAGAATAATACAGATACACGTTCAAGTTAACATCCAGATAAACAATCAGCAATTACTTTGTCACTCCTCTTTACATGTTGTATTTTAATATCCATTTCCTGTAACAACAGACTCCAATTTAATAACCGCCTATTTTTTATTGTTCATGTTAGCAAAAAAAAAAAAAACAAAAGGTATTGTGTTGTTAGCTTAGGTGTCTCAACGTGTGAACCAATACATTTGTGATTATAATGTAGTACATTACAAAAGTTTGTGCAGATACTAATCTCTATTTTACTTTTAAACTTAACATTCAAACAGTCAATCTTCCATGGTGTTTTTTTTTCATCTTTCACATGATTTGTCAAAGTCCCTCAAAACCAGATCCTATTCTGCAAAGTAACATTTGGTCAACCTTTGTCTCTTTTCCACTTAACTCTCACGTGGTTAGCTTGCTTGCCAGTGTGGAATAGGCCTTCACAGACACCTTTCACAGCAGTTATCTTATCAAGAATTTTTTTTCCAAACTATGCCCATTAGCTGAACTTCCACACAATTCGTTAATTTTCAGCAAGACATTAATTTTATTTTCAGGATCTTTCATTATATTTGTTTTCAGTGTAACAGCGGCAGATGATCTCTCTTGGTCAAAACAACATTTCAAGTTTTGCCTCTCCAAACGACATACTTGAACAACCTCAGCGAGTTGTTTATCTTTAGATTTCCAAACAAACTGTAATTGATTCACAGGCACCTTGTTAACAAGCCATTGTTCAGTTAACCGTCCCTTCCCTTTTGTCAATCCTTTTAAAACCAATTCAGACTTTAAATTTTCATTATTCAACTTAGGAATAATACTTTTCCCTTTCCCTTCAATAATATTCATATCACCAACTTTCATTTCATCAAGAACTTTTTACACACCTTCTAACACAAACACAAACAACTGAGAATTCTCACTTTCCACTGGTACAAAGTTTTACCATTTTTTCAACGAACCAAGTCCATCTGACCCAAAAGAACTAATTCCTTTTCAACTAAATCATATACCTCAGACTTTTCCCGAGTTTCAATACCGGGTTCAACAACCTGAACACACGCAAACGGGGCATCTACCTCTTTCAGGCTTTTAATACCAGTCCACTTTTCAAATTCTAAATTCTCCTGATCCTCCCAGTTACTCTCTGGGCAACTCCCATCCGGAGTAAAGTCAACACTGAGGGTTGAAAAAATTTCGTCTGCTAACCCAGCAGACTCCCTCAAAGGTAGCGGCATCCTTTTCATCTAGGACAGCCCTTACATCATTATCGGGAACACATTTACATTCCTCAACTGCAAGCTGATCTGTCAAGCAGGACAGATCATCCGTGACCAACCCTGGACCTTCTAAAAGCCATATCTGTTTCTCATCTTTACTCCGTGCCTCCATAAATTCCCTCCTGGCTAAGGGTAGATTTGCCTCCTCCCCTTAACTCTCTTTCACCCTACTATCCTGCGTTTTACCACCCTCTCACCCCTCTTGGTACAAGGTCGGTAAAAACGTCTCCGCCAAATCAACACTGGACTCATTTCACTGGCTCCTTTCTCAGCCGCCTTTCTAGACGTGCTGCGAGTGACTACGCATGCGGGATAGATCTTGAAATCCATGCCCGGGTCCTCAGCACTTACAGGCTTACTTGTCGGCTTCACTGCTGAATACACATCCCCAGTATCTCCCCGCACTGGAACTGGTGTTTCTCCTTCCTCTACAGACACCGTCCTTTTCGAGATAAACTTCTCACGCCCCTCCTGGGCTCTACCTACCTTTGCCTTGCTCATCGATCTGCTGACCGAATCAATGTAACCTGAAAGGATTGCTGTTTTCCCTTTTCCCGTCTCATTCTTCAGAGCAAAGATGCTCTATGACCAGCTTTCCCATAATTATAACAGGTAAAGCTAGGAAACTTCCTGCCAGCCTGCCTTTCCTCCTCCTCACCTTTTCCACTAGCTCCCGGTCTATTCTCTACCATAGCTGGTGGGCTTTCTCTACCGTCACTACTGCTTCTCTGATAGCTCGTATTTGAGGAAAACTTTGACTTGTGGGTTAAGACGTACTCGGCTGCTAACTTGGCAGTCGCAAACAAAGTCTCTGTCTCCTTCTCATCCAAGTACGTCTTCATACTCTCAGGGATACAACTTTTAAATTACTCCATCAGTATTAACTGTATCAGGTTATCATAATCTTCATCAACCTGTTTTGAGGCGCACCAACGCTCACAATATATTTGCATCTCATGGGCAAACTCTAAATGCGTGTGGTTCCACGGCTTTCTCAATTTCCGGAACTTCTGCTGGTGTGCCTCTGGCACCAACTCGTAGCTCCTCAGTACAGCCCTTTCGATTTCCTCATAATTCTTAGACTCATCCATGGACAATGCCGAATACGCTTGCTGAGACTTCCCCCTAAGTAGGCTCTGTTCCAGAACAGCCCATTTTCTCTCAGGCCAGTTCTGATTCACAGCCACTTTCTCAAAATGGTGGAAGAACTTATCGACATCCATCTCCTCGAATGGAGGTACCAACTGGATCTCTCGACTATTCTTGAACCCCTCATTTGGGTCTGCCGCCCGGTCTCTTCCCTGCTGTACCTTTAACTCTCTATTTCCAGCGCATGCGCTCCTCTCTTTCTCCTTTTCCACCATCTGCCTTTCAGCTTCCTCTTTTCCCCTTTCAGCTTTCATTTCTTCCTCCACAGCTCCCAGCTGCCTTATCTGCAGTTCATGTTGCCTCTTCTCCTTTACCTCAGACAACCTCTATTTTTCTATCTCTACCTTAACCCCCCCCCCCCCCCCCCCCCCTCGGCTGGTTTCCTCTCAGGGAACAGGTCCAATACATCTGGTGTGAACACACCCTTGGATACATAATACATAGCTATTGCTCTCTGTATATCCACTTTTCTCATCGACGATTTCACCTCTGGGAGATTTAATCGTTTCGCAACATTCACCAATTCACCTTCCTGGTAACCTCTAATGCCCCCGCAGTCGGGTCTTTTAAAAATTTGACAATATCCATCTCTGCTGGTTTCCCGTCTGGTTACTCTCACAATCAGATCAGGTAAGGGAGTTTTATCCCGATTCATTATCATTCATTATTCTAATCTGGTAATCAAATCTCGAGGTAAGGCCCCAATTTGTTACATAGCCGGAACTGGGTGTCTAACCAGCAGAGAAAGAAAAATTCGGTGGAGTATGGTGATACTATACTAAAGGTGTTTATTAATGAAATAAGCATAAACCATATCAAGATTGAAAATACACATATAAAACCAGTTAGCAGTAATAAACGTAAATTATAGGGATAATAATAATTAATAATAAACAAGCTCTATCGATATCTAGGGGTAAATAAATTGTCAGAGAAATGTATAAAGTCCAGTTCAGTTCATAAGTGCTGATTTAGTTATGGTTGTGTATTGTAATCGTTGGGGAGAGAGAGAGAGAGAGAGAGAGAGAGAGAGAGAGAGAGAGAGAGTGAGAGAGAGAGAGAGAGAGAGAGAGAGAGAGAGAGAGAGAGAGAGAGAGAGAGAGAGAGAGAGAGAGAGAGAGAGAGAGAGAGGGAGAGAGAGAGAGAGAGAGAGAGAGAAAGAGAGAGAGAGAGAGAGAGAGAGATAGAGAGAGAGAGAGAGAGAGAGAGAGAGAGAGAGAGAGAGAGGAGAGAGAGAGAGAGAGAGACAGAGAGAGATGAAACAGCTACAGTCAGGCAAACCTTCCTTTGCATTCTTAATCAGTCGTATCGGTGTGGTCATTCAGTTATGATCTCTCTATCCTGCTAGACCGTTTTTCTGTGATGGACTCGTCACTCTGGCATGGGTGGACAAGTCCCCACCGGCCCTGCATTAACACTGTGAGCTTTACTGACCGATCTCCTGATTCTGTCACCAAAGCCCACACCTTTCTTGTGGGTTCCAACACTCAATCTGTGTCCACTGGCGTGCCTGGAGGGTGCCTCTTCAGACCTGTCTTTTTATCCCTTCTAACGGCGACTCAACCATCCATCACTCCTGAATGACTGTGTCCATCAAATAAGGCCACTCCTTCAGTCCACTGAGGAATGTTTATGTTCAAACTATTGTCCTTGCAGCGAAACAGTAAATATTTCAGAAAGGAGTCACAAAACGGTTAATCAGCAATTTCTCCCTCTCCCTTATCTGTCGCCGATGTTCTTGCTTGTTTTTCCGTCTCTCTTTCTCATGGTCAGCATAGTAACAGTAATAGTTGGTGCTTCTTAGGGGGTGATAGTTAACTCTTCACCCCATTGTCCATCAGGTCTGTTCATCACTCATAACAGCATCTATTGAAAAGAGTAAACAGTCGACAGTTCGGCAAGAGGCACTTTTTCAAGACAGAAATGGAAACGGATTATGCTGCAATGAAAAGCTGGGGTGGTGGAGGAGAAAGAGGGTAACTGCAGGATGATAAGGGAAGCCTGGTGGATGGGAAAGAGAAGAAAGCATGTGATAGAAGAGGAGAGAGTACAGTAGGAGAAAAGGAAGGAGGAAGCAGACACTAACAGGCAGGTGAGAAGAGGAAAAATGTCGGAGTGGGGAATAGAGGAATTACATGTGTTCACCGGAAGTTGGAGAGTATTCAGACGGAAGTTTCTGCTGCACCTTGAGAGTGGCCTCATCTTGGGAAAACAGTCGGCGATGGATCGAAATCAGAACAGGAATGGGAATCGAAATTAAAATGTTTGGTCATCATGTGGTAGATTGTGCGGAAGTGCTCGGTGAAGCGGCCCCCCAGTTTACTAGTCTCGCCAATGCAGAGGAGACCGCCTTGGGTAACTGGAGACAATAGACAACCAATAGACAATAGCCGGAGAGGTGTTGCATCACTTGAATAGAGACGATGCGAAGAGACAGCATCAACAGTACAGGGTGGAAATACAGTTCTTTAAAGAAGGAAGACATGTCTGAATCTTGGAATGGAATGCCGTATCCTGGGAACATATGCTGCAGAAATGGAAAATATGAAAAGAGAATGACATATATATTCCAATATCCATAACAGGATATTGGGTGGGAAGTGATAAAGTCGGGGAAACTATGGAAACTCTGTTTATCAATGATGTAGTTTGACAGGGTGTCGCCACAGATGGAGTCAGAGATATCAAGAAAGAGGAGGGAGTTGAACAACTACATTTCCGAGAATTGCAATGCAATCTCGTCTCGTTCCTTTAAACACCAGCGAGCACAGTCCCAGTTCTGATTAATCCATCCTCATAAAGACTGTAAGGTCAAAGCCGTGTCCAGGGGAAGGTTTCAAGAGACGACAGACAGAAAGAACAAGGGGCAAGAAACGACAGAAAGGGCAGGAAACCGAGTTAGAGTTGGAAAAAGACAGAAAGAACAAGAAAACGTGACAGGTTTAGTCCCACTGGAAAAGCGTTTCATTGTTTATAAAATTGTGTTCAGAACCGGTGGTAATGTGTTTGTTGACACCGGGTTGTGTACCAGTGGGAACAGGTCCGTCACAGCTTAGCACTGGTGTGTACAGTGTCCTTCAATGTATAACACCAGGGTACAGTACTGGTGGGGAAGTGTCCGTCACTGGCTGGTCCTATTATTATACTGCTACTACTGTTACTGGACTACTGCTAGATCGATAGACAGATGCTTTATTGATCCCGAAGGAAATTACATCTGTCACAGTGGGTTTGCAAGCGCACAGATAAACTATTATTAAAAGAGAAGGAAGAAAGTATAAAAATACATTATCACATACAATCTGGCTGGAGGGGGTGAGTGGGTGTTCATTACTACCCCTACTATAGGTTGAATTGTTATGGAGCGCCATGGCCGGAGTTAAGAAACACCTCATAAAGTGTTCTTTGGAGCAGCGCGTTGTCTTAGTCTATCACCAAAAGTGCCCCTCTGTTCAGTCAAGGTAGCATGAAGAGGGAGAGAAATATTGTACAGAATTGCCAGGAGTTGCCCTGGGATCTTTTGTTCTACCACAACCACCGGTGTGACTGGTTAAAACCCTACAACAGAGCCAGCCTTTCTAACCGGTTTATTGAATCTGTTGGTATCACTCGTATTATTGCAATTTTCCCAGCTCACCATCGCATATCAGATTGGGCTGCCGGTAAACTGGTAGAACATGTGAAAGAGAGGCTTGCATGCTCCAAAGAACCTCAGTTTCCACAGGATGTGGAGGCGACTCGGCTCCTTGTGTTATGTAACCTCTGTGTTGATGCTCCACTCAAATCTGCCATCCAGTTGCACCCACCCCCCCCCCCCAGCTTCTGGGACCCTACCTCATCCACGTCCTCACCATCAATAGTACCAGGGCGCAGTGAAGGCTTAGTGTTCTTAAAGTCCATTACAATCTTCTTTGTCTTACTGATTTTCAGCTGCAGGTGATTCAGGTTGCACCTTTTGACAAACCCCTCACCAGTGTACTGTGTTCATCCTCCCCTCGTCCCTTTATACACCCAACTATTGCTAAGTCATAAGGGAAATTTTCAGTTGACATGACTATGTTGTATCTGTTGTCTGAGGTCTCAGTTCTCAGGAAGGGGAGTCTCAGTTCTGCTTATAGTCATGTCTGACACACAGCTCTGAAGCCGCACAAACTGTGGTCTGCCGGTCAGGTAGTCCATTTTCCAGGATACAATGCAAGTGCCAAGTTGCATGAACGGAGCTTCACACACCGCACCCCACCCCGCCACCCCTCAAAGAAAATGAAATTAAGAAAACATGATGCTCACAGTGCTGTCCTGCTATTCCAAATGTGAGTAGTGCCAGTTCAGCAGGTAGATGACAGCACGGACTACACCAATGTGCTCCTGGCAGGCAAACCACAGCGAATTGAGGGATGTTCCTACCAGGTGCCGGAGGTAAGAGCAGTGGACTTATGATGTGTGAGGTCAGGGCCAATGGACGGTAGTTATTCAAACTTCTTCTTGACCCTTCTTGAGTACTTGGATCGCATGATGTTTTTCACACAACCGGGACCCTTTCCATTCCGAGAACTTCAGTCAACTTCCCAGCACACTCCTTCAGAGTCCTGGGAATCACAACATCGGGTCTCAATGTTTTGCTGCGTCTGCGTTTCTCCAGAACTCTTCCCATTTGCTCAGTGGCGAAGGAGAGACCATGATCACTGGGGAATTAGTGTAAGTCTGGGGACGTGTGGGGCAAAGAGCGGGACGATAGCCATTGGCATGTGGACGTGTGGATGGTTGGTGCAGAGCAAGGAGGTGCTGTCGACAGTGGCAGCACGCTGCTCGTCTGAAAATGTGTACAACCTTCGTCATCCATAACAAAGTAAAACTGCCGGGCGCCTACTTTAACTCTCTTTGTTTTTCTGTGAACTCCTCTGCCATGAATCATACCACAGGTCGGCTCCGCTGAGAAACAAATATAGTTAACCGTCGGTATTCAATTTCTTTTTAGCCGTCCTCTTTAATACGTATTATTAATGGTCATCTTACTTCAATTACTATTTCATTCTAAGAGGTAAAGTCATTCTGGGCGTTACATACCATTGCCAGTTAAGTATTCTGCTCTAAGACTTAACTAATTTAGTTAGTATAATTAATGGGTATTTTACCCCGTTCCTCAGCTCCTCTCGGTACCTCCTTTGTGTTAAGATGTAAATACACGTGTTGGTGCAAGAACTGAGAATTTACAGCATAAATCCAATTGTTTGTGCGATATACTTTGGGTCAGAGTACGATGAAAAATACGCATCCGCTAGTCTAAACCGTCTGTAAATGTTGAACACAACCTTCGTCATCCACAGCAAGATGAAACTGCCCGTTATACTGAAGAGCAAAACGGCAGATTTTTTTCGGTTTTCCATCTCCGGGTCTTTGTCTTTGTCTCCATCTTTACGGCCGCGGAGTCCCCTGCGGACACGACTGGCCGCTAGAATCCACCTGACCGTCAGAACGTTGAGCAGCAATACCAGAAAGAACGGGACGAAAGGGGTTAAAATGCGATCAACCAAGTCAAATGCTCCCCATGCTGGCGAGAATATGAAGCTATTTATAATAATACAGCCGAAAGGTACACCATCAATAAATTCACTAGGTCTGTAAACAAAGTACCTCGGGACTGTGACAAGGAAACTCAACACGCTGACCATCGTTATAACCGCTGCCGCTGTTCTCTCCGTGCAATATTTCGATTTCAGCTTCTCGAAACAAATGGCCACAGATCGATCCAATGTGAAAGCGATCGTCAGCCAGACCGAGGTGTTTGTCGCCGTACCAAGCAGGACGCCGGCGACTCTGCACACGTAAGTGATATTCAAGAATGAAAGCGGGAAGTAAATCCAAACAGTCCACCTCAACAAGGGATCAGTGAGAACGACTAGGAGATCGGACACCGCCATGGCCACCAAATAGCGAGTGACGCACTTGGAGAGACCGCATTTCCCCCGGCAGAGGATCACAATTGCCACCAAGTTTACTGTAACAGAGAGAATATCACAGTATTACTTGTTTACAAACTATATATAATATTTTATCATCATACGTATTGCAACCAATCACCACTCAGTTAAATCACCATAATATACTTACAAAGGAGAAGAAACGATTCGGCGAGGCTGTGAAACGATGGAAACAACTGATAATGGATTCTGTTATTCTTAATCAAGCTTGGACGAAAAGCAGAGACCTTTCAAGGTCTTATATTGACCATTGATTCTGTCCGACACCCACAGTTAATAGAAGTTCTTAATAAATATAAACTACACCGGAACATTTGTGAAATTCTGACATCTGCCGTAGTATTGGAGTATTATACACATCTTATCATTTAGAATCAAAAAGTAAAACCACCATTAACAAAATAAACTGAGACTTTTTTTCAGGGCGATTGTCGAACCCATTAGAACTTCAAATCCGCGGTCTGATATACTGAACTTGACGAAAATAGGATATAAAATCAGAAACATACCTTGACATACCTTCATCAGTGAAGTTAAAAGTAGTTAATTCAAAGAGTAGAACTATTTTCGAAAGATATAAACATGGACTTAGGACATGTTCAGTGCAGAACATTAAACTTAAAGAAATGTGCAATAGACCTATTAGAATATAAAACAGGCCAACAGAATAAAATACAGGCAACAGATCAATATGAAACGCGTAAGTATCTGGAATATCAACAAACAAAGAAAATAAACCATAGTGTGAGATAAGAAACGAAACTTCGGAGAAAATTTGCTTCAGGCCTTAACAATATCTGCAAAATAGAGGTCAAAGTAAATATATATAGTAAAGGAATTAATCGATTTAATTATAATCAGATTAAATAACGTACCTCGGCATAATATCTTGTTCAGAAACCAATCTGGAAATTTTACAAAGAAAAGTAAGTTCCGAAATTATAAAGCTTAGATAACACTATGCATACTGAAAAGCAGTTAGATTAACAACAACCTTGGAAAGAGGAATAACCAACAGGTATAAAAACATACAGAACATGGAAAAAATTCTAAGGATATATTTTCATGAACGAAAAGGAATTCTGGTCGCTATGCGAGCATATGCAGTTCTGGTAAGAAAAATATACTTGTAGACTTAATTGCAATAATGTTCAAAGTTCAAAGATCAATCTATATTCTTTATCAAAGTACATATAGGTTACCACATGCAGCATTCAGATTCATTTTCCTGCGGACATACTCATCAAATCTATCAAATCTAGCTCTGACAAGATTAATGAAAGGTCAACCAAAGTGCAGAAGGCAACAAACAGAATACAAATAAAAATAAGTAGCAATAAATAAACAGAATATGACATAATGAGATGATGAGTCCTCAAACAGCGATTATTGGTTGTTGAAACATCTCAACGGATGGTCAATAGAGTGTAGTTATCCCCTTTTGTTCAAGAACCTAATCTTGAACATGCTGGTCCGATTTCCGAGGTTCTTGTAACTTCTCCCTGATGGCAGCAGTGAGAAGAGATCATGGTGGTGTGGGGGCGTGAGAGGGGGTGTGGATGGACATTCATGATGAATGTTGCCTTTCTGTGACAGCGCTCTTTGTAGATGTGCCCAATGAGTGGCGAGTGGCTTTATCCTCTGGGGGCTGGGCCATATCCAGTACTTTTTGCAGGGTGTTCTATTCAAGGTCATTGGTATTTTCATACGAGGGTGTGATGCACCCAAACAATATACTCTATAGCAATCATCTACAGATGATCGCCTCGTTCCACACCACCATCTACAACAAGCCTTCAACAGTCAGGTAACGGCAGCATAGCAGCGCAACGCTATTCCAGCTCGAAGCGCCGGATTCAGGTGTTCAATCCCAACGTCTTCTGCAACGGGTTTTACTTCTCCACTTGCAATGAGCAAGATTTTTATGGGTCTTTCGTTTGAATAAAAAAAAATCGCAAATCCCCCATTATCTTTAACCGATAGAATATACCGTCAGAGCTGTTTACTCATAAGGAAGTCAGCAACAAGAAATAAAAAAGGCTGCTCGTATATTGGTCAAGCCTAATTAACCATGACAGTTTACTCCAGGCATTAACCGAGCAACAACTTATTCCAGACATTCAAGAAAGAGAAAACATCCCGAAAGCTGGAAAGGCTTAGTAAGTTACGCAGAAAAGAGAAAAGATTTAAACTTCAGGTGCCGATGCTCCGCTTTCACCTCTTTTCCCATACACTTAAGGACAATTCATTCTATGCAGAGAATAAAACACTATCAATGTCAGAGTTGGAATTGCAGTAGAAAATGCTACGAAAGTTAACATCCACAGGAAACCTCTGTAAGATAACTGACGATTACGTTAAAAATTCAACTTCCGGGAATAAATATGTTATCCCACGTCGTTAACCGTGAGCTGTAACATGGATATCGTGTCAGCAACTTACTGGGAACTCCAACCGCTGAAATCAAGGGATAATAAATACTTTGCACTCGCAAGGTTATTGGCATTCCCATAATTGTGAGAAACGGTGAATTTCTAAAGCGCTGAATTTCTAAAGCGTTGTCAGCGACGGCTTTGACCGGCACTCTGACACGATGCTTTGCAAAGGAAACGGGTTTATAATGGGACTGCCATTCCCATGATAATGTTCCGTCGTTAATTACTCATCCTTGCTGTCGTGTCAACAAACTCATTATTTCTGAATACTGACCGTGGTGAAAACAACGTAGCCTGATTCTTGTTGACATTATGGTCATTAAGAGTGCTTGCGGGTTTGCACACGGCTTTACCAGTACAGCTAACTTCTACATTTAACAATAAATCACATGGCCTTCCTGGATTTGTACTAAATGCGTGAAAGTGAAAGCAACGGGTGAGCGGGATTCAGTTCCCTGTGCGTTTGTTGTGTCCGTTTGTCCATGTTAGCTGCTACTTGGACAGCAGGAGATCGTCTGTCCTGTAGCGCCCTCGGGTTATTTCTGAATTATTCCCCATCTCTTCAGAGTTTACACGTTTTTCATGTGACCCAGGAGTTCTCCTTCGGCGAACATCAGGTACTGCTGATCTGTTAGTATTTTCACGCACGACGGTCTTCAGAATGTGCTGAAAATTGTTAGAAGAAGAAGAAACAATAAAATAACATCCAGGGGACGGCGGTGCTGTCGACCAAAACGCCTTGTTAATGAGACATATCAGAGGAGAATGACCAGACTGCTTCAAGCTGACAGCTTTGCGACTGTAACTCCAATAAACACGCATTACAACAGTGGTGTGCTCAGACTGTACGATTTAAACAGGATATTAACAGAGTAGGCTCCCGTAAATTGGGACAAATCAGGACTCTTCATTTTGGCCCAATAAAATGTTAGCTCCAATCAGTATTTTCATGGAAATAGATTAAAAGGTATGAAAAAGTAAATTAAAGTTTAACCAATTAAGAAATTACGCATTTAAATGAAATACAGAATAATTTCGAAAACTATCAGTACTGCTTCAGTTCCAGAAAACTGTGTGTAAGTTGTCAATCATTATCAACAGACACTTTCAGGACACGCTACAGCGTATTTTGAATGGAAATGAAAATAATCAGCTGAGACACCTAGTTATAGCTAATGCATCGTTGTTATACAATGCGGTCGAAAAATTCATGCTGTAAAACTTCACTTTCATTATAACATTCAAAATGGTTCAAATGTTTCAATTTAATATCAGGGAATTTATACAGAATAGAACTGAAAAGCTTCCAAAGATTCGATTAAAAACTACTGACCATAACCTATGCACTTCAGTCTGTCTGACAGGCTCTCTCTCTCTCTCTCTCACCAGCGAGCAGGAGAGAGCTGCTCCTGCAACAACGATAGCGGGAGACCAGCAGCTCGCTGTCCCGTTATTGCAATCCTCCGCGTCCCATCTGCAAAGACCCCGACTCGAGGGTCAACAGACACTCAGGCTCTCGCTCATCGTTAAAAGACAGAGGTAGAGAAAGGGAGAGAAAGGGTAAGATGGAGAGAGGGGGAGGGACGAGGGAGACAGAGGGTGAGAGAGAGACGGGGAGAGATAGAGAGAAAGAGAGAGAGAGAGAACGGTGGGGGGGCAGAGAGAGAGAGAGAGAGAGAGAGAGAGAGAGAGAGAGAGAGAGAGAGAGAGAGAGAGAGAGAGAGAGAGACGTCGTTCGAGTATAGGCTGTTAGGTCCACGAGTCTATTACCCGAAGCTGCTCCTACAACAACGATAGCGGGAGACCAGCAGCTCGCTGTCCCGTTATTGTAATACTCCGCGTCCCTTCTGCCCCCCGACTCGAGGGTCAACAGGCACTCAGGCTCTAGCTCATCGTTAAAAGACAAAGATAGAGATAGATAAAGGGTAAGATGGACGGGGGGGGGGAGAGAGAGAGAGAGAGAGAGAGGTCGTCCGAGTACAGGCTTCTTTTTTCCGATGGCAGTACACAACAACTGCAGCCCTGGTGTTTCACTCTCTCACAACGCTTCAGCCGGCGAGATTAGCGAGGAACTGCTAATGGTTTAAGAAAAGCTACGCCTTACTTTGATTGACTCTAAATTAAACTAATCAGCTGAGACACCTAGTATAGCTAATGCTCTGGTGGAATACAATGCTATCGAAAAATTCATTATCCAAATCTTTCCTTTCTTTATAACATTCGAATGAATCAAATATTTCAATTTAATATCAGTGAGTTTATACAGTATACAACTTGAAGTTGTTACTCTTCACATGGACAGCTGCGAAATAATCTACCCGAGAATGAATGGTGGTAATATCAAAACTTTAAAGACCCCCCCCCACCCCAAAAGTTGAAGCAGCAGGTGAATCAACGAGAGTGTACAGGGGCTCAAGAAAAGAAAGACTGAAGAAAAAGAAGAATAAATCGTTTCGTGAACGATCTGGAGGAAGTCGCTTCAGTCTACAAAAAAAAGACTAACGTTATCTTTCTCAGCTCCTTCCATTCCATGGTTGTCGTTCCTCTTCCAATTCTCTGCATTTCCCAACTTGTTAAAGTACTGAAATAGTTTCATTTTCGCCCCTGCCGTTTCTGGAATCCAAGCGTGAATTCCTGAAATCGCGCTAGGCATAACAGTGGTCATAGGGCTTATTTTTCTCCAACTATTAGAGACAAAAATCGTTACATTTTGAACACAAGCACACCCAGCGGTCGCGATTTAAAAATGTTCCCTCTAAGTGCAGTGTAGGGTCTAAACGTTGCACGAGCTTACGCGTCTGAACAGTTAGAAACTGTTCAGCCAATGAGTCCTGCCCCATTTAGGGTTATTTTGAGTTGACAGACTGCATCACTGATTGCATCAACTTCTGTGTGGACTGTACTGTTCCGGCAAGAACTGTCCTTTGTTATTCAAATAACAAGCCATGGGTGAAAAAGGACATTAAGGACAACCTGAACGCTAAAAAGAGGGCGTTTTGAGATGGAAATAGGGAGGAGCTGAGGACAATACAGAGGGGCCTGAAAGTCAAGATCAGGGAGGCTAAAGACAGGTATAGGAGGAAGCTTGAGTGGAAACTCCAGCAGAATAACATGAGAGAGGTCTGGAGTGGGATGAGGACCATCAATGGGTTCCGGCAAACTAGCAACAGAGGAGCTGAAGGCAGCGTGGACAGGGCCTATGAATTTAACCTGTTCTTCAACAGACACTGTGGCCCCTGCTCATCCCCCAAATGATTCATCTGTTGTCGGCCCCCAACCAACACATACTCCGCTCGCCCCTCCTACTCCTCCTCACGGACCCCACACTGCTCTCCTCCCCTACCTTATCCCATCACGGTGGGCTTCACAGCTGAGCAGGTAAGAAGACAGCTAAAACCTCTACACTCAAGAAAGGCTGCAGGCCCGGATGGTATCAGCCCCAGGATGCACAAAGCCTGTTCCCCCCTTCCCAGCTCCGTGGGGTACATAGTTTTTAACCTGAGTCTGAGTCTCCAGAGAGTTCCTGTGCTGTGGAAGACGTCCTGCATCGTCCCTGTACCGAAGACGCCGCGCCCCAGTGGCTCCAGTGACTACAGACCAGTGGCACAGACCTCCCACATCCTACGGCCTATGGTTAGGCCACACTTAGACCCCCTCCAGTTCGCCTACCAGCTCCAACTATCGTCTACCATCGTCTACCTGCTGAACCGTTTCTACGCCCAGCTGGACAAGCCGGCGAGTACTGTGATGGTCATGGTTCTTCGACTTCTCCAGTGCGTTCAACACTGTCTGCCCTGCTCTGCTGGGTGAGAAGCTGACAGTGATGCAGGTGGATGCTTCCCTGGTGTCATGGATTATTGATTACCGACAGGCAGACCACAGTACGTGCGCTTGCAACACTATGTGCCAGACAGAGTGGTCAGCAGCACTGGGGCTCCACAGGGGACTGTAATGTCTCCCTTTCTCTTCACCAACTACACCTCGGACTTCAACTACTGCACAGAGTCTTGCCATCTTCAGACATTTTCTGATGACTCTGCCATAGTTGGGAGATGAGGTTGAGTACAGGGCTACAGTTGGAAACTGTGTCCCATGGTGTGAGCAGAATCATCTGCAACTTAATGTGAAAAAGACTAAGGAGCTGGTGGTGAACCTGTGGAGGGCTAAGGCACAGGTGACCCCTGTTTCCATCCAAGTGGTCAAGGTGGACAGGATGGAGGATTACAAATATCTGTGGATACGAATTGACAATAAACTGGATTGGTCAAAGAACACTGAGGCTGTCTACAAGCAGGGGCAGAGCCGTCCTTATTTCCTGAGGAAACTGAGATCGTTTAAAATCTGCCGGACGATGCTGAAGATGTTCTACAAGTCTGTGCTGGCCAGTGCTATCATGTTTGCTGTTTGGTGCTGGGGAAGCAGGCTGAGGGAAGCAGACACCAACAGATTCAAGAAACTCACTCGTAAGGCCAGTGATGTTGTGGGGGTGGAAGTGGACTCTCTGACGGCGGTGTATGAAAAGAGAATGCTGTCCAAGTTTCATGCCATCTTGGACAATGTCTCCCATTTAATCCTTAATGTACTGGTTAGGCACAGGAGTACATTCAGCCAGAGACTCATTCCACCGAGATGCAACACTGAGCCTCATAGGAAGTCATTCCTGCCTGTGGCCATCAAATTTTACAACTCCTCCCTCGGAGCGTCAGGCACCCTGAGCCAATAGGCTGCTCCTGGACTAATTTCCACTTGGCGTTCTTTACTTATTATTTTTTAATTATTTGAGGTTTTATATTGCTATATATCTACACTATTCTTGGTTGGTGCGACTGTAACGAAACCCAATTTCTCTCGGGATCAATAAAGTATGTCTGTCTGATTCTTAATCCACATAGAGTCCCAAGTAAAGGAAGGAAAGCCGGGCTCCATTATTGATTAGAGTTTATTTTTTGAGTATTGTCCCAAACAATCTATGGCCTGATTAACCGATGGGCCAATTAGCAAGACTCCCCTTTTTCATCTGGAGCAAGAAACACTGGTTGCATTCATCATTCATCGGACACTCAAGTAGAATGGAAGGGATGGCAGTATCGACGAATTGCTCTATCTTGCGCGAAATACATTCCAGTTCCTCTGGGTAAGTTAACCATTTCGAATGGAGTGCCTTTTCCAGAATCTGCTGTATGAATTATCTCAATAGACGATGGCATTCCTTCAGCTTCACAATTAACGGCGAATTTAATAAAACCATCTTGCTTCCAAACTCAATGAAACTTGTTTTACATTCAGATCTCCAGCACTGTCGATTTATTTAATTCCATGAAGTAATGTCCATATTTATGACAAATAATGTTCTAAAATTCGAAATTAAATGCTCGCCAACTTTTACCGTTTAGAAGCTTAAGAAGCCTGTTCTGCCCATTTCCTGCCCAGACTGTAGATTATGGAAATGAACGTGTTATAGATGTTATAAAAAGGCACGTGGGATGTCATTTACTTCGGGTACAAACCTACTCCCACAAATACTCAGTATTAGATACTGTACGTTCGCAAGTACTAATAAATTAACAGAAACATGTTGTGTATAGTATTCACTGACGCTATGGAAGCTGTACCCCATTTCGGAAAGTTCGGGATATTCCATCACCTCCAGTCTGTTGATGGTGGAGATGCCTGAGGGTATTCGGAGCTTAAATACACACCGCGGGTTTCTCAATCCGAGTTCTATATCCAGAGATTTTCGTAGCTGGCCCGGCTGAGCTCTTGGAAGAAGTTTACCCGAGAACGAAAGGAGACCCAGAGCATTTTATGTCAATGGCATGTAAGTCAACTTTTTGCCAGGTCACATTGGATTCCAGTTGTCTGACTGGATCAGATAATCATTCAGATTTTTTGCGTCATAAATTGACACTTAAAAGCAGTGATTGTTTGATTCCTGTTCTTATTCTCTTGGCGACTTCCGAATGTGTATCTTTCTTCAATAATCTGCCTGCAGCTGCAGCCTATGATGCGGAAGGGCTACTTTGTATATCTTTTTCGGGTTTCCAGGTCCCTGACCGTATATTCAGCATGCAACACCAGCGTTTGCTTACTGCTGCGCCTCATCTCCATGCTGATTCCCAGGCGGCGGCAGTACAACAGTATTCCGTAGATAACTCTCTATTTCCACAACGATACGGTATTGCTTTTTGTACCGACAGCGAGGTTGTAGTTACAGTCACCCATAACATGGTGTGGAGACGATGACCACAGCATCGCGCAATCTGGATACAGGTTGTGCGTTTATTGAGTATGATGATGATGATGATAATGACGACGACGATGATTTTCTTTTCTTTGCACAGTGTGTTGTATTTTGCACGTCAGTGTTTTGTCCCTCCTGTTTGGTGCGGCCATTCATTGATTCTGGTATGATTTTTGAACATCGAATCTTCTCTAAGTTTAAACATGACATCTCATCACGTAGCCATTGGTTGTGAGTAGGAGGGGCCGGATCTTTCCATTTCAGCCAGAGCGTCCTTCTGGACATAAGAGAAATGAAAGCCAAATTGTGTAAGTCAGATGACTCCAAAATAATATTTTTCCTTCAACAATACAACAAAAAGCGGTCAAAGGATTAGGCTTAAAGTATACTTTGAAAAATATCGAGAGAGTTTGAAATACTTTTTCCAATATTTTCCATGTCTTGGTCATGTCTAAAACATAAGAATAAGTGAAGCTTCTCCATTATTAGATGTATCACAATACGGAGATATACCTGTTGTATCAGAGTTTTAACACTTTACTTAAAAAAGAAAGACAGAGACTCTCCGGACTCATTTCACAGCGAGAACCTTTATTGTCGTGATGATCACGGAGAGCCAACCCTCACGGTGGAGAGACTGACTCTGACCAGACACGTATGCGAGTTGACATTTTATACAGATAAATGAAACAGTTTGACGTACAAGAAAGTAATAACATCCTATGTCATGTCTAGTCTGAGGTTTTAGCTGGAACAGGCTGTTGTACGATCTAAAGAAGAAGCTCTAGGCTGCGTTTTTTTAAACTATTTATGTTGCAGTTGAACATTGCTCTGCAGAAGTAAGATGTTTACACCTGTGACAAACTTCTGCAGAAGTAACTTGTTAACACCTTTGATACATTCTAAGCCTGTGCACACTCGAGGCTTTTCTCTTCCACCGCCATTAACGTCACCCCTGACAGAGTATTAGAAGTCTTAATCCCCAAAGGCATGGTCCTGCCCATTAGAGCCTCGTAAGGGGTGGGGCCGGTTTTGCGATTTTTGCTTTTGTTTTGATTTCTCATCTTGAAAAAGGCAAGGTGAGGGCGTCTGGCCATTTCAATACCGTATCCTGGCACAGTCTCCCCATTTTTTTTTATTTGTCCATTTACTCTCTCAACCATGCCAGAGGATTGAGGATGATAAGAGGTGTGTAGTTTCCATTCAATCCCTGATTCTTGTATTAGTGACTGCACCATCTAATTGGTAAAGTGAGTTCCCCTATCACTGTTTATTTCCCTGGGGATCCCAAAACTGGGTATCAGCTCCTTAGTCAATGCCTTGATTACTGAGCGGGCATCATTTTTTCGGGTGCGTAGGTATCAAACCATCGGGTGAAAATGTCTATTATCACTAAAATATAATGGTATCCTGATCCCGGGGGCATATGAACAAAATCGACCTGTAGCTTTTCAAACGGGGAGTCAGGCATGGGGAGTTGGTCATGACAAACATCATACCGTCGGATTAACCTCTAGATACTGCTTGCTATGCCCGGGGCGAACCAGTGTTGCGCGATATTGTGCTGCATCCCCCCTTTGCCCATGTGACTCCTCCCATGAGCGAGGCGAACCAGGGGCAAAAAGAGGGCACGGGGCAGACAGGGGCGGCCACCCGGGTGTGTTTAGATATCATTTGTAATCATACAGCCGGCCATCTTCCATGAGCCGCGTTTAGGGACTGTAACACATCATTGGGCCTGCGCAATTTCGGGAAGGGGAGGGGGAGCAACTAGGGACGCCACCTGGACACTACAGCCGCCTTCCATGGACACCCGCCTGGCCGTCGCATCAGCCAGTGCATTACCGAGGGATACGGCGTCGGCGCCCCCCGAAAGGGCCGCACATTTTACGACCGCTATACTGCGGGGAAGGACGATCGCTGACAATAGTTCGCGTACCAATCGGTAGTGGTTGATGTGTTCCTCACCACCCTAGCCCGCCGTTATAAACCCGCGGTTCTTCCACAGTTGACCGTGATTATGCACCACTCCAAAGGCGTACCTGGAATCGGTATATATAGAGGCAGATTTGTCCGTGGCCGTGCACACGTGCACGGAAGAGGGCGAAGAGCTCGGCCTCTTGCGCCTGTTGTACCATTCGGAAGGCAGTAGGCCTCCAGCACAGACTTGTACGAGGTGACAGCATATCCGGCCAATATCACTCCGTCTGTCGGGCGGCTGGAGGATCCGTCAGCGAATAGGAAAAGATCTGCGCCCTGTAGTGGTTTATCACTTAGATCCGGACGAGGAGATGCATCGGCCTCAACTTCCAAAATGCAGAGTTCATAGCCAGTTCGCCTTGCAACAGAGAAACGTTGGGTGGAGCTGGAATTAAGCAGTAGGAATACGGCATGGTGTGTAATAACAGTGCATGGATGATCCATAATGATCGTAGAAGACTTGTCTACTAGTTCAGCGGTGGCCGCCACAGCCCTTAAACAAGAGGGCATCCCTTGGACCACAGGTGGCAGTAGGATAGAGTAATAAGCTACTGGGCGCTGATTGGAGCCGTGCTCCTGAGTTAATACGGCCGTCCCAAAGCTGTCCTTTTCATTCACATAAAGGCGGAACGGCCTGCCGTACCGTGATGAGCCCAGCACGGGTGTAGTCGAAATGGCATTTTTGAGATGGTCAAAGGCTGCTCGTCGCTCAGGTGTGTCAATGGCTGTCACGGGGGTGTCCGGCTTGGCGGCTTCACGCAGGGAAGCATCATGTAATCTGTACTCCGGTATCCACTGACGGCAGTAACCGACCATGCCTAAGAAGACGAGGACCTTCCAGCACGTCTTCGGGGAACACATGTCAAGAATGGCCGCAATCCGGTGCTTGCCCAGTTGTCGACATCCTTCGCTCAGTCATACCCCAGGTACTGCACTCGAGTCTGGCAGAGCTACTGTGTCTGTCTTGAGAATCGATGGCCGCAATGCGCCAGGTGTTTCAGAACTGTGACCGAGTCGGACATAGAAGCCTCAATGTCTGGGGAGGCGATTAAAAGATAATCGGCGTACTGGAGGAGGACCTAATAAAAGGAACGGCACGTGAGGGGAGATGATGAAAGTGTCCACTATTTCCCGGTTTCCTACTTTAATAGGGGTGAGTATAGATAGAGGCTCCCGGAGGAGCAATCCTGCAACTCCGTTGGTTGAGATTGGCGCTCCACTGGACTGTATCGCCACGGAGGGAGTGATGGAGGATATAGTCTCCGCTGTGTCAATTAAGGCCGCCATTTTCACTCCACCCACTTGGAGTGTGATCATGGGCGCCTTCCAATCACAGACCCAATGACACTGCCTGCCGCATCTTCGGCATACATTATTGGAGAGATCCCGCTGAACCCTAAAATTGGGACGTCCCTTTGTTATGTTATCTGAATTCTTGTGGGGTTGGTCCCGCTTCAGCTGTTTCATTCTGGGAGCGGACAAAAGTCCTGGCCTATCCATATTGACCAAGGTCGTTATTACGTCGGTCCATGGTTATTCTGCCAATCTAGTGCTTTCAGTTTATAGGTTTGGGCATTTCCGGATTCCAGACAATTAAACAAGGTTTGTACTGCTAACTGTTCGTTTGCATTCAGGGGAATCCCTGCCCACTCATCCCAGGTCTCTCCAAAACGGGCGATAAACTCGAGTACTGTTTCCCCTCTTTTTGTAGACACCTAGTGACCTCGGAGAGTTCTACGTGTTGCTGAGCACTCTGCATTACCGCTTCTCTCCCTCTCCCTCGTAACCAGGTTTTCCTACTCTCGTTTCCGTCCTGGGTGTCATCAGTTCTCCATGTTCCTCCCTCACCTAGGGGAATGGCAAACCGATCTCTCAGAGTGACCCACGATGTTATGTAGGCAGCTTGTAAAAGGAGTCTTACATCAGTAGGCAGATACACCCAGAATCAGATTTGGTGAGGAGGCAGTCGATTGTTATATGGGACTTAGGGATAACATCAGGGGTCCCAATTTTTTTCGCCGTAATGGACGGGTTATATTTTTCTCCAACATTTTCCATACGGGAAAACAGCTCAAGACGTACGATAAATCCCAGTCGGGGTCGCCAGTTCCCGCCTTAACATCATTCCAATATGCTTGGATAACATGGGGCTTAACAGTACTATGACAAGGCCATCCAAACATTGATCTCGGTACCACCCTTATAGATTGTGACAAAAAGGGTTCACATAAATGCCGACCTGAGTCTCACGGTAAAATATATCCGTTGGTGATCCAGGTCTCGGATAGGACTCATTAGTTAAGCCCACCGACAGTTTTGGATCACTATCTCCTACCTTTATCGGGGTCTTTGATCCACGTCCCCTCTTGTTCCTTTTCCTGACACTCTACCAGAGATGTTCTGCTTTCCCATGGTAACTGCAAATCAATCTTATACAAATACTATACACTGAAGACCGACAGACACAGAGAGACAAACAGAGCGCTCACCTAAGGTTCCGCCTCGACCAGAGCCCAAGTCAAATTAAATTAGATTAATTAAGATTGTGTTCTCTTGTACGGCCCCCAGCCGCACTCACCCGGCTTCCCTTGGGTCTAGAAACTGGGACAGGGGGAATTTTTACCTCTACTGTAGACCATAATATTACAGCCATATGTTCTCGTACGACACCCGGCTGCACTCACCCGGTTACCGGGACAGGGGGAATTAATACCTCCCCTGTAGACTCTAGTATTAAAATTATATTTTCTTGTACGGCCCCCCCGGATGTACTCACCCGGACTCCCTTGGGGCTAGAAACCGGGACAGGGGGAATTTTTACTCTGCTTAATTTGTCCGAATCCTGTTGTTGGGATCCAGCCTGACTACGCCAAAACTGTTGCAGCAGAGTTTTAACACTTTACTTAAAATAAAAGACTGGTCTCAGATAGCAGCTAGAACCATTATTGTCGTGATGATCACGGAGAGCCAACCCTCACGGTGGAGAGAATGACTCTGACCCGATGCATAAACATGTTGACCTTTTATCCTGAAAGATGAAACAGTTTAACGTACAAGAAAGTGATAATTTCGCATGTCATGTCTAATCTGCGTTTAATAATTAAGCTATTTATGTTGCAGTTTTCGTAAGAACATTGATCTGCAGAAGTAAGGTGTTAACACCTCTGACAAACATAACCTCTGCAGAATTAACTTGTTCACACATTTGGTACATACTAAGCCGAATGTTCCAAAAACAGGGACTCTTAGCCGCAAGCAAAAGTAAATTCTGCAAATGCTTCCTTACAAATTTAAAAGAGAGATTTGTATTAATTGATACCAAATTATTGAAAGGAAATAATTCACTCCTACGTAGATTCAACGTATACCCTGAAAACTGGCTAAAACTGGTGAGTAAAGAAAGTAGGCAAGGTAACGACGTCTCAGCATTGGAGATAAACACAATATATCATCAGCATAAAGCGAAATTTTGTGAGTAATACCTCTCCTTAAAATACTGCAGATATCATTAGATTCTCGAAAAGCAATGGCAAGGGGTTCTAAACCTAGATCAAAGAGCAAAGGGCTCAATGGACAGCCTTGTCTAGTTCTGCAATGAAGTTTAAACGTTTTGGAATTTTGAAAATTAGTAAGAATCCGAGCAGACGGAGATAGATAAAGTAATTGAATCCATTGAATAAAATCTGGTCCAAAATTAAAATTTTCTAAGGTTGTAAATAAATAATTCCATTCAAACCAATCAAAGGCCTTCTCAGATTCTAAGAATATCACACTTAACCTGTACCTCCTGGGAGGTAGAGTATATAAAATTTAATACACGGCGTATATTAAAATCAGAATGTCGGTTTTTAATAAATCCAGTCTGATCATCAGAAATAACAGAAGGTTGAATGTTTTCAATCCTACGAGCCAGGACGTTAGAAAGGATTTTGGTATGAACATTGAGTAATGAAATTGGCCTATATGAAGAGCATTCAGTTTGGTCCTTGTTCTTCTTTTGCATAAGCAAAATAGAGGCTTCATGGAATGATTGAGGCAAGCTACAAAATTTGAAAGAATCCTAAACGACTAAGAGTAACTGCGGTATAATTAATGAAGAAAAACCCTTATAAAATTCTCCAGATAATCCAACTGGACCCGGAGCCTTCCCCGAGTGTAATGAATGTATAGCCTCGGCAATTTCCATATGGTTATATGTATATGATCCATATGTTTACAATTATCTGGACAAAGTACAGGGATATTTATTTGATCAGAACTATAAAGTTTAGAATAGTATTCTTGAAATGTATCATTTATTTCACAGTGATCAGTTGCCCTATCACTATTAGGTTTGTAAATTTCTTTAATTTGTACAAAAGTTTTTAATTGGTTGGCTAATACTTTGCCTGATTAATCACCGTGATTGTAAATTTGAGTTCTATCCTTAAGAAGTAGAGTTCCAATTGGATATGTTAACAAAAGATCATATTTAGTTTAAACTTCAGCATGTCTTTCATATAAATCAGGATCTGGAACTATAGCATATTCTTGATCTAGTTGTTTCAATTGGTTGGCTAATTCAATTCTTTCTTTATCGGATTTATTCTTAACACTCGCAGTAGGAGAAATTATTTGCCCTCTAATATAGGCGTTGGGAGTACCCACAATAAGTTTAGTAGTATCTTCCTTTTTATTTTCTTTAAAAAACAAAACAATATGCCTCTTTAGAAATTTTAAAAATTCATTATCAGACGTCAAATTTGTATTAATACGCCAAGATCTGTTTGCTTGTGGACGATCAGGGAGATTTAAAGATAGTTCAGAAACATGATCTGAAACAACATTCTCTTTATATTCACAGGAACGAACTGATGAAAGTAGTTGGCTATCAATAAAAAGTAATCAATCCCGGAATATGTATGATGAACATGCGGAAAAAAACAAGTACTCCCAATCTAAAGGATGTAAGAAACGCCAAATATCAACAATACCACATTTCAATACATTAGATTGAATAAACAAAGCTGATTTATTAAGAGACGCTGGTTTAGAAGATGATCGGTCTAAACTTGGATCTTGCCAGCAGTTAATATCTCCACCCATCAACAAAGAATAAAGACTCAGATCTGGTAAAAACAAAAAACAAAAAACGCTCAAAATGTCCTGGATCATCTACTTTTGGGGCGTACACATTGGCAAAACTATTATTACTTTGTTTTCCTGAAATATAACAAAACGTCCAATCGTATCAGACATCACATTATATTGGACAAAGGAAAAAAAGTGAGAGGATTGGGCCGAGCCAGCATGCATTTACCAAGGGTAAATCATGCTTGACTAATCTGTTGGAGATTTTCGATGATGTAGGCAGGAAGTTAGACGGGGCATGTAGTGCATGTAGTGTACCTCGATTTTCAGAGGGCATTTGATAAGGTCCCACATAGGAGATTGGTGGGTAAAATCAAACCTCAGTGCATCGAGGGGAAGGCATTGGCATGGATAGAAAACTGGTTGACAGATAGAAAGCAAAGGGTAGCGGTGAATGGGTTTTTCCCGGAATGGCAGGTGGTAAATAGTGGGGTGCCACAGGGCTCGGTATTAGGACCACAGGTGTTCAAAATTTACGTCAACGATTTGTATGAAGGCATTGAAAATAACATCAGCAAACTTGCTGATGATACTAAAATGGGTGGCAGTATGACATGTGATGAGGATGTTAGAAGAATTAATGGTGACTTGGACAGGCTGGGTGAATGGGCAGATACTTGGCAGATGACGTTTAATGTGAATAAGTGTGAGGTTATCCAATTTGGGAGTAAGAAAAGGAATGCAGATTATTATCTGAACGGTGTAGAGTTAGGTAAGGGATAAATACAAATATATCTAGGAGTCCTTGTTCATCAGTCACTGAAGGTGAATGAGCAAGAGCAGCAGGCAGTGAAGGGGGCTAATGGAATGTTGGACTTTTATTACAAAGGGAATTGAGTGCAAGAGCAAGGAAATCCTCTTGTATTTGTACAGAGCCCTGGTGAGACCACACCTGGAGTATTGTGTACCGTTTTGGTCTCCAGGGTTAAGGAAGGACATCCTGACTGTACAGGAAGTGCAGCGTAGATTCACGAGGTTAATTCCTGGGATGTCAGGACTGTCTAACGCAGAGAGGCGAGAGAGACTGGGCTTGTACACGCTGGAATTAAGGAGATTGAGAGAGGATCTGATTGAAACATATAAGGTTATTAAGGGATTGGACAAGATAGAGGCTGGAAATATGTTCCAGATGCTGAGAGAGTCCAGTATCAAAAGGCATAGTTTGAGATTATGGGGTAGGTCATTTAGGACAGAGTTAAGCAAAAACTTCTTCTCCCAGAGAGTTGTGGGGGTCTGGCATGCACTGCCTTGGAAGGTACTAGAGGACAATCCTCTGGATGCTTTCATGAAAGAGCTAGATAGGTATCTTATGAGTAGTGGAATCAAGGGTTATGGGGATAAGGAAGGAACCGGGTATTGTTAGTAGTTGATCATCCATTACCTCAAAATGGCTGTGCAGGCTCGAAGGGCCGAATGGTCTACATCTGCACCTATTGTCTATTGTCTATAAGAATCGAAACTCCTCTAGATTTGGCCTGAAAAGACGAATGAAAACAAAGACCGTTCCAACGGCTAAAAAAGACGTAGATGATCACATTTGCGTATGTGAGTTACTTGTTAAAAAATAATAGGGACCTTAAATTTCCTAGTATAGGCAAAAATCTTTTTACTTTTAACAGGGTAATTTAACCTCTCACGTTAAATCTGATTAAATTAATAGATCGGTCCTTTTCTAATATTAATTAAAGGAAGGGCTAAGATGTAAGTTAAACCAATCCATAAACCTTGAGAAATGGTAACCAATGAACAAGTTAGCTAAAAAAAAACGAAAACCACTTTTGAGTGGAAAAGAAACATACCCACGCCCACCTCCAAAAGAAAGAAGAACAACCAATAGAAAGCCAGCATCTACAACTACGGACAAACCCCCAAAAAACCTAGTGATCGCTCCAATTAGTTTCAAGATTGTTTATATTCCAACCTTGTCAACAGAATATCCAAACAAGAAAATCAATTCTCGTATATCAAATGTACAGTCGTAAAAAATACAAAAGGAAATTAGTTACAAAGGTTTACCAAAAGTCAAAGGTACAATTATTCATACAGAAATACATTGAACATTAAATCTTATATCTTCATGGAAAAACAGGGTAAGCAAATTTTGAATTTTAATATTTTAAGAAATGTTTATGCTTTAGTTTTCAAATTAAACAATTCGAAGGATCCATCTTTGAAGAGATTTTCAGTCAAGAGACGGGTTAAAACACTTGTTAAAAATATTCCAACAAAGCTTGTTTAAACTTAGCACGTTCCTGCTGTTACGTACTCGTGACACATGACAGTGGAGCCCTTGTCATGTGACTGGGGTTGAAGCTGTACTGGACTTGAGGTGATGGTCTCGTGATGGTGGAATGACGTCATTTTCCCGCCAGTAGAGATCATGTGATGGTTTTTTTTTACAGGTTATAAAAGGTAGACCCCACCCTGTGAGGAGGGGCAGTTCGTGGCTGGATTTGCCAAGTTGACTTCATGCCACTGCGTGTTTGAAGTGATGACGCAGTTTAGTAGAAGGATGAAGTTTTTATTTAATGCCTAACGTTTATTGCCAGCAGGTTCTTTATGATTCTGTTATTTCGCTATTAGAGGAGAGTGAAGATTCAAAGTTGGAAGTTAAAGATCGAGGAGAATCGCTTTCTACGGTGAAACGGGGGCGACCTTTGTTTGATCCTTAGTTGGATGGATTTCGTTGACTATCTTCGTGTTAATCCCTAGGTTTACCTAGAAAGGATTGAAGGTAGTGGAGAAGGAAAGGTCAGTGCCTTTAAGCCGTTCTGTTTCGTAAATTCTTCGTGGGAAGTTCGATGTCGGGGATCGAAGGAAGCGACGTGAAAGAGAACCTAAATCGTCCTGTAAAGTCTCTCCTTTTAAATGGACTGTGAGCATATCGAACTCTTGGCAATACCACTTTAAAGAACTGTTTTGGAATATCACTTTACGAACTGTTTGAACAGCCGCTCAGCAGCTGTTTCAGGTTACGGTAGTGTTTGTTTACTTTTGGGGGGTTTGTTTTCGGTGTTTAATAAACGTGTTGTTTGTTATAAGAAACCCTTGCCGATCTCATATATTTATTGTTGCCTGAATACATAACATTAAATATGGGGGCTGCGTCTGGATTGAATCTTTTGAGTTTAAATGCTTGCTAACTTTTAAATCGGTGTTTTGGAAACGGGGATTACTCGGTTCTTTTCTTTGGCTTGTTGTATTCGGCAGCAATGAATATTGATGAGTTTCTGGCTTCGCCAGCTGCGGAGGTGTTGGCGAAGGCGAGAAAAACTGAGGTGTTTGAGATAGCTAGTAGATTGCGACTTAAAGGTATGTTGCAGACTACTTCTAAGGCTGTAATACAGAGGAAAATCGCGTCACACTATGTGGATTCGGGTGTTTTTGATGAATCGATTTTAGAGTCGTTTCAAATAAGTAATCTGGAGATGCAGTTGCAAATCGAACAAATGAAATTGGAACAAAGTAAAGCTGATTTGGAGAGGTGTAAATTGGAGGCAGAACGAAAGAAGAGAGAATTTGCATATGCAATGGAGGAATTAAAGTCTGGAAATCAGTCTTCTGGTTCCAAAAACACGTTTGTTGCTAGTCAAGAAATTAATTGGTCCCTCCATTTAGTGAAACAGAAGTGGAAATGTATTTTCAACATTTTGAAACTATTGCTCGGATGTCAGAGTGGCCGAAAGATAAATGGTCAGTGTTGTTGCAGAGTGTAATTAAAGGCAAAGCACAAGAAGTTTGCACAGCTTTAACAGCTGCACAAGCTCTTGATTATGATATTGTAAAGAGTCATATTTTAAACGCATATGAGTTAGTCCCAGAAGCATATAGGGAAAGATTCAGAAGTTTGAAAAAGTCTGTGGAAAAAACTTATGTGGAATTTGCCTATGATAAAGCTATGTGTTTTGAGAGATGGGTTTCTTCTAAAAATGTAAATGGGGACTATGATACATTGAGAGAGCTGATTTTAATGGAGGAATTTAAAAGAAGCATTCCTGTTGAAGTAAGGACCTACTTAAATGAGAAGGATACTGATAAATTGCAGGACTCTGCTAAATTAGCTGATGAGCATGTTTTGATCCATAAGAACAAATTTCCTCAGGGCAGAATTTTTAAGAGGAAAAATAACACGGAGACTCCAGATAAGTTTGAAATTAAATCGGAGGTTAATGAGAAAGTTGATGAGAAAGGAAAGCCTGTGAAGGAAAGACAGTTTGGTCTTACTTGTAACTATTGTAAGAAGCCTGGCCATGTAATAGCTAACTGTTTCAAATTGAAAAAAGAAAGAGAAAGAAGCAGTTCCAGATGCTTGTGTGCAACAAACTGAAGCACCTGTAAAGTTACAGGGTTTGATAAAAACAAATGAGGCTTTGTTAGAGTCTGACCAAGTTAGAAAGGGATATGATCATTTTGTAACTGAAGGGTTTGTATCCTTGAAGGAAGGATCTACTCTGGTGCCAATAAAAATCCTTAGGGATACTGGTGCTTCTCAGTCATTGATGTTAGACAGTGTGTTGAAGTTTAATGAAGAGTCTGATACTGGTGAGGTAAATTACATAAGATGTGTTGGAAGTGATTTTATGCCTGTACATTTACATAAAGTAAATTTAAAGTCGGGGTTAGTTACTGGATTTGTTAAAGTAGGATTACAGCATAGCTTACCTGTGAAGGGTATTTCTTTATTGTTAGGTAATGACTTGGCAGGTGGACAAGTTTTTCCTGAAGTGCATTTGACAATGGAGTCAGAGGAACCAGAGTTGAATTCTAACACAGATTCTTCCTGTGTTGTGACTAGAGCTATGGCTAAAAAGATTGATGCGCAGAATGAGGTTGTTATTCAGGACTGTTCAACTCAGGGTTCGAGTTTTGAGGATGTGTCAGAGACTTTCTTATCTTCGTTGTTTGAACAAGATTCTGGGAGTAAGTCTGACTATAAAGATTTATCTTTGTCTAGGAAGGAGATGATAGCAGAGCAGAATAGAGACTCTGAGATTATAAAATTAAAAGAGCAGGTTTTACTAGATAGTGAAATTGATAAGGTGCCAGTAGGATATTACTTGGAAAAAGGAGTGTTGATGAGGAAGTGGAGATCGCCTACAATTCCTGCAAGTGAGGATTGGAATGTTGTTTACCAGGTAGTTGTTCCAAAAGCTTATCGAAATGAGATTTTGACTTTAGCTCATAGTGTGCCTTTAGGTGGACATCAAGGGGTAAGGAAAACTGTGGACAAGATTTTAAAACATTTTTACTGGCCTGGTCTAAGAAAAGATGTGGCAATGTTTTGTAAAACGTGCCATACTTGTCAACTTGTGGGTAAACCAAATCAGGTTACACCAGTAGCTCCATTACAACCAATCCCAGCATTTGGTGAACCATTTTCTAAAGTGATTCTAGATTGTGTTGGTCCAGTACCAAAGACAAAAACTGGTTATCAGTATTTGTTGACTATCATGTGTACTTCTTCTAGGTTTCCAGAGGCAGTACCACTTAGGAATATAAAAGCTAAGACTGTGACAAAGGCCCTTATAATTTTTTTTACTTATTTTGGATTACCTAAGGAGATACAAACTGAACAAGGCAGTAATTTTATGTCTGGATTGTTTCAACAGATAGTTTATAAATTGGGAGCTAAGCAAATCACTTCGTCTGCATACCATCCAGAATCGCAGGGTGCCTTGGAGAGGTTTCATTCTACCCTCAAGAATATGATTAGGACATTTTGTGTGGAAAATGAAAGTGACTGGAATGAGGGTATAAACTTACTTTTATTTGCAGTAAGGGAGTCGGTACAGGAATCTTTAGGTTTTAGTCCATTTGAACTTGTGTTTGGGCATAGAGTTAGAGGACCTTTAGCTTTGTTGAAAGAACAGTGGATTAATAAGGAAGTACACACTAATTTGTTGGACTATGTGTTGAAATTTAAGGACAGGTTACATAAAGCTTGTAGCTTAGCTAAGGAAAATTTAAAGTTGGCTCAGGAGAAAATGAAGACTTGGTATGATAAAGACGCTAGGATGAGGATGTTTAAGCCTGGAGATAAGGTGTTGGTTCTTTTCCCAGGGCAGACAAATCCTTTACAAGCTAGATTTCATGGTCCTTATGAAATTGTGTCTAAAATCAATGATGTGGATTACGTGGTAAAAACTCCAGATCGTAGAAAGTCAACACAACTTTGCCATATAAATATGTTGAAACCATATTTTGAGAAACAATCTGATACTGTGACTGTTGTGGTTAGTGAGAATGAGTTTGATTTAACTAGGAACATGATAGATGATTCATCTGACTTTCATTGTAAATCCAACATTGTTTGTGTTAGGTTACCAAATTCAACCATTCTGGAAAATATTGATGAAAAATTAGCACATTTACAGTTAGAGCAGAGAAAACAGATGAAGGAGTTGATTTTTAAATATAAGGAGTTGTTTCCAGATGTTCCGAGAAGGACTACTATAGCTTCACATGATGTAGATGTTGGGGATGCCAAACCTATTAAACAACATCCATATAGGATGAACATGGAAAAATGTGAACTTGCTGAGAAAGAAATTGAATATATGTTAGAGAATAATATCATCAGACATTCTAACTCGAATTGGAGTTCGCCATGTGTTATGGTGCCAAAGCCAGATGGTAGTATTAGGTTTTGTACGGATTATAGGAAGGTGAATGCTGTAACGAAAACAGATGCATATCCAATTCCTAGAGTAGATGATTGTGTAGATAAAGCTGGAAAGGCAAAGTTCCTTACAAAGATTGATTTATTGGAAGTGTATTGGTGTGTTCCATTAACGGACAGAGGTAGAGAGATTTCTGCATTTGTAACTCCATCTGGATTATATGAGTATAATGTTCTTCCATTTGGGATGAAGAATGCCCCAGGTACTTTCCAGAGGATGATTAACTTTGTGATTCAGGGATTGAAAGATACTGATGCTTATATTGATGAATTAGTGACAGGAAATGATACTTGGGAAGCTCACATTATTGCGATGGAGAAATTGTTTGAAAGGCTTTCAAAAGCTAACTTAACTATTAATTTAGCTAAGAGTGAATTTGGACATGCCACTGTGACTTACCTTGGTTATGTTGTGGGTCAAGGTAAGGTAGCTCCTGTTCAGGCAAAAGTTCAGGCAATTTTAGAGATTCCCACTCCAACGGGGAAAAAAAACTCTCAGAAGGTATTTGGGAATGGTAGGATATTATCGGAAAAATTGTAAGAGTTTTGCTGATGTTGCCCTTCCATTAACTAACCTTTTGCGGAAGAATGAGAAGTTTGTATGGACGGTGCCTTGTCAAGAAGCATTTGAAAAATTGAAAACAATGATATGTCAACAACCTGTGCTTAAGGCACCTGACTTTGGAAAACCTTTTTCATTGGCTGTGGATGCTAGTGATGAGGCTGCAGGAGCAGTATTAATGCAAAGGAATGAGGGTGATGAGGTTGATCATCCAGTAGCTTACTTTTCTAAGAAATTTAATAAGCATCAAAGCAATTATTCGACAATAGAGAAAGAATTGTTATCTCTTGTTTTAGCTTTGGAATATTTTGAGGTATATGTTAGTACAACTCAGAAACCACTTATTGTTTACACTGATCATAATCCGTTAGTTTTTCTGAGTAAGATGAAAAACAAAAACAGAAGATTATTAAATTGGAGTTTGATGTTACAAGAGTACAATATTGTGATGACTCATATTAAAGGTAAAGATAATGTGGTTGCTGATTGTCTATCTCGATGTTGAATGTACACTGTAATCTTTTTTATGGAGTGTTTTTTTTCAATTGTAACACTCCTACTGTATTGTGACTTATAAGCTGTTATATGATGGTGTTGTGTATTGTGTATGTTATAAAATTTATACTTTTGTTTTTCTTGTAAGCAGTTGTTAAAAAATTTTGTTCTTGTCAGACCAAAAATGTTTTTTTTGGAGGGAGGTGTTACGTACTCGTGACACATGACAGTGGAGCCCTTGTCATGTGACTGGGGTTGAAGCTGTACTGGACTTGAGGTGATGGTCTTGTGATGGTGGAATGACGTCATTTTCCCGCCAGTAGAGATCATGTGACGGTTTTTTTTTACAGGTTATAAAAGGTAGACCCCACCCTGTGAGGAGGGGCAGTTCGTGGCTGGATTTGTCAAGTTGACTTCATGCCACTGCGTGTTTGAAGTGATGACGCAGTTTAGTAGAAGGATGAAGTTTTTATTTAATGCCTAAAGTTTAAAAGGTCATTGCCAGCAGGTTCTTTATGATTCTGTTATTTCGCAATTAGAGGAGAGTGAAGATTCAAAGTTGGAAGTTAAAGATCGAGGAGAATCGCTTTCTACGGTGAAACGGGGGCGACCTTTGTTTGATCCTTATTTGGAAGGATTTCGTTGACTATCTTCGTGTTAATCCCTTGGTTTACCTAGAAAGGATTGAAGGTCGTGGAGAAGGAAAGGTCAGTGCCTTTAAGCCGTTCTGTTTCGTAAATTCTTCGTGGGAAGTTCGATGTCGGGGATCGAAGGAAGCGACGTGAAAGAGAACCTAAATCGTCCTGTAAAGTCTCTCCTTTTAAATGGACTGTGAGCATATCGAACTTTTGGCAATACCACTTTAAAGAACTGTTTTGGAATATCACTTTACGAACTGTTTGGGCTGCCGCTCAGCAGCTGTTTCCGGTTACGGTAGTGTTTGTTTACTTTTGGGGGGTTTGTTTTCGGTGTTTAATAAACGTGTTGTTTGTTATAAGAAACCCTTGCCGATCTCATATATTTATTGTTGCCTGAATACGTAACACTGCATAAACTCAAGCGAATCGTCTTCGAGAATCTTAACATTGCACCCTATAACAAATCATGCCCCTACAACGGCATTTGTCTATTGGAAGTTTCTGTCTTCGTGTAAGGACCAACTAAACAGCTTACCTTCGGATTAAAAAAAAAACTTTGTGCTTCAGAAGTCGAACGAAACGATTCCAAAGATCCATTTTTAAGTGTGATTCTGAGTCGAGCTGGGGAGCGAAAGGAACCCTTCTAAAAAAAACTCGGACATAATCTCATAACCTCATGTGGGTAATCTGCAACAAATCTAATCTTGCATTCGTGCCTCTTCGACGATATTCGTGTATTAATTAACTGTATTAACAGTTACTTTGTTTTAAATTCATGCAAAACGAATATTGCTAATCATGGGCTATAGCTGTTCGGAGTTTGTAACACGGGATAGCTGTGAATTCGATCAATCAAAGGCAAAGTCGTCAACATTTCCGGAAATAATTCCTGTAGAACGTTTGCAAAGAATTCCATAGGATGATTACTTTACGTTATCTCTGCGAGACCCAGAACCCGTAGGTTGTACCTTCTACTATTCTCTATGTTGACAATCTTCTGTCGTAACTGTTCGTTAGACTTCGATTGATTTTCATTAAGCTTTTGCAGTGCATTCACTTCCGTTTGCAGAAACCAAAACTTTGCTTTATTATTTTTATGCGTTTATCGTGTTCATTAACAGTTTATTGAATAGAATTCAATTTACCATCTATCAGTTTAAATTCACATCTGAATTGTTGAAACTTCTCAGAGGCTTCTCGTGTATGACTTTGCAGCAAATCCACAATAGAATTCAAAAAAGCAGGCGATCATCCTCTGTCACTCCATGTAAACATAATGAAAAAAAAAAATCACACTTAAAAAAGAAGTTTCAAGACAGGTTGGAAATAGTAAGATAACTAGAGTTGGAGCAACGGCAGCTTGCTGTTACTCCATCAGCCACCACCAGGAAATCCAAAACTGCTGATTTAATGGGATTCTTACGCACGACAGTCTGTTTATAGTTTACCGAGAAGGGTGAGATAATAAGGGTGAAAATGACTTGTAAGGAGAGAGGTCATAGGAACATGGAGACTACTTGGTGAAAGAGGTGTATACAGTTCTGGTCGCCCACTGCAGGAAAGATGTCGAGGCTTTGCAGACGGTGTAGAGGAGATATACTAGAATGCTTCCCGCATTAGAGAGCATCGTCTACTACGAGATGTTGAATACACTTGGTTTATTTTCACTGGGGTGGTGGGATGACGTGTAGGAGATCAAGAAAGGCGTGGATATTCAGTGTGTTTCCCAGTGTTGCAATGTCTGATACCAGAGGACGTCCATTTAAACTGAGAGGGCGTCATTCCGAAAAGACATTCAAAGCCCAGGTGAATTGCACAGACAGTATAGTGTGTCTGGCACACGCTGCCTGAAATGGTGGTAAGTGTAGATAGGTTAGAAACCTTCAGGAGATGATTAGACTGGTAGAATCAGCATAAAGGAAGGGTTTCTCCATTGTGTAGGCGGAGGGTATTTGGTTAATTGGCCATTTATTGATTGATTTAGTACGGTAGATTGCAGGCCGAGTGGTCTATGTTCTATGTTCTGAGAGCTTAAAGTAGGAGTGTAGTAAAGACTCCACTGCCGACCATAACTGCATCCGACTGTCCTCTGTGTCTGCAATCAGTCGGACGTCTGGCCACGAGGAACTCCCTCAGACATTCATATTTGAGGTTGGGGGTTTGGGACTGGGTCTCCTTTTCCAGCCTCTGTTCGGCGAAGGACAGATGGAGCAAGGCGAAGGTGGACCGCCTGAAGACCTGGTGGAATTCGCGGCCGGCGAATACATAGAGAAGGGGGTTGAGAGCGCTGTTGAAGGAGGCCAGTGCTACAGTGAATAATGACCAGTCGTCGGAATCGGTATGACGAAGGCCGATAGGAGGTCGCACACAGCGTTGGGGATCCAAGCGATCATAAAGGACACGACCACGGTTATGATGAGGCGGACAGGCTTCTTAGAATTTACGAACCTGTTCCCTTGCAGCCCGAAGCCAACCAGGGAGTAGCTGGTGATCATAATTAGAAGGTGGAGGCCGAAGATGAAAGCAACCCAAAATGGCTCCAAGACGGTCAACTCCTTCTTCCAATCCGGAAGCAGACGGCAGGTACATGACGAAGGCTAAGATCCAGACTCCGAAGCAGGCCGCACGAGCCGATGTGAGGCTCAGATGTTGCGGGAACCACGTGGGCCGAGTAATAGCCAGGCAGCGGTCGATGCTTATCAGACATAACAGATAAGTGCTGGCGGATGCGTTGAGGAACGTCAACGTTCCAATAAACTTCATGGAAAAGTAGGCGTTGTACCCAGAGTAGAACAGGGAGATGTTGGCCATTCTGAAGGGAAGGGTGAGGCAATAGATCAGGTCAGCCAGAGCCAGGTTCAGGAAACACACCGTGTGGACCTTACTCTTCATCTTGAAGCCCGTCACCCAGATGATTGAGCCATTGCCCAGGACGCCCAGTAGGACGGTGAGGGTGAAGATGAGCATTGACTCGACGGATGTTGCTCCCCACTCCTTTCTGTTTCCATCGGCCGTGGACTTGTGGGAGGAGAGATTCACAGCTCGCTTCGAAGTAGTCACTCCGTCCGAGAAGGGCATTGTCGGATTGTGGAAGTGAGAGGCGTGCAGAATCGAGAGGCGGCGAATCCAGGGGGAGAGGCAAGAGCGAAGAGGGAAGGAGAGGAAGGTGATTAGTGATGGGGTGTAACTCGGAACAGAAATCTGACACAGCGCAACAGTAGTGAGGCCGGCGGAAGTCTGCTGCAGCGCAGAGACCACAGTCGTCTGGCATTCCAAGCCACTGGACCCTGACCGGCAGGTCCCCGATCTGTCAACGACCATGTGATTTATGGACCGTGCATTAGCTTCCCCATGTTAGAGAAAGTCACGCGCGGCCGATCTCCATTAAGGGAATGCACCCGAACACTGCCGTATTGTAGATCTTGCATCGGCTTCTACTGCCCGCCTGGGACCCACGAATGACAATTCCTTAGAAGATCATTGTACTGGACTCGAACGATCAAGCTACTAGCAGTACTAATTCTTGCTCCCGTTTCCGTGCGGGCTTCCTGCGTGTACTTCGCTTTCCTCTCACATTCCAAAAACGCTCTGGCTTTTTGGTTAATTGACGTTCGTGAAATTTCCTGTGTTTAACCAGGTGGGTTGCTCAGCAGTGCGGCTCGTTGGGCCGGAAGGGCCGATTACTAGACAGTAATTTATTAACTTTATGCATTGCACTGTCACCAAAAGAGCAACACATTACAGGCGCACTGTATGTGAGTGACGATAAACCTGATTCTGATATGGGTCTATCTCGTAGACTGAGACTTGTAACGGGTCTGGGAGAAGGGAATCAAGCTTGGAGAAAAGGGGAAGGGGGATGGGAGGAAGCGGAAAGCACCAATGTGTCATTCTGTAATAGTCAACAAACTAAATTTTTAGAATCAAATGACTGTCCTTGTGGTCTCAGCTCCGTGCGTGTTTGCATCCTCTCCAGCAGCCCCCCCCAACACCACGTCCGATCAAAAGATTTATCTTTACATTTCCTAATTTGACTAAGGGGTTAATAACAAAAAGAAGAAAAGGGCCCATTTTAATGAAACAGCCTAATGTGCACAAGTTGGAGCAGGTCGGAGGAGCGACAATTCGGCAAGACCAATTTATTAAAAAGAGCCAGTAACAATAACTCAAGTGCAACATGAGCGGCCATTCTTTTGAGAGAGCCATTGTTTGGAGTGGCGTTGAATAATTAGGTTTTGGCGAGATCAGCCTTGAAGGTAGAAGCTACTACGACTTGATGTTTCAATCCCAGTGATCAGTCGGCACTCTCGTTGTTGGCGGTGGCTTGGAGTAGTGACGATGAGGGTAGCTACGTCATCGGGGTCATCAGGTGGGTACCCTCCTTCTTTGTGTTTTCGTTGATAAGCCCACGACGTCTCCAGACGTCAACGGCGCTACACGCCGTCCCAGCTACACCCTCCTCAGTTCCGGACGCTCCTGTCTTCATCTTGCAGCCCAGTTGTTGTCTTTCCTTTTAATCCAAATCTAATTGCTTCATTCCTCTGCTGCGTTTGGCACAAACTTGCTCCTTGCCGTAGCTCTAGATCAGATCGCCTATCTACTCCATCTTCTTTTCTGCTGATCCCTTGATGCCATTTAAGATCAGGTTTACATTTGCATTGATGTTTTCCCACTCCTTGCTGTTAGACTTTGGCCATTTAACCAACGGCTTACGTCCTTGCATGTTCTCCACTTTACGATGTGCCTATCTGTATCTTGGACTGCTGCTTGCACCTGAAACTTCTTCCACATCCCGTTGGGTGCTGCTACTCTGAGGAATGTGTGTTTCCTCCTTCCGCTGAGTTTCATCCGACTGATTTGACCTTCCTCTGAACAGAATCTGTGCAATGCGAGGCCCTAGGTTGGAGATGTTCAAGCATTTCGTCCGTCCTTGATGAATTTTAAGACCACGAATTGATGTTACTTTAGTCCAACCGCACCCACAGGTCTGAAGAACATGTCCAGCTGCCGGCTTATTGATTCATTGTTGTGTCCATGCCAAGGTTCGTCACCGGGAGGTCAGTCAGAGAGTCTTCTTGCGCCCCTGCTCTCGCAGACTTTGTGGGTATACTTCTCCTTAAACTTTCCATAGCCAAATGAGAGTGGCTCTTTTGCCCTGACAAATTGACGGGGCCTGATGTTATGGATAGCCGCCCATAACATCCCCGCTGGGGTCTAATTCCTGCTGACCTGAGCACTCCTGTCCTGTGCAAGAAGTATATCTTGCACGTTATTCTCTTACTTGGTTCTTCTTTATTCATTTCTCATAATTAGTGAGAATGGCTTCAGTGGCAATGTTTCGTACTTCGGGTGGCATGTAAGATATCTGTGAGGTCTCACAGACATCTACGAAAGCCCAGATAAACAGATATGAACCAGGAGCGCCGAGCTGCAGTTACTCAGACAACGTATTAAGAAACTGAAGCTGCAGCTTCACGTCCTTCGACTCATGCGGGAAAATGGGAAGGTGATAGACAGGAGCTAACACCAGGTAGTCAGATCCAGAATTCAGGACACCGGTAACTGTCAGGACAAGGAAGGGAAATACACGGCCAGTACAGAGTACTCCTGCAGCTGTTCCACTTAATAATAAGTATAAAACTTTAAATATTGTTGAGGGGGACGAATTACCGGGGGAGGGAGGGGCTCAGTGACCGGATCTGAGTGCTGTACCTCAGCAGAGCAGAGAGGTGAAGAGGACTGCAGTGTTGACCATCAACGAAACGGAGGTGATGTTCTCTGGGCGCGGTAATAGCACCAGAATGGTATGATCCCTCCCTGGTGCCAGGATCAATGATGTCTCTGAATGCTACCATGGCGAGATTGAACAGCCACAAGTCTTAGTACGCATTAGCACCCATGAACTAGGGAGTAAAAGTGAGGAATTGCTGAAGAGATTTTAGGGAGCTTAGAAGAAATCTGAGAATCATGACCACCAGGGTAGTAATCGCCGGATTGCTGGCTCTGGCATGTGCCAGTGATGGTGAGGATAGGAAGAATTGCCAGGTAAATGTGTAGCTGATGAGCTGGTGTTGGGTGTAGGTCGGGGTTCCAATTTCGAGATCATGGGTATCACCTCTGCGGAAGTTATAGGATGTACTAAAGGATAGGATTACACAAGAACGCTGGGTGGGGGGGGGGAGGGGTGGTCGGTGTGGCTGTCCAATATCCTTGTTGGCAGGTTCGCTGAATTTGTTCGGGAATGTTTTTGGCAAGGTAGTGGGAACAAGAGTGATAGTATTGAATATGAGGCAGTTGGTTTACAAACAGAGACAATCTGTAGTCAGGCTCCTCGCAAGGAAAGTCTGATGACAGTGAAAATTGCAGTCAACAGCATGAGTGGCAAAGTAAAGTGCGGGCAAAATCCAAAAGTGTGAACACAGGACTGAAAGTTTTATATTTTAATTCGCACAGCATATAGCTGGACTTCTATTGTAGCACAGTTACAGATTGGCACGTATGATGGGGTGGGTATTACTGAATCGTGCCTGAATGAAGAATGGAGCTGGGAGCTTAATGTCCAAGGATACACAATGTGTCGAAAGGTCAGGCAGAAAAGCAAAGGAGAGGCTTTAACCTTTTTGGTAAAACAGGCAAATGAAATGAAATCATTGCGGATAGAACTAAAGAACTGCAAGTGCAAGAAGACCTTGGACGAACTTCTTGTGGAATTGAGTAGAAAGCTTAAGATAGAAGAACCCAAAGGGGAAAGTGATGATAAAATGATTGAATTTATCCTGAGAAAGTTCAGCTAAACGCAGATGTATCAGTATGACAGCAGAGTAAAGGGAATTAAAGACATGAGAGAGGAGTTGGCAAGAATTAATTGGAGAACAACACTGGAAGGGTCGATGGCAGAGCGGTGTTACATACCCCGCGGGTATCTTGTGACTGTCTTATGACCATGACGTAATTAAATATCTGCTGAGCATGATGTAATGGTCTTGTGATGGTGGGGGTGATGTAATTTCTCGCCAGTGTGAGGTCAGGTGATGACATGTTCTCAACAGGTATAAAATAGGGAAGCCAGCTGTGACGCAGGAGTTTTGTGTTGACTCGTCGTTCGATTCGTCAGTTACTCCGTTACGATGCATGTTTGGTCTCATGACGCAGTTTCGTTTTAAAGAGGACTTTTACTTTCTACTGTAATGTTGTGCCGGCAGTTTTGCAAATCACTGGCAGTTGTTTGATGTATCTTTTATTTAATTTTAAAGTCTAAGTATTGGAGAGTGAAGACTTTACCGAAGTACGGGTACACGAAGGCTTGAGTTGCTGACTATTGCTAAAAATTGAAACTTACTGAGGTGAAAATGACAATGAATTTGACACAGATGCAAATGACAATAGCCGAGTATTATGTCTTTGAGAAAGAGTTTAAAGTGGAGGAGTTGGAGTTGTTTCCAGTAAGTAAACCTAGCGGGATTGAGATTCAGCTTCAGTTAGAAGAATTAAATTGGGAGCATGAGTTGCAACTAAAACAGCTTGAGGCTGACGATGCTGAAAGGAAGAGGCAATATGATGCTAGAGAGGCAGAAAAACAGAGGCAGTTCGAGAGGGAGATAGGAAGCAGGAAGGTCTCGTGTCAAACTCTGATAATTTTGACAGTTTGAAAGACCTGTGTTTTTTTGAGGAATTGAAGAGGTTTGTTCCAGATCATGTAAAGGCGTACCCAGTTGAAAATGATGCCACCACTTTGCAGGAGTCTGCTAGATTAGCTGATGAGTTTGCTTCAACCGTTGAGGTTACGGTTTTCTCAAATGAAAGCTTCCAAGAGAATAGCTGGGAAAATCAGGGTAAAGTGGAATTTGAAATTGCGACTTGTGATGAAAGCCAAGAAGAGGCCGCTGACCCGATTGCCTGTGTTCAGGTTATTGAAGTACCTGTAAATTCACAGGGTATGAACGCTGTGTTGAAACTCATTTACGGTTTGAGGTGTCTGACTCGGTTGAAAAGGAATACAGTCTTTTTGTGTCCGATGGACTTGGTTCAGTGAATAAGGGGTTCACCTTGGTACCAGTGGACATTGAGGATTCTCAGTCATTTGAGTTAGACTGTGTCCTATCAGTTGGTGATGAGATGACAACTATGAAAACTGGAGATTTAAACGTTATTGGAGATACTGAGAAGGGCGCTGTTTCTGGACATTTGAATAAGGTGATATTGAAGTCTGGATTAGTTTCATGCCCATTGACCTTGCTGAAGGAAGAGTGGTCTGTTGAGACAGTGCATGTTGATTTGTTTAAATATATTACAGAATTTAAAGATAAATAACTTCGTGATGTTGTTCAAGATTGTGATTTGGAAAGTCAGGGTTCGGAGACTTCTAAAAAAATGTTCTTTTGACCAAGAGAAGCCATCTACAGGTGCTATTATGGAAACATATAGAACTAAAGAACTTGAAGATAGAATTAATGACATGTTTGGAACAAAGGACTTGTTGGGAAGTTCAGCCAATGGGCTTAGTTGAGAATACATGAGTGAAGGGTTTGCACCTCTGCTGGCCAAAGTTCAGACCGTCTTTGAAAGCCCTGTTCGAGGTGATCACCTGATGTTTAATTGTTCTGTGGTGAAGTGCAAAAGAAAAATGGTTGACAAAACGCCATTTTGTATTTAACAGGATCTGGTTTTGCAGGAATTTGACTTTCTTTTAACACAGCATGTGAAAGGTAAAGACAATAACAACTCAAGTCAAGTCAACTTTTATTGTCGTTTTGACGTTAACTGTTAGTACAGTGCATAGTAAAAATGAGACAATGTTTTTCAGGACCATGGTTTACAAGACACAGTACAAAAACTAGACTGAACTACTTAATAAAAAAACACAGAGAAAGCTATACTAGACTACAGTCCTACACTGGACTGCATACAGTGCACAAAAACAGTGCAGGCATTACAATAGATAATAAACAGTACAGTAGGGGAAGTTGTCAGTCCAGGCTTCGGGTATTGAGGAGTTTGATAGCTTGGGGGAAGAAACTGTTATATAGACTTGTCGTGAGAGCCCGAAAGCTTCGGGGCCTTTTCAGAGAGGGCAGGAAGGAGTAGAGATTGAAAGAGAGGTGCATGGGGTCCTTCATAATGCTGTTTCCGTTGCGGATTCAGCGTGTAGTCTAAATGTAAGGGATGGCGGGAAGAGAGACTCCGATGATCTTCTCAGCTGATCTCACTATCCGCTGCAGGGTCTTGCGATCCGAGATGGTGCAATTTCCGAACCAGTCAGTGACAACATCTGCTAGCTGGTCTGCACTTCCTCTGAGCACTCTACCAGGGATGTTGTCTGGTCCAGCAATCTTCTGCGGGTTGACCCTGCATAGGGTTCTTCTCACGTCAGCCACGGAGAGACACAGCACCTGGTCATTCGTAGAAAGGGTGGACCTCCTCGTCGCCATGTCATTTTCCGCCTCAAACCGGGCGTAGAAGTTATTCAGCGCATTTGGAAGGGAGGCATCACCTGCATAGTCAGGTGATGTTGTCTTGTAATTGGTGATCTCCTGGATGCCTATCCATATGCGCCGCGTGTCGCCGCTGCCCTGCAAGCAACTGTGAATTAGCTGGGCGTGTGCAAGCTTTGCCCCTCTGATGGCTCGGGACAGTTTGGCCCTTGTTGTTGTTAAAGCTGCCTTGTCGCCTGAAGTCAGCGCACGCATCTCTGCGGTCATCCATGGCTTCTGGTTGGCACGTATTGTGATGGTCCTGGACAGAGTAACGTCATCAATTCACTTGCTGATGTAGCTGGTCACTGATGCTGTGTACTCATCTAAGTTGGTCGAGTCGCCATCGGTTGCAGCCTCTCTGAACATGTGCCAGTCAGTGTGTTCAAAGCAGTCTTGAAGAGCAGAGATGGCTCATGCTGGCCAGGTTTTCATTTGCTTCTGAACTTGTCTGGAGCGCGTGACGAGCCGTCTGTATGCTGCGATTAGCATAACAGAGATGTGGTTGAGTAACCGAGGTGGGGGTGGGGCTCTGCCCGTTACGCGTCGGGGATGTTAGTGTATACTATGTCCAACGCGTTATCCCCCATCTTTGAGAAGTCCACATACTGATGGAATTTGGGGAGCACTGACTTAAGGTTCGCGTGGTTAAAATCACCGGTGACAATAAACAGACCACGATTGTAAGGAAAGAGGTCATAGGAACATGGAGACTACTTGGTGAAAGAGGTGTATACAGTTTTGGTCACCCGTTGCAGGAAAGATATCGAGGTTTTGCAGGGGGTACACTGGAGATATAACAGAATGTTGCCTGTATTAGAGAGCATCGTCTACTACGACAGGTTGAACATATTGGGTTATTTTCCCTGGGGTGCCGGGATGAGGTTTAGAAGATCATGAAAGGCATGGATGTTCAGTATGATTCCCAATGTCGAAGTATCTGACACCAGGGGACGTGCGTTTAAAGTGAGAGGGCGTCATTCCAAGTTACAGACAGTGATGTGTGCTTGGTATGCGCTGCCTGGAATGCTGGAAAGTGTAGATAGGTTAGAGACTTTTAAGAGATGTTTAGATAAGTAGAATGATCATAAAGGAAGGATACCCCCACTGTGAAGTCAGAGGGTATTTAGTTAATTGGCCATTTATTGACCGACTGAATTGGTACGGTACATTGTTGGGAAAGTGGTCTATGTTCTATGTTCTGAGAGATTAAAATAAGAGTAAAGGAAAGTCTCCACTGCCGACCATAATTGCATCCGACTGTCCACCGTGTCTGCAGTCAGGGGATATCGGTCGAATGTCTGGCCGCGAGGAACTCCCTCAGACATTCGTATTTAAGGTGAGCTTGGGGTTTTGAGACTGGGTCTCCAATTCTGGCCTCTGCTTGGCAAAGGCCAGATGGAGCGAAGCAAGGAGGGAGCGCTTGAAGACCTGGTGGAATTCACGGCCAGCGAAGACTTAGAGAAGGGGGTTGAGAGCGCTGTTGAAGGAGGCCAGGGCTACAGTGAATAATGACCGGTCCTGGGAAATCGGTGTGGTGAAGGCCGATCGGAGGTCGCACACAGCGTTGGGGATCCAACAGATCATAAAAGCCAAGACCACGGTGATGATAAGGCGGACAGGCTTCTTAGATTTTACGAACCTGTTCCCTTGTAGTCTCCAACCTATCAGGAAGTAGCAGGTAATAGTAATTAAAAAGGGGAGGCCGAAGGTAAAAACAAACCAAAATGGCTCCAAGACGGTCGATTCCTTCTTCAAATCCGGAAGCAGGAGAACGGGTAGGCACATGACGATGGCTAGGATCCAGACTCCGAAGCAGGACGCACGAATCCACGTGAGGCTCAGATATTGCTGGAATCACGAGGGCCGAGTAATAGCCACGCAGCGGCAGATGCTAATCAGACATAACAGATACGTGCTGGCGGATGCGTTGAGGAAAATCAAGAGTTCAATAAACTTACAGGAAAAGTAGGCGTTGTACCCGGAGTGGTTCAGGGAGATGTTGGCCATGCGGAAGGGAAATGTCAGGCAATCGATCAGGTCAGTCAGAGCCAGAGTCAGGAAACACTCCGTGTGGACCTTACTCTTCATCTTGAAGCCAATCACCCAGATTACTGCGCCGTTACCCGGGACACCCAGTAGGAAGGTGAAGGTGAAGATGACCATTGACGTGACGGAAGCTGCTCCGCACTGCATGTTTCTAACGGCCGTGATATTCCCAGCGAGCGTCAAATTGCACACTTCTTCGGATAAGAACATTGTGAGATCTGGTGGAGGAGATATTGCGAAGTGAGATGAATACAGAATGGAGAGGCGGCGAATGCAGGAGGCGAGCTTAGAGCGAAAAGGGTACGAGTGGAATGGGAGGAGAGGTCGGGTCTAACGCGGAACAGAAACCTGACACACCGCAACGGCAGAGAAGGCGGCGGAAGTCTGCTGAGACACCAGAGTCGTCTCGCATTCCAAGCCAAAGGACCCTGACCGGCACGTCCCCGATCTGTCAACGACCATGTGATGTATGCCTGTGCATTAGCTTCCCCACGTTAGACACGTCACGCGCGGCCGATCTGCATTAAGGGAATGCACCCGAACACTGCCGTTATGTGTTATGTTCAGCCAGCCGAGAACCCACGGATGACAATCTCTTAGAAGAACATTCTACTGGACTCGAACGATCAAGCCGCTACCATCACTAGTTCTAGCTCCCGTGGACGTGCGGGATTCCCGCGGGTACTTCGCTTTCCTCCCACATTCCAAAAACGCTTTGGCTCTTAGGTTAATTGACCAGTGCAATCTTTTCTGTTGTTACGCTTAGCCAGGTGGTTTGATGGGCAGTGCGGCTCGTTGGGTACGTTAGTACTTTAGTAATATGATGTGTGGCACAGTCGCCAAAAGGTAAACTTATCTCATGATATATACGAGTGACGATAGATCTGAAACTGATATGGGTCTTTGCTGTTCACTGAGACTGGTAAAGGGGCTGGGAGAAGGGAATCATTTTTGGGAAAAGGGGAATGGTGACGGGAGGAAGCGGGAAGCACCAGAGGATCATTCTGCAATAATGAATAAACTAATTGTTTGGAATCAAATGACCTTCCCTGGTGTCTCAGGTCCGCGCGTGTTTGCATCCGCACCAGCAAATGCGCCCAAGCCCGACCCTGGCACTCCTTCTTTGGTACCTGTCCCACATCCCTCCCGTGGCGCTTCACCTTCGCCCTTCCTAGCATCCTTTGCTTCCGCTCGACGCTTTCCGGTCTACGCTAATAAATCCAGTACAGTGGAAAGGTCGAAGCCACCCTCACTACCGAAATGTGCCCAGGACGTTTGCAAAGTCCTGCAAGCACACAGAAGAATCCAGCACAGGAATACTCCAAAATATTATACTGAACCAATTAAATTAGTCCTCACATGTCTTACGGAACTGATGGCATCTGCTGACACAATGTCGACTTCCCTCACATTCATGTTCCCATCCAAGCGGCTCTCAACAGTCTCAATGTATCTGCCTCCACCACCACTCTTTCAGCGCATTCAAGCCACCTACCGCTCTCCGTGAAAAAGTAACTTACCCTTCACGTCTCCTTTGATCTTACCCCCTCTCTCCTTAAAGGCCCGCCCTCTGGTACTGGCCATTTCAACACTGCGGATATCCATATTTTCTGCCTACTCCATCTCTGCCTCTCATCATCTGATAAACGACTTCTACCACTACCACCATTACTATCATCACCATCAATACTAATATTACCACTGTTGCTATTGCTGTAAGTTCAGTACAGAAACAAATCCTTAGTCTAAACGGCCATGCCTGCCATTTCCTCATTCAGACCAATCTGTCTTGCAACCCTTTGGAAACGTGACTGCGCATGTCTCATCTATTCACGTGCATGCGTAAACAACTCTCAAACGTACTGATTGCATATGAGGTTTGTCACCTCCACTGGCAGCCACGTTCAATGTGGCAGTTCATGATGGACGGCATGGTAGAGCAGTGATTAACATCACTCTGCAGCAGCGCCAACAAACCTGGTTCATCTCCCTCCGCTGTCTATAGGGAGTTTAGAAATTCTCCCCACTATCGCGGAGGCTTCTTCTGGGTGCTCCAGTTTCCTCACACATAAGATTATAATGCCATAAGATATAGGAGCAGAATTAGTCCATTTGGTTCATTGGATCTGCTCTGCCGTATTCCTTTTCAGCCCCAGTCCCTTCCCTTCCGCTTGTTTCCGAGCATGCCCCGACCTATCAAGAATCTATCACCTCCGTCTTAAAAATACAGAAATGAATTTCACAGATTCTCCACTCTCTGGCTACAGAAATTAATCCGAATCTCCTTTCTAAAAGGACAGTCCTCCCTTCTGCGGCTCCTAGCCTCCCACAATAGAGGAAACATCTACTCCACATCGACTGGATCGAGTCCTTTCCACAGTCCACAAGTTTCAATGCAGTCACCTCTCATTCTTCTGAATTTCAGTGAGCAGAGGCCCAGGACGATAAAACGTTCCTCATGTGATAAGCCTTTTAAACCCAGAAGGCCTGCGACCGTAGAGGGTTAATTGATCACATGGGTGCAATTGGGCGGGGCGTTCTCGAAGAGCCGGAGAGGCTTGTTACTGTGGTATATCTCGAAATCGAATTGACAATTAGAAGAAACTGTTAAAAAAACTATCTCTTATATTCGACTTAACTCTCCTTTCCTCAAGATATATATATATATGCTTTCCTGTTAATGTTGCTCCTACCATAGGAAAGCGATTCTGTATACACTATCTCTGCATCTGAATTCTTAATTTATTTTGTCAGGTCATTGGTCAGCGTCCTTCGAACCCTTGGAAAACAAGAAGAGCCTCTGTAATCTCGGAAGTTCTCCTCACTGAACTGCGTATTGACAACCCCACTGTCCTGCCTTCACTGGATAACTAAGTTATCTCCTGAAAAAACACCCGAAAGTAGGAAGTTCATGTTTATTCCGCAACACAGCCACGCTGATGATCCCTGATCAGACGCCACATTTCCAAATTAATATAAATCCCATGGAAAGTCATCTCACCTTTCCCTCGAATATCCGGCTCCGTCACCGGTCCTTTGCAGTTTTGAATACTTGCACTCAGACGTTAATTTCGACGGTGGGGTTCCTTGGGTGCTCCAGTTAAATCAAGGAGTTGTGTCTTGTGCGGAATTTGGATGCTGTTATAGCAGTGGTGAGGATCTTAATTCCGAATGAGCCGAAGAGATGAGTTAGTTCACCTCGGTAGAGACTCTCTGGGTTTGAAGTTCCAAGAAGCTCAATATGAGGGTGTTGACATCAGGAGATAATACTCTGCTCAGAGGGCTGTGAAGAAACAACCATTTCCTTTTATTTTTGTGAAGTAAAGTAAATAAGGAGGCCAAGTGGTTAACTTCTGAAGTTAACCCCATCTGGCCCATGTGACTTATCAAAGTACAGAACTTCGATGAGCTCCAAAAATTTCTCCCTAGGAATAGTGAATCCACATTGTTCATGCTGGTGTCTTCCACAATGAACACTGATGGAAAATAGTTGTTCAGCTGCTCCGCTATTTCCATAATCCCCATTGGTATCTCTCCAGCACCTTTTTACAGCAGTCCAATATTAGCTCTCTCGCTTCGCTTTAACACTTTCTGTGTCTAAAGAAAAATTTAACATCCTCTTTAATAATATTGACTAGCTTACGTTCCTACTCCATTGTGAGGTATATAATGACTTTTTAGCTCTTCTAATTCTTTTTTATAAGCTTGCTGATCCCCTAAAATCTAACGATTCTTGTTGAAATATATACTCCATGTTTGGGTTTTTGTTAGCTCTAATTTCTCTTCTTGGGCAATTTGCCTTTGGAAAACTTCTTCCTATTTGGTATCTATAAATGCTGTGCCTTCAGAATTGCTTCCAGAAATTCCAGGCATTGCTGCTCTGCCATCGTCCCTTCCAGTATTCTTTTCCAATCAATTTTCGCCAGCTCCTCTCTCATGACTCGAAGTCCCTTTTCTCCGCTGTAATGCTAACACATCTGCGCTCAGCATCTTCTTCTCAGTGCAAATTCTTTTATATTATGCTTATTTCGCCTGTGGTGTGTTTTGCCTTATGTTTTCCAGTCAATTCCGCAATTTAGCCAGGGCTTCTTGCACTTGCAGTTCTGTAGTTCTATCCGCAATGATTTAATTTATATTTTTTTTTACCAAAAGTGTAACGCCTCCCCTCTGTTTTCCTGCCTGACATTTCGACACGTTGTGTATCCTTGGACATTTAGCTCCCAGCTACAATCTTCATTCAGCCACGATTCAGTAATGTCCACACCATCATACATGCCAATCTGTAACTGTGCTGCAATACAAGTTCATCTACATGAGTCCTTATGCTGTGTGAATTAAAATATAATACCTTCCGTCCTCTATTCAATTTTTTCGATTTTGTCCGCCGTTTTCTTATAGATTTACCGTGTTGACTGAAATGTTTCCTGTCATTAGCCTTTCCTTGCTAGGAGTCTCAGCCACCCCGCCCACATGGATATTCAGGTGTAATCCGCCTCTTTTGTACAGGCCATAACTTCCCCAGAGGGGATCTCGATGATCTCTAAATCTGAACGCTTGCCTGTTCCCTACCGCAGCTCACCAGCCACTCATTTACCTGGCAATTCCTCGTATTCTCACCATCACTGGCACATACCAGCACCAGCAATCCGGCAATTACTACCCTCGCGGTCTTGATTCTCAGCTTTCTACTGAGCTCCCTAAAATCTATTCAGGACTTCCTCACGTCGTCTCCTTAGTACAAGGGGCAGCATTCATCATCAAGGACACTTGCCTTCCAGGACATGCTCTCCTCTCTCTGCAGCCATCGGGCAGGAGGCCTCAGAGCCTTCGGTAGCTCACCACCGGGTTCAGGAGCAGTTATGACCCGTCGACCATCCCAGGCTGCTGAACCAGAGAAGATAACTTCTCTCACCCCAACACTGAACAGACCTCACAACCTACCGTCTCACTTTCAAGAACTCGATGCTGAAGTTGTCAATATTTATTTTTCTTTTTAATTCTTTTTATTGGTTTTCCAACAAACATAAGAAGAAAAAAACATCGAGTACAGAGATCTTAGGTGTACACAATTGATAGGTTAGAATACAAATACAAACAGTTAATAATCCAAATATAATAACCTCCTAAACTCATAGTATGTTACAAGAAATGGAAAAATAGAAAGAACTCCCCTCCAAAAAAAAAACCTAACATAAATGGGCTTTTGTATCATATCAAATATTTCCCTCCGGCGCCATATGCCTCGGCATCCAGATCTCATAGTTCAAGTGTAATTGATGCACAACCATGCATGAATACCCATGATCAATGCGAAGCGGAACGACGTTACTCCGGGACCAACGTACCAAATACAATATGACACGCACACACACCACAAGGGATATAAGATAGCATGCACATATAATATTTCAGTAAGTATGTCAGACAAATCAAATAGTCCAAGGTCCTGAGTCTATGAATGGTGCAGTAATCTGAATCAGTATATGAACAAGACGAATAGTAACCAGAACAAAGCAACTTTCAGCGCCGAATTCCTCACGAAGGAAGTGATAGTGTGTGACTGACTGCTCGACATGCAGGTTGCCCCCCCCCCCCCCAGCAACTACCACCCACATCACTCGGTGCCGCCTGGACTCCGTCCTCTTGTTGTTTTTCTTGTTGACATCACTCCGTACTTTCCCTTTGCCCCCTTGTTGTTTTTGAATACCTGCTCCATCCCCTCTGGGACTTCACTGTGTCTGACCCAGGCGGATTGTGACTGGATGGCGTAGGGGAGCCTCAATCTGCATCGGACCCCGGGAATTTGTTATGTGGCCGTGTTGGAGGAGCTTCATTGTGCGACTGATCCTGGGAATGTGTGATGGGGAGGTTGTCGAGGGAGTTCTCAGCCTGGAAAATGTGTAAGAGGACGGGATGGTATACCTGGCACTAAGAGTTTAGTGTGACTGCATCGCCATCCATTCATCAGACCTGGGAAACGATCGGCTTCCCTTTACTCCCCCTCCTCCCCTCCGACCTCCTTCCATTTCCTTTCTAGTCCATATAGGAGCCGAGTTAGGCCATTTAGCCAACTAAGTCTGCTCCGCCATCTCATCATCACGGATCCAAATTTTCTCTCTGTCACATTGTCCTAAATTCACCCGGATCCCTATCCATTCATGCCCTGACTACTCAATAATTTATTAACCTCTTCCTTAAATATACCAAGAGACTTCGCTTCCACAGCTGCCCGTGTCAACGAATTCCACAGATTCACTGCATTCTGGCCAAAGACATTCTTGCTCAACTCCGTTCTAAGAGGCCACTCCTCTACTGATGCTGTGCTCCCTGGTGTTAGACTCTTCCACTAAAGGAAACCTCCTCTCCACAGCAACCCGATAAAGGCTGTTCGACACGTTTCAATTAGCCCACGCTCATTCTATTGAATACATGCCCTGAGCCATCAAACGCTTTCCATTTGTCAAGTATTTCAACCCTGGAAAGGTTTCCGTGTATCTCCTGTGAACCCTTTCCAATATCAGCATATTCGTCCTGAGATAATTGGCCAAAAAGCTGATCAAAATAATGCAAGTGAGACCCTAGCATTGAGTCATAAATTCTGAACACTAGATATTTGTTTTTATATTCTGTATCCTCCTGAAATGCATACTGACATCACAACTTTCTGTTGGTTTGGAACAGCTTCGAAATCCTCTCACATTCCTCTAATTTGCTCTATAATAAGCTCGCGCTTCGGTTTTTATGTTGACACTGACTTTCCTTTTGAGCCATGGTTTTGTCACCTTGCCTTTAGAACACATCCGTATTGTGCTACGTGGATCACGTCCCTTCTGATAAATTCAAGAAATGTCAGCTATCGCTGCTCTACCTTCATCCCTGTTGGAGTTAGCGAGACAGTTGAATAAGGAGTCTGCGCCGTAGTTTATGTCAGAAAGCTGGTTGCTGGTGGAAATAAGCTGGTGGAAGCTGGTCCTGCTCTCTCCCTCAGCGGAAAAGGTTGGTGTCTTCCCACCTGTCTTGTGGGGTTCTCTTCCCCGTCTGCTTTGTATATCGGCCGCCTTTAGTTTTTGTGTCCTTTGGTGAGGTTGCTGTGGAGGGTGGAGTTGTATACGGATCTCTGAATTCTTCGTTCCGGCATCCCTCTCTCCTTCAGAACTTTCTCCCAGGCCAGTGTTCCTGTACGCCACGCTTTCCTGTTACCCGCGCAAGCTGACATTCAGGGGTGGTATGCGGCTCCATTCTCACCCTCCGCACTGTGTGAGTGAGGGAAGGAAATCAGTATCAGAGCTGACTGGAACGTGTGGATGTGTGGGAGATGGGAGGGCCAAAGCATCCGGATTCTGGAGCTGCCTACCCCAACTTTCTCGTGTTATGCGAGTTGCATTTGTACTGCCGTCACTGTCAGAGTTCCCGTCTCTGTCCAGCCCTTAAACACCTCAGCTGACTCTGTAGCTTTCACCTTAGCCCGGCGAAGAATAATTTACACCACGTCCGCCGCCTTTTCTTTTAATCTCCTCATCCATTCAAAAGGACCAGAACCTCGTCGCGGGGTTTGGAGAATTGTGTGCCTCAATGGCACAAAGAGCTACGTTGGCTGTATTCAGGCATCGATGCTTTGGGTCCTGATAGGTTCACCCATGCCAAAGAAATCTCAGACAAAGAGTGATCCACTGATCCTCCAGACGATGGATTCAGCACGGGGCTAACACTGATTAGTAAAACAAAACTGTTATAGAAACTGCAGTGAAGAATCCTTCTTTCCTCTGAACGCGAATCCTTCTACCCTGCATGTCTAACAGTAGTGAAAACCGAGAGGAAGCTACTGAGACGATGCTGAACAGTGCCAGAGACGGACGACCTGCAATGCTGCCTCAAATGCCAATAGCGTAACGCCACTGTCTCTGTACAACACGTTTTCCTGTTACCCGAGCATGCTGCTATTCATAGCAGAACAGGGTGAACAAGAAGTTCAACGAAAAAAGAACTGATTTAAAATTATTTGAGGATATAGACATTTTGACTACATTCCTCAGGCGCCTCCACGACAGTGCGCATGCTCACTGTCTGCACGAAGATCGACGCCACTGCTCCCGTCGTGTTTGTGTCTGTCGTCTGTTTTCCCGGCGTGCAGATCTGCCTTTGTCCCACCCTGCGCGTCGGCTCTTTTATGTCCTCCGCCGTCCCGAGGCAAGCGGTCGAGGTGCATCAACCAATAGACAGAAACGCAGCCGGATGTCGCCGTCGGCCGCCGGCACTTCTCCCGCCGTCATATTTGGGTTGGAAGGGCGGGCGAGACATTTGAGGGAAGGGGCGGTGGGTTTGGGTGAAAGCGGTGGCGCCAGATGCCGTTGGTCAGAAGGGTGCTCTTTGGGCTTGCCACGGAGGAGGGAAGATACAGACTGGCGGAAGAAAAAAATCCTTTTCCTTTATAGAGCGGTGTCGGATGGGTCTTGACTTCAGATGTTCGTGGACCCACGTCCTTGCCCTGTGCTCCCACTAGTACAAACGGCAGAGTTCTCCTCTGCGTGAAATTATAACGTGACTTGTTGACATGGGAAATTAGAATGGTGGGTGTTGGCACTATAAAAGTCGAGCGTATCGATTTGTCTCGCTTATTATCACCGCAATGTCGTTGTCGTGAAATTTGTTGATTTGTGGTAGCATTACTCTACAAATTAATACAAATGACAAAATACGTAATCAGTGTGTAAAATAAAAAGAACTAGTGAGGTCATGTTCGTTCATCATGTTCGATGCTCAGATGACGGAGAGGAAGAAGTGTTTTCTGAATCACTGAGTGTGGATCTTTAGGCTCCTGTACCGCCTCTCCCGTGTTTGTAACGAGAAAAGGGCTTGACCCCGGGTGGTAAGGGTGTACAATGATGCTTGCACTCCTTCTGAAGATATTCTTGGTGGCGTCGGCATTTCTGCCCATGATGGTGTGGACTGAATCTGCAAACAACAGCAGCCACCTTTGAAGGATTGAAAGAATTCAAACTGGTGTCGGGCTCAGAGCACCCAATATTTTCATTTATTTTAAAGCTGTCATGAGACTTTGGAGATATTACTTGTCACCCTTACCGCCAACAATGATGTAATTTACGTACCCCGGCAGCTTTCCGGCACCTGGTCCATGGCTTTCTGATAGACTGCAGGTGCAGTTGCAACTCTACAAGCAAGCCTGTTTATCCATAAGGGTCTTTGTAGGTGGTTCTGGCGAGAAAAACATTGGATTATTCTTCCGTGTCCATCGCTATGCAGGTCTCAGCTAAGCACTGTTTGCTGAAGTGTTTTCCTCAAGAATCGTTTGCAAAGACATCCTCTATCCTGATCAAAGTGTATTGATCTACTGTCAGTATTGGATTGATGGTGAAATGAAGATCATTACATCATTACATCTTCTTCGCACTTGGGATTACTGGAGTTGACCATAGGCTCCACTCCAGTTTGGACGGAAAGCCGTTCCAATAATCTGCCAGACTAACTATTTTGTCCGGGATGGTTTAAGGAGTCAAATCGGATTTCTGTCACTTCGACGTATTCTTTTTGCGTTGACAAGTCTGAGAATCGATACATCTTTAAAAGGAAAGGGAGTTAATCCCAAATATTGATTTGATTTTCTGTCTATTTACTGTTTGCTGCTCTTCATAGCATTATCGTGATATTCTGAAATCAGTATCTTTCAAATTATCTCCACTTCGCAATATATTTAAAACGAGTGTGTATGAGATACTTGGCGTGTGTTCTGTGCACTCAATGGCTACTTTATTCAGTGTACCCGTATAACTACACGTACACCCGTACATCGTTTATGCAATTATCTTATTAGCCAATTCATTGGCAGCAAGATAATGCATAAAAGGATGATGTCATGTTCAAAGGTTTCAATTATTGTTCAGACGAAACATCAGAATGGGGAAGAAATGTTATCTGAGCGACTTTGACCGTGGAATAATGGTTCAGGCCAGACAGGGTGGTTTGAGTATTTCAGAAACTGCGGATTGAATGAGGTTTTCACGGATAACAGTCTCTGGAGTTTACAGAGAAATGAGTGAGAAAAAAAAAATAAACATTCTGTTCTGTGGTTGAAAATGTCCTGTTTACGAGAGAGTTCACAGGAAAATGTCCAGCCTCGTTCAAACTGACAGGAAGCAGACAATACTCCACATAACCACACGTTAGAACAGTGGTGCACAGAAGAGCATTTCTGAATTTATCCATCCTTTCAGTGGATGCACTACAGCAGCAGAAGACCACACAGGGTTCCCCTCGTAGAGCTGATGAATTGGCCACTCAGTGTATATTGGTACAGGTACAGCCAAGATTTGGACCTAGAAATAGCTGATGTAGACAAGGGAGAGCAGTTGCCCTTTCGGAGCTTATGCGTACAGGGGAAAAAAAAATCCTTGCAACAATTTTTTTTTTTTGCTCCGAAGGCATTAATTAACTTAGCGGTTTTATTGCAGTACAACACAATAGAAAGGGGAACCTCAGGGAGATTGCAGTGGAAATGTTGCAAGGGGGCGGACCCAAACGCAAGACACAGATACTGAAGTACTAGAAGCTCGACAAAGGTTATCAAGAATGCATGGGAAGTCGAGAGGCAAGGATTGATCAGAGGGAAATCCAGGCGAGAGCAAAACAAAAGCGGGAAGAATCGAAGCTGGACACGGACACAGGGCCTGGGCTAGCTCTCGTGTAGGAAATATTGTAGAAGTCAGACAGTTGCAGAATGGAGAGAAGGGAAATGAAGGAGGGAACGGCAGAGTGATGAGGGAAATAGACGAAAGGGAGTAGAGTTGGGTTGTAACAGAGAACAGAAACCTGACACAGCAGAAAGTTACTGCACCCTGACCGCCCCAGGACAGGCCCACGATCTGTCCAGGGGCCTGTGGAGTCTTCCCTTGCATTAGCTTCCCCACGTTAAGCAAAATTACACAAAGGTGTTCTCCTTTGAGGAATCCACCCTCAGATCGCTGTTATGTGGATCCTGGATCAATCTGTACAGCCAGCCGAGGAACCACCGATAGACAACCACTCAGGAGAACATCAGACTGGACTCGAGTAAGCAAGCTATTCCTACCACTAATACTAGCTCCCGTGACCGTGCGAGATTCCTCCGGGTACATCACTCAGCTACCACATTCCAAAAACGTACTGATTATAGGTCAATAGACCTTTGTAAACTTTCCTGTGGTTAGGCTAGGGATGACCAGGTGTATTGCTGGGCAGTACACCCAGAAGGGTCCGGAAGGGCCTATAACTGCACAGTACTTTAGTAGCTTGATGTATTGCATTATCACCAAATCAGAAATATATTTCATGTCATATATGAGTGACGACAAACCTGAGTCAGATATGGGTTCTTGTTGCGGACTGAGACTGGGAAGAGGGCTTGGAGAATGAAATCATTGCTTGGAAAGGGGGAAGGGAGAGGGGAGGAAATAGGAAGCATCAGAGAGTCATTCTGTAATGATAATAAACCAATTGTTTCGAATCAAATTAATTGCCTGGTATCTTAGGGCTATGTGGGTCTGTACCCGAGCCAGCAACTGTCCCCAACACTAACCCTGGCGATCCTTCTCTGGCACCTGTCGCACATCCTTCCCTTGACGCTTCACCCTCGTCATTCCCAACAAGCTTTGTTCACGCCCTCCAGCTTCAGAAAGGAGCTCTCCGGACTACGTTGAGAAGTACAGTACAGTGGAAAATTCGATGCCACCCTCAATACCGAAGTGAGCTTAGGACGTTTTGCAGAGTCCTACATAAACACAGGAGGATTCAGCACAGAAATGGTCCACAATATTAAACCGAACCAATTAAATTAGCAATCGCATGGCCAATGTAATTAATCGCGTCTGCTGACAAAATGCCCACTTCCTTCACACTCATGTGCCCATCCAAACGAATCTTATCAGTGTCAAATTTGTCTGCCTCCACCAACACATCTTGCAGCGCATTCCAGCTATCTAGCACACTCTGTGAAAAAAAACTTACCCTTCACATCTTCTTTGATCTTACCCCCTATCAACTTAAAGGCACGCACTCTTGTACTGGACATTTCAACACTGGGGAACAGATACTGTCTGTCTACTGCATTTCTGGTTCTCATCATCTTAGAAGCTATTTCTACCACTTCCATCATTACTATCTTTACTAGCACTACTAATATTAATACTACCAGTATTTGTACAGATACAATGCAGTAAAAGGCCCTTGGCCGTAAATGCCATGCCTACCATTTTCCCATTTTCACCAATATAAGTCCATAAGATAAACGAGCAGTATTAGACCATGTTGCCCATCGAGTCTGCTCAGCCATTTTCATTTTCTGCGCCTGTCTCCGTATCCCAGCAGGCCCTGACAATCAAGATTCTATAAATAGCTCTGCCAGTGGCACTGAATTCCACGTTTTCACCACAACCGGGCTAGAAATCCCTCAGTCTCCCCCCTCTAAAAGGACTGCCCTTTATTCTGCGTCTGTGTCGCTTGCCCCAATATACGAAACAATATTACTCCGGATCGACCCTATGGAAGGCTTCCAACATTCGACAAGGTTCAAAGAAAACACCCTTCATTCTTCTGAATTTCAGTGAGAAGCCCAGGACCATCAAACTTTCCTCATCCGACAAGCCTTTCAACCACAGAAAGCTTCAGGCTCAAATATGATAAGTGATCACATGTGCATAATTTGGGCGGGACGGAAGGGCTTGTTAGTGGGCTGTATCACTAAATAGAGTTAAAGGTTAATATAAACTTTCTTTTTTATTCGACTTAAATCTCATTTCCTCAAAATAAATACATGCCTTCCTCTCAATGTTGCTCCCGCCATGGGAAAGCGATTCTGACTGTCTGCACTATCTCTGTATATGTTATCTGAATTTCTTATGGAAATTCATCTCAGCTTTCTCTGGAACCTTCGGCTCCGTCCCGGTCCTCAGCAGTTTTGGATACTTGTACTCAAACGCTAAATTCTCTTGAGCGCATTGAACTAATATTGAACAGGACCCGCACAGCGACGGAAGATGGAATTTCTCGGATGCTCGAGGTAAATTGAGGAATTGTGTTTTGTGCGGAAACTGGATATTGATTTAGCAAAGGTGGGGTCTTTATTCCGAATGAGCCGAAGAGATGAGTTTGTCCACCTCGGTAGTGACACTCTGTGATTGAAGTTCCAAGAAGCTCAATACGAGGAAGTTGAGTTGTTATCATGAGATAATAATTTACTCGGAAAAGAGTGAAGACCAAAACATTTCCTTTAACTTTTGAGATAAATTTCTAAAGAGGCCACGTGGTTAATTTCTGAAATTAACCCCATCCGCTATAGATCATGTGCAGTTGAAGTATTCCTCAGTTACCACATTTCTCATGATCCTTCACAATGGAGAGCATGCCTCGCACGCAACAACATTTTAGACAGCATTCAGCAGGATCCTCCACCAAAAGCGTATTTTTACTGCTCGTGTCTGCCGTTTGATTTCCTAGCGCGTGGATTGGTATTTACTCCACCCCACCCCTCAGCTCCTCTGTTGTGCCGAAGCACCCAGTCGAGGTGTACCAACCAATAGATACACGCGCATCTGGCAACGCTATTGTCGCTATTGGCAACGGCTCCTCTCCTGTCGCCATGCTTGGGTAAGAGACACTGAGTGGTAGCGGTGGGGTTAGCAGAGGCGCAATGGCGAGAGGTACAAATGAGCTGAGTGGTACTGTTGGGACCTGCTACTGAGGAGGAAAGGGAAACACTGCAGGAAGAAGCCAAGTACTTTAAAACGTGGAGTCGGCTGAGTGGCGGCTCAGAAGTTCGCGGCCCCGTCCTCTTCCCCAGTGCTCAACCCCAGGACGAATAGCAGGATTCTCCCACTGCGTGAAGTTATAACTTGACCTTTTGACATGGGGAATTTCAATGGTGTGTGTTGACACAGTACTACTTAAATGTATCATTGTTATGTCTTATTATCTCCTCATTATCTGTATGAATGATTAAACTCTACAATCTGTTTACTCCAGATAGCCATTAAATTCAGAAAGACGATGGTTGTTGATGAAAGAAAACACATCAACTACCCCCCCCCCACCCCAACCGGCACGAAAAAGAAAAGAAACAAAAGTCGCAGACCCCAATATCCACACCCCCCTCGCCCGCAGTAAAAAAAGCTGTATCAATGAAGTCCCAACCACATAACGTTTCCGAGCCCTCACTTGCAGAAAGGAAAAGGGACACGATCTCCTCTTACATACAAAAATTAATAGGTTTGCCCCCGCCTCGCACCCCACCACTGCCAATAGGCCACGTGAAAGAAACACGGAAAAAACTGAAGGAAAGTAATATAACATGCAGTCTAATAATCAATCAAATTAATTTTCAGGAGATGGAAAACGTCTTTACATCTGCGTAAGAGGAGAGCATGCGCACAAATTCTGCCCTTCCATTATGAGTTACCGCCGACCCCGGTCCTAATACTGCTGATTCGGGCTCAACGGTTGCTGATTGCGATCCTCTGTACTGGGCCCTCTACACCAGATAGTGATGTAACCAGTCAAAATGATCTGCGTAGTACATCTACCGAGATTTGCCAGTGGCACCAGCTCTTCGGGACTGTGTAGCGTCCCGGAGTTGATTGAGCTCTGAAAGTATTGGAGCATCTGAATTTGTTAACTGTTTTTAACGAGACTTGTTCTTCGTGTTTTTCTTCTCGAGTGATTCGCTCTTTGTGATGCACTATCCGGCGCTTTCTGTTTAGACTTGTTCAGTTTATGTTGAGAGGCTCAGGAATTCCATGTTACTTGTATTTGTTAGTGGAAGCCCAATTAGATCTGATCGCGGGATCCCGGTTTTGGTCATGTTACGTCTCACAGTGACAATCGGCCAAGCGACTGGTGTTCTGTTGGAATTTTGATGAATAACCTCTGGTCACCATCTCTGCATTGGGAGTCTGTATCTCCTCCACACTTCTGTCCAACGTTGACTGCAGACTTGATGACTGGTTGAGTGATTGGTGACATCATTTGCCCTTGAATTCCAAATTAATTATCTAAATGACACACACTGGGCAGAGGTTTACAGTAAATGATGCTTAGTTTAAAGACTTCACACGTATCGTACTCACACACCCAAATAATTTAATCTTTTTGATGCTGTCATGAAACTTTGGAGATGTTCCTTGTCATCCTTACCGGTAACAATGATGTAATCAAAGTGCACAGGCGACCTTGCAGCACCACATCCATAGCTTTTAGACAGAGCACACGTGCAGGTCGAAAATCGAGCCAATTAATCGACAAGGTCCTTTGTAAATGTTTAAAGCTAGAAACATTTTAGACTTTCCTTCCATCTCTATATATAAGTAAGCCTCAGCTAAGTTCAATTTGCTGAAGTGCTTCCCCCCGAAGATTTCGCCAAGATATTCTCCATCCTCGGAAAATAGCACTGATAGTCCAGATGTAGTGGATTGATAATGACTCAGGTTAGGAAGATTACAAAAAAAGCAAACAAAAATAGCGTGCAGTCAGGAAGGCAGCGAGATGATTGGATGTAGTTGCAGCCAGAAGGGTGAGTATTTGTGCATCAAGTGTGCTGAATCAAAAATGGTAGCAAATGTGTTATATCTCAATGCACAGAGGATATGAAATAAGGTAGATGATCCTGTTGCACTATTACAAATTGTCAAGTACGATATTATAGCCATCGTTGAACCGTGGCTGAAGAAATGGTGTAGTTGGGTGGTAAATGTCCAAGGATTGGAAGGTAGGCGGAAGAGGCGGCGTGTTTCTGCTGTTAAGGAATGGCATAATATCAGTAGAGAAATGTCACGTAAGTTTGAAAGATGTCAAATTCTTGTGGGTTGAGTTAAGCAACTGCAACGGTTAAAGGCAGTATACGCACAGGCCTTCCAGCAGTAGCTGGGAGGTTAGAGCAGGAAATGGAAAGGCATGTCGAAAGAGCATGTTATGAGAGTCAATGGATATTTCAACATGCAGTGGATTGTGAAAATCAGGTTGGAAATGGAGCTCAAGAGAGTGGGTTTGTTGAATGCCCACTAGATGACTTTTTCGAACAGTTTCCCGTTCAACCTACTAGGGGATGAGCTACACTGGGGATAATAATGGAGCTTAAGATAAAAGAACCCTTAGGAGTTGAACTCACTTGCAATTTGATGGGGCGAAAGTAGAGTCTGATGTAGTATAGTATTTCAATGGAGTAAAGTAAGTTACTTGTCGACACAGCAGATTGCACGACGGATTTGTAAAGTGGATGCAGTGGAGGCTGTGTATTTGGACTTCCTGAGGCCTTTGACAAGCTGCCACACATGAGGCTGCTTACCAAGGTAAGTCCCCATGGTATTACAAGAAAGTTACTAGCATGGTTAGTGTATTAGCGAACTGGAAGAAGACTGCGAGTCGGAATAAAAGGACCCATTTCTGTTTGGCCACCGGTGACTAGTGGTTTTCTGCAGGGATCGGAAGAGGTTCACAAGGATGATCTCGGTAATGAAAGGGTGATCATATGAAGAACGTTTGATTGTTGTCAATCTCTGCTCTCTGGAATACTGAAGAATGAATTGAATCCCATTAAAAACTTTCGCATATTGAAAGCCTTTGACAGAGCTGATGTAGACAGCTGTCTCTCATCACAACCAGGAGATAAATCTGCAGATGCTGGAAATACAAGCAATACGTAAAAAAATTTGGAGGAACTCCGCAGGGCGGGCAGCATCGCTGGCAAAATGTACAGTCGAAGTTTCAGGTTGAGACCCTACGACAGGACCGAAAGAAAAGAGAAGATGAGGAATAAATTGAAAAGGTGTGGACAGTGGGTAGAGAAACACAAGACGATATGTGAAAATTGGAGGGGGAGGGATGAAATAAATAGGTGACAAGTGGTGAACTACAGGGGCCCCCAAACTTTTTGCATCGCGGACAGGTTTAATACTGATAATATTCTTGCAGACTGGCTGACGGTATTGGGGTTGGGGTGGGTATTCAGGTAGGGTGGCCAACTTTCTCACTCCCAAATAACGGAGAAAAGTAGCAGTCAAATACGAGACACCAGTGATTACCCTGAAAAAGACTACCATGACCATGAGGCCTTGCGCGGACACCTGCGAGCGCATGCGTCAAAGTGCCGATTTTTTTTTATAAACTCAACAATTCAGTGTTGCCGTAGTCTTGCCGATTATGTTAAGGGAAACCACGCTGTACATACATTATGTCTACTTTATGTAGGATGTGTACTTATCATGTCATTTCTGGTTTTACTATATGTTAGTGTTATATTAGGTTTTATGTGTTATTTGGTATGATTGATCAGTTATTTATAGCTCAACAGTGCGTGAGCGGGAATGAGGAAAGGTGCAGCTAACTCATATCGTCTCATATCGCCAAATCATATCGTTTCTCTTGCGGCCAGGTAGCACATGCTTTGCGGCCTGGTACCGGTCGCCGACTCGGTGGTTGGGGACCTCTGGCCGAGACAATCATACATGCCAATCTGTAACTGTGCGACCCTCTGACCTTCCTAGGCTTCTGAAACAGACTATATCACTTCACTCACCACAACATTGAACTGAACAGTCAAGCTGTCACTTTCAAGAACTCTATACTCAAGTTGTCCATATTTATTTTGATTTCTTCATTGTCATTTTGCTTTCCTTTTTTGTATTTGCACAACTTGTTTGTTATGAGTCTCTCTGTTGGTATGCAGCTTTTCATTGATTGTATATAGTTTCTGTGTATTTGCTGTGAACACTGAAAAAAAAAATCTTAGGGTTGTAGACGGTGATATCTACCTTGTTAATATATTAACTTTGAAATTTGTCTGTGGATTCTCGGTATCAGATCTGACGTTCCCACAGACAATGGAGGGTCCGGATGTCGCGATGGCTTTCTGGCGGTATCTGAGCAAATAACGCTGTTCGGAGTCCTGTTCCTTTTGACATCTTAAACGTATTTGGACTAAAATTGAGCTGGGTTCATCGATTAATTTGTTGACATTTAGAAAATAGAAAGTAATTAGTAACGTTGGGTTGTTGGGAATATGGTCACAGCTGTCATCGGGATGTTTCGGAAATGAAAATCTGGACAGGAAACATGTGAAAAGGGTCATTCCGTCCAGTGTGTGGTTTTCCACTGTTTGTATTTGAGGGGTCTGGTTGTGAAGGTGTGGGGATCTGTAAAATATCAGAGAGATACACACAGTCAACAGGTGGACCATATGGATTATTGACGTCCAGTCAGCGACTTTTCCATTCCTGAGAGTTTGAACGAGATTTGCTATTCTACTGTGACGTCTCATATCAGTACGTTTATTTTTCCCTTCAGAACAGACTCTCACGGCTTTCTCAAAAAGTTTTGTTCCTCACACCATTCCCTGGAAAGTTTAGCGTCTGCTGTGGGTGAAATTCCCAGCAGCTCAGCAGTATCAATATACACAATCCACCAACAATCCATCAAGTCAAAGAAACTTAAATGACATTTTGACGTGATAAAGTTTCAAATCTTCTGATGTTTGATCAAAGGTTTCAAAGGTACAGTTAACGTCTGATGTTTTGAATTGTCCATTTAATGTCAGATGTTTTAAAAGCAGAGTATTTGAAAATCACATTCTCACACTCAGTTTGCTTTTATACATTAACTTGCTGCCACTTGATTGGGTGATTAGACATTTCTGTTAAGGCGCTGGTGTACTGGTGTACGCGAATAAAGTGACTACTTAGTGTATTGTCATCAGGGTCGTCGGGATGTAGGTCAATCGCAAATATGTGCAGAGAAACTGCTTATCGGGTTCTTGCAGTCGAGTATGTGGAGTTCCACTTTGAAAGGATAAATGACAGAGGTACATTTGCAATAAATGTGTGGAGTAGGGGAGCAGTGATATGTGGAAGAATCTCAGGTGTTTAAGTCCATATCTACCAGAAAGTGCTAGCACAATTGGAGAGGATGCGTATTTTGTATGAAAGTCGGGAGGCCAAATTCCACATTGCGTCAGTGTATAATGTTGGTTCGCTTGCTTTTGGAGTACATACATTCAGTGGCCAGCAACTCAGATACACTCGTGTCATTACAGTGTGTGCAGAAGAGAATCTCGAACTGGATGGGCCACTGTTGCAGAAGAATATGAACAGATGATACACGCAGTGATCACTTTGTTAGTTGCAGGAATTACCAAGTTAAATAGCCGCTGAATGTAATTACGAGACGCAGGAATGTGTTGAGTCAGAGGTTCCACATCTTTGTTATGTTACGGGCGATTATCATTCAGCAAAGGGTCCACCGTACCCCTGAACAGCCTGAGTTTCCACTCTCTGGGTACACACCTCCTAAACACTTAAACTGACTTTCCCAAGGTGGACACTCAAGGCTTTCATTTCTGCAGACAGCTCCAAATGACAAGTCATTGGGTGGTTTTGAGGAGGAGGTTGTGCATTCGTTCGTTATGTGCCCGACAGTATGACATGCAGTATCATGGTATTTACATGACCATGATTGTTCATGGCTAAGTTTTCTACGGAAGTGGTCTGCAATTTCCTTCTTCGGGCCAGTATCTTTACAAGATGGGTTAGCCCAGCCATTATCAATGTCCTTCAGAGATTGTCTACCTGGCGTCAGAGGTCGCATATTAATGATTTGTGATATACAACCGGTACACATACCACCTGCTCTCACGGTTTCATGTGACACTGATCGGGAGATCTAATCAGGTGCTACTCCGTATCAAAGGGTGACCAGTAGGCTACTGCTGGTCTGGCAGCTGTTCTTGTCGATAGGTATCTCCGCTACACAGGAGGCTGTTGAGCGCTCGATTAAGATAACCTGTCGTAGATTGTGAATAGAAGACCAGACAATGTTGTTGAGGGGAAATTGCAAATCAGACATGATGGATTGGTAAAGAATCCCCGATGGGTTGAATGGCCTCATCTGCTTCTCTGTCTGATCGTCCTGTGGTGTATAAAATGGAATGTAATGAAGGGATATTCATCAAATTTAAAGTGTTTAATGTAGGTTGGAGTCGGGTTTCTCGGGCAATGGTGTGCTCTGGGACCTGTTCTTGTGTTTCATTGTTCAATATTCTGTATTCTGAACGCATTGTGCAATAGCCTCGCATACATGAATATAGCTAATCGGAACAGCGTTACGCTGGGGTCAAGGTACAAAATACAATACCAACATCAACCCATAACAAAAGGTTATATAGGTTAGCAAGTGCATATAAGATATCTACAAATGCAGTCAGACAGAAAAAAAATATAGTCTAAGACTATATTTAGATAATCCATGAATGTTGCAGAAATCGGAATCAGTATGTTAACAAGAGTTTCATAGCCAGTGCATGGTGACAATCAGTGCTTTCTTCCTCACTGGAACTTACTGTGTCTGACGCTGGTCGTAGATGATGGGATGGCGTAAGTGGAGCTTCAATTTGTATCTGATCCATGGAGTGAGTATGGAGGGAACTTCACGCTGTGCCTGATCCTGGGAGTGTGTATTGGGTCAGTGTGGAGGGAGATACACTGTGGGTCTGCCTCGGGTAATGTGAGAAGGGACGAATCGGAGGACCCTTCATTCTGTGTCTGACCCCGGGAAAATGGGATGGGAGAATGTAGAGCGGATTTCACTCGGTGTCTGATCTTAGGAGTCGCTGTTAGGTGCCCGTCACTGGGACAACTGCCTTAGCCGACACCACACATTCACTGAGTCAATGAATATGGCCTTGCCCCCTCCCTGACCCATTGCTCTTTGCGATACCTCCCTCCAAGTGGACCACAAGAAGAGGGTCATTCGGTTTGGGGGCTTGCTTGCCTCAATGGCCCAGCCAGCTAGGTAGGCTGGAGTCAGAGGTTTATGTTTTGGGTCTCGTTAGGTTAACCCATGCCACATAAGTCAAAGGATAGACCCCAGACTGAGAGTGATCGACCAGTCCTCTAGGTCTGGGACATCTCAGGACTAACAACCTTGACAGGGAAATGATCACCTGTCACTCATTCGGCATCCCATCCATGCCGTTCTACACCACTCTGTAGCACTGGCGGACAATTATGCTCGCAAAATTCACATAGTTGTCTCGCCCGGACAACACCAGTAACACCCCCTCTCAGCCCTGATGTTCTTCCCGCGAGGAGGAGCATCGAACACTACCACCAGCTGGGTCCCCCACCTCCGATCCATCCGCTAGTACAACTTCTTATAACCTAAGGCATGAATAGGCCAGTCGTCCGATCAAGTCTGTTCTGCCATTCCATCATGGCCAATTTAAGTCAATTCGATCACGGTCACCGTTTCTGAACCCTCAGCCTCGGCCTCAGCCATGGCTTTCAACAGGCTGTTGCAATACAAGGGCGCAGTTCACCCCCATCTTTCTGGAGGGCTGTTGGAAATGGGGAATATATACCGGCCTTGTTGGATCTCATAGGGAAACAGAAACGTTGAAATCCTACAATAAAATACATGTCCTTACCTGAGAAATCACTCGGCTGACCCATAGCTCTATATTGTTCTAAGCCCCTTGTACCTATCTTAAAGTCTCCTAAAAGACCCTATCGTATCCGCCTTCACCACCGTGGCCGGCAGACCATTCCAGGCACTCGCCGCTCTCTGCGTAAAAAAAAACGTACCCCTGACATCTCCTCTATACTTACTCCCCAGCACCTTAAGCCTGTTGTTGCAACCATTTCAGCCTTGGTAAAAAGCCTTGACTATCCATTGGATCAACGCCTCTCAACTTCTTAAGCACTTCTATTAGGGCACCTGTCATCCTCTGTCGCTCCAAAGAGTTGACCGAAACTGTTTTCATAAGGCACTCTCCGCAATCCAGGTAACAACTTTGTAAATCTCCTCTGCACCCTTCCTATGGCTTCCACATGCTTCCTGCAGTGAACCGACCAGAATTGAGCACTGTGCTCAAGGTGCGTTCTGACCAAGGTCCGATATAGCTGCAGCATTACCACCCGGCTCTTAACTTCATTTCCACAATTGACGAAGGCCAATACACCGTATGCCTTCTTAACCATAGAACCTGCGCAGTTCCTTCAAACGTCCTATGGACTCGGAGCCCAAGATCCCTCTGATCCTTCACACTGCCAAGAGTCTTCTGAAAGCAACTGGGCATTTCTAGTTTAACGTGCAGAAGCCAATGAGACCTTGTAATATTGTGAAACTAGAACTCACAGGAGGCTACAACACACCCAAAGAGCTCAATAACGATCGAGCCTATAGAGCACGCGCGGTTGAGCATTCCCCATTAACTACATTCCCCAACATCCTCCGCTACGCAGCGCATGCCCTCTGGCATTAGCATTTTAGACTACATTCCCCAGAAGCCTACAAATACCGCGTATTTCCACTTCTGGAAAGTGGCCGCGGCTCACGCAGTGTTCTGGTTTGCCGTCTGCTTTCCAAACGGGTGAATTGGCGTTTTCTCCGCCCGACCCCTCAGCTCCTTTATTGTGCCGAAGCACCTGGTCTCGGTGTATCCACCAAAAGATACAAGTCTGGCCGGTTGTTGATATTGGCGACGGCCACCTATCTCGTGGCCATGTTTGGGTGGGAGGCGCGGGCGCGACCACTGAGTAGGAGCAGTAGGGATGGAAGAGCGCGGTAAAGGGAGATACCATTGAGCGGAGTGGTGCTGTTGGGACCTGCCACTGAGGAGAAAGGAGACAAGTATTTAAAAATCGTCGTCGGCGGGATGGAGCTTCAGATGTTCGTGGCCCCGCCCTCTTCCCCAGTTCTCAACGCCAGGGCAAACAGCATGCATGAATAAAGTCTCATATCTGTTTACTCCAGATAGCCACTAAATACGGAAAGAACATGAATGTTGATAAAATAAAACACATCGACTCCCCCAGTGCTCCCGGCAACAAAAAGAAAAGAAACAAAACTCGCAGACCCAATATCCCCCTTCGCCCGCAGTAAAAAGAAGCAAACAAAATAACAATCGAATAACCCAACGGAGCCGCTCACACACAATAATTAACAGGTCAGCCCCCGCCCCCCGCCAATCGGCCACACGAAAGAAACACGGAAAAACTGAAGGAAACTCATTCATAATACAGTCCAATAATCACATTATTTTGAGAAAATGGGAAACGCCTTTTCATCTGTGCAAGAGGAGATTATCCACTCAAATACAGTCCTTCCGTAGGGAGAGATTGCCGAACCCGGTCCGATTGCTGCTGTTTCGGGACCGTCGATTCCTCATTGTTTCTCTTGGGAGCTGTCGCTGACACCATTAGATTTCGCTGCGATCTACTGTACTGGCCCTCAACACCAAATGGTGATGCAGCCAGTCAGAATGATATCCACAGTACATCTATCGAGATTTGCCAGTGTCACCTGCTCTTCGGAACTCTGCAGTGTTCCGGAGAGTGTTGAGCTCTCAGAATACTGGAGCACCTGAATTTGTTTGACGAGACATGTTAAAGAATTACACTTCTTCGTGTTTTTTTTTCACGAATGACTCGCTATTTGTGATGCGTATCCGGTGCTTTCTGTTTGGACTTTTTCAATTTATTTTGATAGGCTCGGGGATTCCATGGTACTTATTGCACTCCCAATTAGAGTTAATCGCGGGGTCCTAATTTTGGGCATATACGGTGTATAGGATATGTATCGTACTCCGATCCCCAAATCTTTTATTCTTTTCAAAGGTGTCATGGAATTTGGAGATGTTCATTGTCATCTCTACTGGTAACAATGATGTCACATAACTCCCTGGGAGCCTTGCAGTACCTGGTCCATAGCGTTCTGCCAGAGAGCAGGTGCAGAAGCTACTCCAAAACAAGCATATTACAGTGACAAGGATGTTTGTGAGTATTTATGGTGAGAAACACTTCGGACTCTTCTTCCATCTTCATCTGCAGGTAGACCTCAGCTAAATTCACTTTACTGAAGTGCTTTCCCTCAGATAGGTTCGCAAAGACAAGCTGTATCCCGGGCAACTGGCATTGATATACTTTAAGTATTGAATTGATGGAGACTCTCAAAACTCGTGATAGGACGATGGCAAGAATGAAAAACCAAAGAAAAATAGTTTACAGTCAGGAAGGGCAGGCAGATTATTGGACATAATTGCATTCAGCAGGGTGACTGTCAGTGCATTAGAGATGCAGAATAATAAATAGTAGCAAATAAAGTCCGCAATATGCAGTAAATCAATGCATGGAGAATATGAAATAAGGTAGATGATCCTGTTGCATTATTACAAATGATTAGGTACGATATTCTGTTCATCACTGAGTCGTGGCTGAAGGAAATTTGCAGTTGGGAGACAAATATCCAAGGCTGCACATTGTATTAGAGGGATAGGAAGGAAGGCGGAGGGGGTGCGGCGGCTCTGCTGGTAAAGAATGGCATCAAATCAGTAGGAAGATGTGACATAGGATCGGAAGATGTTCAATCCTTATCGGCTGAGTTAAGCAACTGCAAGGGTAAACTGACTCTGATGAAAGTATACAAAGGGGCCCCAGGAGTCGCTGGGATGCGGACCACAGATTACAACAGGAAAAAGAAAAGGCGTGTCAAAAGGATAATGCTATGAAAGTCATGCGAGGTTTCAACATGCAGGTCGTTTGGAAAAATCGGGTTGGAAATGAATGTCAAGAGAGTGAGTTTGTTGAATGCCTGGGAGATGTTTTTTGAGAACAGGTTGTCATTGAGCCTACTTTGGGATCAGCTATTCTGGATTGGATTTATGTAATAAACCGGAGGTGATCCGGAAGCTTAAGATCCAAAAAAAAAAAAATGGTGTGCAGAGGTATTCTGCAGGGGTTGGTGCCGGGAAGGCTTCTTTTTATGCTGCATATCAATAAGTTATGATGATGGAAACGTTGGAAGATGATACGAAGATTGGTGGAGCGAGAGTTAGAGTTGAGACAGATAGGATGCAGACGGACAGACAGATTCAGGGAATGAGCATAAAAGTGGCAAATGAAATATCATGTTGGATAATATATGGTCATGAACTTTGCTAGCAGAATAAATGTACGGTCTATTTTCTAAATGGGGGAGACATTCAGAAAATCGGGGATGCGAAGGAAACACCTAAAGGTTAATTTGGAGGTAAAATCGGTGGTGAAGAAGGCAAATGCAATGTTCGTATTCATTTCAAGAGGTCTGGAATAGAGGAGCAGGAATGTGATGCTGAGGCTTTTTAAGGCACCGATGAGTCCTCACTTGTGTATTGTGAACGGTTTGGGATGTCCATCTGAGAGGAGAAGTGCAGGCACTGGAGAGGGTTCAAATGAGGTTCAGAAGGATGATTCCGGTAATGAAAAGGATATCATACGAGGAACGTTGGATAGCTCCGGGTCTGTGCTTTCTGGAATTCAAAAGGTTTGATGGGATGTCATTAAAAACTTTTCTACTTGAACGGCCTAGTCAAATTAGATGTGCAAAGGATCAAATCTGCAGATGCTGGAAATCCGAGAAACATACAAATTTCTGGAGAACACAAGAGGCCAGACTGCATCTTGGAAAAAATGTACAGTCGACGTTTCGGGTTGAGAACCTTCGGCAGGACAGGCGGAAACAAATGAGGAGTAGATTGAAAAGGTGGGGAGAGATGAGAGAGCAACACAAGTTAATACTTGAAACCGGGAAGGGAGGGATGAAGTAAAGAGCTGGGAAAATGATTGGTGAAAGACAAAAAAGGCTCGAAAAGGGACGAGGACAGAAGATCATGAAAGAAAGTTAAGGAGGAAGGCACAACAGAGGGAAGCGAGTGAGAAAGGAAAATAGGGGATGAGGAGCTGTATAGCAGGGTGGGCATTATCGTGAATTTGAGAAATCAATTCTCATGCCATCAATTGGAAGAAGTCAGCGATTGCTATACCGGAATGGAAATTGGGCCGGCTCCAAGAGAGCGGAGACGTGATAGAATTTTGGAAGTTTTTGAATTGCACAGACAGAGAATATATTTTACCCAAGGTTGAAATGCCTAACATCAAAAGGCACGCATTTAAGAGGAGAGGGCTTTATTCCATAGGATATGCGAGGGCCAAATAGTTTACACCTACAGAGTGGTGGGTGCTTGGTGTTGCGCAGACTGGGTTGTTGGTAAACACAAATAGTTTAGAGTCTTGGTAGAGATGTTTATATCGGCAAAATGAGCTTAATGGAAGGATATCGACAGTGGATAGGCAGAGGAGATTAGATTATTTGGCCATTAATTTACTGGTTTAATTGACCCGGCCATTGTAGGGCGAATGGCCTCTGCTTGTGCTATACTCTTCTACTCTCTGTGTTCTAAGAGATTAGAATAAAAGTGCAGGAATGCATCGAACGCTGATCATACTTGCAGCCGACCGTCCACTGTGTCTGTGCTCAGGAGATCCTGGTCGGCTGAGGGCCGACGACGAGGTATTCCGTCAGACATTCCTATCTGAGGTGGGATTGTGGTTCGGGGTCTCACCCTGTAGCTCATGCTCGATGAAGGCCAGCTTGAGCGAGGCAAACAGGGAGCGCTTGAAGAGCTGACGGAAGTCGCTGCCGGCGAAGACGTAGATAAGAGGGTTGAGGGCGCTGTTGAATGAGGCCAGTGCTTGAGTGAATCTGTACCAGTCCACAGGAGTAATTATGTAGAAACGTATTAAGAGTACGCATAGACTAAAGGGGAACCAGCAGATCACAAAGGCGGCGACCGCGATCACGATCAGGCGTATGGGCTTCCAGGACTTAGCGAACCTTTTCCCGTGCAGCCTCCAGCCAACGACGGCGTAACTAATAACCATAATCACAAAGGGGGGGCCGAAGCAGCAGGCCATCACAACAGGTATAGTATTGAAAGGATACGAACTGAAGTGTATAGTCAGCCACATGGCAATGGCTATGACCCAGGCCACGAAGCAGTTCACACGTACCCATGCGAGTTTCAGATGTTGCTGTATCCAGATGGGCCGTGTAACAGCCAGGCAGCGATAGATGCTGATCAGACATAACAGATTTACGCTGGCAAAAGCGTTTAGGTACATAATTGATATACACAATTTCACGTTGATGTTACTGAAGTACCCACTGTGAAGCTGGGAGATGCGAATCATGAGGAAGGGGAGAAGCAGGCAATACATCAGGTCAGCCACAGCCAGGTTCAGGAAGAACACAGTGTGGGCAGTAGTCTTCAATTTGAAGCCCGTCACCCAGATGACTGCGCCGTTGCCCGGGACCCCCAGTAGGATGGAGAGGATGATGATAACTATTGACAAGACGGAAGGTGCTCCCCACTCCATGCTGAATGGACTATCCGTGGAATTGTAGGAGGGGAGATTCCCAATGAGCGTCGAATTGGACGTTCCTTCAGAGAGCGACATTGTCGGATCTGTTGGTGGGAAAATTGTGGAAGTTAGAGGGGTGATGAATTGAGCGAAAAGTTATTGAGGGGGGGAGGAGAACGAAGAAGGAAGGGGGCCACACGGAGCAGAAACTTGACACATAATATGGCAGTGAAGACGGAGTAAGTGCTGCAGCGCAGACACCACAATTTTCTTTCATTATTCGCCACTGGAACCTGACCGCCCAGAACTGTCAAACACCGTGTGGTGGCTGCCCGTGTTTTAGCCTCCCCAAGTGAAACAAAGTCACACGGTGGCGTTCCCTATGAAGGGTATGCACCCGAACACCGCGGTTCTGTGGATCCTGGATCAGCTTCTGCAGCCAGGAGAATATTGCACTGGACTCTAGTGAGCAGGCTTCTACAGCCACTAATACGAGTTCCTGTTACCGTGTGGATTTGCTCCCGGTACTCCGGTTTTCGCCACGTTCCACAGACGTGTTAGTTATGAGGTAAATTGGTCATTGTAAAATATCTCTGTTACAAGAGGGCGATGGAGGAGAACCCAAGCGCTGGACAATGGCACGTCGACTCAGTTGGGGAGGCTGGCATAGACCTGAACGTAGAGCAGGAAACCAGAGGGATCTTGACAAGGAGACGGGATTCACAGGGACTCTCTAGAAACTAGAGCGGGACTTAGAATTAACGGTTTTAATCGGAACAGGGAACGACGTATCACACGAGAATCGTCCAACGAACTGGCAACCTGTTATCGAGTCGCGATCGTATTTATTTCCCAGTCTCTCATGAAAACAAAATGTACGATAATTAAGTAACTGGCAGCAATTGATTGAAATTCGGGCATGATCAGGGAGAAAGAAGTGTTAAAGTGGACCGGCCAAACGGAACCATGACAATCTCGTGATGAGGCCGCGGTTAAATAGGTTGGTTGCTGGGCGGTCCGGGCTCTTTGGGCAGAAAGGCATGTTCCACGTGAGTCTCTAAATACAGTATCTGCCTAAGACTTTTGCAGAGTACTGTATAATGCGGAGGAATACAGTACAGAAATATCCCACAATATTGTGCAGAAACAACTAAATACGTAGTCACATGGCCGATAGTGTGAATCGCGTCTGGTGACACAATTTGCAATTTCCTCACATGCATGTGCTCATCCAAACGTCTCTTAAAATATCTCAATGTATCTGCCACCACCACCTCAGACAGCACATTCCTGCTGATTACATATCATTTCATCTTATCCCCTCTCAACTTCAACACATGTCCTGTGCATTTCTACCCTGGAAAAATATACTGTCATTCAACTCTATCTCTGCTATCAGAACCTTATAAACTACTTCAACCACTGCTCCACTACAACCATTACTAACATTACTACTACTACTGCTACAAGTACATTGCAGAAACAGACCCTTGGCCGAGCAGGCCATGCCTACGATTTTCCCATTTACACAAATAATGTTTGCAGCCCTTTTAATCTGTGACCCTGTATGTCTCATCTGCTCATTTCACTGCATAAATATCTCTGAAATGTAGTCATTGGACATGATATTTGCCATTCTGGCAGTCACGCCGAAGCTGTCAACTGATGATGGTTCAATAGTGATTGGCTTTGCTTTGCTACAGCGCCAACGAACCCAGTTCCATTCACGCCGCTGTCTGCAGGGAGTTTAGAAGTTCACCCCGAAAACGCGTGGATTTCTTCTGTGTGCTCCGCTTTCCGTGCATATAAGATTATGAGTCGGTAAGATATAGGGAGAGAATGAGGCTATTTGTTCGACCGAGTCTGTTCCGCTATTTTCCTTCTCAGACCAAATCTCTTGCTTCCCCCACCCCGTATTCGAACATGCCCTGACCAATTAAAAAACTATTAATATTTGCGTTAAAAATATATAAATATACAGCAGTCTGCTGGATGAATTCTACAGAATCACCATTCTCTGGCTTTAGGAAGTCCTCATAATCTCACTTCTAAAAGGACGGCCCTCTATTCTGAGGCTGTGTCGTTTATTCTTAGCCTACTTCAGCATAGGAACTATCTACTCCAATCCACTCTGTCGAGGCCATTTAACATTCGACAGGTTTCGATGAAGACAACCCCCATTCTTCTGACTTACGGAGAGTAGAAGCCCAGGATCATGGAATATTCCTCATATTACAAACTTTTCAACCGCAGAAACTTGAGACGCCAGTAGGTTAATTGATTACATGGGGGTAATTGCGCGGCACGGTCTCGTCGGGTCAGAAGGGCGTTTGCTCCATATCTATTTAAAAATTAAAATAAATTTTAAAAAGCCTATCACTTATATTCGGATAAGTTCCCTTTCCTTCCTACAAGATAATATAAACTTTACCTCAATGTTGATCCTACCATGGAAAAGCGATTCCAACTGTCTCCACCATCTCTGTAGCTGTTACCTTATTTTCTTTTGTCAGGTCATCCGTCAGCGGCTTTCGCCGCATGGAAAACTAGCCCAGCCTTTGCAACCTGTGATGTTCTTCTCACTGAACTATCGACAATCCCACTGCCCTGCCTTCATTGCATAAGTCGAGTGTAATCTCCTGAAAAACCCTCCGAAAAGCAGTAAGGCAGGGTTTCTTTCCCTGATCAGCCGCTACATTTCCAAATTAATATAAAAGCATGGAAATGTATCTCACCCAATCCAGGAATCTCCGGCTCCGTCCCGGTCCTTAGTAGTTTCAGATACTTGGACTCAGACGTTCATTTCTCTTGAACGCACGAAAGAAATATTGAACAGACTTGCACAGCGACGGGCGGTGGGATTCTTCGAGTGTTCGAGCTATATCGAGGAGTTGTGTCTTGTGCGGAAATTGGATGCTGATTTAGCAAAGATGAGAAATTGGTTCCGAGTTAGTCGAGGAGATGAGTTACTCCACCTCGGTAGAGACTCTCTTAGTTTCAAGTTCCAGGAAGCTCAATATAAGGAAGTTGAGGTGTTGACATCATGAGATTACATTTTACGCAAGAAACACTGAAGAACAAAACATTTCCTTTTATTTTTGAGAAGTAAAGTAGATAAAGAGGCCACGCAGTTAATTTCTGGAATTAACTCCATCTGGGCAAGTGACTTATTTAGCTTCAGACGGTTGCGGTTCCCCAGAACTTTCTCTTTAGGAATAGTGAATTTACACACTCCATGCTGGTGTCTTCCACAGTGAACACAGAAGGAAAATACCTACTCAGGTGGTCCGCAATTTCCGTGACCGCCTTTACTACCTCTCCAGCAACCTTTTACAGCCGTCCAAACTCTTAGGGTTTGAAGTTCCAAGAAGCTCAATATGAGAAATTTGAGCTGGTGACATCATGAGATAACACTTCACTCAGAAAACACTGAAGAACAAAATATTTCCTTTTACTTTTGAGAAGTAAAGTAGATAAAGAGGTCACGTAGCTAATGTCTGAAATTAACTCCTTATGATCAGGTGACTTATCTACATTCAGACGTTTGTGGTTCCCCAGAACTTCCTCACTAGGAATAGTGAATCCACACACTTCATGCAGGTGTCTTCCATTGTGAACTCTGATAGCAAATACCTACTCAGGTGGTCCGCCGTTTCCGTGTCCACCTTTAGTACCTGTCCAGCACCTTTATACAGCCGTCCAAGGCCTGAGGGTTTGAAGTTTCATGAAGCCCAATATGAGGAAATTCAGGTGTGGACATCATTAGATAATACTTTACTCAGAAAGCAGTGAAGAACAAAACATGTGCATCATTCTTTTGAGGGGTACAACAGATAGAGAAGCCACCTGCTTTATTTCTGCCGCACACTTTGCGAATGGACAGTGCAGAGGGGGTTTCTTTCTGAGATTACTCCATCTGGTCCAGGTGACTGATCTATTCCAGAACTATGAGGCTCTCCAGAACTTTCTTTCCAGGAATGCTGACTTCACACCCATCATGCTAGTGTCTTCCACAGTGAGCACGGATGCAAACTACATATTCAAGTCATCTATCAATTCCGTGACACCATTACTACCTCCACAGCACCTATTTACAGCGGCCCAATATCCATTCTCGTCTGTCTTTTACACTTTACTTATCTTAGGAAATATTTGCTATCTTCTTTAATATTATTGGTCAGCTTACCTTCGTTTTCCTTCTTCACCTTCTTAATCACTTTTCAGTTTCCTTCTGTTGCTTTTTAAAAGCTTTCTAATCCTCTGAATTCACAGTGTTTCTTGCTGTATTATTAATTTGTACCGTTTGGATTTCTGTTGGCTTTAACTTCTTTTCTTGGCCACGATTGTTTCATTTTACCTTCAGAATACTTCGTTCTGTTGGGATGTATATATGCGGTGCCTTCGAACTGCCGACGGAAATTCCAGCCGGTGTGTTCTGCCAACATCCTAAGTGTTCTTTTGCAATAAATTTTGGCCAACTCCTTTCCATGACCCTAATTACCTTCATTCTGCTTTAACCTTATGCATCTTTGTTTAGCGTAACTTTCTCAGAATAAATTCAATCATATTGTGATCACTTTTCCCTTACTGTTCTTTTTCCTTAAGCTTTTAATTCAATTCCTCAGCGACTAGGACAGGGAGTTCTTACACTTGCAGTTTCTTAGCTCTATCCACAACGATTCAATTCTTTTCTTTCTATTGTCAGCTCTTCCTAATGATTTAGTTTAATTTTTTCAACATCAGAGCCACGCCACCTCCTCTGCCGTCCTGACTGTCCTTGCGTTACATTGTAGATCCATGGATATCAGGCTCCTAGCTTTTATCTTCCTTCAACCACAAAAGGATATTGGACCGCCTCGGGTTCCGGTGTAATCAGTCCCTTTTGCACAAGTCATACCTTCCCCAGAAGAGATGCCAATGACAGACGCATCTAGGTCCCTGCGTGCCCACTGCACTAATTCATCAGTTACGCAATCATCTTCCTATTCTTACGATGACTGGCTCATGACACAGGTAGCAATTCAGAGATGAGCATCCTGAAAGTCTTGTTTCTTAGTTTCTACCGAATTCCCTAACATCTCTCTTCAGGGTTTCCTCACTTTGTCTCCCTATTTCATTCACGTCAGTTCGTACTAATACTTATCGCTCTCACCATCGTCTTTGGGACTGTCTTGGACCGATTCGGAGACATCCCTGATCCTGGCAGCAGGGAGACAACATGCCATTCGTTTATCGTTACCGCGCCCGCGCAACTTCATTTCATTTTCTTGGACTATGGGACCTCCTATTAACACTCTGCAGTCGTTTTTACATCTCTGCTCTTTGGAACAACAGCTCCAGATTCAGTAACCCGGTCACTTTTCCTCCACCTGTCATGGTAGGGCGACCCCCTCAACTGTATTTAATGTTGTATAATTATTACTGAGGGAAACAGCCACAGGTGTAGTCTGCACTGGCTGTGCAGTTCCACTCTTTATCATGACAGTCACCCTTTTACCTGTCTCCTGCATTCTAGGGTTGACGACCTCCTCTGTAGCCTCTGTCTAGCACCTCCCCATTTACCCGTATGAGCCGAAGGACATGCAGCTGCAGCTCTAGTTCCTTAAAACGTTCTTCTCAGGAAATGGAACTCGGTGCACCTGGATCGGATGTGTTTACCTGGAACTCCTGGTAATCCATATCACACAAGGAATGCAAAACACTGCAGCTGGAGCCATTTCCACTAAAAATGAACAAATAAGCACAAAGAGAGAGAATAACTTAAAATAGATTCTTCTCCCAAGCCTGATCTCGTCGAAATCTAATTATCCAAAGACACCACAGACACTGGCACACCCAAAATGATGGCCGCTGAAGTGGCACTTGAGTTAATGTTATTAATCCTTTCTAATGAATCCCTCTTGCTGAATGGAAGCTCTTCAAATCAATTTCCACGAAGCTCTGTCTTTAAAATCTCAATCGATCCCCGTTCTGATGGAAAAGTAGCTCTTTCTACAGTGATTTTGATTGCCCATCTCAGCGAAAACCTGTCGCGAAGGACTGCTTTTCAAATCATGAACACGGATCTGACTGAACGACAACTCTTTCTACACGCTATATCTTGCTGATTGGTTTCTCCTCAGCTCGGAGGAATTACCGTGAAATCTGTCTTTCAGATTCGATCGCCGTTCTGACTGAATTGTAGTTATTTTTACGCACCGCTTACGTTGATTGTCCAAAAGGTTTGGGAACCCTTGGTGTGGAGTGAGCCTCTTCTCCCAGGATCGTTACCTTGTCATGGTGGGGAGGATCGAGAGTTCCTGGGGTCTCGTGAGCGGGGCCGTCTGGAGATTAGCTCCATTTCGGATTTCCCATTGCGGTTATATCAAGGGAGGAGGTGGTTCCGAACAATGAACCCTCTGAAAACTGTGTGTATTTCTCCCTCTAATCATTGTTGAGCATTAGGGTGTTTGTAGCACGTTCTCTGAAGCCACTACACGGTCCTTGACAGATTAGTATCAGACAGTTGTGTCATGGATTGCAAGACGACTCGGGGCTTTTATTGATCCAGCCTTTGCCTGCCTTCACTGCCATCTTCTGCTAGCTTCACCAGCTCGAGATCGTCCAGCCTGTAAAAGGAGCCGGATGCTGTTGTGCTCCGAGATTTTTAGAGCAGCGGAATTGTTTAGGTTTGTGTCAGTCATTTAATCCTGGTATTTTGTGTTTCATCTTGTAAAGTGTATTCTGATTGGCTCGGTCACTCCGCGTCCTGTTATTACCAAAGTGGACACCTGATTTGAGCTTATTGCGAATATATCAATAGGACAGGCAGGAAGGAGAGGAGACGGCGTGGCTCAATTGGTAAAAAAAATAAAATAAATCATTAGAAAGAGGTGACATGGGAGCTGAAGGTGTTGAGTGAATGTGGATAGAGCGAAGGAACTGCAAGGGTAAAAATATCTTGATATATATATACATATAGACCCCCTAACAGCAGTAAGAACGTGGCCTACAAGTTACAAAGGGAGGTGGAAATGCATGCCAAAAGTTCAATGTGACAATACTCACGAGAGATTTCAATAGATAGGCAGATCAGGAAAATCAGGTTGGAGTGCGATTCCAAAAGGGGGGAATTCTAGTGTGCCTATGGGATGTACGTTTGAGGGCAGCTCATGGTTAAGCACTTAGAGTCAGCTATTCTGGACTGAGTGTTGTGCAATGAACCGGGATCGATTAGAGAGCTTAAGACAAAAGTATCCTTAGGGGAGAGTGACCAGAATATGATCGAATTCACTCTGAAATTTGAGAAAGCAAAGCTAAAGTCAGTTATAGCATATTAAAGTGGAGTAAAGGAAATTAAAGAGATGAAAGAGAGGAACTGGCCAGATTCGATTGGAAAAGAACACCAGAAGGGTTGTCGACAGAAAAGCAATATCTGGAAATTCTGAAAACAATTCTGAAGGCATAGTAGTTATGCTTTCTAAAGAGTAAGACTAATACTAACTGCAAAATGGCACAACCCTGTCTAACAATGGAAGTCAAAACCAACGTAAAAGGCAACGAAAGGGAGTACAGTAGAATAAAAAATGTCGCCGGAGTCAGAGGATTGAAAGATTTTAAATAGCATCAGAAGGTAATCGAAAAATATTAAGGTGGAAAGATGGAATATATAGATAAGCTAGCCAACAATATTAATGAGTATAACAACGATTTCCTCAGATACATAAAGTGTTAAAGAGAGGCCTGTTTGGATATTGGATTGCAGCTGAACGATGCTGGAGTGTTAGTAACCGGGAACAAGGAAATGGCGGATGAAATGAATAAGTATTTTGCATCAGTATTCACTGTAGAAGACAATAGTCGACAGTGGAAGTTTCGGTTATCGTGGATCATGAAGTTATCATTACTAGAGAAAACATTCTTCGGAAACTGATAGTTCTGAACGTGGATAAGACACTTCAACTAGATGGTGTTCAGAAAGAGGTTACTGAAAAGATTGTAAATGCATCAGTAATGATATTTCAAGAATCAGTGGATTTTGGAATAGCTCCGAAGACTGGAAAATTGCGACCGTCATTCCACTCTTCAAGAAGGGACAGAGGCAGAAGAAAGGTTAGCCTCTTACGCCAGTTAGCCTGATCGCAGTGGTTGGGAAAATTTTGGAGTCGATTGTTAAAGATATGTTTTCGGGGAACCTGGAAGCACATGATAAATTAGGCCATAGTCTGCATGGTTTCCTCAAATGATAATTTTGCTTGACTATTCTGTCGGAATTATTTGAATGAATAAAAAACAGGATAGGCAATGGCGAATCGGTCGTTCTTGTATGTATAAAGCATTGGTTGATTGGCAAGAGGCAAAGAGCGGGATTTAAAGGAAATTGTTTCCAGGTCGGCTGCAGGAGCTTAGTGACAGACAATAGACAATAGGTGCAGAAGTAGACCATTCGGCCCCTCGAGTCTGCACCGCCATTCTGAGATCATGGCTGATCATTCACTATCAATACCCAGTCCCTGCCTTGTCCCCATATCCCTTGATTCCCCTATCCATCAGATATCTATCTAAATCCTTCTTAAAAGCATCCAGAGAATTGGCCTCCACCGTCTTCCGAGGCAGTGCATTCCACACCTCCACAACTCTCTGGGAGAAGAAGCTCTTCCTCAACTCTGTTTTAAATAACTGACCACTTATTCTCATTCCATGCCCTCTGGTACTGGACTCTCCCAACATCTTGAACATATTTCCTGCCTCAATCCTATCAAATCCTTTAATTATCTTAAACGTTTCAATCAGATCCCCTCTCAATCCCAGCGTGTCCAAGCCCAATCTCTCCACTCTCTCTGCGTAAGACAGCCCTGCCATCCCAGGAATCAAACTAGTGAATCTACTCTGCACTTCCTCAATTGCTAGAATGTCCTACCTTAAACCTGGAGACCAAAACTGTACACAATATTCCAGGTGTGTTCTCAACAGAGCCCTGTAAAAATGCAAAAGGACATCCTTGCTTTTGTATTCAATTCCCCTTGTAACAAAGGCCAACATTCCATTTGCCCTCTTCACTGCCTGCTGCATTTGCTCATTCACCTTCATTGACTGGTGAACTAGGACTCCTAGGTCTCTGCATTTCTCCCTTACCTAACTCTAGACCGTTCAGACAATACTATGCCCTCTTGTTCCTGCTTCCAAAGTGGATAACTTCACATTTATTCACATTGAATGACATCTGCTAAGTATCTGCCCACTCACCCAGCCTATCCAAGTCTCACTGTATTCTCCTAACGTCCTCTTCGCATGTCACACTGCCACCCAGTTTAGTATCGTCAGCAAACTTGCTGATATAGTTTTCAATGCCCTCATCTAAATCGTTGACATAAATCGCACAGAGCTGTGGTCCCAATACAGAGCCCTGTGGTACCCCACTACTCACCTCCAGCCAGTCCGAGACACACAAATTCACTGCTACACTTTGCTTGCTATCTGCCAACCAGTTTTCTATCCATGTTGAAACCCTGCCCCCAATGCCATGAGCTCTGATTTTACTCACCAATCTCCTATGTGGCACCTTATCGAATGCCTACTGAAAATCTAGGTACACTACATCCACTGGCTTACCCTCGTCTAACGTCCTTGTTATACCCTCAAAAAACTCCAACAGATTAGTCAAGCATGATTTGCCCTTGGTAAATCCATGCTGGCTCGGCCTAATCCTATTTCTGCCATCAAATTGTGCCACTATTTCGTCCTTAATAATGGACTCAAGCATTTTCCCCACGACTGACGTTAGGCTAACAGGGCGATAGTTCTCCGTTTTCTCCTTCCCTCCCTGCTTGAAAAGTGGGATAACATTAGCCACTCTCCAATCTTCAGGAACTGATCCTGAATCTAAGGAAAATTGGAAAATGATTACCAATGCATCCGCAATTTCCTTAGCCACCTCTTTTGGAACCCTCGGATGCAGACCATCTGGACCCGGGGATTTATTAGCCTTCAGTCCTACCAGTCTACTCATCACAGTTTATTTCCTAATGTCAATCTGTCTCAATTCCTCTGATATCTTAAGACCCTGGCCCATCCATACATCTGGGAGATTGCTTGTGTCCTCTCTGGTGAAGACAGATCTAAAGTACGCATTAATTTCTGTTGCCATTTCCCTGTTTCCCATAACAATTTCTCCCAATTCATTCTTCAAGGGGCCAACATTGTTCTTAACTATCTTCCTTCTCTTCACATAGCTAAAAAAGCTTTTGCTATCCCCTTTTATATTCCTGGCTAAACTGAGCTCATACCTGATTTTTTCTGTGCGTTTTGCTTTTTTTTAGTTAAGATCTGCTGTCCCTTAAAACTTTCCCAATCATCTGTATTCCCACTCATCTTAGCCCTGTCATACTTCGTTTTCTTTAATGCTATACAATCTCTGACTTTCTTTTTTTTCAACCACTGTGGCCCCTTCCCCCTCTTTGAATCCTTCTTTCTCATTGGAATGAACTGCTTTTGCATCTTTTGTATTATCCCCAAGAATATCTGCCACTGCTAATCGACTGTCTTTCCTGCCAGGGCATCCGCCCATTTAACTTTGGCCAGCTCTTCCCTCATGGCTCCGTAGTCTCCTTTATTTAATTGCAACACTGACACCTCTGATCTGCCCTTATCCCTCTCAAATTGTAGATAAAAACTTATCATGTTCTGATCACTACTTCCTAATGGCTCCTTTACTTCAAGATCACTTATCAATTCCTTTTCATTACACATCACCAAGTCCAAAATAACCTCGTTCCTGGTTGGCTCAATCACAAGCTGTTCTAAAAATACATCCCTTAGACACTCCACAAACTCCCTATCCTGGGGTCCAGCACCTACCTGATTCTCCCAGTTCACCTGCATGTTGAAATCTCCCATAACGACTGCATTACCTTTAGCACATGCCAATGTTAACTCCCTAATCATCTTGTACCCAATATCCACGCTACTGTTCGGGGGCCTGTACAGAACACCCATTACCCTTACTGTTCCTCAGCTCAATCCACACAGACTCTACTTCCCCTGTTCCCAAGTCACCTCTTGCTGAATCTCATTCCTCACCAACAGGGCCACCCCACCCCCTCTTCCCATATTTCTGTCTCTACGATAGCACGTATGCCCTGGTACACTCAATTCCCAGGCCTGATCCCATTGCAGCCATGTCTCCGTTATCCCAACAATATCGTAGTTCCCCATTTTTATCTGAGCTTCAAGCTCATCTGTCTTATTTCTGACACTACGCGCATTCAAGTATATAATTTTTAGCCCATTCCTCCTGTCTTTGCTTAAAACACTGTCTACTGTACCTAACCCATCTCCTTGAACTTCCATCGGGCTAATTGCACCTTGAATTTTGATGACCTTCTCAAGATCACCCAAACCTTCTATTCATTTAACCCCACGCTCCTTCTGACCAACCTTCTGGATCTGGATCCCTGATCCCTGCACATCTAGTTTAACCCCCCCCCCCCCGAGTAGCATTGGCAAACACTCCTGCAAGAATGTTAGTACCACTCCCGTTCAGATGTAGACCGTCCCTTCGAAAGAGATCCCAATGTCCCTGGAACAAAGACCAATTATCCAAAAACCTGAATCCTTCCTTCCTGCAGCCTGAATCCTTCCTTCCTGCAGCATGCTCTCAGCCTCGTATTAATGTGCATAATCATTCTAATCTTCGCCTCACTCGCACGTGGCACAGGTAGCAATCCCGAGATTGTCACCCTGTAGGTCCTGCCTTTCAGCTTCACTCCTAACTCCCTGACTCTCTAAGCAGGACCCCCTCACTCACCTTACTTACATCATTGGTCCCTACATGGACCACTACATCTGGGTTCATGCCCTCGTTCTCAAGAATGGCCTGCACCCGATCTGAGATGTCCCGGACCCTGGCACCAGGGAGGCAACATACCATCCGAGACTCCCGATCTGCCCCACAAAATCTCCTATCTGCCCCCCTAACTATAGAATCCCCTAAAACTATCGCTCTCTTCTCTTCCCTCCTCCCCTTTCTAGTTGAGGGTTCAACCTCTGTGCCAGAGGCAGGACCACTACAACTCATTCCTGGTAGGTCATCCCCATCAACAGTATCCAGTACGGTATACTTATTGTTAATGGGAATGGCCGCAGGGATGCTCTGCGCTCTCTGCCTGCTCCCCCTGCCTCTCTGGACCGTCACCCATCTGCCTACGTCTTGGTTTTTTGGTGTGACTACCTCCTGATAACTCTATCTCTGCCTCTGCCTCCCGAATGATCCGTAGTTCATCCAGCTCCAGCTCCAACTCCCTAACTCGGGCTCCGCTTCTCTGTTGGGACCGCTTCTTTCTACGGCACATATCAATGATTAGGATGATAGAATTGATGGCCTTGTTGCAACGATTGCAGCCGATAGGAATCCGATGGGAGACAGGTCACTTTGAGGAAATGCGGAGGCAAAAAAGGACTTAGGCAGTTTAGGAGAATGGACAAAGAAGTGGCACATGGAATACAATGTCGGGAATTGTATGGACATACACCTTTGTAGGGGAAATGAAAGGGTTGACTGTTTTCTAATTAGAATGAAAACACAAAATTGAAGACACAATGGGATTTGGGAATCATCGTCCAGTATTTCCGGAAGGTTAATTTGCAGATTCAGTCTGTGACGAGTAAGGCCATTCGATGCAAGCATTCATTTTAAGTGGAGTAGAATATAAAAGCAAGGATGTAATTTTGAGTTTAAATAAAGAACTGGCGAGGCATCACATGGGCGCTTATCTTAGAAAGGATGTGCTGACACTGGTAAGGACTCACAGGAGGTTCAGGAAAACGTTTCCAGTATTGAATGTCTTGTCACATGAAGGACGCTTGATGGCTCTGAACCTGTGTTCAGTGAAATTAAGAAGAATGAGGAGTGACAAAATAGAAAGGTATAGAATAGTGAAATGCCTGGATAGAGTGGATGTTGGATGAGCATATTCTAAAGCGTGAGTGTCTCAGACCAGAGAATACAGTCTCAAAAAATGACTTCCTTTTGAACAGACATGAGTAGGGTTCTTCGGCCAGAGAGTGGAGAATTTTTGGAATTTCTTGCCACAGGTAGCTGTGGAGGCCAAGACGTTATGTACATTTAAGGCAGAGATTGATAGACTCTTGATTGGTCAGAGCATGATCGCATACGGCAGGAAGGCAGGAGACTGGAATGAAATAAGGATCGGCCATGATGAAACGGCGGAAAAGACTCAATGGCCTCTTTCCGCTTTTATATGCGATTGGCTTATTGTCTTATGCCCTTCCATTGGTTAACTTTGTTCTTCTGCAGTGATAATTTCTTTATTTCGCTGGGCTCTGCTCTCACTTAAGTTTAGTGGTGTATAACGTTTTATCAGACTTGCATATCCTTGTATTAAATGCTGAATACAGTTTTCATCGATGAAACTGTATCTTTAGAAGTATCATGGCACTGTTCTGAAATTTCTTTATGACTTTATTCCTTTATTCCCATCTGTCCTATGTAGCCTTAATCTTTGTGTGTACCTGTATACTCAGTGTATTCCAAAATTTATCATATCAGTTCTTATTTTTCTTCGTAAATATTGCTTCTAACCATTGTTGGTAGAATCTCAGATGGTGAAGAAAGTGCGCACAGGAGCGAGTGAAGTGTTGTCACAGCACCAACCTGGCACTCAACGTCAGTAAGACGAAAGAGATAATTGTGGGCTTCCGGGTAAGACGAAATAACACATACCAATCCTCATAGAGGGAATAGAATTGGGTGTCAAGATCCTGGGTGTCAAGATCTCTGAGGACCTAACGTGGACTCAACTTATCGGTGAACTGATAAAAAAGGCAAAACAGGGACTATACGTACTTCATTGGGATTTTGAAGAGAATTTGGCATGTCAACAAATACACTCAAAAACTTCTATAATTGTACTGCGGTGAGCAATCTGACAGGTTGCATCACTGCCTGGTGTGGAGGAGGAGGGCTGCGAAGCTGCGAAGGTTATAAATTTAGTCGGCTCCATCTTGGGTACTAGCCTACAAAGTACCCGGGACATCTCAGAAAGACAGAGTCCATTATCCACGATCCAGAGCAGGCCCTTTTTCACTGTTACCATCAAGTTTACAGAAACCTAAAGGCACATTCAGCAATTCAGTAGCAGCTTCATCCCCTCGGCCATCCGGTTCCTAAATAGACATTCTAACTTTGAACACTACCGCAGATTTTAAGATGTATTATTTCTGTTTTTTGCACGACTTTGTTCCTTCTCATATAAATATACTGTAATTGATATACTTATTAATTATTATTAGTTTATATATTCTTCTTCTACATTAGGTGTTGCATTGAGCTGCTGCAGCAAAGTTAATACATTTCAAGGCACATGCCTGTGATAATAATAAACCTGATTCTGATATTACTATTTATTTTATCTCTGTTCCAGCTGGTAAAACCTAAGGTTCGGGCAGAATTAAGCAAGTGTATTTGTAAATTGCCTGAAAATTTCGAAGTTCTCTAGTGGTGTGGCTTTCTGAAGTTTCACGTATATATTCCTGTGTAGCCCTCCTTATGTAATGCTATTGTGTTGTAGATTGTACAATCCGGACAATCTATGCCCTTTTCATGTTCCATCGCCTTTATTTTCCCTTTAAATTCCGCAAATCTCCGGTTGTTTTCACTTATTGATTTCTGTAAGTTATATGTGTTTAGAATGACTGTATCTATTACGTCGGCTGTTCTTGCTTGTTTATCCAGTATCATTATATCCCGACGGTTGTTATGGATTGTCCCACCTGTAATAGTGGATCTATCATAATATCGTTTGTGGGATTTTAACTCTAAAATTGGACCAAGCTTTATTTAGACTAAGATATGATTTACTTATGAGTTTGTATTTTAAAGCAAGATTTTGGTGAATTACTATTATTAAGCAGTTGCACAGTTTGTTTGCTTTTGCACATTGTTTTTCAGTCTTTTCTTTACAGTGTGTAGATTTTTTCTTGATTTTCTTTTTAAATTTCTGGCCGGATGAGATCAACAGTGTTATCCAAAGGACAGGAAGGCGGTTGTGCAACGCTTGGTGGAGAGCGTAAGGCATGACAAAGCAGATAAGACGCCAGTGTCATCCACTGCAACACATGTGATGCTTGTTCGGACCACTGGACCCGGACTTTCGAGGTCGAGAGAATGGAGTTGCCCCGGCACAACGGCTTTTCCATTTTAAAAACTCTCCCGCATCGGCCTTCTGTCATTGTTGGATCCGAAGGAGAACGAACTCCGGGCGGCACGGTTTCGAAATGGTTGCAGCACACTTACTCAAGTTTAGTTTCCGCTGCACGTCTGTGTTGTTTGAGTAACTGCATGGTGCTCCAATTTCCTCCCACACTGTAAAGACCGACCGGTTAGTAGGCTATTTAGTTTCCTGTGTGTCATTGGTCGGCACGGGGTCGTTCGGCTGGCGGAGGTTGTTATTTTGCTGTACCTCTATTTAAAATAATAATAAAAAATGCAAATGCCTACCAGATAACGAATATCAGTTTAGTAAATGACGACATATACGTACTATGAATATAATGAACAAGACAGGTACAATTCTGGAATATAAATTCACTTTGGACTGTGAACGTCATCAGTACCTTGATGGGCATTCCCCCATGACTCATGTCTGTAATCGTTCTGTATCAATCACCTTCGTTATCAACAACTGTACCAATTTAGCTGAAAGTGTAATACCACCTCCCCCTCCCCCGCACTTTTGCATATATTTCGATGTTTCATGTTTAAATGTGGGTACGGTGGATGGTCGCACTTGATGCAGCAGCGGTCAATAATTTAAATTGGAGATACGGTAACAAGCCCTTCTGGCCCAAAGAGCCGATGCCACACATGGCTAAGGTCAAAGTAAAATTAATTTCTGAAACTTTCTGAAGTTTCTGTAACTTTGAAAATACTTTGATGTGTCTTTGAAAATACTGGCGTGGAAACTGAAAAGAAAAGATAGCAGAAAATGCAATTCATAGAATTAGGAATCCAGGAAGAAAAATAATATATATAAAAAACAAGCTAACTGAAATTCGAGAAGCTTTTGAAGTGTTTTACAAAACTCTATATCGCAAAGTTCCAGTTGGAAGCATAACCCAAATTGACATATTCCCGAATTCTCTTGCGTTACCCACTTTAAAGGAAGAACAAAATGAAACGATGATTGCCGACATAACTGAAGCTGAAATAAAAGCTGCCATTAATAGGCTTAAATTAAGCAAGTCACCAGGATCAGATGGGTATACGTCAGAGTGGTACAAATAATTTTAAAATGGGTTAATTCATGTTCTACTCCACAGAATGAACTGGGCTGTATCAAATATCACCCAGCTACAAGGAAGCGATAATCTCAGTTGTACCGAAAGAAGGCAAGGATAAAATGGAATGTTGGTCATTAGACCAAAATCCGTTCTTAATGTAGATTATAGATTATTTCCCTCCATCACGACCAAACGATTAGAAGATTAGATACATAACGGTCAGACAGGTTTTATACAACGCCGAACACAAGACAATATACGAAAGACATTTCACATTACGGATCATATAAAAAATATAGAAGCAAAAGTGACTAGCGTGGACCCTGAAAAGGCAATTGTTCGGTGATTTGGAATTTTATTTGCATAGTTTTACATAAATTTGATTTCCATGACACAATTAGTAGTATTAGTCTCTCGAAGTCCGAGGAAGACGGATGTGCTGCGCAGTCAACGTCTGTGGGCACGCATATGACTTCCGAGGCCCGAAGTCCGAAGCGCAGATACGGTTGCAGTCGGGGCAAGGAGCACCGCCTGTTGGGACAGGAGCCGAAGCCTTCCTGTGTCTTTCGAGACTCGCCTTGAGGCGCTGCATGCGCCAGTTGGCTTGGAAGTTGTTTGCTGTCTTGGAGCATAGATTGCGCCACTTGGACCGAGCAGCAGCAATGTGTTCGAGATCGCGGGGCTGGAGTTTGACCCACTTAAGGTTTGAATTCAGGTTGTCCTTGTACCTCTTCCTTGGGTGGTCTGAGACACGGTTGCCCTGTTCCAGTTCTCCGTAGAACAACTGACGCGGCGTTCTGGACTCATCCATGCGGTTTACATGGCCGGCCTATCTGAGCTGATCCTTCAAAACCTTGGCTTCAATGCTTGTGGAATTGGTTCTTTCCAGGAATGTCAGGTTGGAGATACGGTCTTGCCAGCGAATTTGCATGATTGATCGCAGAGAGCGATTGTGGAATTGATCAAGCTGTTTGACATGTCTGCGATACAGTGTCCAGGTTTCACTGCCATGGAGAACTGATGAGACCACGACAGCATTGTAAACCTTCAGTTTAGTGGAGAGGTGAATGTCTTTCTGCCGAAGAACTTTGACCCGGAGCTTGCCAAGTGCCTGACTTGTTTCCTGGATCCTTGACCTGATTTCCTTATCAAGGACAACGTCGCTGGAGTTGGTACTCCCCAGATATTTGAAGTTATCAGTGTTCCGTAGTTGTGTGTTATCGATGGTGGTGCATGGCTGTGGCGGTGCGCTGTTAGGTACAGGCTGCAGGAGGACCTCTGTTTTACCAAGGCTGATTGTCAAGTTGAATAATTTAGATGCTGCGGAGAAACTGCAGACTATTGCTGTAGGTGGTCCTCTGGGTGCGCCATGAGTGCGCAGTCATCTGCAAAGAGCGCTTCTATGAACAGCTTTCGGAGTGTCTTTGTGTGTGTTGCAAGGCGACGTAGGGTAAAGAGTGACCTGTCCAGGCGGTATTTGATATAAATGCCCAGATTTAGGTCTTTGACTGCATGCATTAGTACTTGAGTGAAGAAAAGGTTGGAAAGTACTGGTGCAAGCAAACAGCCTAGTTTAACACGGTTGGCGATGTCAAATTTCTCGTTAGGTTCGTCAGCTGAGAGAATCTCTCCAGTCATGTTGTCATGGAAGAGGCAGATGAGGTTGATGATATTTGGAATGCTGCCAAGTTTCCCGAGGATGATCTGCAAGTCTTCTCTGTTGACACTTTAGTCAGATCAATGAAGACAAAGTACAAGTTCATGTTCTGCTCCAGGCATTTCTCCTGCAATTGTCTAACAGTGAAGATCATATCCACAGTACTGTGTTTATGCCGAAAGCCGCATTGCGATTCTTGGAGGTTTCCTTCGGATACTGTTGAAATAAGTCTATTGAGGATGATGGGAGCCAGAATTTTTCCGGCAATGGAAAGTAGGGAGATGCCCCGGTAGTTCCCACAGTCTGTGCGCGGGCTTTTGTTTTTGTACAGGGCGACTATTGTAGCATCCCGAAGGTCGGGTGGCATTACTTCCACTTCCCAGATACTGACCAGGAAGTCCTGGAATGCTTCGAGTGACTCCTGGTTGAGGGCTTTGTACAGTTCTGCTGGAATGCCATCCTTGCCTGGTGCTTTGCCAGAGCTCAGCTGTTTAATGGCTGTGCTGACCTCTGTCAGGGAGGGGAGGTTGTTGAGTTACTCATGGATTGGGCTCTGGGGAATCTGGTCGAGTACTGACTGGTCGACAGTGGAGAGGGGGTGGTCCAGGATTTGACTGAAGTGTTCCTTACATCTGGTGTTGATGCAGTTTTTGTCCTTGACAAGGGAGGATCCATCTGCAGAAAGCAGAGGAGCTATACTTGAGTTTGAGGGACCAAAGACAGACTTGATGTCGTTGATGAACTGCTTGGTGCTGTTAGTATCAGCATAGTGCTGAATCTCATCCGCCTTCTTATTCCACCATGTGTCGCGCATTAAACGGATTTTCCTTTGAGCGACTGCCTGATAGGACCTGAATTTGTCATTTTTGCAGGTCATCCTGCCATTCTTTGAATGCCTTGTTCTTCTTGGTAAGTAGGTCGTCGATCATGGTGCTATTCTCATTGAACCACTCTTTGTGGGTACGCTTTCTGCGGCCTAGGGTCGATTTTACCGTTTCAGTTATAGCATTTTTGAAGTGGCTCCATTTCTGGATTGGGTTACCCATGAGTGGCTGGTTTGTTGACAGTTTCTGTTTAAGAGTATTTTGAAATTCGCATAGACATGGATGGTACTAAAGATTGGATGTGTTAAAGGATGACCGTATTGCCTTTGGACGCTTTTTGTGAGACTGAACGATGTGTAGCTTGAGGGTGATGCGGAGGAGTCTGTGGTTCGTCCAACACTCTGCTCCTGGCATGGCTCGTGTGATGACTACGTCTTGGATGTCACGTTGACGGACAATGACATAACTGATCAGATGCCATTGTTTGGTTCTAGGGTGCATCCATTTTGTCTTGAAATTGTTGGCCATTCTGAACGCTGTGTTCGTGATAGTGAGGTCATACTCTTCACATTTGCTGAGAAGCAGAAGGCCAATGCTATACATTTTCCTGTCTCCGCGTCTGCCGAGCACTCCACTCCACTTGGTCTTGGCCGACTCAGGCATTAAAATCTCCCATCAAGTTCAGCTTATCACTGACCAGCACTGAACGCAGAATGCAGTCAAGTTCAGCTTAAAACTGCTGTATGGTTTCAGTAGGGCTGTTCAGGGTGGGGGTATAGGCGCTAATCAGAGTTACATGTTGATTTTGGCTGAGGGGCAGACATAGCTTTATCAATCTTTCGCTGATGCCAACAGGCAGGTCGGGGAGCAATTTTAATCAGGGTACTCCTTATGGCGAAATCCACTGCGTCGATCCTGTCTTGGTTCTGCACCCTTCCTCTCCAGAAGAAGTCGTAGCCACTGACAAGCTCAGTGCAATCCCTCATCTGCAACCCTGGTTTGCACCCTGGCCAAAAATCGGTCAAAGGTGAACATGACGGTGAACCAGACTGAACAGTCGTTGGCTGCGTAAAGTACGGCGGAGTGGAAATTGCACCCGGGGATGTTTCCCAGGAAAGTAAACACTTCCCGAAAAACAATATCATGGGAATGTCCCGTGTACCATCATTGTTCCTTCAGAGAGGCGGCTATGTGGCGTCCACGCCACGACCAACAGCTTCGAAGGGAGGTACTTTCACCGAGGAGTAAAGCTGATTAACAGCTCCAACCACTCCCCTCCCACCCCTCAACACTCCCACCACGACATTATCATTTCCTGACGATTAGCTACGTGCAGTGTTTAACTTCACATTCAGGAATGCATTCTTCTGCATATAAGCTATCTTACGTATTTATATTTTTTATTGTTATTTATCTTATTGTGTTTTGTGCTGTAACAGTTATATCGTTCGTCTTCACGTTTGTGAAATGCAAATAATATTATACATTTTAAATCGTTAATTGTAAACTTGGAGTACTGTACTCAGTTCTGGTCGCCTCACTACAGAAAGAACGTGGAAAGGATGCAGAGGAGATTTACAAGGACGTTGCCTGGATTGGGGAGCATGCTTTATGAAAACAGGTTGAGTGAACTCAGTCTTTTCTCCTTAAAGAAACGGAGGATGAAACGTGATTTGATAGAGGTGTATAAGATGATGAGAAACATTGAACGTGTGGATTGTCACAGGCTTTTCCCGGGATGAAATCGTTTCATTGGGAAAACCTGTGTTTAAGGTGCAGGGGATTACGTACAGAAGAGCTGTCAGGTTTATTTTTATTTTTACGCAGAGAGAGCAAGAGTGTGGAATGGGCTATCGGTAACAGTGATGGAGGCGGATATGATAGGGTCTTTTAAGAGAAATTTGGATAGGTACATGGAGCTCAGAAAAATAGGGGCTATATGTAAGACTGGTAATTTCCAAGGTACGGACATTTTCGGCGCAACTTTGTGCGACAAAGGACCTGTATTGCGCTGTAGGTTTTCTATAATTCTATGTTTCTATGTTTAATCGATTTCGCGATTTACCACTATCCAGTGGGATGGACCAATGACATCAGGGAGCTCCCTGCAGGACTGATGTATTCGTAGTGTGTCATTGGGAAATTGACTCAGTCCGAGCAATATGCTCTCCCAACCTGGCGCATTGTCTGCCCATCGTCTCCTTTTTGTGCCCATCTTCTTCATTCTTCCACGGTCTTCCGTTAACTCCTATTAGATTCCTGCTTCTCCATTCCTTTCTTTCTTTCACCAATGAACTTCCCGGCTCTTCACTCTCCCCGACATTTTACTCTGACTCATCATTCTTTCTCCAGTCCAGCCAAACGGTCTTGGACGGAAACGTCGACAGTACATTTTTCCATAGATGCGGCCAGTTCTGCTGAGTTCGTCCAGCATTTTATGCATGTTACTTGGATTTCCAGTATCTGCAAATATGCCCTTGTTCGTGTACGAATTCCACCTCCACCCGTTCGCGACATGGACGACCTTCGCTCCTTCATCGGTCAATGTACAGCAAGTAAGTCAAATGGTGGAAATAACTCCTGAAGGTGTAAACAGAAACTTATGGATTATTTAAGTGCAGAAGGTTAGACACAAAGAAAGGTTCAATGGAGATAGCAGAGTATAAAGCAGAGCGGCAGGATATAATCTATTCGATGGATGAAAATAAAACATTAATTATTTCGGATAGGAATAAGTAAAGGAAATAGACCATAGTACGATAAAGACAAAACCTGCGATACTGTATCCTTCAAACCTTCAGAAAATCTGCCAAACAGAGCTCTATATTAAAATGTGAACAAAAACAATTATCACATCCGCTATATCCATATTAATGTATTATTTTGGCTTAATCCCTTTATTCAAAGCAGAACTCGAAAATAAGAACTAAAATCAAACGTTTTAGAAAACTCTATCTACACTCGAACGCACTTAGATGTAAACCACCGCATGCAGACGAGGGAGAGAAGAGAATTTTAGCACCACAGTTTCATCAATGAAATCAGGATTCCGCATTCCATACGAGCATATGCAATTCGGACAAGAAATACACCCTTAAGAAATAAACGTCAATGAACTCATTAGCAAGGAAAAAAGAAAGACATTTTAGAAAATGAAGAAAAGAGAAAAAAATGTTAACCAACGGACGATCACGGTCTTCCATGGAAAACATCTACACGATCTGAGCAGACTAGATATCGATAAGGAAGCGCTGAACTACTTCCTCAGAGTTGGAGAGCTCTTTTCAGAAACAGCGGGGTCCCTTATGACAATAAAAAGATTAAGTGGTTTACAAAAAAAAATTAAACATACATCATAATAGACCAACAACTCGGGACGATAAATGTAGAAAATGCTAAGAGAAACCAACCAACAACCGAAAGCACGACAGAACCGATCTGCAGTTTTATACTCACAGGTACAATGAACTGGCAAATGTTATTCACCAAAGACTTCCTTTAAAATACAAACACATAAAAGACACCGCAGCCATAGAGGAATGAATAGGAAACAACAGAAAATGTGCAGATGCTGGAAATCGGAGCAACACACACAAAATGCTGGAGGAATTCAGCAGGACGGGCAGCGTCCATAGAAAAAAAAAGCAATCGACATTTCAGGCCAAAAAAATCCTTCGGCAGCACAAGAGAATAAAACAAAAACTGAGGAGTAGATTTGAAAGGTCCGGCGGGGGTGGGGAGGGTGAAAGAGAGAAATGACAGGAGATAACAGAATTTAAGAGGGGGAGGGATGAAGCAATGTGATCGGAAGTTGATTGGCGAAAGAGACAGAGTGTCAATGAAGAATGAAAAAGAGGGGGAGGAGTACCAGAGGGGGGCAATGGACGGGCAAGGAGATGACATAAGAGAGGGACAAGGAATGGTAGAGGGATGGATAACTGAAAGTATGAGAAATTACTGTTCACCCCATCAAGTTGGAGGCTACCCGAATACAAGGTGCTGATCCTCCAACCTAATTTTGATCTTATTTCCCAGTGGAGGAGGCCACGGACGGACATATGGGAATGGGCATGGGAAGTGGAATTAAAATATGTGGCCAGTGGGAGAGCCTGCTTGTCTGGCATATAAAAATGAATTGGCCTAGTTCGATGAATCAATATATTTGCTTGCATGTTTGAGGAGTCAATGCCTGTATGCAGATACACATGGCGCAAATCACTGATCAGAAGTTAAAATACAGGCATCATTTTGACTTAAACTCATCCAATCATGAATACCTTCAGTAAATGCTCAGGTAATTAGTCACTGAATTACGAGCCCAGACATTCCGAACGTACCAGAAGCGCACGAGTCCAACCACAAAGAATTGGAGGAAAGCAGGACAGAGCTCCGTGTTGCACTGATCGACGCACCCAAACGGTAAATACCTCGCCGGGCTATCATCCTTCGTTTTCTGAATACGAAAACAAAACATTCCACATCCCACCAGCTATAAACGAAAAAATGCAGTTTGCGAGCTGCTTACTCATTAGGAAGTCGGCAACAAAGGGGAAAAAGAGCGCGCTATATTTGGCAACCATAATTGGCTATGACGTGAAACAGCCGATTCCAAACATTTGAAAATAATATTCCGAATTCTGGAATGGTCCAGTATACCAATCTGCAAAGAGAAACGTTTTACTCTTCAGTTGACGATGCTACTTTAATGTGCTGCAAGGTTTCACTACTTTTTAACATGCGTTAAGGTTTCATTGATAATGTCGTGGTTTCTCTGTGGCAGCAATGTTTAGTTTATGACTGGAGTAAACGGGGTTTGGAATGATATTGTTCTTTCTTGTGATTCTTGTGAATTTTCGAGTTCTTTTGCCCGGGAGAGATGAAGAGAGAAGACGCGATTGGAGAGTGAATAGACCGGTGGACGGAGTGGACATGGAGGGAGGGTCAGAAGGAGACCGACGATCGGAGTAGGTCCATTGTGGTCAACTGGCGGATCAGGGAGCTCCGACATTGCGCAGCAGAATGTTTCATAAGATTGGGCCCTTTTTCTTCTTTTTTTGCATTTTCTTTACTCACCATTTATTCAAAGTAAGAATAATAAAGATTAATCGTTTAATCGCATATTGCATGCTGTTTGTTATTTCGGGGCACTGAATTCTAAGAGCGGAAACATTGCTTAGACTCTACCAAAACGAATTTTCTTACATTTGTTGTGCCGGGGGCTATCACCCCCTGTATTATGCCGCTTACCGAAGCGAGAGCAGCACTACGCTTCCAACCATTTGCCCAAACGCTTTGCCAGAGTTTATTCCGTGCAGTGAATAATGTGCTTTCAATACCAGTGATGGTTCTGCAGGAAAATAAGGCTTGAATTTTAAATTCGACCAGGAGCAGTATTCCAAACGGAACTTGGGAAACATGACAGGTCATTGTGGCAAACAGTCAGCTCCCTGAAATAAAACATTTATACAAATTGGTTACATCTGAGCTACAACATTGACATTGTAGCAGCGACTGACTGAGAACTCCAACCGAGGAAGTCACGGGATAATAATTGCTTTCAACGCGCATGATTGTCGGCATTCTCATAATTGAAAGAAGAGGTGAATTTCGAATGCGCTGTTGGCGATGGCGTGGTCAAGCACTCTGACGAGATACTTTGTAAAGATACCGGATTTATAGTAGGGTTGCGATACCCATAATAATGTTCTGTCAAAGCCAGCATAAAAGCCAAAGGGAGGCCATATAATGGAACAAAATTTAGTGAAAAGTTAGAGGATTGGGATGTTCATAGAACCAATAGAAAGCAACCAATTAGTCATTAAGAAGGTGGAATACGAAAGTAAGCGAGCCAATAATATTATAGAGAAAACCAAAAGTGTCATCAGATATATAAAGTGTAAAAGAGCGGCGAGTGGATATCAGAATGTTGGGAAACGATGCTGGAGAGGAAAAAGTGGGGGACAACGATATAACGGACAAACCGAATAAGTGTTTTGCATCATTCTTCCGGGTGAAAAGCACGAGCAGTATGGTGGAAATTCCAGGTGTCTGGGTGCATAAAGAATGTGAATTTACTACGGGTGGAGCGAAACTTCTTGGGAAACTGAAAAGTCTGAGTGCGCATAAACCACCTAGAGATGGTGTACAAATCAGGTTTCAGAAGTAGGTGCCTGAAGAGATGGTCCTGGATTTCTAAAGTATTGCAAATGTCATTCCACTCTTCAAGAAAGGAGAGTGGCAGAACTGAAACTATAGGACAGTTAGTCTGACATCAGTATTTCGGGAGGTGTTGGGGCCGATTATTAAGGAAGTGGTCTTAGGGTATGTCGAGTAGAAAAAGTCCAAGCTAATGTTGAACTGAGTTCTGAATATGCATGCAAATGAAGTGCAGAACAAATCAAAATGTTCCAGTACTACTGCAAAACTACAATACGGTTTATGAACAATGTTGAATAGTAAAGTTGCTAAAACGGTAAATGAAAAACCGCAGAAAACACGAAATATTCACAATACGACTTTTTTCTAATCTACACAAATCACCTTTTACAAAGTTTACAACATCAAAGCAGCAATTCAGCAGCTGATTCGCGGTACGTATATGGTAATTTTTTAGAATGAAAATTCCGCTCCCCCCACTATAATCTACTACAGTGATAGAGTTTCTTTGCTCCCGGATATCACTCCATTTACACTGGCTGATAATGTGTAAGATGTGATGAAGATATGTACTGTACTTTGAAGAGGTCTCAGGCACAGATATGCAGCTAGGTTGACGACGACTTTTGCAGGGTAATGCGAGAAATTTTACGCATTGCACCATACTGCTGCCTGAAAAGAAAACACATAGAAAAAACAGATTGCATGACATTCCTGAAAGATAACAAACTGATTCTAACATTAGTCTGCAATGTGAACTAAGAGTGAGAAGAGGGCAGCGAGAAACGAATCGTTGTAAGCAAAACGAAAGGGAGTACGAAACACCAGAGAGGCATACTGTAATGATCGTTGGATCATTTCCTCTGGGATCAAAAGTACCTTTCCAGGTGCCTCAGTGCTAGGTGGGTCTGCACCGTCCCCCAGCACTCCTTCTCTGCCATCTGTTCCACACCCAACCAACGGCACTGTACCATCACCATTCCAATATCCTTCGCTCCCGCTAGATTTACAAACACGCTCTCGGCCTCATGTTGATAAAAACCGTACTGTATAAAGGAAGAAGGCATCCTAACTAGAGATATTTGTATCTATGACTTTTGTACTGTACTGTTAGTCAAATGACCCATATGATACACGAGAACAATTAGAGCGCTCACCACTCGCCTGCTCCGCCAAGCCATGACTGATTAATTATGCCTCTAATTCAATCCCCCCTGCCTTTTGTTTTGTAACTTTTGATGCTCTGAATAAGCAAAACACTATTAATCTCAGGGTTAAATCTGCTCAACGACCTGGCCTTCACGCCCGCCCCTGGCAATAAATATGATCCTCTGGCGAAAGATATTCTGTCTTATCTCTGTTCCAAATGGGTATCTCCATCTTAAGGCTGTGCCCTCTGCTCTTGGATTCATCTACTATAGGAAACATCCGCTCCACGCCTTCTCCGTGTCTGCCCTTCAGAATTCGACAGTGTTGCAGTAAGCAAATGAAAAAGTGCAGGCCACAGGCGTGGAGATTGAGTTAGGATGCTTAGGTGGACATGATCGTTGAACAGCAGCCAGGATGGAACTTGACGGGGAGCATTGAAACTGGAGCAAAACTTAGAACAAACGGTTCTAAGTTGCGGGGAAACGTTAGTTAGCAGACAGGCAAAACCAGCGATCTGGTTGTAACGCCAGTCTAGATGGAAACCAGGGGTACCTTCATCAAAGAGAATTGACAGAAAATGGGGAATTAACGGTCGGAGCCGTGGCACAATCAAAGCAAATTAGGATCAAAATAGGGAATTAACGATCCGGACAGTGGCACTAGCCTCTCCCCCAACGGGAGCCTCCAGCCGAACCACTAGGCTTGTCCTGATTTTCTCGATGGAAATCACGAATGAGAGAACGGTCCAGGATGAAGGAGCGGGGAATCTGGAAGCGTTCCTACGGGCAGTATCTCTCCCAATTGACCAAATACAGTAGGCCTTTCCCTCGGCGGCGAACACCCAGTATTCGCTGGACGATGTAGGCTGGGTGGTCGTCAATGATCCGGACAGGTGGAGGGGTTTCGGTAGGAGGGCACAAAGGGCTGACAGATACATGTTTCAATTGCGAGTCGTGGAACGTGGGAAGAATGTGGATGGATCCGGGCAGTTTGAGTCTGACCACTGAGGCTTTGATGACACTCTCTGTCTCGAATGGTCCCAGCAAGCGAGGGGCGAGTTTCTTAGGTTCGATCTTGGGGGAGATATCTTTTGAAGAGAGCCCTCTGACCAGGTTGATAATCAGGTGGAGGAGTCCGATGATAATCGGCAATCCTCTAGTTGCGGTCGGCTGAGAGGAGCAGGGCAGCCCATACATTTCCAGATCTTACAACACTGGCGGAGATGGGCCTAAACAAATGCCACAGCAATGTCATCTTCATGTGCGGGAAACAAAGGGGCGTAAAGGGAAACATTCCGGTGGCGGTGCTGATTAGGGATTTGTGGGGGTACTCGACACAAACGAGATGGGTGCTCCAGGAAGACGGTTTGTGGCAATGATGCAGCGCAGTTCTGCTTCCAAATCTGGGTTTGCTCGTTCTGTTTAACCATTAGTCTGCGGAAGACACGTTTATTGAGGCTCCATGTGCTTAACAAAAGTATCTACAGACTTGAGAGATGAATTGGGGACCCAGTCAGAAATAATATCAGAGGGAATTCCATGAAGGCGGAAGACGTAACGAATAAGGAGATCGCCTGTCTCACGGGCTGCAGGGAGTTTGGCAAGGGCGACGAAGCGCACAACTTTGGAGAAGCAGTGAGTACGGCAGTGCTCCCATGTGATGGGGGTCGTCCAATAACGATATCCAGCGCAAAGTGAGACCAAGCGCGGCAAGGTACTGGGAGAGGGCGAGCAACCCTGCAGGTGATCGCTGGGAGGCTTTTTCGCGGGCACAAACAAAACAGGCAGCGACGAAGGAACAAGTGTCATCTTCAATGGAGAGCCACCAGAAATGTTTCTTCAGAATGGACAGAGTTTGATCGATTCCGGGATGACAGGGAAAACGAGATATGCCCCCTCCGGAGAACCAGAGACCGAGGAGAGTCAGACAACACGAAGCGATTGGAGGGTCGATTGCCTGGGTCAGTTTGAGTCTGTGGGCTTCTTTCATTATGGATTCGATCGCCCAGCTCAGGACAGCCACCACGCTGGATGGTGGAAGGATGGTCTCGTGGTTGGGAAGGCCCAGCTTGGAGACGGATTGACGGAAGAGAGCATTGGGCTTTCTTTTCCAGGACATCGGATGATAATTGAGTGTTAATCTGAAACGGCCAATGAAAAATGCCCAACGGGCTTTGCGGGAATTTAGGAGATTGGTGGTTGTATGCGAAGTTCTTGTGATCTGCCCAGACTATGAATGGATGTTCCGCTCCCGACAGCCCAGGCCTCCACTCCCCCAAAGCATGTTTGACGATCAGTAACTCCCGGTTCCCTACATCGTATTTCTATTCGGCGGGGTTAGCAAGCGGGAAAAGACGGCGCAGGGATGGAGTTTTTGGACTGGGCCGGAGCGTTGGGAGAGGAGCGTTCCCACCCCAGAGCCGATGCCGTCGATTCCCACAATGAATTGGCGAGAAGGGTCCGGTTAGAACAAGATTTGAGCGCAAGTGAAACGCCTCTTCTGCTCAGAGAAGGCTGATTCCGCTTCGGTTTCCCAGTGAAAATGGGTCATAGGAGAGGTGAGTCGAGGAATGGTCGCCGCCACACGGTGGACCAATTAAAGTGATTATGGCTGCTTATGGATGTTATGGCTGTTCTTGGGATATCCTATAGTTATAGGAGCTAGAGGAGAGAAAATTAAGTTAAATCGTACACAGGCTTCCGGAGGTACTTAACGGCTTGCGAGGAATTCCGGTCCAGGAAGCTATGACTTCATCTGGATTTCCCTCACTTCCGGAGTACACTAGAGCTGATAGAGGCAGGAACAGTTGGTTGCAACGTAAAGTAGCTGGGATCTGCATCCGGGTTCGGGGGATGCAACGAAATGTTGTCCAGCTCACCAATCGCACTGTTTCTCCTGGTGAGCCTTCACTTTTGGCCGAAGAGAACATACAGCACGGAAGTGGCAATACAGACACTTCCCCGCTCTCAATCTCCGGAGTGTCTCTGTGGGAGAAAGACGGTTCCGTCCCAGCTGCATGGATTCCTCTCCCGGGGCGGTGGAAAAGCCCGGGCTGGGAGCTATTCCAGGAGCAGGAGGAGAAGAGAGGCTTATGCTGGTGGGATCCGGTACTGAGTTCCGGATCCGATTCTGGAAGGCGATTGTCCAACCTGGTGGCTAGGGAGATGAAGGAATCCAGGCTGTCCGTGTCTTCTGCCAACTCGTCTTTCGCTGAGACCATTCTGAAATACTGCTTGGAGTGCCTCATCGTTTCCACCCACCGTCGGACGCTGACGGCCGGAACTCCACGGCAAGTTCAGCAACACTGTGTGAGCCCTGACAGAGAGTGATTAGACGCTGAGCAGCATCTTTACCACCGATAGGGTGCTCACAAATCTTCCTCATTTCCGCGATAAAAGTGGGGAATGAAGAGCAGATATCCGTTTGATTATCCCAAACAGCTGTACCACTCTGTGCAACATACCCATGATATAATCCATCTTTGAATTTTCGTGGAGTACGTGGATGAGTGTTGTTCGAAGGAGCATTACAGTAGGAAGGCGCAGGACTTCCCTAAACCCTCAACGTAGTTTTCTAGTTCAGGTACGTGTGGCCCTCTTGGGGGGGCTGTTGCTGACACGTAGGGGGTTGCCACTGCAGGCTGGTGAGACAGAGTTCCAGGAGTGGGTGGGGTAAAATGAGTGGATACACGGTTGGCCTGGTTACGTTAGCAGACAGGGAACGGAGGTTGTCCAAGACATCCCGGAGAGGTTCATCGTACTGACCCAGTAGAGAGCCCTGGCTGGCGAGGACTTGTTGCAGGGTATTCGTGTCCGTTGTGTTACCAGGTCGTTCTGTTGCAGTGAGCGAATGAAGCAAACTCAAGTGCAGGACGCAGGCACGGGGTTTACGCGGATGTTTACGCGGACGTGAACGTTGAACAGCAAACAGGAGAGAATTTGACACGGAGCCTTGAAATTGGAGAAAAACTTCGAACACACGATCCTAAGCGGTCGGGATGCGTTAATCACCACAGAGACAAAGCCAATGATCTGACGAATAGTGGTTGTATCGCCGTGGCTCTTATGTTGCAGGTCTGTCGTCATCAAAGAGAAGTAGCAGTAATTGGGAAATTAACGGTCAGAACTATGGCACAATCAAAGGAAATTAGGAGCAAAATAGGGAATTAACGATCGAATAGATAGGCTTCAATAAACTCATTTCTTCTAAACAACAGTGGATACAGGCACAGAGCTATCAAAGGCCGTTTCATTTCTGAAATCATTCTGGTGAAAATTCGCTGGACCCCTTCCAATGACAGCACATCTTTTCCAAGATAAGGGGTTCAAAGCTGCTCAAAATACAGACCAATGCTTTAATAGGCCTCTCGAAATAAATGTTGACACCGAGTTACTTGCCTCGAACTCAAGATGGAAATTAAACCTTTATGGAATCGAGGTTAACAACAACCAAGTCTCATTGTAACTATGAATTTCTGAATTTTGAATCTCCTAAACGTTTAGAAAATATTCTATTCTTTTTTTCGTCCGTTGCCATATGATTCCCCACAATGAGGTCCATCTGCAAATTATTCGCCATTGCCCCAATCTGTATACGTCCTTATGTAAGCTCCCTGCACCCTCTTTCCCCCTATCTATTTTCTGCAATGTTGGTCACAATGTCATCACTTCTGTCATTCAAATCGCTGACTTCTGAACTGAAGATACCTACCAGCGTGGAACACCACTTATCACTGGAGGCAGCTGGATAGGCGCCTCTGATTGCGACTCCACCTCATGCCTGGCCGTGAGTCTTCTATCCATGTTGCAACCTTACCATTACTACGATTTCAAGCAGCCTCATATGCGGCATCTTGTCAAATGCCTTCAAGTAAGCGACATCCACATACTGTCCTGCCGAAATTGGCACATTTTATATTTTATCTACAGAAACTCATCCAACATTTTCCCAACCAGTGAATTCAGGCTAACTGCGCTATTCTTTTCCTTCAGCCTCCCTTCCTTAAACAGCGTTGTGACAGTCCTTCCCCAGTCCTCAGGAAATATTCCATAATCCAGTCAATGTCTTCAGCAACCCCTTTCTCATCTTGTCGTGTCTCGCGTGACAGTTGATGCCAGCTGCGCATCGGCTCGACTGGCTGGTAGATTGCTGCTGCCAGCTTCGCACCGGATCCACTGGCTGGAGCTTTGTTGCTGCCAGGAGCGCACCGACTGGCGTGGCTTGACAGATTGTTGATAGCCAGCACAGGCTGGCGAAGCGTCAGGTGAGCACCTGCGGGCATGGCTGGTATATCATTTACATTTTAGAAACTTATTTAGAAACTAAATATAGAAATTTAATCTTATGTTAAAAATCATTTTCGAGGAATCTGCAGGAAATTAAGATTTATAAAAATAACAATAAAAATCCTGAAAAATATTACCAATGTCTTCATGATCCCCATTCTCTTCACGAATCTTCACAATTTGTCTTTTAGCTTTAGCTGCTCTTAATTGAGCAGCTTATTATTTTTATCCCCAGAAATTCAATTGACTTTTCAATTTAAGCAAATATTAAATTGCTTAATATAATATTAATAGGATAAGGTAATAATAATTTATTTTGTGATTGTAATTCCACTCTTCATTTAAACAAATAGTATTTGGTAAGGGTGCATTGATGTTATCTAAATCTTTATTTGTTTCGATTTTCTTCTGGTTCCTTTCTTGTCTTTTTCTTCAGCTTTGCCATATATGAAATAATCTGACGACATGAATAAGGTTTTAATGTATCCCAAATCACTAACTTTGAAACGTTTCCTGTATTATTAAAGAAAAAAAAAAACTCTTTTATCTGTGTTTCAATAAACCAAACAAGTTCTGAACTTGTAACCAGTGTTCTGGGAAGAGACAAAGTGGTCTTATAGAAGCAACATCTTTCAGTTCATATGTTGCGTTTAAAGGAGCGTGATAAGAGATAACAATAACATCATAGTCACATTCCTGAACATTAAATATAAGTCCAGGGTCGACTATGAAATAGTCGATCCTCGAATATTTATTATCAACATGTGAATAGAAGGAACATTCTCTATCACAAGGATGCATATGTCTCCAAATTTCAAATAGGCCATCATCCGTTAAAATGGAATTAATAAGTGATGCAAAACGATTCGGGAGTTGGATATGAAGACATATCCATTATAGGAATTAAACAACCATTAAAATAACCACCCATTAATAACATATATTCCGTTAGATCAGGTAATAGAGCAAAAACAGCTTTATAAATGAGGGATCATCCACATTCGGTCCATGTATATTAACCAAAACCACTTTCCTGTTGTAAATTGTTCCTTTATGAATCAAAAATCTACCATTAATATCAGCTATAGTATCCTTCTGGTTAAAATAAGCATCGGAATAAATAAAAATAGAAACACCTCTAATTTTGCTTTGAGAATTCGTATGGAACTGATAATCCTTCCAAAGTTTAAACAAAGTAGGATATTATCACATAATCTAATATGTGTCTCTTGTGCAAAGATTATATCAGGTTGTAATCGGTTACTATCTTTAAATGTTTTCTTGCGCTTAATAGGATGATTCCAAACATGAACGTTCTAACTTAACACATTTAACTGCTTAAATATCATTATGAGGTAAGGCTAAGGTAGTAGAAAATGGTGGAGATAAGCAGCAATAATAATAATTTGCGTACGCTCCGGAATTCCATTATAGGGATAAAAAATAAGAAAAATAAAAACGGAAAATACGCCCAAACAAGAAAGCCCAGAAATAAGTCGATATCAATCGAAGCAAGCCACAAAGAATGCATGAAATGCAATAATAAACTCCACATGTCTGTATAAAAGATAAAATATTTTTTTTTAAAATGTAAACTCTATCAACCCCTTCCGGATATATACAGCTCATTACAGTCGGTGTACAGTTTAACAGAGCAAAAGAGAACATATTATGATTTGACCTTTCAGTTTGAAAATAGACTTCATAACATTAGATAAGGAGAAAAAGCACGTCAAGAAAATAAAGTCTTGAAATATTTGCTCAGAAGAGAAACAATCGCCATTTTAAAAATATCAAGCCTATCTTTAAAGCCTAAAGAAGCCCAGATAATTGCTTAAAAGTTCGGAATAAAAGAATACAAAGTGAAAAAGCAAATAGTTCATTGAAATGCTGTAAACAGAAAAAAAAAATCTAGAAAGTTCAGAGTTAACTAGAGTCTATCGGCAGTTTCCTCGCTGTGACTTTTGAGGTTAAGACTACCCAAACTAGACTACCCTTTTTTCAGAGCTAAAAATATATTTTAAGGTAATAGCCTAGCCATCAAATCTTCCAATTTCATCACTCCTTACATCGTGAAACAATCAAGCAGTTGAAAACCATTCAAACGTCAGGCTTCAGACTCGTCAGGGAGAGAATTAATACGACGCAAAGCTTCAGCTGGGTCATCAAAAATAAGAACCCCAGATTTTTTGACCGAAAAACTTAATTTAGCTGGGTATTGAAGAGATGGGTACAGCAATATGCATAACAGCCGCGAAATCAGAAAGTGTTTGAACAACTTAATGTGGAAAATCTTCGAAGAAGCGAATTTCAGTGCTTTGAAATTGAAACAACCTTTGTTTCTCGCAAGCTTAATAATACGATTTTTGTCTCCGAAACCTAGAAAACGCACCGAGTGGTTTTTAAGTAGCCGACTCTGTGAGGCATTTCCATCTCCGAGGGTTATAGGTTTATTTCCTCCGGAAATAAAGATTGGAACATTTCAGCAAAGTAATCCAGCGAGTCGGCAGATTCTGATTTCTCTTTTAATCCAACAATTCGAATATTATTCCGATGGGAGTGAACTCCAAATCCATAATCCGTTGTTGAGCTTTTTCCAAACGAGAGGTTAGACTATGGAATGCGACTGAGTAAAGTTGAAACTTCGGAGTTTAAGTCGGAAAAGGGGGACAGAATGAAAATGAGTCGGAGTTCCGTGGCGTATCGTTAATGCCAGTTGCGCACCGACTCCAGTGGTTGCTGCATTGTTGATGCCTGGTGCGCCCAGGCTGGTGTGGCTGGTATATTATTGGTGCCAGGTGCGCACCGGCTGGCTTATGTTTAGAATATTGTTGATGTCAGGTGCGCACAGGCTGGCTTATCTGGTTCATCGTTGATGCCAGATGCGCACCTACTGGCGTAGCTGCAGTATTGTTGATGCTGCGGACCGTATCTATTACACGGCGAATCTTCAAACGTCCCAACATCTCTTACCTAAAGGATTGAGAAGAGAATTTGGAACAAGCCCTTTGGAGAACGATACTTTTCAATTTATTCCTCATGCTCATTGTCACAAATGGGTTTTAAATGTCCACTGCCAAGTTCCCAGGAAAGCGTCCACGCTCCCACATTCCTGAATGTTTTATTCGGGCTTTTGTACTCGGTACTCCGACTGATGAACACACCATACTGCTTCTACACCATCAAAGTGCGTGGCCTCTATGAGGAATTTAACTATGTGGACCTCCAAGGTTCCTTTCTTGCTCCACATTGCTCAACGTTCCAGAACTGCCAGGATTTTCCATAGGGTCCTCCGTTTTACTTCAGCCATCGGTGTGTAATTCTAACATTTTTTTTAGCCTGTTGGCATTGCCTTACTTTGCCCCAGCACACACTGCCGCATAGAAGATTGCACTACCGACAACAGATATCTTACACAACTCTGAAGTCATGTTGTCCATTATTCAGGATACAATGGAAGTGTCAACTTGCATGAACGCAACTTTCTCCCCCCAGGAGTGGTTGCCGTATGGTATTGAAAATAGTTGAGAGATCAAAGTAGCATGACTGTGTAGGAGTCAAGACTTCTGCGCAGTAGTGTTAGCTAAAAGTTTCGTGCCAAAAGTTACCTGGGCCTATGCTTACGTTACTTACAAAGGATCATGACAGGCTACTGTGCAGCCCTGCTTATCCAAATGGGGGTAAACTCTGTTCAGCAGGTAGACCACAGCATGGTCGCCTCCAGTGTGCCTCTTGTAGGCAACCCACAGAGGATCGAGGGATGATCTGACCAGGGGCTGGACCAGCCTCAATGCAGTCTTCTGGCTGTGTGAAGTCAGATCCAGTCCTAAGGCTCGACCTGACTGTCCTGTTTACTTTTCACAGCCCTGTGTATTTACGAGAACTAAAGCTACTGACCTATCCTTGTAAAATCCTGTGTCACAGGGACAGATTTTGAGTGATGGAGATTAGGAAATGAAAGAAAGGCTGGAGAGACACATACACGGGGAAGAATAATCTCAGTCAATCAATGTAAATAGCATAGGTATATTAGCGAATCCTGTGTCGCCGGATTCCAGCAGTTCATATAACTCCATCACTCCATCACATCCTTTAGATCTCTTCCCTGTTCTGCGAAATCCTCTAACAGGAATCCTTCACGAGGTTGGCTCCGCACCAGCACTGAGAAACAAAGATAATTAACAGTCGGCATTCAATTTCTTTTTTGCCGTCCTCTTCAGTGCATATTGTTAATGGTCATCTTACTTTGATTCCTTTTTTTCATTCTCACAGGTAAAGTTGTTGTAAGAGATACATACCGTTGAAAAATAAGTATTCTGCTCTAGCTAAGTCGTAACGAGTATAGTTAGTATATGTAATGGATATTTCATCGCGTTCCTCAGCTCCGCTCGGACTCTCCTTTTGGTAACGATACAAATACGTTTTGCTGCAGGAACTGTTAATTTGCAGTATAAACCCAATTGCTTATGTGATGCAATTTGAGTCAGAATAAGAGAGAGAAAACAAAAACATTCCCGTTCCTCCTCTGTAAATGATGAACAAAACCATCGTCATCCACAGCAAGGTGAAACAGCCCGTTATCCTGAAGAGCAAAACGACAGATTTTTTTCGTTTTTCCATCTTCGGATCTTTGTCGTAATCTCCAACCTTACGGCCGCCGAGGGCTCTGCGGACAGGACTAGCCGCTAGAATCCGCCTGAACGTCAGAACATTGAGCAGTAATATCAGAATCGACGGGAGGAAATTGTTTAAATTGCGATCCAGCAAGTCAAATGTTTTCCATGCTGGTGAAGGTTGCAACCCATTTGTAATATTACAGCCGAAACCTGCACTATTAATAAACCTACTAGGCCTATGAACAAAGTATCAAGAGGCTGTGACAAGGAAACTCAGCAGGCTGGCCATAGTTATCACAGCTGCCGTGATTCTCTTCGTGCAATATTTCGATTTCAGCTTTTCAAAACAAATGGCCACCAATCGATTGAAACGACCGTCAGCCCGACAGAGGTATTCGTGGCTGCAGCAAGCAGGACGATGGAGATTCTGCAAACGTGAGTGACGTTCAAGAATGAAAGCGGGAAGTAAATCCGGGCAGTCCACCTCCATCATGGATCGGTAAGAACGAACAGGAGATCGGACGCCGCCATGGCCGACAAATAGCTAGTGACGCAGTTGGAGCGACCGCACATTCCCCGGCAGAGGATTACAATTGCCACCAAGTTATCTGTAAAAGAGAGAATGAGGGAATAATCAGGGCTTGCTGATTAGGAACAGAGAAAGAGGAAGGGCATTTCGAGTTTCCGGCAAAAAATATCCTTCAGTTGACAGAAGGTTGACATTTTCTGAACCTTAAGTCAATATATTGCTTTATGGTCCTCTTGCAATGTAGTGAAAGGCATTTGCCGTAGCACCATTACGCCAGATTTTCAATCTCACTCCTGTATGCTGATTTATTGCTAGCCTTGACTTGGCGCCAGCTTTAATTTGGCCAACGACAGTAGCGTCGTTAGTAAACTTAAATGAGGCATTGGAGCTACCATCCAACTTTATCGTCACAACGATAAAGCGAGTAGAGCAAGGAGCTAAGCATACACTTGTGATACGCCTGTGCGGATGAAATTTACGGAGGAAATATTGACAATCGGAAATGACTGGGAATTGCCAAGTTTTCTCCATGTTTTGACGGTAAAAGCGAACACTATAGACAATGAGCGCAGCCTTGCTTTCACCTTTGCCCCTTGTTTTCACTTTGTAAGTGATAATAGCATTGAGCTCCTGGCAAAGGTATCGAGCACCCTTTCGTGACTCCGTCATGGTGTGCCCACAGAGGACTGGACACAGCTGTGGAGGAATCTCAGGATACCCAGGAAGAGACGGAAAAAAGAGGTTAAACGTCGGACTTGGAGCCTAGGAGGAGCGAGGGAACGACACAGGGAGGCAATTCATTCTCTCCAACACAATCACCCTACCCGGGCCCTGAATGGGAGTTCTCTTTAAATGATAGTGGATTCCGGGAAATATCTGCCTGTCACAAATAGTTTAGCAAGATTATGCCAAAGACAAATGAGTTTAAGATCTCGAGTTAATATATAGTTACGTCATGTAACTTGGAAACAAAGCATATGAATTGAAAAACTGCATTTCGCTCTGAAGCAGAGCAGGATCATATAGTTCAGAAGCATTGCTCAGCATATAACACGCAACGAAACAGTAAATAGGAGACCTTACGGACCCTGTGAAAGTCTTGTTCACAGACCGGAGAAGTTCAGCAACTTCATTGGATCGATAGGACAGCGTAGTCTTTCTGTCATGGTGCGCTCACCTTGGACTGGACCCAGGTGAGGAGGCACCGCAGGATCCCCAGGAAGAGACGGAAACCAGGGTTTAAATGCCGAATCAGAGCTTTGGAGAGGCCACTGAGCGTCACCAGGAGTTAATTCATCCTCCTCGACACAATGTCCTCAATCGGGCACTCACTGGGAGCTCTCTTTAAATATGAGAAACCTGTGCCAGCCTCTACTCACATGAGAAGGCTGATCCGAAAGCACGGAGACTAACAACTCTAATTAAGATACTGTTTAGTAACTTCAGGTGTTCATAACCCTCGCAGCACAACGCCGTACGGCAAGCCGAAGGGCTAATGACAGATTCAATTTTGGTCCTGATTAGCCATTTCGTTCGCGATGTGGCTATCCGCAGATTGTGCCTGGAACTCTTGCATTTAACATAATCGCCAGGTGTGAAAACCACAGATCAGGCCCTCCGCAGATTGTGGATCTCAATCCACGGCTTCTGCTTGTGCAAGGCACAGTCAGCTCCAAATTGTAGCGTCAACAGCTCAGTGGCAGGACTATATCATACCTCGACTAAATTTATTCCCACAGATAAGTGTAGCTGAATTTTCACATTTCTATGAATCAATTTACTTGTATAAATGTTCTTGAAGGGTTTAATTGGTGCATGCAGAGAACCGTGCAAAAAGAACACGCAACCGAAGTTAAAATGGAAATAACAGCCAGGCGGAAAAAAGAGGTTAAACGTCGGACTTGGAGCATAGGAGGAGCGAGTGAACGACACAGCGAGGCAATTCATTCTATCTATCACAATCACCCTACCCGGGCCCTGAACTAACCATGAGCGTCTTTAGTAAATGCGTACATAATTAGTCATTTAAACATTACCCATGTCCACACCGTCATCTACAATAAACGTTCAGCAGTCCGGTACCGCAGTGTAACAGACAGTGTTACGCTATTCCAGCTCAAAGCGTCGGAGTTCGGATTTCAATCCCGGCGTCTTCCATAACGCATTGTCCGGCTTCCCCGTGGAATAACTGTGTTTTGTCCCGGTCCGTTTCTCTCGAAAAGCAAAATGTCCTACACCTTTATCAGCTTTAACTGAGAAAAGAAACAATCGCTATCTTTAAAATCTCAAATCAATCTTTAAAGCGTAAAAAAACACAGATAATTGCTTAGAAGTTCTGAATTAAAACGTACAAAGCGAAAAGAGATTCAGTTCGTTTAAATGTTGCAAACAGAAAAAAAAAATCTAGATAGATCCGAGTTAACTACAGTCTTTCGGCAGTTGCCTCCCTGTGACTTTTGAGGTTAAATCTACCCAAACCAGTCTTTTTCAGAGTTAAAAGAGCATTTTAATTTAATTACTTTCTATAGCCATCAAATATTCCAATTTCATCTCTCTTTATATCGCGAGAAAATCAAACAACTGTAATTCCTTCAAACTCTAGGCTTCAGATTCTTCAGGTCCTGAATTAATAAGACGCAAGCTTCAGCTGGGTCATTAAAAATACGAACCCCAGAATTGTTGACGAAGTGCCTTACTTTAGCTGGGTTTTGAAGAGATGGGCACTGCTGTTTTTCATAAGCCGTAAGCATAACAGCGGCAAATTCCGAACGTTTTTGTACAATTTCGCGTGAAAAACTCTTTGAAGGAGTGAATTTCAGAGCTTTAAAATTGAAACAACCTTTGTTTTATAACAAGCTTAATAATATGGTTTTTGTCTCTGAAACAAAGTAAACACACAACCACTTGCCGGTTTTTACCTTGACATATCAGCCGCATTTCGACTAACTTCTTTAAGATCACGGCTCAAACAGTCAAGTTTTTTTCCTCCAGAAGGAGAAATAATTCTTCTAGTTCAGTTAGTTCAGCGGCAATATAGCTGATCTCAGCCTCGACTCTATTTACCCAGGGTGTGAAATCTCCTCAGTTTTCTGAAGCTTTCCGTTACCGGCTTCGGGATTTTTTTCTAGAGCTACTGAGGATAGACATAGTTATAACTTTCGCTCTATGGAATCCAACTGAATAAAATTGAATTTTCGGAGTTTAAGTCGGAAAAGGCGGACTAGATGTCCACAAGTGGGAGGAGGTGTTCCGTCGCCGGTATATCGCTGATACCAGGTGCGCACAGACTCCAGTAGCTGGAGCATCGTTGATGGTTGGTGCGCACCAGCTGGCATGCTTAGTATATTACCGATACCAGGTTCGCACCGACTGACGTGACTGTGTATTATGTTGATGCGTGTGCACTGGCTCACGTGGCTGGTATATTGTTGATGCCAGGTGCGCACAGGCTGGCGTGGCTGGAGTATTGCTCAGGTCAGGTGCGCACTAGCTGGCATGGCTAGTTGTCATTTTCATTTTAGAAACATTTAGAAATTAAATTTAGAAATTTAATCTTATGTAAAAAAACACATTTATTCTCAAGACATCTGCAGGAAGTTCAGATTTATAAAGATCAGAATAAAAAATCCTGAAAAATATTTTCAAAGGTCTTCAAGATTCTCTTCACGAATCTTCACAATTACTTTTTTAGTTTTAGCTGCCCTTATTTGCGAAGATAACATTTTTATCCCTTGAAATACAAAACTGACTTTTCAGTTTAAGCAAATCTGCTTCAATAGGATAAGTTAATGATAATTTATATTGTGATTGTAATTCCAGTCTTCTTTTAAACAAATTAGTATTTGGAGAGGTTGCATTGATGTTATCTAAATCTTTTAATGTTTTAAATATTTTAAAATTTCATTTTAATCTCAAAATCTTCTGATCTTGTAAGCTTTTAATGTATCCCAAATCACTAACTTTGAAACGTTTCCCGTATTAGTAAAGAGAAAAAAAAACTCCTTTATCTGAGTTACAATAAACCAAACAAATTCTGAACTTTGCAACCAATGTTCTGGGAAGCGCCAAAGTGGTCTTATAGAAGCAATCTCTTTCAGTTCATATGTTACATTTAAAGGAGCGTGATTAGAGATAACAATAACATCATATTCACATTCCTGAACATGAAATAGAAGTCCAGGGGTCGACATTGAAATAGTCGATCTTCGAACATTTATTATAAACATGTGAAAAGAAGTAATATTCTCTATTACAAGGATGTATATGACTCCAAATTTCAAATAGGACATAATCCGTTAAATTAGAATTAATAAGTGATGCAGAACGATTCGGGTGTTGATGCTTGGATAATGACATATCCATTATTAGATTTAAACAACCATTAAAATCACCACCCATTAATAACATATATTCAGTTACATCAGGCAGGAGAGCAAAAACAGCTTTATAAATGAGGGATCATTCACATTTGGTCCATGTATATTAACCAAAGCCATTTTCCTGTTGTAATTTTTTCCTTTATGAGTCACAAATCTATATCCAGGTATAGATATACCTATATCCAAGAAATATTGAAATAATTATAAATAGAAACAGAGCTCTAATTTTGCTTTGAGAATTTGCATGGAACTGATAATTCTTCCAAAGTGTAAAAAAAATCTGATATTATCACATAACCCGATATGCGTCTCTTGTGCAAAGATTATATCAGGTTGGAATCGGTTAACAGCTTTAAATGTTTTCTTGCACTTAATAGGTGTGTTCCAACCACGAACGTTCCAACTTAAAACATTTAACTGCTTAAATATCATTATGAGATTTTACATCTAAAAGAAGTAGTTAGACGCATGTCAGACTAAGGTAGTTGAAAATCGTGGAGATAGACAACACAAATAATAATAATTTGTGTACACTCCGGAATTCCATAAGTGGGATAAAAAATAAGAAATGAAAAAACGGAAAAGACGCCCAAACTAGAAAGGCCAGAAATAAGTCGATATCATTCGAAGCAAGCCCCCCAAAATGCATGACATGCAAGTATAAACTCCATCTGTCTGTATAAAAGATTAAAATCTTTAAAAAAAGTGTAAACTCTATCTCCCCCTTCCGGATAAAGATCTCATTACAGTTGGTATACAGTTCAACTGAGCGAAAGAGAACATAATTTGATTTGAACTTTCATTTTGTTAATAGGCTTCATAAAATTAGATAAGGAGAAAAAGCACGTCCAGAAAAATTCTTCAAATATTCGCTCAGAAGAGAAACAATCGCCATTTAAAAATATCAAGTCTATCTTTAAAGCATAAAGAAACCCAGATAAAAGTGCCGAATAAAAGCAAACAAAGCGAAAAAGCAATTAGTTCATTGAAATGCCGCAAACAGAAAAAGAAAATCTAAAAGTTCAGAGTTAACTGGAGTCTTTCGGCAGTTCCCTCGCTGTGACTTTTGATGTTAAATCTATCCAAACCAGTCTTTTTCAGAGCTAAAAGATCATTTTAAGATAATGACTTTACCTAGCCATCAAATCTTCCGATTTCCTCACCCTTTACATCGTGAGACAATCAAAACATTCAAACTCGTCAGGGAGAGAATTAATAAGACGCAAGAATACGAACCCCAGAATTTTTGACGAAAAGCCTTACGGGTGACGGGTACAGTTGTTTTTCATAAGTGACGGGTACAGCTGTTTTTCATTACAGTGGCGAATTCCGAAAGATTTTGAACAATTTCACATGAAAAATCTTCGAAGAGGCGAATTTCAGAGCTGTGAAATTGAAAAAAGTTTGTTTTCTTGCAAGCTTAATAATACGGTTTTTGTCTCCGAAACGAAGAAAATGACGAGTTTGACCTTAACTCAAGATTTTTTAACGAGCCGACTCTATGAGACATTTCCATCTCCGAGGTTTGTAGGCAAGCCTCCGGAACTAAAGATTGAAACATTTTAGCAAAGTAATCCAGCGTGTCGGCAGATTCGGATATATCTTTTAATCAAACAATTCGAATGTTATTCCGACGGGAGCGAACTCCAAATTCACAAACCGTTGTTGAGCCTTTTCCAAACGAGAGGTTAGACAACTGTGGAATGCGACTGAGTAAAGTTGAAATTTCGGAGTTTATGTCGGAAAAGGGTGAGAGTATGCAAATGTCCACAAGCGTGAGTCGGAGCTCCGCGGCTGGTATATCGTTAATGCACCGACTCCAGTGGCTACAGTATTGTTGATGCCAGGTGCACACCAGCTGGCATATCTGGCATATTGTTGAAGATAAGTGCGCACTGGCTTGTGTGGCTGTGTGTTATGTTGATGCCAGGTGCGGTCCTGTACGCTTTGCTGGTACGTTCTTAATGCCCGCTGAGCACCGGCACTCGTGGCATTTATGTTATTGATGCCAGCTGCGCACCTACTGGCGTGGCTGCAGTATTTTTGATGCCTTGTGCACTCCGGCTCGCGTGGCTGCAGTATTGTTTATGCCAGGTGCGCACCTACTGGCGTGGCGACAGTATTGTTGATGACAGGCCCGCAACGTATATATTTCACGGCAAATCCCTTACCTAAATGATTGAGAAGAGAACTTGGAACCGGCCTTTTGGAGAACGATACTGCACCAAACTTTTACATTTAACTCACAGGCACTTAATAGGTTTTAAAGTGTTAATAAGGCCCCAGCAAAGCGTCCACGCTCCCACATTTCTGAATGATATTCTGTGCAGTCGTGTTAGCTAAAAGTTTCATGCTAAAAGTTACCTGGGCCAATGCTTTCATCAAACAAATTATCTTATTCCCTTCGAAGGTGAAAAGTCCTTGCTCCCTCAACCTGTCCTCATAACTCATGCTCTCTAATCTCTTGTGAAATCTCTTCTGCACTGTTCCACATCCCTTTGATGAGGAGACCACCAGAACTAAACACACGTGTAGTCTATGAATGTTTTATTCGGGCTGCAACGTTACCTCACTGCATTTGTACTCGATAACCACACGATACTGATTCTACACTAGTTGAGAAAGATAGTTGAGAAATCAAAGGAGCATGACTCTTACTGTTCAGCCCTGTTTATCCAAGGGGGTAAACTCTGTTCAGCAGGTAGATCACAGCATTGTCGCCTCCAGTGTGCTCCTGGTAGGCAACACACAGCGGATCGAAGGATGATCTGACCAGCGGCTGGAGGTGAGAAAGGACCAGCCTCACTGCAGTCTTCTAGCTTTGTGAAGTCAGAACTAGTCCTACAGCTCGACCTGAGTCCCTAAACTAACCTCACTGCCCCGCTTGCTTTTCACACATCTGTGTCCTGACATGACATAAAGCGAGTGACCTATTCTTGCCATAATCCTATATCAGTCCACAAACCGATCCCATTGCCGCACTCTCTCCCCACAACCCAGTGTCTGTCCCTAAACTAATCTCATTTATCCAGTTTTTTCACAGCCCATTCGCACCTTCCAAATTAACTATAATGCACCACACTCTCCCTGCACCCTGAACTAATCCCAAAGCTCCAGTGACTCGCCTCTGTTTCGTGCCGATGCCCAAAGAATTAGAACGCACTGTACTCTCGCCACAGCCGTGTCCGTACACGAGCAAACCACACTGCCGCACCCTCTTTACATTGCTCTCTTTGTCCCCAAACTAATCACACTGTCCCGCTCTCACTACAGTCCAATATCAGTCGATGAAATAATCCCATTCCCTTGCGCTCTCCCAACACCCCTGTTTCCGACCCTAAAACATACCCACCACCTAGTTGTCGGCCAGCAGCCCTGTTACTAATCTACGGAGAATGAGGATATAGAAATGCCTAGAGGTAGCGGCTGAGGCGACAACCCAGCATAGATATACAGAATCAGGAAGCCAAATGCACAGGGAAAGATTTGGAGTGATGGAGATTAGGAAACGAATGAAAGGCTGGAGAGAAACATACACGGGGAAGAATAATCTCAGTCAAACGGGAGTTCTGCTCCCGGTCCGGCGACATAGGTATAGAAAACTATCGAAGCCTATGTCGCCGGATCGGGAGCAGAACTCCAGTAGTTCACATAACCCATCACTCCATCACAAACTTTAGCTCTTCCCTGTTCTGTGAAACACTCCACCTCGAATCCTTCACGAGGTTGGCTCCGCACCAGCACTGAGAAACAATGATAACTAGCCGTCGGCATTCAATTTCTTTTCTGCCGTTCTCTTTAGTGCATATTGTTAATGGCCATCTTACTTTGATTCCTGTTTCATTCTCAGAGGTAAAGTCATTGTAGGAGATGCATACCGTTGGTGCATGAACTGATCATTTGCAGTTTAAATCCACTTGTTTATGTGATGCAATTAGGGTCAGAATAAGATTTTTTAAAAACGCCCGTTACTCTTCCGTAATTCCGTAATAAATAAAAACTTCGTCACCTTCAGCAAGATTAAACTGCCTGTTATACTGAAGAGCAAAATGACAGATTTTTTTCCGTTTATCCATCTCCAGGTCTTTGACTTTCTCTCCATCCTTACGGCCGCGGAGGCCCCTGCCGACACGACTGGCCGCTAGAATCCGCCTCACCGTCAGAACATTGAGCAGCAATATCAGAAAGACCGGGAGGAAACGGGTTAAAATGCGATCAAATGAGTCAAATGGTTCCCATGCTGGTGAAGATAGGAACCTATTTGTAATTCTACAGCCGAAGTCTGCACCATTAATAAACCTACTAGGCCTATAAACACAGTACCAAGAGGCTGTGACAAGGAAACTCAGCAGGCTGGCCATCGTTATCAATATCATCGTGCAATATTTCGATTTCAGCTTTTCAAAACAAATGGCCACCAATCGATTGAATGTGAAAGCGACCATCAGCCCGACAGAAGTATTCGTGGCCGCAACAAGCAGAACGATGGTGATTCTGCAAACGTGAGTGACGTTCACGAATGAAAGCGGAAAGGAATTCCGAGCAGTCCACCTCCATCATGGATCGGTGAGAAGGACCAGGAGATCGGACGCTGCCATGGCCTTCAAATAGCTAGTGACGCACTTGGAGAGATCGCACTTTCCCCGGCAGAGGATCGCAATTGTCACCGAGCTAACTGTAAAAGAGAGAATGAGGGAATAATCAGGGCTTGCTGATTAGGAACAGAGAAAGAGGAAGGGTATTTCGAGTCCCGGCAAAAAATAAACTTCAGTTGACAGAAGGATGACTTTCTCTGACCCTTAAGTCAATATAAAGCTTAATGATCCTCTTTCAATGGAGTGAAAGGCTCTTGCCGTAACACCATTACGCCAGATGTTCAATCTCACTCTTGTATGCTGATTCGTCGCCAGCTTTGATTTGGACAACGACAGTGGCGTCGTTAGTAAGCTTAAATATGGCTTTGGAGCTAACCTCACCTTCATCGTCACAACGATAAAAAGAGTAGAACAGGGAGCTGAGCATACACCTGTGATACGCCTGTGCTGATGAAGTTTGAGAAGGAAATTTTGTCAATCGGAAATGACTGGGATCTGCAAAGGTTCCTCCATGTTTTGACGGTGAAAGCGAAGAGTGAACGCATTGAGCGAAGCCTTGCTGTCATCTTTGCCCATTGTTTTCACTTTGTAAGAGGTAATAACTTTCAGCTCCTGGCAAAAGTATCGAGCACCCTTTAGTGACTCCGTCACGGTGGGCCCAAGGAGGACTGGAAGCAGCTGTGGAAGAATCTCAGGATCCCCAGGAAGAGAAGGAATCAAGAGGTTAAACGTCGGAATTGGAGCCTAGGAGGAACGAGTGAACGACACAACCAGGCAATTCATCCCCTCCAACACAATGACCCTATCCGGGTCCTGAATGTGAGTTCTCTTTAAGTGATCGTGGATTCCGGATAACATGTGTCTGTCACAAATAGCTTAGAAAGATTATGCCAAAGACACATGAGTTTAACACTCTAGTTAATATATAGTTACGTCATGTAACTTGTAAACAAGGCATGTGAATTGGAAACATTGCATTTCGTTCTGAAGCAGAGCAGGATCTTTTAGCTCAGAAGCATTGCATTGTATTTGAATGCATAGGAAGACCACATAGCTCTGGAAAATTGCATTTAACTCGGAAATATAGCATATAACACGCAGCAAAACAATAGGTAGTAGACTTTTCGAGCCCTGTGAACCCAAACACCCAGGGGAAAAGCCTTGATCACAGACTGGAGAATTTCAGCATCTTCATTGGTTCGATAGGACAGCATGATCTTTCAGTCCTGTTGCGCTTACGTTGGACTGGACCCAGGTGAGGAGGCACCGCAGGATCCCCAGGAAGAGACGGAAACCAGGGTTTAAATGTCGAATCAGAGCTTTGGAGGGGCCACTGAGCGTCACCACGAGTTAATTCATCCTCTCCGACACAAGGACTTCAATCGGGCACTCAATGAGAGCTCTCTTTAAATACGGGAAACCTGTGCCAGCCTCTACTCACATGAGAAGACTAATCCGAAAGCACGGAGAGTAACAACTCTAATTAAGATATTGATTAGTAACTTCACGTGTTAAAAACCCTCATAGCACAACGCTGTACAGCAAGCCGAAGGGCTAATGACAGATTTATCTTTGGTCCTGATTTGCTATTTCGTTTGCGAGGTGGCTTTCCGCAGATTTTGCCTGGAACTCTTGTCTTTACCTTAATCGCCAGGTGTGAATACGACAGATCAGGCCCTCCGCAGATGGTGGATCTCAATACACGGCTCCTGTTTGTGGAAGGCACACTCAGCTCCAAATAATAACGTCAACTGCTCAGTGGCGGGTCGATATCATACCTCGGCTAAATGTATAACCACAGATAAATGTAGCTGAATTGTCATAATTCTATGAATCAATTTACTTGTATAAATCTTTTTGAAGGGGATAATTGGCGCATGCAGAGATCCGTGCAAACGGAATACGCAACCGAAGTTAAAATGCAAATAACAGCCAGGCTTCAACTCAACTAACCATAAGCTTCCTTTGTAAATGCGTAAAAAATTAGTAATTTATTAACGTGAACATTACCCATGTCCACACCGCCATCTACAATAAACCTCCAGCAGTCCGGTTACCGCAGTGTAACAGTCAGCGTGACACTATTCAAGCGCAAGGCGTCAGAGTTCGGATTTATCAGCTTTAACCGAGAAAATATATTGTGCAAGCAGCTTACCCGTAGAAAATCAGCAACAAGGACAAAGCGGCTCGCTGTATTTGGCAAGCATTATCACCCCACACCAGACATTAACTGTGCAACAGCCCATTCCATACATTAGAAAAAAATATCACGAATGCTGAGAGGGGTCAGGATACCGAGCTGAAACGTGAAACGGGTTAAGAATCAAGTGCCGGTGCATCACTTTCAGATCATTTTCCAAAGCATGTAAGGTTTGTTGCCAGTCGGCAGTTAAATTTCTTTCCTCCATTTGATGAGGCCCAGGTTGCCAAATACTTGCAGCGTTTTGAGAAGTTTGCCTAGAGCGTATGGTGGCCAAGAGAGTATTGGAGTCTTATGTTGCAGAGTGTAATTAAAGGCTCATTAGGCTCATTCTGCACTATCAATTGAAGATGCAGCTGAATATGAGACAGTAAAGCAGGCTTTGCTTAAAGCGTATAAACTAGTTCCAAAGGCCTATAGGACAAGCTTTAGGAATTTGAGAAAATCTGTGAGCCAGACAAATGTGGAATTTGCTTACGAAATGTCTGTGTGTTTTGAACGTTGGTGCATATCTAAAAATGTGAATGATGATTATGACAATTTGAAAGAGTTGGTTTTAATTGAAAAGTTTAAAAGCTGCATTCATTATGATATTTAGACGAGAAGGATGCTGCAACTTTGCAGGAGGTTGCTAAGCTAGCAGATGAGTTTGTTCTAACCCAAATGTCTCAGTTCGTCCCAAGTAAGAACTTTCAGAAAAATAGCATAGATCATCAGGGTAAACCGGAAATCACATCAGGGAATAGAGACAAATATAAAGATGAAGGAAAGCAACTAAAGGAGAAATGTTCTGGTCTTGTTTATCACTATTACCATAAACCTTGTCATGTTATGGTTAATTGTTTTCTCCTTGTGTTTGGGCGCCAGGTTCGAGGTCCTTTGGCATTGTTAATGGAGCAATGGATCAACAATGACTTGCATATAAATCTGTTGGACTATGTTCAAAAAGTTCTAAGACAGGTCGTAAAGGGCTTGCAACCCTGTAAGGGAAGACTTAAAATCTCCTCAGAGTAAAATAATAATATTGTACTCTGGTGTGATATGAAAGCCAAAGTTAGACCATTTAAGACAGGAGATAACGTGCTCGTTCTTTTCCCTGCGCAGACAAATACTCCACAGGGCATATTCCATGGTCCCTATGAAATTGTGCCTAAGGTCAATGATGTGGATTAAGTAGTCAAAGTACCAGATAGAAGGAGACCAACATGGCTGTATCACATAAATCTATCACTTAAACCTGATTAATTTGTACCATGAAATGCCGACTGCAGCTGTGGCGGTTGCTGTGAATCCGGGCGAATCTCGGCTCTCTGAAGGTTTAATGGATGATCCTTCTAAGACCGATTTTAAACCAGATATTGTTCCGGCTAGATTGCCAAATTACAGCATTTTAGAAAACTTCGATGGAAACCTGGCTCATTTAAACCACAGCAGCAGCAACAAATGAAGCAGTTGATCATGACATTTCTGGATTTGTTCCGTGATGATCCAAAAAGAACAGCAGTGGTCTCACATAATGTAGACGTTGGTGATGCCAGACCTGTATAGCATCATCCGTATCTCATGAATGTTGGAAAATGTAAACTTGCTGATCAGGAAATTGTGCATAAGTTAGCAAATGGTATGATTAGGCATTCTGCCTCTGAATGGAGATCACCTTGTGTCGTTATATCTAAATCAGATGTTAGTATCAGGTTTCGCACTGATTACAGAAAGGTGAACGCTATAACAAAAACAGATGCTTATCCAATCCATAGATTGGATCAATGCGTAGACAAGGATACAGGTAGAGAAATCTCTGCTTTTGTAACGCCTTCTGGGTTGTTTGAATACCATGTTCTTCCAGTTGGAATGTGAATGTTCCGGGAACATTTCAGAGTATGATTAATACTGTAATTCAGAGATTAGAACACGCAGACGCCATGTGTTGATGACATGGTCACACGAAATGATATATGGGAGCCCATATCTCTGCAGTGTAAAAGCTGCTTGAAAGGCTATCGAAGGCCAATCATATTAAGCTAAGGCCAACGTAGCTAAGAGTGAATTTGGCCGTGCCACTGTGACCTATCTTAATTACGTTGTAGGTCAGGGCAGGTTGGTTCCTGCTCAGGCAAACTTTCAGGTGACCGCTGAGTTACCCATTCCAGCCGGGTAGAAGGATTTCAGAAGACTCTTGGGAATGGTCGGATATTATGGCAAGTTCTGTAAGAATTTTGCTGATATTGCCCTCCCTTTAACTAACATCCTGAAGCAGGGTGAAAAAATTGATGAACAGAGCCTTGTCAGGAGGCCATCTTATGTCGGAAACCTGTGCTCAGGTCACCTGACTTTGCAAAGCCATTTTCCTTAGCAGTGGATGTCAGTGATGAAGCTACAGGAGTAGTGTTACTGCAAAGAGATGATTATGACGATATTAAACATCTTGTGACCTGCTTTAGAAGAAATTACATAAGCATCAAAGGAATTATTCCACCATGAAGAGTTATTGTCACTTATTTTGGCTTTGCAGAATTTAATGTTTATGTTTGCAGAGCTCAGAAGCCACTTCTTGTTTATACAGATCATAATCCATTGGTGTTCTTGAGAACGTTGAAAAACAAGATTAGAAAGTTATTGAATTGGAGCTTGATTTTACTAGAGTATGATCTCACGATGACTCACATTAAAGACAAGGATGATATAATTGCCGATTGTCTTTCTAGGTGTTAAGCTTGCAATGCATTTTTGATATGGGAAGGTTATTTAATATTTGTATAAGCTCTTATAATATGTTATATCATTCAGTAGTGAGCTATATGGAAATTGAACATGTACTGTTTCACGTTATTGTAGTTTGGAGTTAAAATCTGCTCTTACAGAGCAAAATACTCCTTTCTTTGTGGGAGGTGTTACGTTAAAACATTATTTTTTGACTGCAAGCGTCATTTTAATCGCCTGGACGAGGCGGGTGGATGACGTCATGATAAAATGCGGACAGGTTTCTGGTACATTTGGCAGAGAAGGAGCAGTGGACTGCAAGGTACCAGCAGGAGAGAGCCGGGTGAATATGGTTGAAGAAGTCGCTATAGCAGTGGATTCCATGTCCAGAGGATTGAGATAATCAGCGGCACACAGTGCATATTGGACTTTACATGATCCATACTTGGATTTCTTGTGTATTCCTGTTTCCATGTATTTCTGGAATCATCTGGATTGACATTTCTGGGACTGTGTTTGACTAACGTTTAAGAAGAACTGTTCCCAAACATGACACCGTTTGTGAGCAACAAATGCAAACAGGGTTAAGTTTTTATTAAGGGGAATAATTTGTTTAGATGTCTATATTCTGCATAGATAATGAAATATAGCTGTTTAACAATAAAATGAGTCTGTGGTCTATTGCTGCTGGCACATAACATAAGGGAGAATAAATGCTTTGCATAGGCAAGGTTATAGGCATTCGCATTACACAGAGAAGCGACGAATGCTCTCTCAGCGATAATATGGGCTGGCCCTCTCACTTGATGCCTTGCAAGGATACCAGATTTTAAAAAAAGATTACTATTCCCAGGATAATTGTCTGCCTTTGAATACCCCGCAATCGTGTCAACAACTTCATTATTTCCGAGTGCAAACATTAGTGAAAATAACGTATCAACTTTGAAGTCATACTTCAAGGACGTGGCCATCTGGTTTAACCGTTTTTTTTTCAGACGACACTGGCAGGACAGATCCTTGTGACATGGTAATAGAAAGGTTTTTGTGTTAATATTTCCAACTGATATATTCATATCTGCTGCCAACTTATTGATATTTGATAATGATCGCCCGTAGATTCCAGGGCGAAAGAAAAATATCATCACTTCACTGTATAGAACATAGAACATTAGAAAATCTACAGCTCATTACAAACATTTCGGCCCACAATGTTGTGCAGACCATGTAACCTACACTAGAAACTGCCTGGCATTTCCCTACTGCATAGCCCTCTATTTTACTAAGCTCAATGTACCTATCTAAGAGTCTTTTAAAACACCCGATTGTATCCGCCTCTACCACAGTCACTGAGAGTGTATTTCACAAACCCACCACTCTTTGTGTGAAAAAACTTACCTCTGACATCCGCCTTGTACCTATTTCTAAGCACATTAAAACTATGTGCCCTCGTGTTATCCAGTTCAGTCCTAGAGACAAAAAAAATCACCCTGGATATCCAAGCGATCAATCCATCTCATCATCCTGTGCATCTCTCTAAGTTCACGTCCCATCCCCCGACCCCCAAGGAAATTAATACAAGTTCACTCAACATATTCCCATAAGACACACTCTACTGTTCAAACAATATCCTTGAAATTCTTCTCTGTACTCTCTCGATAGTATTCTTCATGTAGTGAGGAGAAAAGAACTGTAGACACAGTACTCCAAGTGGCGTCTAAGGTGTTACATAGTTGTAACATTACCTCACGGCTCTTGAACCCAATCCCACTGTTGATTAAGAACAGCAAAATACACTTCTTCATAACAACTGTCAATCTGCACAGCCGCCTTGACTGTTATATGATCTCTCCATGATCTCTCAGATCATCCGCACAGCCAAGAGACTTTCAATTAATATTATATTTTGCGTTCAAATTTGACCTATCAAAATGAACCACTTCACATTTATTTGGGTTGAACACCATCTGCCACTTCCCAGCCCATATTTGCATCCTATTAAAATCCTGTTGTAATCCCTGACAACTCTCCAGTCCACAACATCCCCACTTCGGCGTCATCAGCAAACTTATCAACCCGTACTTCTACTAACTCTTCCAGGTGATTCATATAAATCACAAAGAAGAAATGTTACAAACAGATCGCTGTGGAACACCACTGATCACAAACCTAAATGCAGAATACGAACTATGTACAACTATCCTTTGCCTTCTGTGGGCAAGCCAGTTCTGATCTGCAAGGCGAAAACTCCATTGATCCCATGCCTGCTTACTTATCGAATGAGTCTTGCGTGAGGAACCTTATCAAATGCCTTACTGAAATCCATATACACTGTTTCGATTGTACTGCCTTCATCAATGTGTTTTGTAACATTCTCGAAGAATTCAGTCGGGCTCGTAAGCCTCGAGATAAGCAAGGCAAAGCCATGCTGACTCTCTCTAATCAAATTACGCCTCTCCAAATTATCATAAATACTGCCTTTGAGTATCTTTTCCAACATCTTGCACACCACTGAAGTAAGACTTACTGGTCTATAATTTCCTGGTCTATCACTACTCTCGTTCCTGAACAAGAGAACAGCATTTGCAACCCTCCAATCCTCTGGTACTATTCCCATCCTTAATAGTGACGGAAAGAGCACGGCCAGAGGCTAAAAAATCTTCCCCCACTCTCCAATAGCCTGGGGTATATCTTGTCCAGATCAAGCGAATTATCTAACAATGCATTTTAAATGATCCAGCACACCCTCTTTGTTATTATCTATACGCTCAAGCGTTTCAGTTCATTGTAAGTCATCTCTCCAATTACCAATGTCCTTTTCCTTGGTGAGTACTGAAGCAACATATTCAGTAAATTCCTCATCTGCGACCTCCGACGGTATGCACACGTTTCCACTATTGCTCCTGATTGGTCCTATGCTCACACGACTCATTATCTTACTCTTCACCTACTTGAAGAATGCCTTCCTTACCCTGCCACAATGGAATATACCCTACCGTATGCAAAATGTCTTTGGTGTTCCCTGAACATTTGCCACATTTCTGCCTTGTATTTCGCTGAGAACATCTGCTTCCAATTTATGCCCCCATGTTTCTGCTTTATAGCATCGTATTTCCCCCTACCACAACTATATGCTTTCGCCAATTGTCTGTTCCTATCTGTCTTCAGCGCCATGGCATAGGAGACAGTGTTGCGATCACTGCCTCCAAAATAATCTCTCTCCGCGAGATCTGACACTTGATCATATTGATTTCCGAATACAAGATCAGGTAGAGCTTCTCCTTCCGTTGGCTGATTTATTATTGCGTCAGGAAACCTTCTTGAACACACTTAACGAAATGCAGCCCGTCGAAACACCTTGCTCTGAGGACATGCCAGACAATATTAGGAAAGTTAAAATCACTGATCTCAATATCCGTATTATTATTGGACCTTTCCAGAGTCGGCCTCCCTATATCCTTCTTGATGTCTCTTTTACTATTGTGGGGAGAGAAGGTGGGTATAAAGACTCCCGGGAGAGCTATTGCCGCTTTCCTTTTTCAGAGTTCCACCTGCACTGCCTCAATCGTCAATCCCCACGTGACTTCCTCCGTTTCTGCAGCCGTGATGCTACCCTTGATTAGCAATGCCATGCACACACCTCTTTCGCCTCCCTCCCTGTCCTTTATGAAACATCTAAACATTCCCCATAAAGTCAGAGTTCCAAGTATTGATCCACGCTCTAAGATGTTCCGATTCGTTTAAGATTCTCCTTGCATTAAAATAGACACATCTCAACCCCTCTGGCTGAGTTCAACTTTTCTCGAGCATCCACCTATCCTTCTTCCCAAACTCCCTACAAGCTGCTCTACTTATGCCCCAACTTGTCTTTCCTCTGCATCTACCCAGCCTCCTGTAAATCGTGTTAAAACCATCGCCAATACCATTTCAAAACCTCCCCCCCCCCCAGGATATTGGATACCTTCGATTTCAGGTGCAAACCTTCCCATTTGTGCAGGTCACCCATTCCCAAGAAAAATATCCAATAACTTTATACTTTTGCGCTTGCATCAGCTCCTCAGCCACTCATTCTCTACAGTTTCAGTGGACTGCGAGTTTCTCATACCAGGTTTTGTTGAGGCACTTTCTCAAATTTAATATTAGAACATTTTCTGTATAGTGCAAGTCGATGGTCCAGGAAGAACAGGATTAATGTTCACAGCTCTAATATATTACTGTCGCTGATTGAGTTTTTAGCAGCGGAAGATGGCCAACGCAGGGAACTGGAAGTCATATACAAGTTGTTATCCACAGAAATGTTAAGGGTTCCAGAGCAGCAAATGTTCTTTTTTTGTCTTTTTTTTCAGAAGCAGTCTCGAGTTGCAGTAACGTTGTTGTAGATAAATTGTAGCTGCACTAGTCCTTCAAAACCCGGGGCATTGTGACAATTGCCATGAAATTGGACGTGGCCACTCAGAGGCAACAACAGAGCTCTATCAAGGAGTATTTCTCGCGGGTCGTCGGCGGTGATTTAAAAAGAGAACTTTTAGGGAGTTTGACCATTGTACAATCAGTGCCGTCAACAGAACTGGACGAACTAAATCAAAGTACAGAAGGGCGAAACGGAGCAGCCATTTGCGAGAGTTAAAGCGAAAGGCTTTGGCTCGGAAGAGGCGTTGGCTCTGGGTAAAGCGTCTGGTCAGGCTTCCTTTTTGTTCTTCCCTTTCTTACTGTGCCATTTGAGTAAATGTGGTGTCATCTTCGTGCCGGATGTTGGAGTGTTGGTCCACCCAATGTCTCCCGGGACGCTACAACTGCCTGAGGTTCAACTGGTGCTGCTCCCTGAAGACCCTGTTAGATATCTGGATCACAACTGGATTACTCCGGCTCGTACTGGAGAATGAGGGTACGATTGATCAAAGTTACGTTGAGGTGGTTTTAGAGTCCAGTCTGGAGCCCGCCTTCTGGCTCTCGCTCTGGTCTGAGGACTCCGGACTCCAGGCCTTGCAGCCAGCCCTCCTGTCACCCGGAGCCATTGGATCATCTTGGCTTAAGCAAGTACACCTGTCGCCTGTTAGGGGGCAGGTTGTATCCTGTTCTGTCCGGATTCTGACCTGCTCCATTCCCTGTTTACCCTGCCCGGATTCTGACTTGCTCTGTATCGGTTCTGTCCAGGTTCACCTTGTTTTCCTGCTTCTCTCGTGTGCGCTGGTCGTGCTGTTCCGCCGTGTTCGCCTTGCCCGCGCTGTCGCGCTTCTTGCTTGCTTCTCTCTATTTACCGGTGTATACCGGATGTCCTGCTGCACACATTGGACCAAGCTCCTTTTTGTTCCCTTGCCACCGTCGGGTAAGCCAGGCCGTCGCCGTGACCCCTCGGGTGGTTCTGTCCTTTTCTTGCCTTGCTTCTATCGGGTAAGCCAGGCCGTCGCCGTTACCCGTCGGGCTGTCCTGTCCCTCTCTGTCCCTTGCATCCGTCTGGTAAGCCAGGCCGTCGCTGTTACCCCTCGGGTGGTTCTGTCCCTTCCTGTCCCTTTCCTCCGTCGGGGGAGCCAGGACGTCTGCCGTCGCCCGGCGGGGGGGGGGGGGGAGACACTATCCCCTTCCTACCCCTCACCTCAGATGGGTTGTGCTCCGCACTGCCTAGGTATCCGCGCCTTACTCAGGCCTCCGTGTGTCCGCCTGGGAGGCGGTCCTTCCCAGGATGCGGCCCGCCCTGAGGACTCCTACCCTTTCCTCCACTCGTTTCCGATGGGCTGTGCCCCACGCCTTTCCAGGCCTCCGCGTTTCTGCCTGGGATGCGGCCCTTCCCGGGATCCACGAGGCCCACCCTGAGGACTCCGACCCTTTCCACACATTGCTCCCTACGGGTTGCGCCCGCGCCAGCCCAGGTGTTCCGCGTCTTGCCTGGGCCTGGGAGGCGGCCCTGCCCAGGAGTTATGCGCCGCCGCAGGGAGCTCTCCTGCCTGGCCTGAAATCTGGGATCCTCCTGACTCGCCTGTGCTCTGGGATCATCCTGCCTCGCCTGAAATCTGGGATCCTGCTCCTTCTGCCTGAACTCTGGAATCCTGCTCTGCCTGCCTGCTCCTTCTGCATCACCTGAACTCTGCAATGATGTTCTGCTTGCCTGCTCCGCTTGGCTCGTCAGAAATCTGGAATCCTGCTCCGATTGCCTGAACTCTGGGATTCTGCCCTACCTGCCTGACCTCCGGAATCCAGCCCCGCCTACATTACCCCTTGCATACCATGGCATCCTCTTCATGTCCTACCCCTAGTACTTCAGTGCCTGCGTCCTGCATTTGAGTCCATTCCATGTCCGCTCGTGAAAAGTAGTCGCACCGAAGTTTCCCGAGGGGAGTAGCTCGGGGACTGTCAGGAGAAGTGGAAATTGCAGATAGGGCAGCGCCTCCCTTCGGTCATTCTCCTCAAAAACAAGTATACCGCTTTCGATACGTTTTTGGAGGGTGACTTCCCGGGAAAATGACAGGACGACCGGGTTGCAGACACTGAGCTTGTCTCCGCGGTGCAGAAAAAGGAAAGAGAACGAAGAAGGGAGCGATAGGGGACCCAATTGGGAAGGGAACAGATAGGATATTCTGTGGATGTGAACGGGACAACCAGATGGTATGCTTGCCACCCAGAAGCCAAAGTCAGGATGACTCAGATCGCTTCCGCAACATTTTGTTGGCGGTGATTTGGGAGCCAGGTGCCTTTGTACATATTGGTGCAGGGGCGAGGGCGTCAGGTTCTTGGAGAATTTGATTTTTGCTGTGTCTGAGTTTCCCCAGAACCGTTGGCATCTGCTCGGTGGGGAAAGACGGCCCATGATACTGTGGAGTCAGTGGACGGTTGGGACCGGGTGGGGCGCATATCGGAACGATAGCAGTTGGTATATGGACGTGTGGATGGTAGACGTGTGGATGCAGTGCAAGGAGGGGCTGTATGTAGTGGCAGCCAGTGTTGTTTATCCATGTGTTGAACTGGAGGGTGGAGGTGGGAGAAGGAGAAGCGTTGGTGCTCGGTACCTGGACTGGTGTGCGCAGGGGATGAGGTGGGTGAACAGCAGGGCAAGTGTCAAACCCATTGAAGAATTGGTTGAATTCATTAACCCATTCACGCCCGCATTTCGAGGCTCCACAACTCGGCTGAGTGAAGCCGGTGATGTTCTTCATGACAATCCAAAGATTCCGTGTACTGCTCTACCCAGGGTTGCACTCCCATTCTTTCCTGTAATCCTCCTTAGCGAATACGACTTCTATCATTACTGTTAATATTACCATGTCTACTACTATCATTAAAAGAACAATGTTATAACAACTGTGCTATAATGTTCTAATTACAACCGCTAATTTTACCACTATAACTGCTACTATTAATTGTCAGTGGTATTACTAATATTATGACTACTACGAATACTATATATACGATTATGAACAGGACCATGAGAACTATGGCTGATATTACTGCTTCTACTAGTTGCTAATAGAATTCCCCACAGTCAACTTTATTCCCTAAAGTAATTCCATTGCCCTACATTCTACCCAGAGCTTTGTCGCAGTCACCAAACTCATCCGACTGCTCCGCTCGCTCTCAGCTGCCCTGTGTCTGAAGGCGAAGTAAACTCACTGCGTCATTCTTGCTATAATCCCGTGCACCCTCCAAACGAATCACACTGCCCCAATTTCTCTATCCACAGCTCTGTGTCAGTTCCTGAAATTATCCCGCTGCTCCTCTCTTGTCACAGCTCTGTGGCTATCCCCAAATAAGCAACATTGCTTTAATCCTTCCCTACAATCCCGTTTCAATCTACAAACTGATCCGACTGCCTTATTAGCCCCACAGCAACGTGCTGTTCCTGCGCTAATCCCACTGAATCATTCTTGCCACGGACTAGTGTCACCCACCAAATGAGCCGCAATGCACCACTCTTTCCTCACATCCTGAACGAATCCCATAGCTCCACTAGCTCGCCACAGACCTGTGCCGATGCCCAAAGAAGCACAATTCACTGCACTCTCACTCTCCGATGATTCAATCACTCCGTCACCAACTTTAATTCTCTTCCTTTTTCTGTAAAATTCTCTACCACGAAACATTCCGGAGGTCTGCTCCGAATCAGTGCTGAAAAAACAATATAAGTTGCCATAGGCTCAATTTCTTTTCAGCTGTCTTCTTTAATATATATTCCTAAAGGTACTCTCCCCTCATTAATGTTTCATTATCAGGGGTAAAGCCATTCTGGGAGTTACACACCGATGAAAAATAAATATTTCTGTTCTATCTAAGATTTAACAAATTTAGAAAGTATATTTAAAGGGTATTTTACCCAGTTCCTCAGCTCCTCTCGGAATCTCCTTTGTGTTAAGATGTAAATACACGTGTTGGTGCAGGAACTGAGAATTTGCAGCATAAATGCACTTGTTTGAGCGATATAATTTGGATCAGAATAAGATACAATATAAATGCCGGCTACCCGTCTGTAAATGTTGAACACAACCTTCGTCACCCACAGCAAGATGAAACTGCCCGTTAAACTGAAGAGCAAAACAACAGATTTTCTTCGTTTATCCATCTCTGGGTCTTTGTCGTTCTCTTCAACCTTGCGGCCGCGAAGGCCCCTGCGGACACGATTGGCCGCTAGAATCCGCCTGACCGTCAGAACATTGAGCAGCAATACCAGAAAGAACGGGAGGAAAGGGGTTAAAATGCGATCAACCAAGTCAAATGCTTCCCATGCTGGTGAGTATATGAAACTATTAGTAATAACACAGCCGAAAGGTACACCGTCAACAAATCTACTAGGCCTATAAACAAAGTACCAAGGGGCTGTGACAAGGAAACTCAGCACGCTGACCATCGTTATAACCGCTGCCGCTGTTCTCTCCGTGCAATATTTCAGTTTCAGTTTCTCAAAACAAATGGCCACAGATCGATCGAACGTGAAAGCGACCGTCAGCCAGACCGAGATATTTGTGGCCGCAGCAAGCAAGACGATGCCGACTCTGCAAACGTGAGTGATGTTCAAGAATGAAAGCGGGAAGTAAATCCGAGCAGTCCATCTCAATAAGGGATCAGTGAGAACGACCAGGAGATCGGACGCCGCCATGGCTACCAAATAGCGAGTGATGCACTTGGAGAGACCGCATTTCCCCCGACAGAGGATCACAATTGCCACCAAGTTAACTGTAAAAGAGAGAATATCACCCTACTACTTGTTGGAAAACTATATGTTTTAAGTTAAAATCATACGCCTTGCAACCAATCACCACTCGATCAGATGACCACAGTATACTTACTAAAGAGAGGAAATGATGCGGTAAGGCTGTAAAAGGATGTACAAAACATCTAATACTAGCTTCTGTAATACAACCTCAAGTCGGGAGGAAATACAGAAATCTTTTAAGGTGTTGACATATATTGACTGTTGATTCTGTCCCACTCTCATAGTTAATAGTCTAATAAATGTATAAATAAATGTAAACTGCATGAATATTTGTGAAATTCGGACATCTCACGAAGTATTGTCAATAATTTGGAAACAAAAATTATAACCACCATCAACGAAATAAATCCAGACATCTTTTGTTTCAGGGCGAACGTCTAATCCAACAAGAGCTTTAAACCCGCGCTCTAATTCACTGAACTGAACTAAAATAGGATATAAAATCAGAAACAATCAAACGAACTTTTCCGTGACACTACTTCTATATATGGATGATTTGAAATTGTACATCCTTTATTGTACACCCTTTCCTCAGTAAAGTTAAAGTAGTTAATTCAAAGTGTAGAACTATTTTGGAAAGATATAAACATGGACCGAGCAGAGCGTATAACAGAGCAACAGAATAAATTAAGGACAACAGATCAATATGAAACACGTAAGTATCTGGAATATCAGAAGCAAAGAAAATAAACATCATGTGATAAAAGGAACGAAGCTTCGGAAAAAATTGTTTGACTCCTTTAGAAAATCTGCATAAAGAGGTCGCAATGTAAACATATAATAAAAGCACTAAACACTTTAATTATACCCAGACTAGTGTATTCTTTTCCGCTTTCTCCAAATACTTAAGGACAGTTCATGCTGTGCAGAGAATAAAACGCTGCCAATGTCAGGTCTAGATTTTCTGTGGAATATGGCATGAAATTTAACTTAAACAAGGAGCGGTGTTTCGCAGGAAACCTGTGTAAGATAACAGACCATTCCGTCAAAACGTCAACACCCGGGTCTAAATACGCCATCCCACGTACTTAATTTTGAGCTGTAACATAGATGTCGTGTCAGCAACTTACTGGGAACTCCAACCGCCGAAATCAAGGGATAATAAATACTTTGGACACGCAAGGTTATTGGCATTCCCATAATTGAGAGAAGCGGTGAATTTCTGAAGCGCTGTCACCGACGGCTTAGACCGGCACTCTGACACGATGCTTTGCAGAAGTACCGGGTTTATAATGGGATTGCGATTCCCATGATGACGCTCTGTCATTAGTTACTCATCCTTACTGTCGTGTCAACAATCTTATTATTTCTGAGTACTGACCGTGGTGAAAACAACTCAGCTTGATTCTTATTGTCATACTGTCATTAAAAATGCTTGCGCGTTTGTACACCGTTTTACCAGTACAGCTAACTTCTATATTTAACAGAAATGACATGGCCATCCTGGATTTGTACTGTTACGGATTCAGAAACAATAAATATATAAGTGAGGCAGGGTTTTTTTATAACAAATAAAACATTCATTAAACACTAAAAAAAACAAACCCCAAAGTAAACACACAGCTAATGCAACTGGAAATCAGCTGCTGTGCATCAGCTTAAATAGTTCTAAAAGGGATATAGCGAAAACTGTTCTTAAAGCGATGTTGCAAAAACTGTTCTTCAAAGTAGTAATGCGAAAGTTCAAAATCCTTCCAGCCCATTAAAGGAGAGATTTTTTTTTAGACGATTTCAATTCTCTTTCACGTCGTGCTGTTGCTGTTCCCAGTCGAAGATGAAAACGAAATTACGAAGATGAAAACGAAACGGCTTAAAGACACTGACCTTTCCTTGGCAAAACTGTACCAAACCCTTTCTGATATTATTGCAGCGGTTAGCACGAACACAGCCAAAAATTCTTTCTGAATGAGGATCAAACAAGGTCAAACCTGTTTCACCGTCGAATTCGACTTTCCTCGATCTTTTTGCTGCTGAACTCCGATCTTCAATCTCCACTGACTTTTAACTGGCAGTATTGTAAACAAACTGCCGACAATGTCATTTTAAACTTTAGGCATTAAATAAAACTCCACCTTTCAACCAAACTGCGTCATAATATTGGACCACGCAGTAGCATGGAGTCAAAATGGCAAATCCAGGCACGAACTGCCCCCCCCCCCCCCACACACACACACACAGAGGGTTCCTTCTTTTTACACTCTATTTAAAAAAACTGTCACATTACCTCTACTGGCGGGAAATGACGTCACTCTACCATCATAAGACCATTACCTTAAGTCCAGTATAGCTTCAACACCACTGTCACCTGACAAGTGCAAGATACCCACGGGTACGTAACAGTACAAAATTGCGTAACAGTGAAAGCCACATGTGAACGGCATTGAGTTCCGTGTACTTTTGCTACGCCCGCTCTTCCCTATTAGATACAGCAGGGACATTATTCGGAGAGCGCCTGTTGTATAGCATCAAACAACTTACACAAAATGCTGGTAGAACACAGCAGGCCAGGCAGCATCTATATTGTCGACGCTTCGGGCCGAGAACCTCCGTCTCGACCTGATGAAAGGTCTCGGCCCGAATGGTCGACAGTGTTTCTCCTTATGGATGCTACCTGGCCTGCTGTGTTCCACCAGCATTTTGTGCGTGTTGCTTAAATTTCCAGCATCTGCAGAATTCCTGGTGTTTGTCGTATAAAATCTCGGTTTTATTCTGAATTATTCCTCATCTTTTTATTGTTTGCACGTTCTTCCTGTGACTCCGGGATTCCTGCCATGCTGTTCATCGGATACTGCTGAAATGGTGGGATTTTCACGCCCAGCAGTCTCCAAAGCATGCCCAGAATGGTGAGAAAAAAAAACAAACAAACAAGCAGTGCTGTGGACCGATACGCCTCGGCAATGAGACATGTCAGAGCAGAATGGCCAGACTGCTTCAAGCTGACAGCATGGCGACTATAACTCCAGGAAACAAGTGTTACAACAGTGGTGTACTCTGTCTGTACAACTTAACCAGGATATAAACAGAGTAGATTCCCGTTAATTAGGACAAATCGGAAACACTACATTTTGGCCCAGTTAAGTGCTTGCCCCAATTAACATTTTTATGGAGATAGTTTAAAAGACATAAAAAAGTAAACTACTGTTTAACTGGGTAAGTAATTATGTATTTCAATGAAATAAATTTGAAAACCGTCAGTACTGCTACAGAACTAGAAAACTATGTCTGAAAAATGCTACCGAAAAATTCATTGTTCAAAGACTCGATCAAAAATTACAGAGTGAAGCCAACATTTAATATTTCAGACAGGCTCTCTCTCAACAGCGATCAGGAGAAAGCTGCTCCTCCAACACCGTTAGTGGGAGACCAGCAGCTCACTGTCCCGATATTGCAATTTTCCTCTTGGCTTCCCCAACGACCTCGACTCGAGGACGAATGTGCCCCGTTTTATACCCACGGGTTATCGTAGCTGACTCAGTTGATTTCATCGACGAAGGTTACCCGTGAACGAAAGGAAGCTCAGAGCTGATAATGCTAATAGCATGTAATTAAACGTTTAGCCAAGTCACATTGTATCTTAGTTACCTGACTGGGTCAGATATACATTCAAATAATTTGCGTATCTAATTGAGCCCTAAAAGCAGTGATTGAGTTTGGTTCCTGTACTGACTCTGTTGGCGAATTCAAAACGGATGATTTTCTTCCTTTATCTCCGTTAAATGGTCTCAGTTGTAAGTGGACTTGCTGCAGTCGCAGGCTGTGATGCTGAAGGGCGACTCTGAATGTTGGCAGTATCTTATTAAGATTTCCTGGTTGCTGACCGCCTATTCAGCAGTACACCACTAGCGATTCTCTTACTGCTGCGCACAGCGACAGCTCTAGGCATTCCCTGGTGATCCCTTGGCAGCAGCCATACCACTGTATTCCGTAGATATGTCTCCCTTTCTAACGCGAAACGATGTTAATTTTATCCCGATAGCGAGGTTTTAATTACAGTCGCCCATAACGTGAAGTGCAGGCGATGAGCAGAGCACTGCCCAATCTGGGTACAGGCGGGCGTTTATTAAGGAGGATGATGATAATGATGATGATGATGATGATGATGATGATTATTTTCATTTGTCTTTGCACAGTTTGTTGTCTTTTGCACATTAGTCGTTTGTCCGTTCTGCTTGGTGCAGCCATTCATTTCTTCTTGTATTGTTCTTGAATTTACTTTGCATGTCCGCATTAAAACGAATATCAAGGTTATTTAAGGCGACGTATACTGTGACTACTTTGAAAATAAATTCAACTTAACTTTGAACATCCCCGACGCACCTTTACCCCTAATATCGCTATGGAATATCAGGCGAGGCTGCCGGTTCCATGGTCGCCTTAACGCTTTAACTTCTGGTTTCCCAGTCAAGAGAATTATCTATCATTATATCGTCGTGAAGGGATCCATAGCTCAATGATTGTTATGTTATTATCCTTCATTGTTTCTCGTCATCTACGTTTCCCTAAACGAGCCATATTCGCACTTCACCATCCAATTGATGTAATTGCAAGGAAGACACAACACCGGCTTATTTCCATTTGGAGTTTGAAGTGACGTGGCATATTGTCAACGACTCGGACGTCTCTATGCATGTACCGTGGAGCGCATTCTAACTGGTTGCATCATCGTCAGATATCTGCAGAATTTGGGAAAAAGCTGCAGAAATTTGTACACTCGCCCAACTCCAGCATGAGCACGTGGCACCACAGGATCGAAAACATCTTCAAAAAGGAGATGAAAGTCATGAAAGTCCTCGATCTCGCAAGAGTCGGAGAGGGAAGTAGTAAAGGCCGGAGAAAAGCCGTTTGCTTTTCTTAACTGATGGGGGAAAAGAGACTAGACTGCGCAAGCGCGCCAAAGCACGCCAAAGGTTTAAAGAAAGACCAACATATACAGCGAATATCGTTGTAGCGGCCATCGTCGGAGTGGAATGAGGCAGAGTGGAATGGCTTTGGCTCAACAGGCTTCGGCGAGAACAGGCAGAGGCGTGGTTTGAACGGGGCAGGACTGCGCAAGCGCGTGAAAGTCGAACAGTGAGGCAGCGGGAGAATTTAAAAAAAACGAGCAGATTAACGGGGCAGGCGATCTAGTAGATGGAGACAGAGTAGGATAGTTTTGGCTCGAGAGACTCCGGCGACCAAAGGCTGAGGACGAGCTTCACTCCAAGTGAGGTAAGGCCGGGTAGGTTCCTTTAATTGATCTAATCAGCTTAGGAGTATGTAATGGAGGCAGCAGTTAGGGCAGTTGTGTGTTCCTTTTGCAGTATGTGGGAAGTCAGAGCAAGCACAATTGTCCCCGATGACTACACCTGTAAAAGGTGCATCCTACTGCAGCTCAAGACAAGCGGTGTTAGGGAACTGGTGTGGGATCTGGATGAACTTCGGATCGTTTGGGAGGCAGAGGCAAAAATACACAGGAGCTTCAGGGAGATAGTCACCCTTACGAGTCCGGATACAAGTAGCTGGGTGATTTTCAGGAGAGGGAAGGGGATTGGGCAGTATGGGCAGAGCACCCCTGTGGCCGTTTCCATCAACAATAAGTACATTCTTCTGGATACTGTTGAAGGGGACGACCTACCAGGGCTAAGTTGCAGAGGTTCCGTCTTTGGCACCCTCAGCTCAGAAGAGACGGAGGGAAAAGAGGAGAACAGTAGTGATAGGTGATTCTATAGTTAGGGGGGCAGATAAGTGCTTCGGTGGAAGACATCAAGAATCCCGAATGGTCTTCACCTTCCCTGGTGCCGGGGGTCCAAGATATCTAGAATCGAGTTCTCAGTATTCTCAACAGAGAGGGTGAGCAGCCGGATGTCGTGGTCCATGTAGGGGCCAATGACGTGGGTAGGAAGAGTGAGGAGGTCCTGAAATGTGAATTTAGGGAGTTAGGCGCCAAGTTAAATGACAGAACCACTAGGACATCAATCTCAGGATTGTTTCCAGTGCCACGAGCAGGCGGGTTTACAAATAGTCAGATCAACACGTGGCTGAAGACATGGTGCAGGAGGGCGGGCTTCAGATTCATAGACAATTGGGCATTTTTCCAGGGATGGTGGGACCTGTTCCGGCGGGACGGTTTGTAACTGAAATAGAGGGGGGGGGAATATTCTTGCAGGTAGGTTTGCTAGAGAGACTCCGGTGGCTTTAAGCTAGATACAAAGGGGGAGGGGAAACAGAGTGTAGGAACAAATGTATGGGAGAAAGAAGAAAAAGAAGATCGTAAAGTTGTTTGCACAGTTAGAGATAAATAGAGAGTAAGATGTGGAGAATTGCTTAAATGCTTTTATTTTAATGCGAGGAATATTGTATGAAAGATGCATGAGCTTAGAGTATGGATTGAAACCTGGAAATATGATGCTGTAGCAATTAGAGAAACATGGTTGCAGGAGGGGTGTGATTGGCAACTAAATATTCCTGGATTTCGTTGCTTTAGGTGTAATAGAATCGAAGGGACAAGAGGGGGAAGTTGCTGCATTGCTTGTCAGTAATAATATTACAGTGATGTTCTGGCAGGACAGATTAAAGGGCTCGTCTATGAAGACTATTTGGGTGGAATTGAGGAATGGGAAAGGTGTAGTAACACTTATAGGGGTGCACTAAATAATAGCTAATGGGGAGCGAGAATTGAAGGAGCAGGTTTGTAAGGAGATAACAGATATTTGTAGGGTTGAGATTATGGAGATTTTAATATTCCACACATAGACTGGGAAGCTCATACAGGAAAAGGTCTGAATGGTTTGGAGTTTGTAAAATGTGTGCAGGGTAGTTTTTTTTTTTTGCAGCAATATATAGAGGTATCAACTAGATGAGGGGCAGTTTTGGATCTGATGTTAGAGAATGAGATAGATCACCTGACGAAGATATTTGTTGAGGAACACTTCGGATCCAGTGATCACAATGCCATTAGTTTCAATATAATTATGGAGAAGGATAGGACCGGACCCAGGGTTGATTTTTTTGGTTGGAGAAAGGGTAACTCTGAGGAGATGCGAAAGGATTTAGAAAGAGTGGATTGGGACAGTTTGTTTTATGGGAAGAATGTAATAGAGAAATGGAGTTCATTTAAAAGTGAAAATTTGAGGTACAGAATCTTTATGTTCCTGTTAGGCTGAAATAAAAGTTTAAAAGTTTGAGAGACCCAAGATTTTCAAGGGATGTTGGAGACTTCGTTCGGAAGAAGAGAGATATCTTCAATAAATATAGGCAGCATGGAGTAAATGAGGTGGTCTAGGAATATAACGAATATAAAGAGAATCTTAGGAAATAAGTTAGAAAAGCTGAAAGAAGATACACGTTTGCTTTGGCAAGTAAGATGGAAATAAATCCAAAGGGTTTCTACAGTTATATTACCAGAAAAAAAATGTAATGAGAGATAAAACTGGTCGCTTAGAGAATCAGAGTGGACAGCTTTGTGTGAAGCAAAAAGAGATAGAGGAGATTTTGACAATTTCTTCTCTTCGGTATTCATTTAGGAGAAGGATATTGAACTGTGCAAGGTAAGGGAAACAAGTAGGGAAGTTATGGAAACTATCATGATTAAACAAGAGGAAGTCCTGGTGCTTTTAAGGAATATACAAGTCGATAAATCTCCGGGTCCTGGCAGGATATTGCTAAGAACCTTGAGGGAAATTATTGTAGAAACAGTAGGGGCTCTGACACAAATATTTGAAATGTCATTAGATACGGGAATGGTGCCGGAGAATTGGTTAATTCCTCAAGTACTTCCATTGTTTAAAAACTGTTCTGAGGCAACCTGGCAATTATAGGCCTTAGAGTCTGATGTCAATGGTGGGCAAATTGATGGAAAGTACTCTTAGAGATGGTTTAAATTACCTGGAACACGGGTTCTGATTAGGAGTACTCACCATGGATATGTGCGTGGAAGGTTATGTTTGGCAAACCTTATTGCATTTTTGGAAGAGTTCACTAGGAAACCTGAAGACGGAAAAGCAGTGGACGTTGTCCATATGGACTTTAGTAAGACTTTTGACAAGGTTCCACACGGATGGTTAGTTCGGAAGTTTCAATCGTCAGGTATTAATATTGAAGTAGTAAAACTGATTCAACTGTGGCTGGATAGGAGATTCCAGAGAGCAGTGGTGGATAACTGTTTGTCAGGACGGAGGCCGGTGACTAGTAGTGTGCCTCAGGGATCTGTGCTAGGTCCAATGCTGCTTGTCATATACATTAAAGATCTGGATGATGGGGTGGTAAATTGGATTAGTAAGTATGCAGATGATACTAAGATAAGTGGCGTTGTGGATAATGACGTAGGCTTTCAAACCTTTCAGAGATATTTAGGCCGTTTAGAAGAGAGGGCTAAAATATAGAAGATGGAGTTTAATGCTGATAAGTGTGTGGTTCTACTCTTTGGTAGGACTAATCAAAATAGGACCTACATGGTAAATGGTAGGGTATTGAAGAATGCAGTAGAACAGAGTGATCTGAGAGTAATGGTGCATAGTACCTGAAGGTGGAATCTCATGAGGGTTGGCAGGAGAAGATCGCTTTTGGTATGCTCGCCTTTATAAATCAGAGCATTGAGCATACGAGTTGGGATGTAATGTTAAAATTGTACAAGGCATTGGTGAGGCTAAATTTGGAGTATTTTGTAGTTCTGGTCATCGAATTATAGGAAATATTTCAAAAAATAGAGTGAGTACAGAAGAGATTTGTCAGAATGTTGCCTAGGCTTCAGCATCTAAGTTACAAAGAAAGGTTGAACAAGTTAGGTCTTCGATCTTAGGAAGATTGAGGGGGGACTTGATAGAGGTATTTAAAATTATGATGGAGATAGATAGAGCTGAGGTGGATAAGCTTTTTCCATTGAGAACAGGAGAGATTCAAACGAGAGGATCTGTGTTGACAGTTAGGCGGCAAAAGTTTAGGGGAACCTCGAGGGGGAACTTCTTTACTCAGAGAGTGGTAGCTGTGTAGAACGAGCTTCCAGTAGAAGTGGTAGAGACTGGTTCTATATTGTCACTTAAAGTAAAATTGGATTGGTATATGGACGGGAAAGGAATGGAGGGTTATGGGTTGAGTGGAGGTCGGTGGTACTAGGTGGGAGTAAGTGTTCGGCTCGGACTAGAAGGGCCGAGATGGCCTATCTCCATGTTGTAATTGTTAAATGGTTATATGGTTATATGGTTATATCAATGAGCTCGTCTCGTTGCTGAAATCAGAGAAAGGTCACAGGAGCCTGACGAAACACCCTCTTTTTTGATGAACGGTATCTACCCTCTTCCATCAGATTTCTTAATGGACAGTAAACCCATGCAACCGCATTACTTTACCTTTTGTCGGTTTTAATATGCTTAGCACTACTTATTGAATTCATTTTTACATATACAATATATTTCTTATTGCAATTTGTTTCTGTCCATTATTATTATGCCTGCGGCTGCCTGCATTTACCTCGCACCTCTTCATCGCTTTCTGCCGTTACAACAGACTCAGCAATCGACCGCTGCAAGACACTGCCTAATTGCACCACAGTTAGCCTCACTCAGGTTTATCGACCGAATCTCTGGGCCTTTCGAATCTCTTTCTAAGGATTTTGTAAATACATAGAATTATAGTCACTAGTGGCAATGTGCTACCATTCTAACAAGTCTGTAACTCGTCGTACCTCGTGGCGAGGATTTGCACCATTCGTAGGGGGTCACGCATTATTGTGTGAAATTGTGTGACATTCCTGGACCACATTTATAACATACAACCCGCACGGGCCTTTAATACTCTGGGTGACACAGTCAAATTAAATCTCCCACTCATACAACCTTGTATCCTTACATCAAAGGCATATCCGGCTGACTGTTTGGTAGGCTACATTATGTTTTACTCGATTATCCTTCTTCTTTTGCCTAAGTGCTAGGTGAGCGCCGTTCGCCGCTTTTTAACGCTGTTTGGTCCAGTGGAAATACCGAGAGTTATTCCTTCATTATGTTAACACTTTCTCACGTATCGATTTAGAAGATCCGTGTGCCATGAAATTGCCGTGTTAAGAAATCCAGGTTTTTAATTTTAATTTGAGATACAGCGCAGACAGGCCCTTCTGGCTCAACGAGCCGTGCCGCTCAGCACCCCAACTGCTTAACCGCAGGCTAATCCAGGGACAACTGACAATGACCAATTCACCTGCCAATCTATACGTCTTCGGACGGTATGAAACCGGAGCACTTAGAGAAAGCTCACAGTTTCTTGGCAAGAGAAGGATTGAACTTCGAACTCCATAGAACTTCGAACTATGTCACAGAGCATGACACACTGACAAAGGAACAAATAGCTTGGAAGATGGCGACCCGAATGCCCGGCTTTCACTGCGCTGGATAGCGAAGATTTTCACAGAAAAGCGGAAAATAGGCAACGTTGCTGCTCTCTGACAGATAATAGATTGATTATATGCCACTTTTAAGAACCAGACAAAATTAAGTCCAGATACAGTTGACAACATAGCAATGAGTAACATATAATATTACCTCCGCTAGGGACAGTCCCAAGCCACCTCTGAAAGGAGGAGAATTGGATATGGGTTTCGGAACACAATCTCGTCAAAATTCCTAGCGACAGAAAAGCCAAAAGAAGCTGCGAAGAGCTCGTCTCTGGGAGAGGACAGATCTTTGCTTAGAAGACGCATGAAGTCGTCCGGAGAAAACAGAAGCCACAGCACTGATTAACTTTCAATAGACCCAGCGCAGAGGATTCTGTCGAGCTGCTGTTGGTGACCTATGCCACAGGAGGGCTGAAGAGCTCAAGGAGAAATGGAATGTAATGAGTAATAAATGGACATCGCTGGCATCATCTCAACACGAGTGGTCTGTCCAAGAAGGAATTTGCCCAAATTTATAGAACTCTCGTCACTTCCCTGTCTAGCTCGAAGGGACTAGGCATCCAATCGACGCTTACACGACCCCAAATTAGCCAATCCAAGTCGTGGTCACGTATTAAGGCAACGTACATCCTCCACAGCTGCAAGTACCAAGGTCGATATGACCTTCAACAATCGGCCTCAGCTTCCCCAGGGACAATGCATCCTATTAAGCTTACAACCAAACAATTAAAAAAAAAAACAATTTAGAGACAGGATAATTGATGGCGTTTACGCAAAACAGCACTTTTAGCTTCTTCTCAGACACGTTATCCACTACTCCGTAATTTCCTCTCAGTATCCTTGTGTATAGACAATCCCTTTTCCTGTGTCAAATTATGGAAATACATTCGGTCTGTGAGTATAAACTTTTATTTATATTTATTGTTTTTTTATGATTGTATTACATTATTTTTCCAGGGAAAGATTGAACAAGTTAGGTCTTTATTCTTTGGAGCGTAGAATGTTGAGGAAGGACTTGATAGAGGTATTGAAAATTATGAGGGGGATACATAGAATTGACGTGGATAGGCTTTTTTCCATTGGGCGTAGGTTTGATTCAAACAGGAGGACATGAGTTGAGAGTTAGGGGGAAAGGGTTTAAGGGGAACACAAAGGGGAATTTCTTTTCTCAGAGAGTGGTGGCTGTGTGGAAAGAATTTCCAGTAGAAATGATGCAGGCAGGTTCGGTATTGTCACTTAAAGTAAAATTGTATAAGTATTTGGACAGGAAAGGAATGGAGTGTTATAACCTGAGTGCGGGCCAGTGGGACCAGGTGAGAGTAAGCGTTCGACACGGACTAGAAGGGCCGAGATGGCCCGTTTCCGTGCTGTAATTGTTATATGGTTATTTATATATATATATATATATATATATATATAGTATTATTATTGTATTTAATTGTGGTTCATCGGATCCGGAGTAACAATAATTTCGTTCTCCTTCATACCTCTTTTCTCGAGATGACATTAAACGATCTTTGAATCTTAATTCTGAACAAAAATGTTTTGTAGTCTTTGTAGAACGGGTTATTTCCAAAATGTTCGAAGCACGTCTTTCTTTTCAGTCCACGAGGAGTGTTGGAGAATTCAGTAATTCGGGCACAATTCATGGAGGGGGAGTAAACAATCAACGTATCGGGACAAGAATATAAAGGAAGATAGCAAAAGCTTTTTTAGGTATGTGAAGAAAAAGAAGATAGTTAAGAACAATGTTGGGCCCTTGAAGAATGAATTAGGTGAAATTGTTATGGGAAACAGAGAAATGGCAGAAGAATTTAATGAGTACTTTAGATCTGTTTTCACTAAGGAAGACACAAGCAATCTCCCAGATGTATGGATGAGCCAAGGACATAGGGTAACAGAGGAAATGAAACAGATTGATATTAGGAAAGAAACGATGATGAGTAGACTGATAGGACTGAAGGCTAACAAATCCCCAGGTCCAGATGGTCTGCATGCTAGGGTACTAAAGGAGGTGGCCCTGGAAATTGCGGATGCATTGGTAATCATTTTCCAATGTTTCTTAGATTCAGGATCAGTTACTGAGGATTGGAAAATGGCTAATGTTATCCAACTTTTTAAGAAAAGAGGGAGGGAGAAAACAGAGAACTATCGAACTGTCAGCATGACATCGGTGGTGGGGAAGATGCTAGAGTCCATGCTAGGGTACCAAGGGTACCATTTACCAAGGGTAAGTCATGCTTGACTAATCTATTGGAGTTTTTCGAGGATGTAACCAGGAAGTTAGACAACGGAGATCCAGTGGTTGTAGTGTACCTCGATTTTCAGAAGGCATTTGATAAGGTCCCACATAGGAGATTGGTGGGTAAAATCAAAGCTGAGGTCATCGGGTGGAAGACATTGACATGGATGGAAAACTGGTTGGCAGGTAGAAAGCAAAGGGGAGCGGTGAATGGGTATTTCTCGGAATGGCAGCTGGTGACTAGTGGGGTGCCACAGGGCTCGGTATTGGGACCACAGCTGTTTACGGTTTACGTCAACGATTTAGATGAAGGCATTGATAATAACATCAGCAAATTTGCTGATAATACTAAGTGATGAGGATGTTAGGAGAATTCAGAGTGACTTAGATAGTCTGGGTGAGTGGGCAGGTACTTGGCAGATGACGTTTAATGTGAATAAGTGTGAGGTTATCCACTTTGGGAGTAAGAGCAGGAAGGCAGATTATTATCTGAAGGGTGTATAGTTAGGTAAGGGAGAAATACAAAGAGATCTAGGAGTTCTTGTTCATCAGTCATTGAAGATGACTGAGCAAGTGCAGTAGGCAGTGAAGAAGGCTAATGGAATGTTGGCCTTTATTACAAAGGGAATTGAGTACAAGAACAAGGAAATCCTCTTGCATTTGCACAGAGCCCTGGTGAGACCACACCTGGAATGCTGTGTACAGTTTTGGTCTCCAGGGTTAAGGAAGGACATCCTGGCTCTTGAGGAAGTGCAGCGTAGATTCACGAGGTTAATTCCTGGGATGTCTGGACTGTCTAACGCAGAGAGGTTAGAGGGACTGGGCTTGTACACGCTGGAATTAAGGAGATCGAGAGGGGATCTGATTGAAACATATAAGATCATTAAGGGATTGGACAAGATAGAGGCAGGAAATATGCTCCAGATGCTGGGAGATTTCAGTACCAGAGGGCATGGTTTGAGAATAAGGGGTAGGTCATTTAGGACAGAAATAAGGAAAAACTTCTTCTCCCAGAGAGTTGTGGAGGACTGGAATGCTCTGCCTCGGAAGGTAGTGGAGGCCAATTCTCTGGATACTTTCAAGAAGGAGCCAGATAGGTTTCTAATGGATAGGGAAATCAAGGGATATGGGGACAAGGCAGGAACCGGGTATTGATAGTAGTTGATCAGCCATTATCTCAGAATGGCGATGCAGGCTCGAAGGGCCGAATGGTCTACGTCTGCACGTATTGTCTATTGTCTATTGTCTATCACACTGATGCCTGTGTCCAGGTGCTTTCCGGTTTGAAGTCTATATGGCAATTATTAATTCAAGCGAGAACCAGTATTCAGTTCATTTTGTAAATTGCAAGCAGTAACTTGAAGTTAAACACAATATTATCTACAGATATTGTTTGTAAAACGGTGACACTTCCCCATAAGATAGCACTTATCTGGGCTCCACGGTGCTGAAGCGCTGAGCTCGACTCTATTGCTCGTCTACCGTTCTATATGACGCCACCACTTCTGGCGTCTCATTTTGGATACTGTTGACATTGTGCGTGAACCAGTATCCCCATATCATCACTCTAATCTTAATGATATGCTTGCTAGCTTTACGCAACCCGATCGTGGCAAACAAATGCAGATTATGCACCGTATCCATACTTCACAGACCTTCTCACGCTGCGGATCTAACCGGTTATACTTCTCAGCTCCCCAATTATTGTCTTACGCCGTGGAGCTGCTGCGCTCTGTCTGATCCGGAAGGGCTGCTCCCGCTGACACTGTGAAACTTCATCAAAAGTAGCAATTTTAAATGGAGCTGCAAATCCCCCAGTGATAGAGGAGACTCCGTGCGGGCTGACTTTAATTGCAAGCACTCAACAAATACTTACGTTTAAATCCTTTGAATCCGGACTGCAAGAGCAGCACAATTCAACAGGGTGATGATGACCAGGTTGTACATCCCCCCATCTTTGAAGATCCCACAAATGCCTGAAAACAGATGCCAATACTGCAATGATTTCTATGAATGTTATGTAGTACAAGTTTGTTTTTTCTTAACAGAATGTCGGCAGATGTGTCACTGTCCCATGTACCATCAATGTTCCAGGAGAGAGGAGGCTACCTAGCGTCCGCGCCAGTACCGACAGATTCGTAAGCACTTACTTTCACCGAGTAGTGAGGATGAACAACACCTCCAATCCTCCCCCTCCAATCCTCCACACCTACACCACTACATATCTGACGATTATCTACGTGGTGCTTAGCTTCACTTTAAGAAATGCAATCTATTTATCCATATAATATATCTTACGTATATATATATTTATTATTGTTATTTCTCTTATCGTATTTCGTGTTGTAACTGTTATTTCATTCTCCGTTACACTTGTGAACTGGAAATGACATTAAACATTTGTAAATCTTAAATAATGACTGGTTTACCCATTTATCACTACCCTGTGGGATGGACCAATGACATCAGGGAGCTTCCTGCATGGCTAATAGAATCGAAGCGTGTTAATCGGAGAATAACGCACTTCGTGTAGTATCCTCTCTCATCGTAGCGCCTTGCCTTCCCATCGCCTGATCTAGTGCCACCACCACCTTCTTCTTTCTTCTTTCTTCTGTTCACTATTAGATTATATCTTCTCCAGCTCTGTATTTGTGTCACCAATAAAATCCCAACTCTTTACTTCATCCCTCCCTCCTCCTAGTTTCACCCTCCCACCCTGTTACTGTGACTCATATTTTTTTCTAAAGTCCTGCTGAAGTGCCTCAGCCCGAAACATCAAATATACTGTTTGACATGATGCTGCCTGGCCTGCTGAGTTCCTCCAGTATCAGTAGTGTTACCTGGATTTCCAATATCTGCTGAGTTTGTCCTGTTTGTATACGAATTCTACTTTGACATATTCGATATAGGGACGATTTGAAAATACACGCTCCTTCATCAGTAAATATGGGGCAATTAAATCAAAGTGCAGAACTATCGGTCCAACATATAAAAACAAACATAGGACTGGTTAAGTGCCAAACATTAAACACAAAGAAGGGTTCAATTCAGATAGCAGATATTAAAGCAGAGCAGAAGGATACAATATAATCGATTGATTAATGTGAAACATTATTATCTTTGGACATGAACAAGTAAAAAAATCAGACCATAGAGCGATAAAGAGAAAACCTTCGATATAATTTACATCAGTCCTTCAGAAAATCTGCCAAACAGAGCTCTGTATTTAAAACAGAACAAAGGCAATTACCAGTTTTGCTAAACCCATATTAACATATCTTTCGGCATAATATCTTTCTACAAAACCAAACGAGAAATTTTGCAACGAAATATAGGAATTGAAATGAATTTTATTAGAAAACACGATGTACACCCGAACGCACTTAGATTAATAACCCCAGGGACAGAGGAGGGAGGCAAATACTGAACAAAATCTATTCAAGAGCCCATCAAGAGTTCTAACAGTAAATGTTCATCATCGAAAACAGGATTCAGTACGGCAGGCGAGCATAAGCAATTCAGATGATTACACCCTTCAGGATTAAACGTCCAATAAGGCAGGAACAAGAAAAATATCTTTTGTTTAAATGTAGAAAACATAAGAAAACTTTAACCATTGGACGATCACGAACCTCCATGCAAAACATCCACAGGATGTAAACAGAATAGATGTCGACAAGGAAGCGTCAAAGGCCTGACTCAGATTTGGAGCCTTCTTTTCTGAAACTGTAAGGCTACTTTTGGCAATACAAGATCAAGTTGCTTACACAAGAAAAAAATCAAATATACATAAGAAAAGACAAAACAATTCGGAATGATAATTGTAGAAAATGCTGAGAGAAACCACAAACAAACTAACACATTACAGATCCCTGAAACAGTTTTAAACACACAGAGCGTAATCACCTGGCAATTTTTTTCCACCAAACTCTTCCGTTAAACTACAAACTCAATAAAAAAAACAGACAGCTAAACACTAATCGGAAACAAGCGAAAATCTGCAGATCTGGAAATCTGAGCAACACACGCAAACTATGCTGGAGGAGCTCAGCAGTCCATGCAGCCTCTATGGAAAAAAAAGTAAAGTCGACCTTTCCTGCGAAAACCTCTAGGTAAGACTGGAGAAAAAAAATAAAAAACTGAGAGTAGATTTGAAAAGTTGCGTGTGGGGGATAGGAAAATGTCAGGCAATAAGTGAAACTTGAAGTGAGGGGGAATGAGGCAAGGAGCTGGGAACTTGATTGGTGAAAGAGAGAGAAGGCTACGGAAGAAGGAAAACCACGCCAGCTCTTGGAGCAACAGAAGGAGGCGATGTGCGGTTAAGGCGATAACACGAGGGAGAGAGGGTCAAGGGCTATGACAAATGGTGAAGAGGTAGGGGGAGGCATCACTGAAAGTTTGATAAATTTCCGTACATGCTATCCGGTTGCAGGCTGCACAGTATATAGGCAGCTAATTTGTCATTCAATTCCGTGGAGAGACATTCCAAACATTCCATTAGCGTACGAGCCCAACCACAAAAACTGAGGAGGACAGCAGGGCAGAGGTCCGCGTTTCACTAAGCGCCGCACTCAACCTGTAAATATATCGCCGAACTATCATCCTTCCGCTTTCTGAACACGTAAACAAAACATCCCCCAGTCCCACACGCCTTAACTGAAAAAATATACTGTGCCAATTGCTTGCACTTAAGGAAGTCACTTATATAGGGGAAAAAGGGCGTGCTACATTTGACAAACACAATTAACACATTACGTGCAACAACCGACTCCAAACATTTGAAAAGAATATCCCGAAAGCTGCGATGGCTCAATATGCCAAACTGTAAAGAAAACGATTTAAGCTTTGGCTGACGATGCTGCGCTTCCAACTCTTTGCCGAAACGCCTTACAAGAGTTTATGCTGTGTAGCGAATAAGGCGCTTTCAATATTAGTTTTGGATCTGCAGGAATATATGTCTTGAAATTTAACTTCGACAAAAAGCACTATTCAATATACAGCTTGGGCAAAACAATAGGTGATTATGGAAAACAGTCAGCTCCCTGAAATAAAGCCGTTATACCAACTGGTAACCTCTGAGCTACAACATTGACATTGTGGTAGAGACTTACTGATAACTCCAGCCGCTAAAATCACGCGATAATAATTGCTTTCAACGTGCATGATTGTCCGCATTCTCATATTTGAACGAAGTGTTGAATTTCAAATGCGTTTTTGGCGATAGCATGGGAATGCACTCTGGCCAGATATTTTGCTAGGAATCCGGATTTATAATGGGATTAAAGAAATGTTTTGCACCATTCCTCCGGGTGGAAAACGGAGGAATACGGTGCAATTTCCAGGTATCAGGGGGATTGAACAGTGTGATGACACAATAACGAGAGTTTATTTTGGAAACTGAAAGATTTGAGGGTAGATAAATCACCTGGAGCAGATGATGTACAACTTAGGGTTCAGAAAGTGGTTGCTGAAGAGATCGTAGTGGAATTAGTAGTGTTCTTTTAAGAATAACCAGATTCTGGAATATGTCAAATGTCATCCCACAAGCAGGGGGACAACCTATTTTCTAAGTACAGAGAAGCTTTTACTAGCTGAGGTGCAATAGGACTTGGGGGTCCTTGTACAAATTTGACTATAAATTCATTTTCAGGACGAGTCCGTGGTGAGGAAGTGTCTCGGCCCGAAACGTCGACTGTATTCATTTCCATAGAAGGTCCCTGGCCTTCTGAGCTCCACCAGCATTTTATCTGTGTAGATTTCAACAGATTAGATTTCCACAGATTGTGCTTAGATTTCCAGCATCTACACGTTTTCTTTTGTTCGTAATCCTGTCATCAAACAAGTTATTTCAGAATACTGACCGTGCTGAAAATAACGTGTCAACTTTGGGGTCATGCTTCAAGGATGTATTTATGATGTCAACCAACATTGATGTTTCTGTCTCTATGAGTTAAACAAGATATTAATGTAGCAGTTTCTAATTAATTGGGATAAATCTGGACAACGACAATTAGGCCTAAATAAGTGCCTTTCACAATTATTAGCTTCATGGCAATATTTGAAAACGTAGTACGAACAATATGGAATAGTAGATGAAAATTCAGAATTTTGCATTTCCTTACCGTTTAGAAAATATTCTATTTTTTTTCATCCAGCTAAGTCCAAGGACCTAGAATTCCCCAATTAGTCCATCTTCCAATTCTTTGCCCATTCTCCCAATCTGTAAGCAAGCTCCCTGTACCCTATACACCACCCCTATCTATTTCCTGTTGGCAACAGTATTATCACTTCTGTTATCCAAATTGTTGACTTTTGACGCGAAAGTTCCCGCCAATGTGGAATACAACTTATTAAAGTTCAATGTGGACTACAACTTCTCATTCCGACCCCACCTCCTGCCAGTCCGTTAGGTGGAACCGTGACGTTTACGTTTTACGTTGTTAGGCTGTCAAAAGCTGTCATGTGTTGTCAAAAGTGAAACCAAGCGTTTCCAAAAGCAGGTTTCCGTAATATTAGATTAGGGTCTGTCTTCAGGATTCCACCCACATACCAATTGCCAGACCGAGCGGGAGACTGTATTGCGGTGTCTGATCTCCCAGGACCCCCCTGCGTGTAGTCAGCATCTAACTTGGGCCGAGTATACCATAAACCCTCATCCATCGGTCTGTCCCCTGTCGAATGTGGCCGTGGTTACAAACCTCCTCTGTTTTCTGCCCAGGAGTATTATATTCGGCAAAGTTCTCCTGTTTATATCACACTCCTCCCGTCCATCAGAAGGATCTGATCTCACTCATTCACATAATGATAGTAGATTTCCGGAACACACGACACGACTCCATGTGACTTGCAGCAGCTCCCTGCTCCCATTGTTCCATCCCACTGCATAGTAGTCAATTAGTAAATGGGTTAATTATTCAAGATTCAAATTTGTTTAATATCATTTCCATTCACAAAATAATAGGAGGACGAAATAATCGTAACCCCGGATTCAATGCAGCGCAAAAACTCAATGCGATAAAGCACACGTGAGATAATAATAAATATAAATTTTATGTCCGTTAATTGACGCAAGGGGCTGTCGGAAGGATACTGACAGGGAATGATGAAGTAATGGTGGAGGTCGGGGCGCTTGGGTGAGTTAGTGGGTAGAAGTACTGATCAGACTTCCTGCTTGGAGAAAGTAACTGTTTTCAAGTGTGCTGCTTCCGCCGCAGACTCTGAGCACCCTCTTCCCTCATAGGACATTAGCTATACATGGGCAATTGTCACAGTTACCGACGTTCAGTAAAAACTTATAAATCTAGTATCAGATACCGTTCATTCGGAAAATAAACTCCATTTGAATTTGCTCCTCTCGATGAAGTCTCCCAATGTTATCGGCAGCAACCCCTTCGTCACGTACAGAGCGCAGCAGCTTCGCAGCTGAAGGCAATAATTAGGGAGCTGCAATAAACAAAGAGGGATTCTACATGCACGGTTGTACCTGCGGCGTGTGAAGCGCCAGTCGCCGATTGGAATCCGGGAACAGTGACAGAGAATCTGTCAAGATCGAGAAATAGGAGCATGAAATTTTCCAGCGACATGGAAAGGTATTTTCAGCGTTGGCCCTTGTATTTATTCGAATGACCGTTGGATGAAAGTAAAAACACGAATCCGGTATTTACTTCTGACAATTGAGCCCATCTACTATCCCGGTCTCGCTGTCGTTGCGACTCGAGTAACGGGAGAATGATGCTTTTCAATTGAAGCAAGGGAATGAGTGTGGAAGACTGAAGCAATCGCGGAGAGAAGGTCGTTTTTCTTTAAAAGCTCGTGGAAAAGGGTCTAGACTGCGCAGGCGCGTGACGTAGCGCGCCAAGGTTTAAAAGAAACACCATCATATCCAGTGATCATCGTCGCAGCGGTCATCGTTAGAGTGGATTGAGTCGGATTGGGACGGCTTTGGTTCAATCAGGCTTCGGCGAGAAACAGGCAGAGGCGAGGGTAGGTTCCGCTAAGTTTATGCTTTTCTTCTTTTTATTTGTTCAGACTAGAGAATGTGCCAGGCAGGATGTTGGAATGCTCCTCTTGCAGGATGTGGGAAGTCAGGGAGACCTCCGGTGTCCCTGACAAAGATACCTGCAAGAAGTGCATCCAGCTGCAGCTCCTAACAGACAGAGTTAGGGAACTGCAGCAGGAGCTGGAAGACCACCGGATCATTCAGGACACTGAGCAGTTTATAGATAGTAGCTTCCTGGAGGTAGTTACACCTAAGGAACAGGGCACAAGTAGTTGGGTTACCGTCAGGCGAGAGGGGAATTCTGGAGGGGAATGGCAGCAGGGGAACCTTGTATGACCTGCCCTTTCCCCTCCAGAACAGGTCTCCCGATTTGGCTTACATAGGACAAGCTGCGGCAGCCGGATCTCTGGCACTGATTCTGGTTCTGTAGTGCAGAAGGGAGGGAGGAAGAGTAGGATAGTGATAGTGGTAGGGGACTCCATAGTGAGGGTTACAGACAGGAGATTCTGTGGTCATGATAGAGACTCCCGGATGGTTTTCTGCCTCCCTGGTGCCGGGGTAAGGGATCGCGCGCACCGCATTCTGAGGTGGGAGGGTGATCAACCAGATGTCGTGGTGCACATCGCTTCCATTGACATAGGTAGACAGAGTCAGGAGTTCCTGAAGAGTGAGTACAGAGAGCTTGGTAGGATGTTGAAAACAGAACCTCGGGGGTCGAGTAATCTCTGGATTGCAGTCTGTGCCATGTGCCAGTTGGGGTAAGAGTAGGATGCTCTGGCCGATGAACTCGTGTGTGAGAAACTGGTGTAGGGGGCAGGGTTTCAGATTCCTAGATTATTGGGTCCTCTTCTGCGGCAGGTGGGACCTGTACAATAGAGACCGTTTACAGCTGAACTACAAGGGGACCAATATTCTGACAGGGCGATTTGCTAGTGTTATTGGGGAGGGTTTAAAGTAGATTTGCAGGGGGATGGGAACCAGAGTGCCAGAGTAGACAGTGAAACAAGGGTAAAAATAAATGATATCAGTAGTTCATCCAATCACAAATGTGAGGAGAATTGTGGGAAAGGCAGACGAGCTGTCGGCCTATTTTGACACATGGAATTATGAAATCATAGCCATTGCTGAAACTTGGCTACAGGAGGGGCAGGACTGGCAGACGAGCTGAGTGCCTAGATTGACACATGCAATTATAACATCATAGCCATTACAGAATCTTGGCTACAGGAGGGGCAGCTCAATGTTGCAGGGTTCTGATGTTTCAGACGTGATAGAGGCAGAGGGATGAAGGGTGGGGGGGGGGTCGTTGGTTTTGCTGGTCAGGGAAAATATTACAGCAGTGATTCGGCAGGACAGATTAGAGGGCTTGAATACTGAGGCCATATGGGTGGAGCTGAGAAACAGGAAAAGTATGACCACATTAATAGAGGTGCATAATAGACCTCCTAATAGTCAGAGCGAATTGCAGGAGCATACCTGCAGAGAGTTAACAGACAACTGCAGGAGACAGAATGTTGTGATTGTACTGGATTTTAATTTTCCACACATTAATTGGGACTCCCATATTGTTAAAGGTCTAGACGGGTGAGAGTTTGTAAAATGCTTCCAGGAAGCTTTTCGAAAACAATATATAGATGTACCAGCAAGCGAGGATGATCTCCTATTCGGAAACGAGTTAGGGCAGGCGAAGGAAGCGTGTGCAGGGGAACACTTTGGTTCCAGTGATCATAACGCCATTAGTTTCAGCTTGATCATGGATAAGGATAGATCTGGTCCTCGGGTTGAAATTCTAAAGTGGCCAAATTGGAAGAAATGAGAAAGTATCTAAAAAGTGTAGATTGTGAGAGGTTGTTCTCTGGCAAGGATGTTATTAGTTAGTGGGAAATCGTCAAGGGAGAAATTTTGAGAGTGCAGAGTCTGTATGTTACTGTCAGGGTTAAAAGGAAAATGAATAAGAATAAGAAACTTGGTTCTCGAGGGATATTGGAACTCTGATAATGAAGAAGAGAGCGATATATAACATGTACAGGCAACAGGGAGGAAATAAGATGCTTGAGGAGTATAAAAAGAGTAAGAAAATACTGAAGAAAGAAATCAGGAGGGCTAAAAGAGGACATGAAGTTGCTTTGGCAGCCAGGCTGAAGGATAATCCTAAGAGCTTCTACAGGTATGTTAAGAGCAAAAGGATAGTAAGAGATAAAATTGGTCCTCTTGAAGATCGAGAGTGGTCGGCTATGTATGGAACCAAATGAAATGGGGAGATAATACATGTTTTGTTTTTTGCATCTTTGTTTCCTAAGCAAACTGGAATGAAGTCCATGGAAACAAGGCAAACAAGTCGGGAGGTCATGGAACTTATACAGATTAAAGAGGAGGAGCTGCTTACTGTCTTGTGGCAAATCAGAATAGATAAATCCCCAGGAGATGACAGGGTATTCCCTCCGACATTGAAGGAGACTAGTGTTGAAATTACAGGGGCAATGGCAGAAATATTCAGAATGTCGATCTCCACGGGTCAGGTGCCGGAGGATTGGAGGATAGCTCATGTAGTTCCGTTGTTTAAAAAAAAGTCTCAAAAAGTAAGCCGGGAAATAATAGGCCTGTAAGTTTGACATCGGTAGTAAGTAAATTATTGGAAGGAATACTAAGAGATATGATCTACAGATATTTGTATAGACAAGCCCGCTAATCTGTCCTGCCAAAGCACTGCTGTAATATTTCCCCTGACTAGCAAAGCCACCCCCCACACCCTTCATTCCTCTGCCTCTATCACGTCTGAACCAACGGAACCCTGGAACATTCAGCTGCCAGTCCTGCCCCTCCTGTAGCAATGTTTAATAATGGTTATGATATTGTAATTCCACGTGACAATCCAGGCCCTCAGCTCTTCTGTCTTTCCCATAATACTCCTCGCATAGAAATAGACACATCTCAGAAGATTATTACCACGACTCACAACCTTACTATTTTTGACTCTACATGAACTATTAACATCATTTATTTTTACCCCCGGTCCACTATCTACTCTGGCACTCTGGTTCCTATCCCCCTGCAAATCTAGTTTAAACCCTCCCCAATGACACTAGCAAACCTCACTGTCAGTATATTGGTCCCCTTGTAGTTCAGGTGTAACCCGACTCTCTTGTACAGGTCGCACCTTGCCCCAAAGAGGTCCAAATGTTCTAGAAAACTGAAACCATGCCCACTACACTAGTTCTCAGCCATGTGTTCATCTACCAGCGAATCCTACTCTTACCCTCACTTTCACGTGGTACAGGCAGCAATCCCGGAGATTATTACCCTCGGGGTCCTGTTTTTCACTTCCTACCAAGCTCTCTGCAGTCACTCATAAAGAACCTCTTGACTCTTTCTACCTATGTAATTGGTACCGTTGTGTACCACGACATCTGTCTGATCACCCTCCCAATTCAGAATGCTGTGCTTGTGATCAGAGTCATCCCTGACCCTGACACCCGAGATGCAACAAACCATCCGGGAGTCTCTGTCACGAGCACAGAAACTCCTGACTGTACCCCGGACTATCAAGTCCTCTATCATTAACGCTCTCCTCTTCTTCCTCCTTCCCTTCTGCACTGTGGAAACAGACTCAGTGTCAGAGATCCGACTGCCGCAGTTTGTCCAAAGCCAACCCCACCCCCCCCCCAACAGTATCCAAATCGTTATACATGTTCTGGAGGCGAATGGCCACAGTAGAATCCGGCACTACCTGCCCTTTCCCCTTCCCTCGACTGACTGTAACCTGTGTCCTGTTCCTTATATGTAATTACCTCCTGGAAGCTACTATCTATAAACTGCACAGTCTCCCGAATAATCTGGAGGTCATCCAGCTCCATCTCCAGTTCCCTAACTCGGTCTGTCGGGAGATGCAGCTGGATGCAATTCTCGCAGGAATCGTTGTCAGGGACACCGGAGGTCTCCCTGACTTCCCACATCCTGCAAAAGGAGCATTCCAACATCCTATCTAGCCTCTTTTTCCCGAGCTGATAAAGAAAAACGATGCTTCCCTCCGCGATGCTTCTGTCTGCCACTCACAGCCGTTTGCTCCGATTGAAAAGACCGTTGAACGTTTTTCTCCTCCTTTTAAACCTTGGCACACTACGTAAGTAACCCGTGAAATTAAAGGCCGGTAAGTTTGACATCGGTTGTAGGTATTGGAAGGAATACTAAGAGATAAGACCTACAAGTATCTAGATAGAGAGGTACTTATTAGAAAAAGTCAGCTTGGCTTTGTGCGTGGTCGGTCATGTTTCACCAATCTATTAGAGTTTTTCGAGGAAATTATCAGGAAAGTGGATGAAGGGAAGGCAGTGGATGTTGTATACATGAAAGTCAGTAAGGCCATTGACAGGGTCTCGCACGGGGGGTTAGTTAGGATGTTTCAGTCGCTAGGTATACATGGATAGGTAGTAAATTTGATTAGACATTGGCTCAACGGAAGAAGCCAGCGAGTGGTAGTGGAGGATTGCTACTCTGAGTGGAGGCCTGTGACTAGTGGTGTGCCACAGGGATCAGTGCTGGGTCCATTGTTATTTGTCATCTCTATCAATGAACTATATAATAATGTGGTAAATTGGATTAGCATATTTGCTGATGATACAATAATTGGAGGTGTAGTGGACAGTGAGGAAGGTTTTCAAAGCTTGCAGAGGAATTTGGGCCAGCTGGAAAAATGGCAGGTGGAGTTTAATGCAGAGAAGTGTGAAGTATTGTACTTCGGAAGGTAAAACCAAGTTAGAACATACAAGGTAAATGGTAGGACACTGAGGGGTGCAGTGGAACAGAGGGATCTAGGAATACTGTTATATAATTCCTTAAATGTGGCGTCCCATTAGATAGGGTCGTAAAGAGAGCTTTTGGTACATTTGCCTTTATAAATCAAAGTAATGAGTAGAAGAATCGGAATGTAATAGTGAGGGTGTATAAGACATTGGTGAGACCGAATTTGGAGTATTCTGTGCAGATTTGTCATCTAATTACAGGAAGGATATTAATAAGGTTCAATGAGTGCAGACAAGAATGTTGCCGGGACTTGAGAAACTGAGTTACAGAGGAAGGTTGAATAGGCTAGGACTTTATTCTCTGGAGCGAAGGAAAATGAAGGTTGATTTAATAGAGGTGTATAACATTATGATGGTTATAGATAGAGTGAATGCAAGCAGGGTTTTTCACAAAGGCTACGGGAGAGAAAAAATAAACAGATGTCATGCGTTAGAAGTGAAGGGGGAAAAGTTTAAAGGGAACATGAGACAGGGCTTCTTCACGCAGATAGTGGTGAGAGTGTGGAATGAGCTCCCAGATGAAGTGGTGAATGAACGCTCACTTTTGACAGTGAAGAAAAACTTGGACAGGTATATGGATGAGAGGGGTTTGGAGGGATATGACCCAGATGCGGGTCGGTGGGACTATGCAGCAAAATGGTTCGGCACAGCCAAGAAAGCCCAAATGGTCTGTTTCTCTGCTGAAATGTTCTATGGTTCTATGGCCACGACGTCAGGTAAAGCGATCTGGTTAGAAACATAGAAACATAGCAAACCTGGAGCCCAGCACAGGCTCTTCGGCCCACAATGCTGTGCCGAACATGTCCTGATCTTAGAAATTACTTCGGTTTACCCAGCGCCCTCTATTTTTCTGAGCCCCATGTACCTGTCCAGGAGTCTCCTTAAGACATCATCTTATCCGTCTCCACCACCGTCGCCGGGACCCCATTCCCCGCACTCAACACTGTCTGCTTAAATAAATATCTGCCTCCTCTGTACCTACTTTCAAGCACCTTAAAACTCAGCCTCCTCATGCTGGTAAATTCAGCCCTAAGAAGATGCCTCTGATCCACATGATCAACGCCACTCATCATCTTATACACCTCTAACAGGTCACTCTCACTCTCACAGGAGAAATAGTGCAGACTCGAGGGGCCGAATGGTCTACTTCTGCACCTATTGTCTATTAACGCAACCTATTCTTATAAGACAAGTTCCCCAATCCAGGCAACATCCCTGTAAATCTCCTCTGCTACCTTTCTATGGTTTCCAATTCCTTGCTGTCGTTTGGTGACCAGAACTGAGCACAGTACACCAAGTGGGGTCCGACCAGGGCACTATATGGCTGCAACATTAACTCTCGGCTCCTAAGCACAATCCCACGGTTGATGAAGACTAATGCACCGTATGTTTTCTTCAGCTCAGAGCCAAGCTACGCAGTAGCTTTGATTGTCCTGTGGACTCCGACGCCAAGATCCTTCTGATCCCCCTAACTGCCAAGCGTCTTACCATAGCCACAAGATTCTGCCATCATATTTGACCTACGAAAATGAACCACATCAAACATCTCTGACTTGAACTATATTGTCACATCTCAGCCCTGTTTTGCAAGATATCACTGTCCAGCTGTAACCTCCGACAGACTTCTACAGTCTTCACAACTGCCCCAAACTTTGGATCATCAGCAAATTTATTAACCCAATCTTCCTCTTCCTTATCCAGGTCACTTATAAAAATCACGAAAAGTAGGGGTCTCAGAACAGATCACTGAGGCACACCACTGGTGACCGATGTCCATTCCCACTATGAGCTATCTACAACCACTCTCTGCCTTCTGTGGGCAAGACAGTTCTGGATCCACAAATAAATATTCCCCTTGATCCCATGCCACCTTACGTTCTCAATAAGCCTTGCATGGTGTACCTTGTCAAATGCCTTGCTGAAATCCATATACACTACACCTACTGCTCTACCTTTATCAATGTCTTTAGCCACATTCTGAAAAAAAATCAGTCAGGCTGGTAAGCCCGACTTCAGTTTGACATTGCCATTTAGACTCTACCTAATAATATTATGCCTCTCCAGATGTTGATCAATCTTGCATGTCAGGCTGTGGGACATCACTACCCTCTTGAAGAATTCGTTTTACGTGCAGCTATAGCGTTCCGGATGCAAATGGGTTAACCGTAGATGTATATTGAGTGATTAACATCAGACCGCACGGATCCTGGTCGTGTCACTGGGGATTCGCAGCCCTATTTAAAATTGCTCCTTTTGACGAAGGCTCACAGTGTTAGCGAGAGCAACCCTCCGCCACATACGGACCTAAGTGGCTCGACAGCGGAAGACAATAATTGGGGAGTTGAAAACCTCAGTGGGATTTCACGTGAATAGTTGTATGTTCTGCGTGAGAAATGCCGGTCACTGTCTGGAATCTGGGAACAGTGACGGAATATGGTTCAGGATCGAGAAATAGGACCATGGAATTTTAAATCGACGGGGAAGGGTGTCTTCAGCCTGGCTATCTATATTTTTTCGAATGACCCTTGGATGACAGCAGACAGACGGATCTGGTATTTACTCCAGACAATTCATCCCATCTACTATCCCGTTCTCACATTGGTTGCATATCCCGGTGCGTTCCCGTTTACCGTCTCGAGGAATGACAGAACGGGAAGTAATGGTCACGGGGTAAAGGGTCTGTTTGATGGGGATTTAATTACATGTTCCGGTTCAGACAGTCGATCGTCCTCACTGACTGAACTTCGGATGATTACCCTCTAATATATTGACGGGATTCGGTCAACGACGTTTATCTCCGTGTTTCCGTTAAATAACAATATTTAAAGAGAACTGTTCATAAAGACTATTTCTAAGTGGTTTCTAAGTGTTTTCAAAACACAAACGAACAGTAAAAAGAATTTTGTCTAAAAACAATGTAAAATAAATTGGTTCTGAGCTGGCTTTTAAAAGTTTCAACTGAGTCTGCATCCCCTCTGGTTCAATTAATTGAATTCACCAGTTTGGAGTGTAGTTTAAATATATATGACTTCCCAAATAACTTTTGGGGGAGGTGGTATAAATTAAAAGACCGGCAGAAGAAGTCTCAGAGCTCAAGTTAGAACACTGCATTCAAAAACATCTCTCCATATTTCTTCTCTGTGACTCTGCTGGTGTTCTTCTTGGCCACTGACAAGCTTGTGTTTCTTTCAATCCCAATAGTGAACATGCTGACGATTGTGGTCCTGTCCCGGGGAAAGTGAGGTCTTTCTAAAGGGGTCACTGGGTACCGGATGGCCATGGCAACGGCCGATCTCCTGGTTGTTATCTTCGACCTGGTACTGAGGCAGATTCCGATTGTTTATTGGGAAACGTTTTATTTCCTGATGAACATCCCCGTATGTGATGTCCACGCCGCTCTACTTTACGCATCCAACGACTCTTCCGTCTGGTTCACTGTCATGTTCACCTTTGTCGGATTTGTGCCTATTCGCTGCCAGAATCTGAAAGCTAAGTACTTCAACGAGAGAACGGCAGCTGTGGTTCTGGGGACCGTGGCCGCGCTGAGCTGTTTAAAGACCATTTTATGGTATTTTTTGCTCTCGGGAATGTATTGGATTTCTAACGTCCCCTGGATTTGCTGAGTAAAATACTTTGTCATGATCTCAGTAACCTGGACCTTAGTTGAGATCAGCAAATACATCCTGACACCTGTGATCCCGTTTGTGGTCATTCTGCTACTCAATTATTTGACCATCAGACACGTGTTAGTGGCGAGCAGAGTCCGGAAGAGACTCCGATGTCGCAACAGCGGGGATAGTTCCAAGGACCCGGAAATGGAGAATCGAAGGATGTCCCTGATTTTACTGTTGGTTTTGTCGGCGAATTACATCGTGTTGTAGATGCTTTTTGTTGTGCACATTGTGTGGACGCGTTTGTTTTATTTCGCAGGACCATTTGTGGTGTTTTCCACACCTACGACTACGAACCACCTTCGAGCATGTGGGAGCTGGGCTATGTAGCTCCAGAGCTGCTGCACAAACACGGATCTTTAGGCCTTGACCCAGAGGAAGTTCAGAGAGCAGATGCGGGAGGTGGTGAAATCTCCATTCACCCGCATTGTGAGAGAAAATATTCGGAAATATCAGCTAAAGATTCGGCGAGGCCCACCTAGTTGAAACAGTTCGCGTAGTGACTCGCACGTCGTTTCGCAGCGCCTGACGCGGTTTCTGTCCCTGCCGCTGTCTCTATGAATCCTGTAGGTTCTATCGGTGATATCTGGGGTTTCCTCTAGATGCGTCAGTTGCACACACATTCCAAAGACGTGAAAGTTCTGGTGGGAACCCCTGCTACCCCGCTGTACCGATAAATAAGAAAAATAATTTACTATTAAAATGAAATTCCTTCCCTCAATTTCTCGCTCTATGAAAAAAGGCAAGCTTCTCTTTCGCGCAGCTTATTTTTAGCATCTGTGAGCCGCCTTCTACTATCCTTTCTGACTCTCAAGAACTATGGGAAACAAGGCATTCTAGTGCAGGTTAATCGAATCAGAAAATCAGCACTGAACTCAACTTTGTAAATACGCGGGGGAAAATGATGAATGCAGATCAGTGCAGCACAGGAACAGGTCAAATCAATTTTAGGGACTCTAGAGATTCTGCAGATGCTATGCATCTACTGCAACGCATAGAAATATCTGAAATATCATTCGCTCAGGCAGGATCGATATAAATGAGCAAACAGTGGAGGTTTCCAGAACCTTTTATCAAAACTGGAAAAGAAGGGGACAGAAAACAGAGTAAGAAGGTGGGCGGAGGGGGAAGTGTATATGCCAGTACGTGACAGGCAAATTGAAATAAATAGGAGAGGGGTGTGAAGTAATAACTTAGGAGGTAATAAGTGGAAGACAAATAACAGAAGAAGGAATCCGATCGGAAAGCTGAGTGAATCACGGGACGGAAGGGACAGTAAGCGGAAATAATAAACAGTTGAGGAGAGGGGCAAGAGTGTGGTATTAAATAAGAGGAGATGGTGGAGGAGGAAGTCCAGCCAAGTTTCCTACTGTACATCAAAGATTCTAAGTATCCAGTCCATTCAATAAACATTTTATTATTGCATTTAACCTCGCCCCACACAGTGTGCAGCAGGCCACTGATTCCGGATTCACCTCCATCTGCTATGCTGCTCACCAAATCCCCAATTGGAATAAATCATGCAGAATCCTTACACAAAGTTCCACAACATACACAGCAGCCTCAATTTCTGAATTATTCTCCCAACATTTTCAACTAGCCCTATGTGTCGACGTATAGTAGATATTACATATATATGTCTAGCTATCGAAACATCGCATCATCACCGCATTTATAAGTTACCTTAACCGTCACTCCCGGCAACGTGTTTATCACCTTTTTTTGCGAAAGCAATTGCACTGTAAGACTCCTTTGAAATATCCTACTTCTCATTTTAATTCCATACTCTCTGCTGTTTAGGATTGCCACACAGGAAAAGTAGTCTAGCTCTGTTTCTATACACCTGTTTCTGTACACCCCAACTTCCGCTTGCGTCTGTACCCGTCCATATATTTCCAAATGTTCTTCTATCACCATATCTGACACTGTTTGCCAACGCTTGTCAGTCAGCGATAACGCAGTGCATGATATATTTAACGTGTATGCGTCTTTATCCCTTCTCCTTCTCAATTTCACGTTTATTTTCATCCGACGATACATGTATGATAACAAAAGAAGCATCCTTCCTCGAGACCACGGGGCCCACACAAAACATACATCACACACACAGTGCAGGAAACAAAATATTGTCACTGGTAAGTTTATAAATAAAATTCAATATCGGTGTAGTGCTTAGCAGCGATCAACTGTAAAGTTAACTGTAAAGTGCTCTTGTCCTGGTGAAGACGCCTCGGCCGTGTCACAAACTCGGATTCGGCAGCGCAGTAGTTGTGGAAATTGCCCTTGTGAAGTCGCATGTGTCATCTGATTATTATTTAATCGTGATAGTATATAACTACATTCTTGTCACCCTGCTTGTGGAGACTTGGACAGAGCATAGCAAAGCCTTCGTCCTTACCTGAGCCATTGGACTTTCAAAATCAACTGACTCTGAAGAGTAGCGACGTCGGTTTGATGTTTAAATATTCTTTTCCGTTCTTTTCCCTTTTGAGAGTTTTCTTTAACGGGCACTGTTTGGCCTAACGTTTATTGTTTAATTTTCCCTTTTTTGAATTAAAGTCAGTGAACTATCGACCTGCTTCAGTGTCTCTCACTCAGCACTTGGGCGATATCCGAATCGTTGTGACAACAAATCCTGAACAAAAAAAAATGGTCCCAGAGAGAGAGACGCTGAACTTCGCCGTGAGATTCATTGATCAGGTAAGCGATAGGCTACAGGGAATGGAATTTATTCTCATTGAAGTTACGGAGGGAATGAGGCAGACAACCTCGTGCCGACAAGTCCAGTCTCACTTGGAAGAACGGCCATCGTCCCTAGCCGCAGCTGTTCAACAACTCACCACAGACAATCGGACTCAAGAGTCTGTGATTTCCGCACTTACCCCGCTGTCCACGAACTTACTGTGAGCAGCCAACATCAGCTGACAACCATTAGCGTTCTCGCTGGATCAATTCAACAGCTTCAGGACGCTAGTAATTTTCCCGATCCTGCGCCCGGACCACAGCCGACTCCCACCGCCGTTCTGGAACTCAGTATCTCACAGCCAGGCAGATATTCTGGTGATCCCAATGGTTTCAGGAATTCTATTACCCAATGCTAGCTGACATTCCAAGCTCAGCCTAGTCGTTTTGGTGGTGATGCGAGAAAATTGGCGTACATGATCAATCTTCCAGATGGTCTTCCACTCAGCCTGTTCAATGCTTTAAGGGAGCAAGGATACCCCGCAGAAGTCCTTTGGACATTTTGTGACGGAGTTAAGGAGAGAATTTTATCTTTCAGTATATGGTCAGGATTCTACCCACCGACTCTTCGATCTGCGCCAAGCAAAGGTACGGTGAGTGCTTATGCAGATAAATTCCGTATCCTTGCAGTAGAGACGGCAAGCAATGAGAGATCTCTGATCACTTCCTATCACCGTGGACTGAATGCTGGAGTCCGGAATGAGATCTGCGTCCGGGTCGAGCAGGAGAGACCTGATTAATCTGGCTATTCAGTTGACGATCGGGTAACTGAATGATGTTGGGAATGAAGGTTTCAAACGAATTTACTGTCTTTCCTTGCCCTCCATCATCTGATCAGCTTTGTTCCTCGCTCATCACCCAGCACCCAGACCCTGAAGAAACCTATGCAAGTTTGTCTCAGGAGGAACGAGAGCGGCGCCGGAAAACAGTCTCCTGCCTTTACTATGATGACCCAGGACTCTTCCCGGTGGCATGTTTCCAGCGGCCAATAAAGAACAATACCCGTCAGCAGGGAGGGGAATCCTGATGGGTCGGATCTCCCTTCAGTCATCTTCCCCTAATTGTATAATGCTCGCGGCTTCCTTGTCCTGAAGGTCTCAGGTCTATGAACGTATTGAATTGGGTTCAGCCAGGAATCTTATGGGCATCTCTCTCGCTCAAAAATAGGGAGTTCCAACTCAGGAAACAAGAGGAAAGATCAGCGTCATGGCAGTGGATGGTTGACCTCTGCGAATGGGCCCGATCCAGTTTACCACCCAACCCCTCTAACTGGTGCTCGAAGGCAACAGCCATCATGAAATATCTTTTTCTCTAGTTAATTCACCTGTACCGCCACTGCTACTTGGTCTACCCTGCTTATCCCGATATAACCTACGGATCGATTGGTCTCTGAAGGTACTCCCACATTCGTGACCGGATTGCCTCTCTACCTGTTTGGGTCCAACTCACTTTCAATCCCATAAACCCCCTCCTGTGTCAGCTAAGGATGTGGACCTTTCTGTGATCTCGGCTAAATATGCGGATATCCTTGATATTTTCAGTAAAAGAAAGGCGAGCACCCTGCCTAACCCCGGCTATAGGGCTCCTGCCTGACACTGGTCCTCCCTGCGGCCGCCTCTTTTCCCTCTTTCCTCCTGAAATGATGACCATGGAGGAATACTTTAAGGAGGAATTGAGCATGGGGTTTATTCGTCCCTCAGTTTTGCCGGTAGGAGCGGGCTTCTTCTTTTTCTGAGCAAAAAAAAAGATAGCAAGCTCCGTCCCTGCGTCGATTATCCGCCCCTGAACGACATCACTGTGAAGAACCGCTACCCTCTTCCCTTGCTGGCGTCTGCGTTTGAACACATCCAGGGAGCAACAATGTTTCTTTTCAAAACAGATCTGCTGAATGCTTACAATCTGATTCGCATATGAGAATAGGATGAGTGGAAAACGGTTATCAGCACCTCTAATGGTCACTATGAATATCTGGTGATGCTTTTTGGTCTGGACAACGCCCACGCTCTATTTCACGCCTGAGTTCACGATGTGCTCAGGGAGATGTTGAACCCGGTTGAGTTTGTGTATTTAGATGATAACTATTCCCGCTCGCATCAGGAGCAAGTTCAGCATGTCCGGTGAGTACTCAGACGCCTTCTTGAAAATGATCTCTACGCCAAGATGAGAAATGTGGGTATAGGGTTTGGGAACTTTTTTTCGCCACTTCACCGGGAATTTCGTCTCCATGCAGCTCCAATTAATGGAAGACCCCGGCAGGATTCTATTGTGCGGACGATGCTGACCAAGCATTTTCCGAGTTTCAGTAGAGTTCATCATTGGTCTAGGCCCGTCAAATGGAAACACCACTATTTCGGACCTTGCGGATCGATTGTCTAAGGCTGCCCACTGCATTGCCCTTCCAAGTTCTCATCGGCTCGTGGGACTGCCGCACTCATGGTTCAACATGTGTTCAGGCTCCATGGCTTTCCTCAGGAAATAGGGTCTGATCGTGAACCAAAGTTCATTTCTTGCTTTTCGAATGCTTTCTGCTTTCTCGTGAGAGCCACGGCCAGCCTCTCGTCAGACCTCCACCCCCAGTCTAATGGCCAGACTGAGAGAGTGAACAAGGAGTTGGAGAGAGCCCTGGCTTCTCGTGCCTGCTCTAACCTCAATTCCTTCCGTGACCTTGTTTGTTGTCCTGTACAGATGACACCGTGTTCTTCTTAACCTTGTTGACAAATCCGCGAAGTGTTGAAGATGTACTTGCTATGTCAGTCAGCTCATGTGCACACTCCCTAAGCACTTTTCCTGGGATGTTGTCAAGATCAAGTGCCCAAAAATTACGACTTCCTTTTCATCTGAGACTTGTCACCGCTACTATGGAATAGGCTGCAAACACAGCTTGCTAGAATAGAAACCACGAAACAGAAAACCTGCAGGGCAGTACAGGGCCTTCGGCCCGCATGCTGGCACAAACATATCCTTACTTCACAACTTACCTAGGGTTACCCATAGCCCTCTTTTTTTCTGAGGTGCCTCTGAATAGATCCTATCGTATCCGCCTCCATCGTCGTCGCCGGTAGCCCATTCCACGCACTCACCACTCTCTGCGTAAAAGAACGTACCCCTAATATCTCCTCAACTATTTCCAAGCACTTTAAAGATCTGCCCTCTCGTGCTAGCGAATTCTGTTCTGGGAAAAAGCTTCTGACTATCCATACGATCAATGCCTCTCATTGTCTTATGCACCTCTATCAGGTCACCTCTCTTTTTCCGTCGCTCCAAGAAAAAAAGGCTGAGTTCAATCACCCTATTCTCATAAGACGTGTTCCCCAATCCAGGCAAAGTATTTCTAAATCTTTTTTGCAGCCTTTTTATGTTTCCCAAATCCTTCCTGCAGTGCGGCGACCAGAACTGAGCACAAGTACTCCAAGTGGGATCTGACCAGAGTCCTATATAGCTGCTAATTACCTCACGGCTTTTAAACTTAATCCCACGATTGATGAAGGCCTGTGCACCGTATGTCTTGTTAACCACAGAGACAAACTGCGCAGCAGCTTTGAGTATCCTGTAGACTCAGACCCCAAGATTCGTTTGATCCTCCACACTGCCAAGAGTCTTTCCATTAATACTATTTTCTGTCATTATATTTCACCTATCAAAATGAACCACTTCACACTTATCGGTGTTGAATTCCATCTGCTACTTCTCAGCCCAGTTTTGCAGCATATCAATGACCCGCTCTAAACTTTGACATCCATCCACAACACCCGCAACATTTATGTCAACAGCAAATTTACTTACCCATCCCTCGACGTTTTCTTCCAGGTCATTTATAAAAATCACGACGTGTAGTGGTCCCAGAATGGGCTTATTGCATAGAATACCTTATCAAATGTCTTGCTTGAATCCATGTACACTATATCTACTGCTCTACTATTTATTTAGTCGATTTATTTAGTCACATCCTCAAAATATTCAATCAGTCTCCTAAAGCACGTCTAGCTTTTGACAAAGCAATGCTGAATATTTCTAATCATATTATGCCTCTCCAGATGTTCACAAATCCTGCCTCTCAGGATCTTCTCCATCAACTTAACCACTGAAGGGAGACTCCCTGGCCTAGAATTTTCTGGGCTATCTCTACGCTTTTTTCTTGAATAAGTGAACAACATCAGCAACCCTCCAATCCTCCGGAACTCTCCCGCCCCAATTGATGACACACAGATCATAGCCAGATGCTCAGAAATCTCCGACCTCTCCTCCTACAGAAGCCTGGGGTGCATCTCATCCGGACCCCGAGACCTATCGAACTTGATGCCATCCAAAAGCTCCAGTACATCTTTGTGGTCAATATCTACATGCTCCAACTTTTCAGGCCTCTGTAAGTCATCCCAGCAATCGCCATGATCCTTTTTCCGTAGCGAATAGTGAAGCAACTATTCATGAAGAACCTCGGCGATCTCCTCCGGTTCCTTACACACTTTTCCACTGTCAGGCATGATTGGTCCTTTTCACGCACGTCTTATCCCCTTGCTCTTCGCATTCCTGTAGAATGACTTCGGGTTTTCTTAATCCTGTACGCCAATGCCTTCTCATGGACCCTTCTGGCTCCCCTAATTTCATTCTTAAGCTCCTTCCTACAATCCTTATAATTTTTTGACCTCTATTGCTAAGTAGCTTTCTGAACCTTTTGTAAGTTCTTCCTTTCTTCTTAACTAGATTTACAGCAACCTTTCTACACCACGTTTCCTGTTCCTTACCATCCTTTTCCTGCCTTATTGCAACGTACCTATGCAGAACCCCACGCAAATACACTCCCAACATTTCCCACATTTCTACCGTACGTTTCACTGAGAACATATGTTTCCAATTTACGCTCTCAACTTCCTGCCTGATTGCCTCGTATGTCCACTTACTCCAATTAAACGGCTTCCTAGCTTGTCTGTCCCTATCCCTCTCCAATGCCATGGTAAAGAGGATAGGATTGTGATCACTTTTTCGGAAATTTTCTACCACTGAGAGATCCGACAGCTGACCTGTTCATTTCCCAAAACTATTTCAAGTACAGCCTCTCCTCCTATAGGTTTGTCTACATATTGTGTCAAGAAACCTTTCTGAACACACATAACAAACTCCAGCGCCTCCAACACTCTCGCTCTAGGGAGATGGCAATCGATATTTGGGAAATTAACAACCCTGATATTATTAAACCTTTAAAAAACCTATCTTCCTATTTGCTCCTCGATGCCCCTGTTAATTTTGAATCGTCTATTAAAAAAAACTCCTAGTACAGTTATTGGCCCCTTCAAGTCCCGAACATCCATCCGCAGAGATTCCGTAGACAAATCTTCATGACTTACTCCTTTTCTGAAGCCGTGACACTATCTCTGATTAACAATGCCAGTCCCCTACCCCTTTCACCTCCTTCCCTGTCCTTTTTGTAACATCTAAAGCCTGGCACTCGAAGTAGGCAGTCCTGACCCTGTACAATTCTCTGTAATAGCCACAATATCATCGTTCCAAGTACTGATCGACTCTCTAAGGTTTGTTACAAATACTCCCGTAGAGTAAAACAGACACATCTCATATCATCGATCTGAACGTGACCCTTTTCTATCTCCTGCCTATCCTCCCACTTGCACTATTTTTTTTAGATTTCGCTATTAGTGAGCCAAACGCCTCTTCATTCGTCTCTTCAGTTCGATTCTCTCCCAGCCCCCCGGCAATTCTAGTTTAAAACCTCCCCAATAGCCTTTGTAAACCCTCCCTCTAGCATGTTGGTCCCGCTGTATGCAATTGCAAACCTTCCTCTTTGTAAATGTCACACCTGCCCCAAAAGAGGCCCTAATGATTGAAAAATCTGAATGCCTGATCCCTGCTCCAATCCCTCAGTCACGCATTCATCCTCCATCTCACTCTCTTTCTATACTCACTGTTAAGTGGTATGGTCATTAATCCCGAGATTAATACCTTTCTGGTCCAGCTTCCCAACTACCTTCCCCACTCACTGCAGACTGTTTTCAGGACCTCCTCCAATATGTACCGCTGGCTGTTCTCCTTCCCACTGAAGGATATCGTGGACGCGACCAAAAACATTCCAGATCCTGGCACCTGGGAGGCAAACTACCATCCGTGCCTTTCCTGCGTACACAAAATCGCCTGTCTAACCCCTAACTATAGAGTTCTCTATCACTACTGTCATCCACTTCCTTCCGCTACCCTTTCTATACGACAGGGCCAGATTCTGTGACAGAGGTGCGGCTACTGTTGCTTCCGCCAGGTAGGCCGTCCCCCGCAATGGTGCTCAAACAGGAATTCTGATTGTTAAGGCCAACAGACACTGGGGGTGCTCTCTAGTATCTGACTATTGCCTTTCCCTCTCCTGACTATTGCCCACATACCTGACTTCCGAGGTCCCTGTGTGTTTATTTGCCTAGAGCTTCCGTCTGCCACCTCCGGACTCTCCCTGACTAGACGAAGTTCATCGAACTGCATTTCCATTTCACTAACGCGGTCCCTAAGGAGCTTTAGATCCACGCACCTATCGTAGATGTGGCCGCTCGGGAGGCTGGAAGCCTCCAGGACTTCCCATATCTGACACCGAGCTCAGAACACCGGCATCTTCATATCTGTATTCAACACGGCAACCTATCTGGCCTCGACTTGCTATCGCCTAAGCCCCATAGAGCCAAAGCCTTCCTACTCGGTCTCCGTCTACTACTTGCCACGATCAAACCGTTGAAGAATTATCTGTCTCCTTTTATACTCATTTCGCTGATCTCACTCGCTGACATCCACGCGCTTGCGCATTCGTGACCCGATCAATACGCTGAAGAAAGAACCCAGATATGCTATTTTTCTTTAGTCTCTTATCGTTTGGTTCTTCATTGAGAATTAGTTATATTAGAGTTTCTTTGACTCGGGGGAGAAGGATGAAAGTGAACAGACAGTTAACGTCAAATTAGATCATTGTTTCGTTATCGCCTATGTGAATGCTCCTCACGCTGAAGAAGCTAATAACTTCGGATTGGCATCAACATCTGCACCACAATATCAGCAGTGGTGCTCAGCAAGGCTGTGTGCATAAAACCCTGCACTGCTCCCTTTATACTTATGAGTGCGTTCGCAACAAAAATGATCTCTCACTCTATGTCAGCAAGACGATGGAAATGATTATTGACTTCAAAAGGAGGAATCAGGAGGTCAGGTGCATTAACAAATCATCACAGAGAGATCAGAGGTGGAGAGTGGCAGCTATTTTAAATTCCTCTGTGAGATCAGTTTAGGCTCAGCGCTTAAGTGAAATTACGAGGATATCGCGGCAGCGGCTCTACTTCCTTCGACGTTTGTAAATATTCAGAATGGTATTTGAGACCTTGACAACATGTATCTATGCTTGGTGGAGTGTATACTAACTGCTTGCAACACGGCATGGTATGGAAGCACCAATGCCCTTGAGGGAAGATCCTATAGAATGTAGTGGCTAAGCCCCAGTTCAACAAAGAAAAATACCTCCCAACATTGGGCAAATCTACACGGTACGGTGCTGCAGGAAAGCAGCCTCCGTCATCAAGGACCGCATCCACCGAGACGATGCGATCTTCTCTCTGCCATCAGAGAAAATGTACTCAAGCTTTAGAAACAGTGAAGACACCTGAACCATTGCGCAAATGCCCCATCACTGAAAACTTCTCGCAAACTTTGAACTCACTTTCATCGGCGCTGCTCCTCATATTATCGATATTTATTGTGTTTTTTAAATTCTCCTTTGTAGCTTCACAGTTCATCTTTTCACGTTGATTTTTTTTTGTCTGTCCTCTCAATTGGATTAGACATTGGCTCGGTGGAAGAAGCCAGACAGTGGTAGTAGAGGATTGCTACTCTGAGTGGAGGCATGTGACTAGTCGTGTGCCACAGGATCAGTGCTGGGTCCATTGTTATTGGTCGTGTATAATAATGATCTGGATGATAATGTGGCAAATTGGATCAGCAAATCTGCTGATGATGCAAAGATTGGAGGTGCAGTGGATAGTGAGGAATGTTTTCAAAGCTTGCAGAGGGATTTGGACCAGTTGGAAAAATGGGCTGAAAAATGGCAGATGGAGTTTAATGCGGACAAGTGTGAGGTGTTGCTCTTCGGAAGGTCAAACCAAGGTATAACATTCAAGTTAATGGTAGGACACTGAGAATTGGAGTACAACAGAGTGATCTGGGAGTACAGATACATAATTCCCTAATGGGTATCGGCCCGAAACGTCGACAGTGCTTCTCCCTATAGATGCTGCCTGGCCTGCTGTGTTCCACCAGCATTTTGTGTGTGTTGTTTGGAATAGTGTGTGCAGCTTTGGTAGCCTAATTACAGGAAGGAAATTAATAAGTTTGAAAGGGTGCAGAGAAGATTTTCAAGGACGTTGCCGGGACTTGAGGAACTGAGTTACAGAGAAAGGTTGAATAGGTTAGAACTTTATTCCCTGGAGCGTAGGAGAATGAGGGCTGATTTGTTAGAGGTGTATAAAATGATAATGGGTATAGATAGAGTGAATGCAAGCAGGCTTTTTTCCACTGAGGCCTGGGGAGAAAAAAAAACAGAGATCATGGGTTAAGGGTGAAGGGGGGAAAGGTTAATGGAAACATTGGGAGAGCTGTTTCACTCAGAGAGTGGAGGGAGTGTGCAATCAGCTGCCAGATGAATGTGAATGCGGGCTTACTTTTAACATTTAAGAAAACCCAGGACAGGTATTTGGATGACAGGGATTTGGAGGGATATGACTCAGGTGCAGGTCAGAGGGATTGGGCAGAAAAATTGTTCGGAACAGCCAAGAAGGGCCAAAAGGCCTGTTTCTGTGCTGTACTGTTCTATGGTTCTATGTTTCTATGGTAGAAAATCTGTGGCACGCATAGAAGCAGCGAATACGTGGTGCTAATCTCGCTCCTGCGATGAAAAGTTCACATCCCATCGTCAGCCATTTCCGCTGGTTAGAATAATGCCACGTTTTGTTTATTGATCTAACTATCTATGTATTTAGAGTCACGGCTCAACGAGCCTGCGCTGTTCATCAAATCTACGCAGTCTAGTTACTTGTACGCTATTGGAATATGGGAGGAACCCGGACCAATCCAAAGAAAGCCACGCAAACGATCGTGCCAATTCAATACTGCCTAAATCGACATTCCAGGTTGTAACAGCGTCGTGCTAAACGCTACACTACTGTGTCGCTGTTGAGGACGGCGAGAAAACTCTCTGATGCTACAGCAGGCCATGGTCACTTAGAAACTTGTACTGGATGCTGGAAGATGGGATTACATTCGAACAGGCTTAATATACAGGTATATTACGGCACTGAATGATCATCAGTTAAAAGTTGGAATAGGTGTCCTCTTCCAACGATTGCTGAAAACAGCACACTGGCCTATAATGTTGAGATGAAGAATACGACATGTATGAAAACCTAAATAAAATATAAAAGTTAATGAGAGGTACAGAAGAGATTATAGCGAAAATATATGTTGTAGATGTATCTAAATCAAAATGTCATCGTACCATTGTTTCCCGATAAGTTTCCCCTTCCAAATTCCGTCTTCTTCAATACTCCACTCGGGCACAGATCCCTGCAGAATATCACTAATTACAGAACTCCAGCCCGCATACATCCCTTCGACCACCACCTCTATCTTCCATGCCCGAGTCTGTTCTGTATCCAAACAGACACTTCGTCACAGACAGCACGTACCTTAATCCTCCGGATTAGGATCGCATGAGGAACTTTGTCAAAAGCTTTACTAAAATCTACGTAAAAAACGTGCACAGCACTGCCTTCAAAAATCTCTTTCGCCAACTTGTCCATAAACTCAATCAAGTTGGCAAGACACGACTTGCCATGCACAAAGACATGCTGGTTCTCGCGACTTACTCCATGGGTTTCTAAATGTTCATATTTCCTATCCTGAAAAATATTCTCCAACAGTTTCAAGAATGTACAATGTGATTTCCAGGAATGAAGTGTAAAAAAGAACGAAATAATTGTTATTCCAATACCAATGCAGCTCAGAAAAACCCACAATACAATAAAGAATACTAAAATAAGTATAAATAGATAAGATTGTCTCCATAAATAGTCTGCTTGCGGCAAGCAACGGTTCTCGAGCCTAGTGGTCCTGACGCGACGTCTTGTCACCGATGGAACATTGACGGTTCACTGGACATTGCCACTTTTACCAACGGTCAGAAAGAAAACGATTATTACATGCAGAACATTTATGATCTAGAAAAAAGAGAATAAGAAAGTGTTGCAGACACAAAGAAAATGCAGAGCAGGCAAACATTTCAAAGTCAGAGCGAGGCAGAGTCCATCTTGTCATCCCATTGAAAGGTTTCATAGTTTATTATAAGGTCAGGATTGAAGCTGTTACAGGGGCTGGGGTAGTGTTTTTATGTTTTTTTTTTGTCACCTGCGATATTTTTTAGAAAGAATATTTGGGTTGGGTGGATATTATCAACATATTATCTGGCTGATTTTACATGTTGCTCCAGTTGTCCGGTTTCAAAGGGTTTAACCGTGAATGTCTGTTGAGTGAGTGTAATTGACGCCAGCCCGCACGGAGCCTGCTTATGTCACTGAAGGATTCACAGCTCCGTTTAAAATTGCTTCTTTCGACGAAGTCCCACAGTATCAGCGGGAGCAGACCATCCGTCATAGACAGAGCGAAGCATCTCCAGAGCAGAAGACAATATTGGGGATCTGCGAACAATAAAGTGAGATTTTACATGAACAGTTAGAACTGCAGCGTGTGTTACCGCTAGTTACCGACTAGCGGTTTCAGACTAAATCGCTAGTTACCGATTGGAATCTGGGACCAATGGAAGGGAGTGAGTCCGGATGTGGAAACAGGAACAGGGAATGTTACAGCGACAGAGAAGGGTGTCTTCAAAGTGGCTCACTACACTTTTGCGGACGATACTTGGATCACAGCAGACAGACGGATCACATCATTGCTCCTGACAATTCAGCCTGATCTCGCTCTAGTTGCTGTTCCAGGTACGTTCCTCTCCAGCGACTCGAGCAACGAGCCGATAAGAACCGGTGGCCACGGGTTCCGGTGAGGAGTTCTGATGTCTGGGTCTTACATTACATGATCCGCCTAATACAGTCGATCGTCATCACTAACAGAGGATGATTTAATCCATACGTGGGATTCAGTGTTTTAAATGGAGTTAATCACCATGTTATTAAATTTTAAAAAGTAGTACTAATTTGATTATAGGGCTCTTTTCAGGCGGACGATATAAGACAATAGGATAAAGTGATGCTGGTTAAAAGCTAGCGTATGGAACAGGCGTTTAGCTGAGATTTGAACATGTCGACTGAGTCTTCATTTCTTGTAGTTTTAGGTGCTGAATTTCTCAGATTAGGAGCGTAGTTCAGTAGTAGTTTCCTTTTGAGGGAAATTGTTTAAATGTATGCGACCGAAGAAGAATAGCCGATATCGTGAGCAGGAATTAACGTACTGAAGGCAGAATTTTAGTCAATAAGCCGCAGTCTAAGTGTAGACTCGACTACTGTACTTAAAGGCACAATTTACAGTTTGTAAGGAGCTTTGTACGCCGAAACTGATCACCACACGCTTGCCTCTATCCAGTCTGTCCACAGCAATCGCTGACGCCGTACAGCAGTCAGCACACCAAATAATCTTGTCTCTTCCCTCTTTCCTCAGCCAGGAGGTGTAAAATCTCAACTTACTGCTCCCAGGTTCAAAGATAGATTCTGCTCTGCAGATTTAAGGCAATTGAAGTGTTGCATCTTTCGTTGAGATTGATTCCATCAGTCTGCTTTATTATTTTTGTACTTTATTGTTTAAAGAACCGCACTTTCAATGCAGCCTTTACTTTTATTTCCATGCAGGCATCTGCTATTGTGTTACCTTGCTCTGCCTTAATGTACCAAGTATTATCTGTGTGATCTTTGTGACAGCATGGAAGACAGACTTCCCACTGTATCTTGGTATACCTAGTTGGCAATAATAAACCAATTCTAAGTCACTGACCGATTTCAAACCCAATTCAAAATCCATCTTCAGCGAAGTCCCGGACCACATCGTCGCAGCTGTTTGTTGGGTCAGGTGATGTTGTTATTTTCCAGTTACGTATGAGGTCGCTGAGCTAAAATCTACGACAACAGCAGATATCACCAATGCTGGAAAACCAGTGTCCACGAGTATGTTTCTACATTCCCCTGTCTGTGAATCTGCCTTTTCCCATGCCCGCGGACATGCTTGTGTTTCTTTCAATCCCAACAGTCAGCGTACTGACGATTGTGGTCCTGTTCCGGGGAAAGTGCGGCCTTTACAAAGGTGTCATTCGTTACCTGATGGCCATGGCAACGGCAGATATTCTGGTCGTTATCTTCGACCTGCTACTGAGGCAGATTCCGATCGTTTATCGGGAAGCATCCCGAAAGTCCACGCGGCCCTACTTTACACAGCCAACGACTGTTCCGTCTGGTTCACCGTCGTGCTCACCTTCGATCGATCTGTGGCTATTCGCTGCCAGAATCTGAAAGCCAAGTCCTACACCGATAGAACGGTGGCTGTGGTTCTGGGGACTGTGGCCGCGCTGAGCTTTTTAAAGAACATTTTCTGTTTGTTTTTATTGTTCTCAGGAATATATGGGATCCCTAGATTTTGCAAAGTAAAATATTCTGTCGTGGTTTCGGTGTCCTGGACTGTAGTTGAGTTCGGAGCTTCCTCCTGACGCCTGTGATCTCGTCTGTGGTCATTCTGCTACTCAATGCTTTGACCATCAGATACGTATTAGTTGTGAGCAGAGCCAGGAGGAGACTCCGAAGTGGCAATAGTGGAGATAGTTCCAAAGACCCAGAAATTGAGAGTCTCAGGAAGTCTCTCATTTTACTCTTGGTCGTGTCGGCGAATTTCATCGTGTTGTGGATGCCTTTTATAGTACACAATATGTGGACTCGACTGGACCATTTCTGGTTAACCTAACATTAACCATTTATGGTGTCTACCACACGCGTGGATACGACTTCACCTTCAAGCATGAGGGAGCTGAGCTACATGGTGCAGCTTCTGAGGTGCTGCACAAACACGGCACTCTACGCCTTGACCCAGAGGAAGTTCAGGTAGCAGCTGCTGGAGGTGGTGAAATCTCCATTCACCCGCATTCAGGGAGAAACTGTTCGGAAAGAACAGGGAAGAAATCGGTGCCGCCCATCTAGTTGAAACATTTGGCGTAGCGGTTCTCACATCACTTCACAGCACCTGACGCGGTTTCAGTCCCGACGATCGTCTCTATGAATCTTGCTCGTTCTATTGGTCGCGGCTTGGGTTTCCTCTATATGTGTCAGTTAAAAACGTATTCCAAAGACGTGAAGGTTCTGGTGGAAATCTCTTCTACTCTGCTGAAACGATAAATGAGAAAAATAAAATACAGTTACAATGCAACTCCCTCCCTCAATTTCCCGTTCCATTATATAAGACAAGCTTCTATGGCGCGGAACATTTTAATATCAGTGTGTGCCGCCTCTGCCATTAGGTCTGTCTCTCCAGAACTATGGAAACGAGGTTGTCAGACCCTGGTTAATCTGATCAAAAAATCGACATTGAAATTAGTTTTAATATAAGTGGGGGAAAATGATGAACACATAACAATGCGGCACCGAAATCGGCCATCAATAATGTTAATTTAAACTTTTCATCTACGTCTCCGTGGTCAATCACTGCTTGACCAATACTCCATCTAAGTGATTTTCAGACGTACAAATGAAACGTGGTTAGACCAATTAGTTAAGCATGCAAGGGATTCTACAGATGCTACGCCTCAGCGGCTGCACATATAAAATCTTGGAGAGACTCATTAGCTCATGCAGGATTTAAATCAATGAATAAACAATCGAGTTTTCCGGAACTCTTCATCAAAACTGGGAAGGAAGGAGAAAGAAACCAGAGGAAGAAGGTGGGCGGAAGGGGAAGTGTAATAGCTAGAACGTGGCAGGTAAAGTCAAGTAAATAGGAGAGACGTGTGAAGTAATTAGTTAGAAAGTGATAAGCGGATGTCAAATAGAAGAAGAAGGAATCAGATCGGAAAAGTGAGTGGCTCACAGGAGAGGAAAGAGGCAATAAGCGGAGGAAATGCACATTGGAGGCGATAGAGGAGGTAAGTGAGGGAAGAGTGGATAATTAAAGAAGAGGGGAGGGTAGAAGTGGAAAATGAACTGGAAGTTCGAGATATCGACGTTCAATGATTTTTGTGGCTTTTGGGTGACTTCCTGAACTGATCACTTAAACCACGACCAAATGACGGAATAATGAGTACTCCTTCCTTACCAACATCTCTACGTGCATTGTTACTTTCTGCAAGATACGGAAGTCTAGCCAAAGTGATTACTGTGCTTCAAAGCTTCGAGGTATCCAGTTGATTCAATGAATATTTTATGAATGCATTTAATCTCACCCACACACAGTATGCAGCAGGCCACTGATTCTGGATTAACCTCCAGTTGCTTCCCAATTGGCATACATCGTGCAGAATTCTCAACTTGCACAACACCGCCAGTTTAAAATAACCTTATGTGGCGGCATGTAATGGATATAACGCAAATCACATGTCTACCTGCCTGAGCATTGCATAATCATTGCAGTTACAAACGAACTACAACATCTCTCCTGACATCGCGTTCCTGGCATCAATCACTCAATGTGAAAGCAATTGCACTGTAAGACTCATTTGCAATAGCCTACTTCACACATTATTTCCATATTCTCTGTTGTTTAGGATTACCATACAGTAAAACTGGTCTGGCTCTGTTTCTGTACAATCCTGTCATATTTTAACTGCAGTTGAATGCACGTGGCACTCTATCCTCCTCTTGCCTCCCTCTCCATATATCTTCGGATATTCCTTTTCTATCACCATCTCTGACTCTGTTTGGCAACGCATTCCAGTCAACATCCACGCAGTGCATGATATATTTAACTTCTAAGCGTCGTTTCACCTTTCTACTTCTCAAGTTCACGTTTATAATCATCTATTAATCCATACATATGATCAAACGAAACATAGTTCCTCTGGACCATGGAATACACACAAAGATACATGACACATAGCACGTGAAACGAACTATTGTTACGAGTAAGGATATAAAAATATAGTACTATGGCCTGTTCCTGTCCTGGTGACGAGTCCCTGGCTGTGGCAGGTTCTTCAGAAGTTTCATAGCCTGAGGAATGAGGCCGTTGTCCCTGCTGGCAGTCCAGGCAATAATGTTCCTGTACCTCTAAGGTGTGCCAATCTTGAGCGCTTTCAACGCTTATTTCGCCCTTGTCTCTTGTTTCGACTGCAGAACTTAGCTACCAATTACTGGAATTCGTAATTGCCTTAGATAACAATTCCTGGAATTCGTCCAGTTCCCACCACTTACTAGCAATCAAGGCTTTGACTTGTTAGCCACGATTGTGTCAACTTTCCTTACGATTCATTCTTCCTCTTTGGATTATATATCCTCTGCCTTCCTAGTTCCAGTCTCACTAGCACGTGACACGGGTATTAGTCCTGAACTCGCAACTCTGAAGATCTTGCCCTTTGACATAGGACCTCACCCCCTGAAACCCCTGTGCAGATCCTCGTCAATGGTTTTATCCATGCCATTGGTACATACATGCATGACGACGTCTGATTTTTCATCTTTCCACTTAAGAATGCTAAGGACTCGATCTGAGATTTCCCTGACCTGGCCCCCCGGAGAAACATCCCATACGGGAATCTAGTTCTCGCCACACAGAACCTTCCGTCCGTTCCCCGAAATAACGACTCCTCTTTCCCACAGCTTGCATCTTTCCCCCCTACTTTTCTGATGTACAAAGGCAGACGCAGTGGTAGAGCCCCGAACACAATGAATTTTCTGCGTTAGATAACCCTCATCTCCAAAATATCCAACCTGTTGTTTACTGGAAAGGGGCACAGAGGTACTTTGTATTGGTTCCTTAACTCTTTTCCCCTTCAGACGGTCAGCTAGTTTTCTGTGTCCTGCACATTGCGTGTATTTGGGTGTTCATCAAGTTCATCAAGTTCCGGGTCCAATTCCTTAACGTGGCTGGAGCTGGATGCACTTCTCGCAGTTGAGTGTTCAGGGATACAGAATGTTTCCCTACCTCCCCACATCCCGCGGCGAACGGGATGTCCTGCCTGACATCTCTACTGTCCTAACTGCGCAGATATAAGGAATATATATATATATATATATTTTAAAAAGCTAGAGCTTTTCTTTCCTTTGCTTTCTCAGAGTGAAACCTTACTTCATTGAATGGTCGAAGATTTAAAGGCTTAAGTTCGCCACTCTGACAATGTCCAGGCAGACAACGGTCCATGCGCTTCCCTCTGCCTTCCTTTAATTTGTTCTTACTAATCAATCCCAAACGCCGATTGGCCGCTCTGGATAAAACTCTGCAATAACCTCTGCGAAAGGCCCCTGCCTTTTATCCTCGTGTAGGGTCTTGCAGGGTCCTGTGCTTAGCTACTTTCCCCAATTAGACTGTGATGTAGCTTGCTCCATATCCATTGAAACAGGAAAAGCAAAGTATCAACGCAATGCGAATCAAACAACATTGATAACCTCCCTTAACAGGAATGAACAGGAATTGATAAGTGGTCTTGAAGTAAAGGAGCCATTTGGAAGTAGTGATCATAACATGATAAGATTTTATCTACAATTTGAGAGGGATGAGGGCAGATCAGAAGTGTCAGTGTTGCAACTAAATAAAGGAGACTACGGAGCCATGAGGGAACAGCTGACCAAAGTTAAATGGGCGGATGCTCTGGCAGGAAAGACAGTGGATCAGCAGTGGCAGATATTCTTGGGGATAATACAAAAGATGCAAAAGCAGTTCAATCCTATGAGAAGGAAGGATTCAAAGAGGGGGAAGGGGCCACAGTGGTTGACAAAGGAAGTGAGAGATTGTATAGAATTAAAGAGAAAGAAGTATGACAGGGCTAAGATGAGTGGGAATACAGATGATTGGGAAAGTTTTAAGGAACAGCAGATCTTAACTAAAAACGCAATACGGAGAGAAAAAAATCAGGTATGAGCTCAGTCTAGCCAGGAATATAAAAGGGGATAGCAAAAGCTTTTTTAGCTATGTGAAGAGAAAGAAGATAGTTAAGAACAATATTGGCCCCTTGAAGAATGAATTGGGAGAAATTGTTATGGGAAACAGGGAAATGGCAACAGAATTTAATGCGTACAATCAATCTCCCAGATGTACGGATGGGCCAGGGTCATAAGATATCAGAGGAATTGAAACAGATTGACATTAGGAAAGAAACTGTGATGAGTAGACTGGTAGGACTGAAGGCTAATAAATCCCCGGGTCCAGATGGGCTGCATCCGAGGGTTCTAAAAGAGGTAGCTCAGGAAATTGCGGATGCATTGGTAATCATTTTCCAATGTTCCTTACATTCAGGGTCAGTTCCTTAAGATTGGAGAGTGGCTAATGTTGTCCCACCTTTCAAGAAGGGAGGGAAGGAGAAAACGGAGAACTATCGCCCTGTTAGCCTAACGTCAGTCGTGGGGAAGATGCTTGAGTCCATTATTAAGGACGAAATAGTGGCATATCTTGATGGCAGTAATAGGATAAGGCCGAGCCAGCATGGATTTTCCAATTGCAAATCATGCTTGACTAATCTGTTGGAGTTTTTTGAGGGTGTAACAAGGATGTTAGACGAGGGTAAGCCAGTGGATGTAGTGTACCTAGATTTGCAGAAGGCATTCGATAAGGTGCCACATAGGAGATTGGTGAGTAAAATCAGAGCTCATGGCATTGGGGGCTGGGTTTCAACATTGATAGAAAACTGGTTGGCAGATAGAAAGCTTAGGGTAGCAGTGAATGGGTGTTTCTCGGACTGGCTGGAGTTGACTAGTGGGGTACCACAGTGCTCTGTATTGGGACCACAGCTCTTTACGACTTATGTCAACAATTTAGATGAGGGCATTGAAAACTATATCAGCAAGTTTGCTGACGATACTAAACTGGGTGGCAGTGTGACATGCGAAGAGGACGTTAGGAGAATACAGGGAGACTTGGATAGGCTCGGTGAGTGGGCAGATACTTGGCAGATGCCATTCAATGTGAATAAATGTGAAGTTATCCACTTTGGAAGCAGGAACAAGAGGGCAGAGTGTTGTCTGAACGGTGTAGATTTAGGTAAGGGAGAAATGCAAAGAGACCTGGGAGTCCTAGTTCATCAGTCAATGAAGGTGAATGAGCAAGAGCAACAGGCAGTGAAGAGGGAAAATTGAATGTTGGCCTTTATTACAAGGGGAATTGAGTAAAAGAGCAAGGAAGTCCTTTTGCATTTTTACAGGGCCCTGGTGAGACCACACCTGGAATATTGTGTACAGTTTTAGTCTCCAGGTTTAAGGAAGGACATTCTGGCAATAGAGGAAGTGCAGCGTAGATTCACTAGGTTGATTCCTCGGATGGCATGGCTGTCTTACGCAGAGAGATTGGAGAGATTGGGCTTGTACACACTGGAACTGAGGAGATTGAGAGGGGATCTGTTTGAAACGTTTAAGATAATTAAAGGATTTGATAGTATTGATGCAGGAAATATGTTCCAGATGTTGGGAGAGTCCAGTACCAGAGGGCATGGATTGACAATAAGAAGTCAGTTGTTTAAAACAGAGTTGAGGAAAAACTTCTTCTCCCAGAGAGTTGTGGAGGTGCGGAATTCACTGCCTCGGAAGACGGTGGAGGCCAATTCTCTGGATGTTTTCAAGAAGGAACTAGATAGATATCTGATGGATAGGGGAATCAAGGGATATGGGGACAAGGCAGGGACTGGGTATTGATAGTGAATGATCAGCCATGATCTCAGAATGGCGGTGCAAACTCGAGGGGCCGAATGGTCTACTTCTGCACCTATCGTCTATTAATTTATTTAGCTTTGCTGCATGGAAACAGGCCCGGCAGGTCCAACGAGCCCGCGCCACCCAGTTACACCGATGTGACCAATGAACCTACCTAATGACTCGTAGGGTGTGAATGAAATCCGTTTCGCTAGTATTGTAATACTGCTAAGCCCCACTGCCGTGCCGTAAATACTGTAATCTATATCAATAAAATTCAAATAAAAATTGCAGGTAGTGTAATATGATAAAAAAAAAACAAACACTAACTTCATGAAGGATTCCAGACACCAAGCCTACGAGTTTATTGTCCACTCGCATAAGTGAAAAAAAAGGCTACATAGCATCAACGGCAGTTCAACCGAAGTCACGGGTCTGCAGCAAGGATTAATTGCCGCGATATCTGGATTGGACTGTGCAGTTCACGTTGCAGTATGTTTCTGCTTTCTCGTCGGCCCTTTATTGCCGCTACTTTGGAAGATTTTGAATCGATGCGGCACGCAGATAACGAACACTGAGTTGAACAGAATAGGCCTGGGCTATCAGTTTTCAATGGTTCAAAGCTTTCAAAGGACAAATATAATGTCAGAATGCAGTATACTTATAAGTATAATATAAGTATGCAATGTACTTCCTGATTTTTTTTCTTCGCATACATCCACGAAAACAGAGAAATAACCCAAAGAATGAACGACAGTTAAACGTGAGAACCCCAAATTACCCTGCAGCTCCCCCATCCCACGGGTAAGCGGCAACGAGCAAAGATCCCCTCTCCTCGCCAGCAAAAAAAAAAGTACACCGGTACCATCACCGAGCCCAGACGTGTTCTAGGCAATAGCAAAGACGCAGACAAAAGTTACCCAAATGGCTTTGCATTTCATCCAGCAAGGTAGAGAGAGTTGCCTCCCATGTTCATAGTGAGCGGGAGACATAACAACTATCCGTTGTTTTATTGTGTTAGAGGTGCGTTTCTTTGCTGTTTTTCTAGTTCTATGTCCGAAGATCGCAACTTGTGACTTCGGGCCCACAAAGAAAGATTTCCCGACCTCCCTGACGCCACAGATGTCTCCTGTCGTGACACCAACCTCTCTTCAGAGTTCCGAGATCTTCGGCTTTCGAACACGATCGAGACTCTCAGAGCAAAACCTTGGCATGTCGAATCACGGACAGTCGTGTAACCCCGAGAATGGGTCCTAACCCGAAAAGAACCGAAACCTGGGTGTAATTCCAGGTCATTGTCTTCAAAAGAACCTACCTTTATTGTCTCAACTATAAACACGTAGGTTCGCAAACCTACTACATGGGTGCACACCCGCTAGGATACGATGACTTACTTAGAAAATGTATTACCAGGCTGGCAACGCTTATCTTGCCTTCTTAAGTCAATCACAACGATCCCTGGGATGCTCCACCTCCTCGATGGTTGGTCTCTGGACTGTTATCACTCACGTATTTGTAGCTGCTGGCTATTATAGCATTCCTCATCACCTGCATTGCATTGGCTCAACGTCACCTGACCGAACTTGGTCGCTTACTTATTGGCTCCGGTCCTGAGCTACAAGCAGCATTGTTCTGTGTTGTCCGCCCCGTGCCTTTGTTCTTCTCAACTCTGACTGGTTCAAGAATGTCAACCTACGTGACCCAGGCACTGAATCTATCGAGCAAACCTGCAACATTACGTAACAAATAGCTACTCGTCTGAGAATGGTTTCAGGTTGAGGAGGTCACCAGCTGGATCTTCTTGTGTCCACATACAATCGCTTTGATTGGATTATTCCAGAGCAAGAATCAGTTCAAAGAATTCACAAAATGCGGAGCTGTAAGGACGGTTTCACAAAGTAGCCGTCTCCATCTCCTTCAAGCACATGGAAAGAAGAAAAATAACTGGTTTCTCGAATTCCATTGTCCCTGATTCATTCGAATTCTCTGATTTGCCGACCGTAGTTTTTTTTTGGCCAACATCCCAAACTCCTGTGCTCAGTGCTTTGATTATACGGACGTCAATGCGCTAAAAGCACTGTTCAAGAACTCATCCTCTGTGACGCCTCCTCAAAGGAATTACGAGGGGTGATTGATAGGTTCGTGGCCTAAGATAGAAGGAGTCAATTTTAGAAAACCTAGCACGTTTATTTTTCAACATAGTCCCCTCCAAAAGTTACACACTTAGTCCAGCGTTCGTGGAGCAGACGAATTCCTTCTTTGTAGAATTCGGCGTCTTGGACTTCCAGAAGTGGTCCACAGCAGGGGTGATTGAAGGTCTGTGGCCCAAGGTAGGAGCCGCAGAGTTATTTACTTCAAGCTTTTTGCATAATCACGTAAAGAGTTAAACTGTGCGTGCATGTAACGAGAGCTGTATAACTCATCGCTCGCGCTACTTTGCTCCAAACAGAAAAGCAAGAGGTCGCTCAACCTTTCCATAAAAGACATGCCCACTCATCCAGGCATATTTCTGATAATTGTCCTCTGAATCCACTTTATAACTTCCCCGTCTTTCGTCTCAGGTGACAAGAACTGAGCACAATACTCCATCTATGGTCTAACTAGAGTTTTATAAAGCAACAACATTACCTTCTCGCTCTAGAATTATATCTCTGCTCTGATGGAAGGCAAATACACCATAGACTTTTTAAAAGCATAACGGTGGAAGAGGTGAGCAGTTTCACGTTTCTGGCTGTTAACATTACTGAGGATTTATCTTGGACCCAACATACTGACGCAACTACAAGGAAGTCACATCAGCCGCTATATTACATTCGTAGTTTGAGGAGTCACCAGAGACACGAGCAAGTTTCCACGCATGTATTGTGGAAAGTATTCTAACTGGTTGCATCGCCATCTGGTATGTTGGGCCCACTGTACTATGTTGTAAGATCAATCAGCTTCATCACGGACAGTTACCTCCCCAATATCCAAGACACCTTCAAAAGGCGAGACTTCAAAAAGATAGCATCCATTCTAAAGGACCCACCTGACCCAGGAAATACCCTCTCCTCATTGTTACCTTCAAGGAGGAGTTACAGGTGCCTGAAGATACACTCGAAGTTTCAGCAACAACTCTCTTCACTCCGCAATCCGACATTTGAACGGACAGGGAATTTATAAAAACTTCCTTCATTTATTCCCATCGTTTTTTGCGTTACTAATGTAATTTCTTTTATATATACCACATTGACATTTACAGTCTTTATTACGATGTATTACAATGCACTACTTCGACAAAACAACAAATTTCACGACATATACCAGTGATATTAAACGTGATCTATTTCTGATTAAAGGTCCTATCAAACTTCGAGATATCTGTAAACGTGAACCAAGAAATTGTCAGTTTTCCAAACAGTTGTTCAGAGGCATGGCTCGCTCTGGTGTAAAGAACTACAGCTGGGATTGCATCTGCTCTCATAGACTGTGCAGAACCCAATATTCTCAGCTATTTCATGGAATCACATAAGCAATACAAGTGTGGTATTAACATGGAACGCCGCTGTAGAATAAAATATTGCTCATTTAGATTATTTTGTTTAAAATTATATTGAATATATTTAAGATCAATTTCGATTTTTGGTTATTCGGAGACATACGTTATGGTGAACAGGCAAGAAACTGAGAACATGCTCATGTATTTTGGATGACAAATGGGATAAATATTGAGAAAAGTTCCCCCGCTCTTTATGTCAGGTGTCCAATTTAAGATGATATTTCATCCATAAATAAATAACTTTCGACATTTCTCAAAGAGTCCACAACAGGTACCATAAAGCACCAACAGGTCCCACTTTATTCATGTGTAGCAAGATCTCACCTTGTGTACACGGCAAGATCCCACGCAACATTAAAAAAAACAAAATCCCAACCGATCCAACCACATTGAAAACTTGGACTTCAGGCCAAAAGAAGGAGTTGTATAGGGGATCTGAATACAAAAGTTGAAACACAATCACTGTTTTCAAGACATTTGGAGAGAGGCGTAAATGGGAAGGTATAGAAGGATGAGTTGTAATGTGGAGGAATAGAATTACTGTAGACGGAAAAGCGTCAACAAATACAAAGTTTCTGTTCTGTGTTGTACAGCTGAACTCTATACAACACCACCACAACTCCATTCATTCGGAGCGTGGCAAGCATTCGTGCAACATGAGCGAAGCACAACTAAACACGTTTCCGTTCAATCCATAGCACGACCCCCACGCAACAGGCCCACAGCAACCTGCCAAGCCACAGCTATATGCAACAACCCAACAACCCAACTCCTCCCCACCCATCGCCATGCCCACAACCATTTCCCTCCAATCAAAGTCATAAAACAGAACAGCACATTGCAGGTATTTTTTCCCACAACGCTGCGCTCACCTTTTATTCTACCCCAAGGTCCATCTCACCCTTCCCACCTAAAAAGCCGTCAAAATTTCTATCTTATGAGAGTCTCTTAAATCAACCTAATAACAACTCTGACAGCGTATTTCAAACACTTAACAGTCCCCGTCAAATGCTATTCCCTCTAACTTCCGCCTATAGTTTCCTCTAAAGTTGTGCTCTCTCACATTATTCATTCTCACCCTGCGTTAAAAAAACAAAAAAAAACTTTAGCTGCCCATGCCAGTTTTGTCTCTTATCATCTTATACACCTCTTCCAAATATCATGGATCAGCACTTGGAGCTATGATCCTGTGGTCATTACAGAGATTTGGATGGTGCAGGGACAGGAATGGCTACTTCAAGTGCCAGACTTTCGATGTTTCAGAAAGGACAGGGAAGGAGGGAGGGAAAAGGGCTGGGGCCGTGGCACTTTTGATCATCGACAGTGTTACCGCTGCAGAAAAGGAGGAGGTTTTTCCTTAGACCAACGAATAGTAACAGGGACATCGAAGAGCAGACAGGGAGATTTAGATTCCGCAAAGATATAATAATAACATGATTATTTGGTGGGAGATTTTAATTGGGGTTTGAATGGTGTGGAATTTGGTAAGTGTGTTCAGGAAGGTTTCATCACGCAATATGTAGATAAGCCAACAAGAGGAGAGGCTGCATTTCATCTGGGATTGGGAAATGATGCTGGCCTGGTGTCAGACCTCTTACTGGGAGAGCATTTTTGAAATAGTGATCAAAATTCTATTTCCTTTACCATTGGGGAGGGATAGGAACAGACACGTTAGGGAAACGTTTAACTGGAGTAAGGGGAAATATGAAGCTATCAGGTAGGAATTGGAAGCATCAATTGGAAACAAATGTTCTCGGGAAAACGTACGGAATGAATGTTGCAAATGTTGAGGAGATATTTACGTGAGGTTTTGCTTAGGTACGTTCCAAAGAGTCCGGGAAAGGATGGTAAGGTGCAAGAGCCGTGGTGTACAAAGGCTGTTGTAAATCTAGTCAAACAGAAAAGAGGAGTCTACGAATGGATCAAGACACTTGTTAATGATAGAGTTCTAGAAGATTATAAGGCTAACAGGAAGGAGTTTAGAATGAAATTAGGAGAGCCAGAAGAGCCCATGCGAAGCCTTGTCGGACAGGATTAAGGAAACCTCTAAATCAATTTACAAATATGTAAAGGACAAGGGGATAGGATGTGAACGAACAGGATCAATCAATTGTGATAGTGGAAAAGCCTGTTTAGAATCGGAGGTGATAGCAGAGGTACTTAATTAATACTTTGCGTCAGTATTCTCTGCGGAAAGGGATCTTGGCGTTTGTAGGGATGACTTACAGAGGATTGAAAAGCCTTAACATCTAGACATTAAGGAAGAGAATGCGCTGAGGCATATACCCCATAACATTCTGTCCAGAATGTAATCTTCCCAACAGATCTCAACTCAATTACACTGAGTCCAGAATCTAATCTTCCCAACAGATTGAACACCTATTACAGTCTGTACAGCATCTAACCTTCCACACAGATTGAACCCAAATTACACTCATTCCAGAATCTAATCTTCCCCACAGATTGAACATGTATGACACTCTGTCCAGAATCGAATCTTCCCCATAGATTCAACCACAATTATAGTCTGTCCACAATCTAATTTTGCCCACAGATTGAACTCCAGTTACAGTCTGTCCAGAATCTAATCTTCCCCACAGACCAAACCCTTATTACGCTCTGTCCGGAATCTAATCTTCCCCACAGATTGAACCCAAATTACGGGATATACCCCAGGCTATTATGAGAAGAGAGGGAGGAAATTTCTGACCCTCTGGCAATGATCTTTGCATCATCAATGAATACGGGAGAGGCTCCGGAGTAGTAGTGGTTTGCGGATGTGTTTCCCTTATTCAAGAGACTGTATAGAGAATGCCTAGGAAATTATAGACCTATGAGTATTAATTCAGTGGTTGATGAGTTGATGAAGATCCTGAAAATAAGGATTTATGATCATTTGGAGAGGCATAATATGATAAGAAATAGTCAGCATGGCTTGCTCAAAGGCAGACCGTGTCATACGAGCCTGATTGAATTTTTTAAGGATGTGAGAAACACATTGATGAAGCTGCAGCCGTAGATATAGTGTATATGGATTTCAGAATAGCATTTGATATGGTACCCCAATCAAGGTTTATCGAAAAAGTGAGGAGGTGTGGGATCCATTGCATCGTGGATCCAGAACTGGCTTGCCCACAGAAAGTCAAGTGTGTCTGTAGGTGGGTCATATTCTGCATGCAGGTCGGTGACCATTGGTATGCCTCGGGGCATAGGGCATAGGCGGAAACGATAGGGCCTTTTAAGAGACTCCAGGATAGTATTACTGAACTTAGAAAAATACAGGGCTATGGGAAACCCAAGGTAATTTCTAAGGTAAGGTCATATTCGGCACAGCTTTGTGGTCCGAAGGGCCTGTATTGTGCTGCAGGTTTTCTATGTTTCCTCTCAAGGAGTAGTAATCTACGGAGGGGATTTTAATATTAGGTTAAACTCTGTATTACTGTCTTCAGGAACAGTTATTCTGAACAAACTCTGAATAGGACAGTGAAATCATTGACGGAGGAATTGGAAATGACAGACGTGTGGAGGGAATTACACATATACACATTACTCTTTTCTCCATTTTGCCAATTCAAGAATAGACTATTTTTTAATATTTAATATAGACAGATTCAGTATGAAAGAGTGCAACATTACAGCATCTGATCTCTCGGACGATAGCCCTGTCTCTATGTCTCTAATTCTAGAAAGCAAAATCAGAACAAAGCTATGGAGGTTAAATTCACATATACTCAATAACACAAAAGTAATTGCGAGAATAAGGGGAGAAATCAAAGAATACCTAGACCTTAATTACACAGGAGAAACATCACCCGTGATCTTGTGGGATACATTGAAAGCTGTACTGAGAGGAAAAATTATTTCGATTACTACACACGTGAAATAATTCAAAGCGCAAAAATTAGCAGAACATCAAGGAAAATTAAAACAAATTCAAGTTGTGGATAGCTGCAAAAATTGATTCTAATTTAAAACAGGAAATTAAGAGATTGCGAAGGGAAAATGAAATTTACACATTGGAACAAGGAAATTTCCAAAAAGGAAATCACAAATTTCCAACTAGGAAAATTCAAGAGAGCTTTGAAACCTATTATCGCGAGCTGTATTCTCAATTCCGGGCCTTGAATGAGTCCCATATAGACACCTTCCTGAATTCATTAGAATTACCCAAGTTCACAGATTTGCAAAATGAATGCCCATTATAAACAGTAACTGCCAAAGAACTGCAAGTGGCCATCTCTGAATTGAAGGCCGGAAAGTCTCCAGCTTCTGTTGGGTTTCCCTCAGAGTGGTACCAATCGCCGAAGTCACAGTGAGCTGCATTATTACTTAACACCTTTAATTGGATCTCACAGAGTGGAAAAATTCCTCCTTCCTGGAGGGAAGCGATTATCTCAGTTATTCCTAAAGAGGGTAAGGATAAACTAGAATGTGGTAATTACCGGCCAGTCAGTGCCTTTAATTTAGATTACAAATTATTTACATCTTGTCATGGTCCCTTCTGGTAAGCGCCTACCTAGCTATTTACCTCAGGAATCGGGCCTCAATCATCTCGTTTAGTTCCAATCATTCCCAGGTCCCACTAACTTTGAGGGGATGCGAAGAGATTTAGAGAGAGTGGATTGGGTCAGATTGTTTTATGGGAAGGATGTAATAGAGAAATGGAGGTCATTTAAGGGTGAAATTATGAGGGTACAGAATCTTTATGTTCCTGTTAGGGTGAAAGGAAAAGTTAAAGGTTTGAGAGCACCATGGTTTTCAAGGGATATTAGAAATTTGGTTCAGAAAAAGAGGGATGTCTACAATAGATATAGGCAGCATGGAGTAAAGGAATTGCTCGATGAATATAAAGAGTGTAAAAGGAATCTTAAGAAAGAGATTAGAAAAGCTAAAAGAAGATACGAGGTTGGTTTGGCAAATAGGGTGAAAGTAAATCCGAAATGTTTCTACAGTTATATTACAAGCAAGAGGATAGTGAGGGATAAAATTGACCCCTTAGAGAATCAGAGTTGTCAGCTATGTGTGGAACCGAAGGCGATGGAGGAGATTTTGAATGATTTCTTCTCTTCGGTATTCACTAAGGAGAAGGATATTGAATTGACTAAGGTGTGGGAAACAAGTAAGGAAGTTATGGAACCGATGACAATTAAAGAGGTGGAGGTACTGGCGCTTTTAAGAAATTTAAAAGTGGATAAATCTCCGGGACCTGACAGGATATTCCCCAGGACCTTGAGGGAAGTTTGTGTAGAAATAACAGGAGCTCTGACGGAGATCTTTAATATATCATTGGAAACGGGGATAGTGCCGGAGGATTGGCGTATTGCTCATGTGGTTCCATTGTTTAAAAAGGGTTCTAGAAGGAAGCCTAGCAATTATAGACCTGTCAGTTTGACATCAGTGGTGGGTAAATTAATGAAAAGTATTCTTAGAGATAGTATTTCTAATTATCTGGATAGACGGGATCTGATTAGAAGTAGCCAGCATGGATTTGTGCGTGGAAGGTCATGTTTGACAAACCTTATTGAATTTTTTGAAGAAGTAACGAGGATTGTTGACGAGGGTAAGGCAGTGGATGTCGTCTACATGGACTTCAGCAAAGCCTTTGACAAAGTTCCACATGGAAGATTAGTTAAGAAGGTTCAGTCGTCAGGTATTAATGCTGGAGTAATAAAATGGATTCAACAGTGGCTAGATGGGAGATGCCAGAGAGTAGTGGTGAATAATTGTTTATCGGGATGGAGGCCGGTGACTAGCGGGGTACCTTAGGGATCTGTTTTGGGCCCAATGTTGATTGTAATATACATAAATGATCTGGATAATGGGGTGGTAAATTGGATTAGTAAGTATGCCGATGATACTAAGGTTGGAGGTGTTATGGATAATGAGGTGGATTTTCAAAGCTTGCAGGGAGATTTATGCCGGTTAGAAGAATGGGCTTAACGTTGTCAGATGGAGTTTAATGCTGAGAAGTGTGAGGTTCTACATTTTGGCAGGAATAATCCAAATAGAACATACAGAGTAAATGGTAGGGCATTGAGGAATGCAGAGGAACAGAGAGATCTAGGAATAACTGTGCATAGTTCCCTGAAAGTGGAGTCTCATGTAGATAGGGTGGTGAAGAGGGCTTTTGGAACGCTGACCTTTATAAATCAAAGCATTGAGTACAGAAGTTGGGATGTAATGCTAAAGTTGTACAAGGCATTGGTAAGGCCAAATTTGGAATATTGTGTGCAGTTCTGGTCACCGAATTATAGGAAAGATATCAATAAATTAGAGAGAGTGCAGAGACGATTTACTAGGATGTTACCTGGGTTTCAACAATTAAGTTACAGAGATAGGTTGAACAAGTTAGGTCTCTATTCATTGGAGCGTAGAAGGTTGAGGGGGGATTTGATCGAGGTATTTAAAATTTTGAGAGGTATAGATAGAGTTGACGTGAGCAGGCTGTTTCCATTGAGAGTAGGGGAGATTCAAACTAGAGGACAAGATTTGAGAGTTAGGGGGCAGAAGTTTAAGGGAAACACGAGGGGGTATTTCTTTACTCAAAGAGTGATAGCTGTGTGGAATGAGCTTCCTGTAGAAGTAGTAGAGGCCAGTTCAGTTGTGTCATTTAAGGTAAAATTGGATAGGCATATGGACAGGAAAGGAGTGGAGGGTAGGAGCTGAGTGCGGGTAGTTGGGACTAGGTGAGATTAAGGGTTCGGCACGGACTAGGAGGGCCAAGATGGCCTGTTTCCGTGCTGTGATTGTTATATGGTTATATGGTTATACAAACACTTACCTTCCATCAGCAAATGCAGGATAAAAAGAATTTGAGCTCAACTGGAACCTGCCAGATCGTCGGTCAACTCGTATAGGCGTAAATTCATTCCATAATTAATTGGGCTGCCATTTCTAAGTCTAGCGTCGTTGCTGAATTCTCTAATAAGACCAAAACTTCGTGTAAACACTCCATCGATACCAATTCCACGTTCGATACGACCTAACGCCTCCCGACTCGGCCTCCGTGTCCGTGTTCAGCGCTTGGGTTCGGTCCGCCGCTACGTCCTTGCAACACATCTACCTTAGCTCGTAGACTGGAAAAGCATCTTCCTGGCCTCATCCACTTAGACCAGACTGGATACATCGAGCAAAATCAAACTCATGACAGCATAAGTAGAACTTTACACACGAGAACAGGTTACTAAGAATGGGACAGAGACAATAGTAGTGGGATTAGATGCTGAGAAAGCTTTTGATTCACTTCGATATTTATTCCTATAGAAAGTGTCAGGAAGATTCCGCTTTCAGGCAAAGTTTAATAATGTAATCCAAATTTATAGAACAGCCCTCCGGCTCAAATTAAGATAAATGGGGATCTCTCTAACTGTTCTATTTTTGAGAGAAGAAGAAGACAGGGATGCTCAATTTCTCCTCTCCCCTTTGCAGTACATATTGAACCTCTTGCCCAGCTAATAAGACAGAATTAAATAGTAAAAGGTATTAAGGTGGCAGGGATTGAACAGAACGTGGCAATATTCGAAGATGACGTCTTAGTCCATTTGTGTGAACCAGAAAAATCATTTACAGGATTGTTCACACTGTAGGATGAATTCGGGGAAACAGAAGTTCAATGAAACAGCATCCAAAAAGATCAGGATACATATGATCTTAAGTGGAAAGCTAAATCGTTAAAATATTTAGGTATAACCCTGCCAAAGGACCTTTCAACGTTGTCACAGATAAATTATGAACCATTATTTTCAGAGATAAAAGCAGATATACATAAATGGAATCTTCTCCCCTTTTCAGTTTAAATTCAAGGAAATATACCATAAAATGAATATTCTCCCTCGACTAATTTATCGTTTCCTGACCGTAGCTGTGGAGGTAGACGATAATCAATTCAGGGAATGGGACAAATATATTCCCCTCTTTATTTGGCAAGGAAAGAAAGCTAAATCCGATTTAATACTTTACAGTTAGGAAGCTAAAGAGGAGGTATGGCACCTCCTTCGTTGAGAAATTATTTTTATGCTTCACAAATAACTGATCCGTTATATTGGTGTATTCGCGAATACAAGGGAAGGAAATAGAATTTGCCTTGATTGACAGTTTTCCTCTACAGGCCTCAAAAGCGTACGAAGCATTGATTGCCCAGTTGGAAAAAAATAAAGCAGCAGAATAAATCTCACACTAAATGTATGGTAGAAGGTGGCTAATTCATGTGGAATCTACAACACATTAAAACATTTCAGATGGTGTGCTTATGATGCCAAATTCCTTCCCAGCAGAGGGGATAAAAAGATTTGACCTATGGCTAAAGAAAGGTCTTACCACCTACCTCTCATTCACACGTAAAAGTGCATTGCAAAGTTTTCAATCCCTGCAGGACAAACATGGCCTAGAACACAATGACTTTTTTAGGTAACTTCAAGTATGGCAGTAATTTAACCAGAATTGTAGAAATAACAGTCCAACCAACTGCAGAATTAATTTTTTTTCAAGACTCTGAATTCGGCTTACAGCTCAATACCAAGTAAATCAATTTCTCGATTATACAATGCCCTCTCTCACGAAAACACTTTGCATATTAAAGAGATTGGGAGAAAGAAGCGGGATTGGTACTTTCAGAGGAGGCTTGGGGTAAAATATACAGCTTTCAGTGGTCTTCAACTAACATGTTGATATGGAGAGAACATTGATGTAAAATATTACAAGATACTTCAAGACCCCATACCAGGAAAAATATTAAGACAGAAACGTGGCGTGTTGGTAAAGGTGTGGCGCCAAGGAGGCAAATCATTCCATACTTTTTGGAATTGCCATAAATATGTTTATATTGGAAAGATATTCACAGAACATTAATTAAGGTATTTAAGAATCAGATACCTCCGAACTTTGAGGCTCTATATTTGGGACGAGTACTGATTTGAACCAGAAGAAAGATATAAAGCTGCTGCAGGCCCTTTTTGCGGCAAGAAATCAATCAATCAATCACCATAAAGTGGCTGAATCCAATATCAACTACTTTAGAAGATTGGCATGAAATTATTTTGGATATATTTAAAATGGAAAAGATGACTTACTCTCTGAGATTTCAATAAGAAAGATTTTATCAAATTTTAAATAAATGGATTGAATTTATAACCCCAAAGCGAGCAGACTTTAGATAACTCTCCTAATGGTGACTTTCCTCATCAACATAGTAATATCGTTAACGTAAGTTCCCTTGGTTCGAATGTTCACTGTTCCATTTCTGGAAAACGCAAAGAAAAAAATTGGGGAAAATATGATAAAGTGAAGTAAATAAGTACACAGTGAGGGGGATAAGTATGTTTGAGGGTCGGAGTAAATATGAACGTGTTAAGATACAAACGCAGACAATAGAAGTTGCATAGGGTTACACATAATATGTTGGACCGGAAAGAAATGGACCAGAAGAGATGAATGTAAATTATTATTCTACCACTATCATTACTAGTTTTTAACAACTATTTTTATCATTTAGTTTAATAATTATAATTGCACGTAAGTATCTATTTGTGCCTAATTATTTTACACCATCTCTGTGTACTTGTGAATTCATTAATATATATAGATTTAAACATATATAAAAATGGAAAAGGTTTTATAAGTAAAACAGTTTGTGTAATGCTTGGGAATGCCGTATCCAAATGAAAATACAATTTAAAAAACGTTTTCGATGTTTTTCTATGTTTCTGATTTACACTTTTCTGGCTAGATCTCGATCAGTCGCTTCTCAAACCGAAACTCTGTGTCGTACAAATATCGTTGAATTAAGTGAGTGTGCATAGCAGAATTCTTCCCAATGTAGCAACGTGTAAACCCCATTACAGTCCTGGCAATCCCCAGGAGATGCGAAGAACCGAAGATCGGGAGAGACATCCTTGGGATTCGATCCAATCGGGAGACGCGATTGTAATGGGCTCTTCACTATTTGATATTATCTCTCTTAAGAACTGATTCATGAAGCTGAAATCAGCGACTATGCTTTATTTGTAATTTTTTTGCAGCCTACGATCCATTATTTCTTGCCGACCTATAATTGTGTTTGGGCAGTATTTACACAACATTCGCTGAAAACGACGTTCTCTTAATCGGAATTCTTCTATCCTTCCTTTTCGGTTGCACCCCGAATCATAATAACACTAGACGTAAATTGTTTATGAAGCTTTATCACCGTTGAGTCTTGTAGCGGTTAGCCGAGCCAGCTGTCGAGCCACGTATGCATACGAGCTTGATCAGAGAGTTGCATGTGTTTGCACAATTTTCTGCCTTTGCGCGCTGACGGTTTGGCTCTCCGAATGGTGCTGTTTTCCATTGATGAAGTACAATAGTATGGTTAATTATATTATATAAAAATCTGCAGTCCCTGCCGAATCTCTCCCGCATTCTGTGAGGGTTATGACAGTTTCCAGTGAGTGGACGGAACCTAAAATTTAGGACTTTAATAGTGATTTTGTCAAATCCCTCTCCTAAAGCAATTTGCCCCCGCATAATTACCGAAATATCCCTCCTACGATACAGTATGATCCACACCTCCATCGCCCTCGCAGTAACATCAGATTAGATGTGGCGAAGTTCCCAATGTTTTTATCACCCTCCTTCCATCCATGGAAAGGAACTCTTCTGAGCCTTTCACTATGAGGACCCTGCTCAAAGCTACTAAAATTCCATATTACACACCACGACTCCATCAGCCTTGCAGGCAGTTCCCAGATCCAGCTGCTCTATTGAATAGTGGCCATGTTTTAAATGGGTTTATTATTCAAGATTCGAAATTGTTTGATATCATTATGACTCGCAACAGAAAAGAAGAACGAAACAGTTGCTACTCCGGGTTCAATGCAGCGTAAAAACACAAAAATAAACACAAAGAATAAGATCATTTCCACAGTGCCTTCAATTTCTAGGTAGTACAATGACAGAGTGCTGTAGTTACAGAACGAGCGCGGCGCAGACGAATAGCAAAGTGTAAAGTCAGAACGAGGCAGATTGTGACTTCAATAATCAATCTAATCATCAAGGTGAAGGGCAGTATATTTTTATAATGGTCGTGATTGAAGCTGATCCTGAGCCTGAGCTTTCAGGCTTTTGTGTCTCCTGCGAGATGATGCAGAACGTATCTCCGCGATCGGTGGACATACATCCCGAACGTCATCACCCTGTTAAATAATTCGGTTTACGTGTTGCCCCAACGTTCTGAAATCAAAGGATGTTCAGTAATTAACGTCAGCCCGCCCGGAACCTGGTTGTGTCACGGGGGATTCGCAATTCTATTTAAAATAGCTCCTTTTAATGAAGTTTCATAGTGCAGCGAGAGCAACCCCTCCGTCACACACGAACCGCAGCGGCTCCACAGCGGAAGACAATAATGGGGGAGTTGCGAACATCAAACTGGGATTTTACAGGAATAGTTGGATTTGCAGCGAGCGAAGCGCCAGTCACCGATTGGAATCTTTGAACAGTGACAGAAAATGGCTCCGGATAGAGAAATAAGACCATGGAATGTTTCAGCGGCGGAAGAGGGTATGTTCAGTCTGGCTCTTGGTATTTTTTCGAATCAGCCTGGGATGACTGAGAGACGAATCGGGTATTTACTCCTGACAATTCAGCGCATATACTATCCCGTTCTCGCTTTTTATTTTTTGCATTTCCAGGTAAGTTCCTGTTCATCGACTCGAGGAACGAGAGAAGGTGAAGTAATGGTCACGGGTTAAACTTGTTCTAAAGAGGTTTGACTGGTGGAGATTTAATTACATGTTCTGATGCAGACAGTCGATCGTCTTCACTGACTGAGTTTCAGATGATTAACCACTAATATATTGAACGAATCCGGTCAAAGACGTTTATCTCCGTGTTTTCTGTAAATAATTGTAATATTTAAAGAACACTGTACATATAGAAGATGAAGGTTCAAAGTGTTTACTAAATACAAACAGAAATAACTTTAAAAGAACAGAAAATTTATTTTAGTTGAAAGCAAGGTTGCATAAGTGGGTTCTGGGCTGTTGTTTAAAAGTTTCAGCAGTGTCTGTATATCTTAAAGTTTCAGATATTGAATTCATCAGGTTTGAGTGTAGATTAAAATAGACGAATTCTCAATTATCTTTTGAGGGAGATTGTGCAAATTTAAGACACCTGCAAAAGAAGTCTGAGAGCTCGAGATGAAATTACGGCACCGCCTCGAAGCACTGAGAAACTAGTTGATCTGTGTGCATTCCTGTACTTTGTTAGACCACGTTGATAATGGCAAAACAATTCCAATTCAATGAATAATTTCGAGACCCATTCCAAATCCACCGTCACCGAAATCCGGATTTTCTTTCGTTCAGGTGATGACTTTATTTTCCAGTTCTTTGTCGACCTCATAATCCTGACCTATAATCCTCCTACCTAGCAGACATCGCCGACGTTGCGAAACTTCAGTCTATAAGTTGGGATCTAAAAACATGTTTACATGTTTCCTGTCTGTGAATTTCCTGGCTTTGCTCCTTGCCCAATGACATGCTTGTGTTTCTTACAATCCCGACAGCAAACGTGCTGACGATTGCGGTCCTTTCCCGGAGAAAGTGCGTATTTCTGAAGGCGTCACTCGTTACCTGATGGCCATAGCAGCAGTCGACCTCCTGATTGTTTTCTTAGGCCTGGTACTGAGGCAGATTAAGAATGTTTATTGGGAAGAGATTAATTTCCTGACGAACATCCCCGTGTGAAATGTCCACGCCGCCCTACTTTACCCAGCCACCGACTGGGTTCGCCATCATGTTCATCTTTGACCGATTTGTTTCTATTCGCTGCCAGAATCTGAAAGCTAAATACTGCACCGAGAGAGAATGGCGGCTGTGGTTCCGGGGTCTGTGGCCACCCTGAGCTGTTTAAAGAACGTTTCCTGGTATTTTTTGCTCTCAGGAAAATATCAGCTCCTTAAATTACCTTGGTTTTGCAAACGCAAATATAGTTGTAATTATGTCACTGCCCTGGACCGTAGCTGAGTTCGGCAGCTACCTAGGAACCCCTTTGTGGTAATCCTGTTTCTCAATGCTCTGATCATCAGACACGTGTTAATGGCGAGCAAAGCCCAGAGGAGGCTCCGGAGTCGCAAAAGCCGGGATAGTTCCAAAGACCCAGAAATGGAGAACCGAAGTCGATCATTTTACTGTTGGCGAATTTCATCGTGTTGTGGATGCTTTTTGTTGTGCACACTGTGGGGATGCGATTTGTAACTTTTACTGCATCACTACTTCTGTTTATGAGTTCTTTCCACCGAGAACCCCGCAGGAGCTGGGCTACATGCTGCAGCAACTGAGCTGCTGCATAAACACGGTTTTTCACGCCTGACACAGAGGAAGTTCAGGCTGCAGAAACCGAGATCTTTGGAAATTCCAATGATATTTCTGCAGCTCTGGCGTTGCCGGCCCAATGACCTACCCTCCTCGTTTCACAACCGGTGTCGGACGGTCCATGGCGAAGTTAATATTAGATGTTACTCGCCACCGTATGTTTGACTGAATTTTCGTACCTCCTTATTATATATTATCAACCAATTATCGCTCAGAGAACAGCAGCATCTGTCCGCATTTTAGTGACGACTACTCTCCATCATATGGAGCGTGTCTCCATCTGACGCCAGCTCCTCCTTCCAGTGCTCGGTGGATCCTGCGCTGTTACTGACTTGAGGCGCCACCGCAGCGAAGCGGTTAGCGGACGCTATTACAGCTCTAACATCTGTATTTGCAGTTCAACCTCCTGCGTTCTCTTGAGGAGTCTGTTCGTCCTTACCGTGCACTCATTTCTCCAAGTTGTCCTGTTTTCTCCCGCAATCTAAAGTCCAGTCAGTAGGTAAATTAACCATTCTAAATTGTCCTGTAATGATCCTACTATTAAATAGATGGGTTTCCGAGCGACATGGCTCGATGGGCCAGTAAAGAGCGGATCACGCTGTATCTCTAAATTAAATACAAATTATATTTCTAAACACAGCGATTTCCAGGCACGCTGTCCTCGAATTTTATTCGTGTCAAAATTGTATGTTATTTTCTGGAAGAACTGGCCGTATTTCCACCGGATGAAACACAGCTTTAAAAAGAAGCGAGCGGCACTCGCTTAGTACTTTGGGCAAAGAAGGACGGGGTTACTCTCGTGGATTTTACATTGACGACTTCTAAATTATCATCCAGATCTCGACGAGCAGGTGTGTAGAGAAAATATGGGCTTTCATAGAGGGTAAACAGGAGATTTCAAATGATTTAGGATACTGAGAGTTTCAAAGGCCTGAACGGGTTATAATATTGTACAGGAAAGTTTCCACAGGCAATAAACAGTGGACTCTGTTACGAATGGCGCAAAACCTCTTCACGATGTGAAGTAAATAACGGAATTGGCACACTGGCAGCATGTTGGCACTGTGATGGCAGTCGTCTATCTCGGAGGATAATAGAGACATTTTGCATTGGAATAGCTTCTCCACGGTACCAACCTGGACTGGGGGTCTTGTGATCCTGGGGTGCCCAGTTGTCAAGACACCGCTCTCGGCCTCCGTGGAGCAAAACAAAGCGAATCAATGTTTGGCACTAGCTGGGCTACAGGTGCTTCCGGAACGATGTTCAGTGTCGTCCAGCCGCCTTTGCAGCTCCACTCCAGATATCCTGTTTGGGTTTACTCCCATATCTTCGCCTCTCCTAAAGCTGCCCACAAGGCAGTGAGGCAAGACTGGGGTCTAAAGCTTAGCACTAATGACCATAATTCTATGTGTTACATTATAGCTCTGGAAAGATATAGGACCAGTACATAGATAAGCTCAAGTGGACTTATTATGGTGAAATTTGACAGCATCCATCAAGGGTTTGATGAATGTGTCTGAATGGAATGAAGCAAAATAGTTATTGTTAGGGGTGGGGTGGGAGTGTGGTGTGGGTGGTTAAGACTCGTTTGAAGAGTAGCCACGGCAAGTTACCCAGCCACAGGCCAATCAGTCTGACCTGGTATACTAAAGGGAATTCTGAAGGACAAGCCCTGCAGCAAAGTGGATGGAAAACTTTCTCTGATTGCAAGGATTTTTTTCTGAAACAGAGGAGCCGGTTTCCGATATTGATTGTGTGAATTGAGGAGCCACATAAAAGTTACCTATATTTTATGTAATGTGAATGTAGCACGTTTGCTGGGCGTCCATGGCAATTCTGTGCATATTCAACTCAATAAGCGGAGCATAATTATCCAAAGATAAATATTGTTGAATCAAGAGGAAGGATATTTTGAACAGGAAGACTAATCAATGAATTCCACTGAGTCAAGGACAGTAGAAGTAGACAAACGAACTGTATTTGTTCTTGCCATGAACTTGAATGAATGGAGCTGCTTACTCTGTCGCTGCTCTACTACCTCCATTTTTGTGAAGTGGCTTCCCTACTTTAGCTTCTTACCTTTTCTTTCATCTCTTGACTACATAATGATGAATAATTCACTCAAAAGGGAAACCGAAAGCTAAGCGATGGATCTGGCAGTAACATTAACAGGTTCTATGGCGACACTCGGAGGATCATTATGTCAGGGGAAAGAGTAGTACTCTCAGAGTTCAGCAGAGCAGCCTAGATCTCCAAGCTTGGGAGATAATTGGGATTGCAAAGCTTGAAGTCATAGTTGCTTAAAAATAATGGAAATAAGTGCATTGGTTTAGAAAACCGTTCCGTGACCAGGGCGGAAATTATTTAGAATCATCATACACATTAAAGTGGATGCATCACCACTACATAATCGAGATAATCTTTGCAATTCGAAGGAGTCTAGAGAAGGTATCCCAGAGGCCCTCACTAAGTTATTTCCGTCATCTATGCCCGCTCATGTAATTCACGACGACTGGATATTCCGTTTTCTAGGAAAGGTCGCAAGGGCAATTTACAGACCTTCAGACCAAGCAGTCCTACATCATATACTGGAGGAAATTCTAAGGGATATGACCTGGCAAAACCTGGATAGAATGTTGCTCTTAAAAATTGGAAAAGACGATTGTCGGTAAGTTTAAATATTCCTGTAGTCTTTATATCACAAAGCAATTGTCTTCTTTCTTGCCAGGCGGTTGAAGAAATGGAGCTGCTAGTTTGTGAAGCTTCTCTATTGCCTCCACTTTTTGAGCAGTATTGTGAACTGCTTCTCCTCTCTCCAGCCTCTTAACTCTTTCTTGCTCTTCCCTGTACCTCCCCATTGTGCCCCTCCTTCTTCCTTTTCGCCCACTGTCTACTCCGATCAGATTCAATCTTCTCCAGACCTTCACCTTACCCGCCTGACTTCACCTGACTATCACCTCCTTGATCGTATTCCTCCCCCACATTCCATCTTTTTATTTATTTTAAAGTCTTCTCCCTTCCTTGCCAGTGCTCAGGAAATTTCCTCAATTGCTGCCTGATCCTCTGAGTTCCTGCAGCATTTTGCGTGTGTAGATAATGAAGTATATATTTGGCGTAAGAAAATAAAGCAGAAGGTCCTCGTGGAACATTGTTTTTCTGACTGGAAGTCCGTGATTAGTGGTGTGCGCCTCTGGAATGTGCAGGGCCTGTCATTGATATTAACTAGTGGGATGAGAATATACAAGACGTGGTAAAGAAGCTTATCAATAGCTCCATTGTGTTCTTGGGCACCCGGATCGCAGATGGATTTTAAGTCAGACAAGCGCAGAATATTGCATTTTGAAATGTCACCCCAAGATAAGAATTTGACACAACGCAGCAAGGCCCTGGAGAACGTTGATCAGAGACAGAACGCCCCATGCATATGAATTTACCTGTGGAGAGAGCGGTAAACAAGACTTTGGTACCCTGACTTCAGTCTGCAAGCGCCTTGTGCTGCAGTAACACAAAACATTGATAATTGCAACTACGTGTATTTTTTAGTTTATAGTTTATCTAATAGTGAAATATATTTCAGAAGTTTGAAATTTAACTCAAACTGCATTTACGAACAAATTATAAAAGTACACAGTCTAACCCGGCGGACGCTTCTTACGTGAACATGGTTATGGACAATTCAGTAGATACACGGTGGGAATAAGCTACTTCCCATCATTACAGTCCTTGCCCGAATGCTACTCTACCTACTGCCTGATAGTGGGGGTGCTTGTCAAAGAGATTGTGGGACCGGCAAGACGGATAGCTGACAACGCCAATAGACCTGTGTACCGTGCGCTCCTGACAAGTATTTCCAATGGGTGACACAAATTCCCCAGTGACCCTCTCCGCTGTCCTAGCAATCCTTTGTGGGGATTTTCTGCCAGATGCCTTGCAACTCCAGGTTCAGACGGTGATAGAGAGCCAGTGAAACATAAAACGGAAGTATTGGTACCAAGTCCATGAACAATTTTGATAACCTCCCTAATTTTTTTTGAAATACTGTGCGGTTACGTTGAATGAGCTTCAGAATAGGTAACTGAGACCAAAATGACTGGCTCCGGATAAATATATAATACATTTATTTACAAACAGTAAATTATTCAACCTATTAGTTAAGGTCCCACAAGCTACACAAACTACTCAAGTAATTATTTAACGGACAGATATTTAGTTAATAGTGCTCACGGAGCATGCCTTCCCAGGGATTTTGAGCAGTATGTATGGGATCTAAGATAAAGATGGTGAATCTGTCACTCGTGCTATTCTTCATACCCCTGATGCTTTCGAAATAGGACACACGGGTCCGTAGCACGCAAGCGAACCAATGGGAAGAGCAGTGGCAGTTTTTAAACAGGCCAAACACGATCGACACGATGGACGCTGATTTCGATCAGAAAAAGTATTCCACGCCTCCACAGGACACCTCACTACATCCCCTCCCCGGGAATGTCGCGACCTTCAGAGAGCTATGATCCTCACGAACTCCCAATAAGCCACACAGGAAACACAACTACAATGTCAGTACCGTAAACTCAATAAGCAACCCAAGTGTTCGACAGTGCCTCACTCTCTCTTCTGTCCCCCAAACGGCCACCACCATTCCCCCGGATTGTAATAGCCAATGAGCTGGTTCCCCACATAATTTTGTACACGAACTCTCGAACGTTGTCATCACTGTGAATGATGTACCGGGACTCAACAGGAATGCAGCTGCAACATTAATAACCAATAACAGTGCAAGTGCCATCTTTATTTGTCAGCAGGCAATCTGCGGCCAAAAATATCAGTGCAAACAAAGCAATGACATAGCATAAACGTCCCGCTGTGTCGACGAATTCCACCTATCACCCAACCTCCGGTTGAAGAATTGCCTCTCCACTTCACTATTGAAGGGAAGTCCTTTTCTTCTCAGGTTGTTTCCTGAACTGTCTCCCAAATTGTAACATGGTTTCCATTTTCACTCGATCCCCGCATGAGTAAAGGACACACACTGTGCACACATGACATTGTCTACGATAGGTTTGTAGTAATCTATAGAAGGAATAATTTACACTACTGAAACCTTGAATAATTGGTGTTCATATTTGCCTGAAAGAGAGAGTCCAATTTTCCTCATCTAACACTTCAGCTGATTAAAATTATAAGGATTTTTTTAATTTTATCTATATATTTAATTTCCAGACCAACGAGCCGTCGTAGCCCAACTACCCATCTATTTAACCCTAGCCATATCAAAGGACAGTTTTGCAATGACCAATTGTCCAAATCACCGGAACGCCTTTGAAATGTGGGAGGAAATGCATGCAGTTTGGACAGATCGTACAAACTCCTTACTTCTTGACTCCGACGCTCCGAGCTTTTATATTGTCCCACTAACCGCTACGCTACCGTGACGGCTTTGTTATAAACGAGAGGGTTCCCTGATGCTCTCGCAGGCTACAGACCACTTAAACAGTTGGATAGGACATTAGGTTATGGAATTATATTACAACAAGCACAGTGCACGTATATGTTAGGTCACTGAATGAATACTGTTTAAAAGACCGAACTGGAGCCCTGGTCTTCGAACCTCTAAAAAAACAAATCAAATAGTGGAGATGAATGATAGGACATTGTAGTAACATGGGACAAATGAGCGGAAATTTCATGCTGGGTCTTGCCGGCCTTTCGGGTACCGTGTGTAATTTTCATTACGGGAGTGCAGGAGGGTGCAAATACGCTGCGTTCCGAATGCAGGAGAATCGTGTGTCTGTTGCTTAGATTGGAGGTTATAATGAGCGATTTGTTAGGCTGCTCTTATTGTTCCTGTGAAATGACCTGAACGAAATATTTATCAGTTTATGAGATGCACAGACGGGTTTAATCGAGGAAATTTTTGTTTTTTTTTAACCCACGGTTGGTGCATCAAAAGCAAACTGTAACTTTTGTATTTTTTCCGGTAAATTTCCACTACCTATCGTCTCTTCTTAAATTGTCCCTCTTCTCCTCGCTTCCTTATCATCACTATTTTACTGCCCCTCCTTTGTTCCTTTCTCCCATGGTGAACTCTCTTTTATCAGATTCCTTCTTCTTCAGCAAGCTTCTCCAACCTATTTCCTTATTTCCCCGCCCACAGCCAGCCACCTTCTCGCTCACTTGTTCTCCTATCACCTACCGCCCACCTTCTTGTTCTGGTTTCTTCTTCCACCCGCTGCAGTCCTGACGAAGGACCTCGGCTCGAAATGTCGACTGCTTATTCATTCCCACAGAACCTGCCTGATCCTCCCAGCACCTCCAATATATCGTGAGCATTGTAATGGACTTAAGGTGATTTTAAGGTTATGGGCGATTTAAAAAGGATGTGTAATGTGAGAATTGTATCCAGAATTTTTCCAATATTCCTTTCATAAATAAAATAAATTGACCCGGGACAGTTGCCGATGCGTTCCTCGCTGGACTCTGAATTCACCACTCCAACCATCACGAGGCAGTGACATCGGATTAGGGGGTACAAGATCACCGGCTTTCTATTTCCCTCCTCCCATCCTCATATGGATATTTCATTTTGAGGAGATTGCTCAAAGTTCGTGGAATTCCAGAAATACAGAATTGCAGGCATCTGAACTGCAGCCCTGATCTCATTGATCCATCCGAATGGATAGTGGTAAATTGGTAACTGGATTATATGAATTAATTATACTGCCATAATTATAATAATTATTGTTATGTTATTCATGATTGATAGGGCTGTAAGACCATATTATATAGGAACAGAATTGCTCCATTTGTGTCATCGAGTCTGCTCCCCCAATTCATCATGGCTGATCCAATTTTCCTCGCAGCTCCAACCTTATGACTTCTTCCCAAATCCCTTCATGCTACGACCAAGCAAGAATCTATCGAACTTTGCCTTAAATATATATATAAAGAGCTGGTCTCCACAGCAAAGAATTCCAATGACTTACAACTCTCTGGCCGAAGAAATTCTTCCACATGTTCTGAAAGGATATCAATCTCTTCTGTGTCCTTTGGACTTAGAATCTTCCACCATCGGGAACATCCTTTCCACATCCACTGTATCAAGACCTTTCACCATTCGATAGGTTTCAATGAGGTCACCCCTCATTCTTCTAAATTCTAGTGAATACAGGCCCAAAGCCATCGAACACTCTTCATATGGCAATCCTGGAAACATTTTCTTAGATCACCTTCGAAACCTTTCCAGTTTCAGCACATCCTGTCTCAGATGAGGGGCCCAAACCTGCTCACAATACTACAAGTGAGGCTGCACTAATGTTTTATGAAATTGCAAAATTAGATACATCCTTTTATATTGTAGTCCTCTTGAAATGTCTGCTAACAGTGCATTTGCCTTCGTAATCACAGACTCGCCCTACAAATTAACCTTTAGGAAATCCGGCAAAAGTATTCGCGAGTCGCTTTGCACCATTTTTTTGTATTTTCTCTCCATTTTGAAAATTGTCAAACTTTTCGTTTCTTCTACCAAATTCCTGACTTCCCAACACTGTATTCCATCTGCCATTTCTAAGTCAATTCCCTTAATCTGTCTAAGTCCTTCTGTCGGCTCTCTATTTCCTCAAAACTACTTCCCTTTCACGAAACTACCTTCACATCGTCTGCAAAATTTTCAACAAAGCCATCAATTCCATCATGCAAATCATTGACATATAATATAAAAATAATCAGTCCTAACTCCGACCTCTACGGAACACCACGAGTCAACGACAGCCATTCAGAAAAGGCTCCCTTTATTGTCACGTTTTGGCACCTGCCAATCAACCACTGCTTTATCAATGCTGCAATCTCTCCTGTAATTTAATGTATTCGCTGATTGTTAAGCAGCCTCTTGTGTAGCTCCTCGTCAAAGGCTTTCTGAAAATCCAAGTGCACCTCAACCAATTCTCCATTGTCTATCGTGCTGATTATTTCTTCAAAGAACTCCAACAAATTTGTCAGACGAGATTTTCCCTTGGGGAAACTGTGCTGACTATGGCTTATTTACTATGTTCCTCCAAGTACCCTGAGACCTCATTCATAAAAATTGACGCCAGAATCTTCTCAACAACTGCGGCAGGCTAACTGGTCTATAACTTCCTTTCTTCTGCCTCCCTCCCTTCTTGAAGATTAGAGTGGCATATGCAATTTTCCAATCTTCTGGAATTATTCCAGAATCTAGTGATTCTTGAAAGATCGTTACTAATGCCTCCACAATCTCTTCGGCGACCTCTTTCAGAACGCTGGGGTGTATACAGTTTGGTCCAAGTGACTTATCTACCATTAGACTTTCCAGTTTCCTGAGATCCTTTTCTCTATTTATGGTACTTTCTAACAACTTCATGACCCCTAACACCTGGAAGTTCGGCTAGTGCCTTCCACTTATGCAAAATATTCATTCAGTTCGTCTGCCATTTCGATGTCCACCATTACTACCTCCCTAGCATCGTTTTCCAGCAGTCCGATAGCCAATGTCGCTTCTCTTTTATTATTCATGTATCTGAAGAAAAGTTTGGTATACTCTTTAATCTTCTTGGTCAGGTTTCGTATTCAATCTTTACCTTCTTAATGGCTTCTTTATCTTCTTAGTCTTTAAGAAAAACGCCGAAATAAACAAGCAAATTAATTAGGTGCCGTACAGAAGCCATTCTTCATTCGAGGAACTGAGGATGAGAGAGTCAATAACTTTAAGTTCTTCAGGATTAAAGATCGATGTTTCTCTCTCTGAAAAGTGTCAGTGGATCTGTACTGGGACCAGCACATAAATATCATTACAAAGAAAGCACGGCTGCACCAATACTTTATTATAAGTTCGTGTATATTCAACATGTCACCTTGAACCTGACAGCCCTGTCATTTCAGTCTGTCTTGGCTGGCGTTTAGACTGACCAAACAATGGAACATCTAAAGCCTCCAGCGCCCTGGAAAGAGGAGTGAATATCGCATAAAGCAAGTGAAATCGGCAATCGCCTCTGGTCTGGGCCGACATTTACGTGCCGGGCAACAACTAATTAATTAGCTTGTTTACTTCGACTTTTTTCTTAAAGATGTGCCGGGTGCTGTCCGACGAGGACTGCAACACTTTTGCCTGCTGTTGGTTTGATATGGGTTTATTATTCAAGACTCAAAATCGTTTAATCTTATTTCATTTCTATCACAAGCTGAACAAAATAATTGTTACTCTGGATCTGGTACAGCACAAAGACAGAGGCAATAAGATAAACTCAGTAAATATAAATACAATATAAACTTATGTACATGGCTTGATTTTATATATCTGTAAAGTGGCGGCGCTTTTCCTGTCTGATAGCAATTGATAAAGTAGTGGTAGTGGGCGGTTCTGAGGGGTGGGTTAGTGAAGGTGTTGGCAAGCTTTCCTGCTTGGGGAAACTTACTGCTTTCGAGTCTGATGGTCCTATGTAGCCTCTACACTGCTGGTACATTGGTAGTACATGGGAAGTTATCACATTTACCAACGGACACGTAAAAACATTGTATTACAAACGGTTACTGCAAAGAAAACATACAACATTGAATTGAGTTTCCAGGCAATACAATGAAAACGTGGAAAACAAACAGCTGCAGTGACAGAGAAAGTGCGGCGTAGACAAACTACGAATTGCAAAGTCGGAGAGAGTCAGATTGGGAGGTCAGAAGTCCGTGATCGTTCCGGGAAAAGGATTAATATTTGGATAACGGCGTGATTGAAGCTTTCAGTGAGACTAGTTGCACTTGTTTTCAGGCTTTTGTTTCTCCTGCGAGATTATAAAGAAAAAAAAATCCGGGGTGGGTAGATCGTCATCTTGGCCATCATCACCCTGTTGACTGGTTCATTTCATGTGTTGCCCCAGCTGTCCGGATTCAAAGGAGTTAACAGTAAATGTTTGTTCAGTGGGTGTAATTAATATCATGATATTAATCCCTCGTCGTGCCACTGGGGGATTCTTAGCTCCATTAAGGATTGCTCCTTTCGATGAAATCTCACAGTGTGAGCTGGAGCAGTCCCTCCGTCATCGCACGCAGGAGCTCCCTAGCCGAAAACAATAACAAAGGAGCTGCGAACGATAAAGTGGAATTTTACCTGAACGATTGGTTCTGCTTCTGACCTGCCAGTCACCGATTGGAATCTGGGAACAGTGGAAGGGAATGGGTGAGCATCGAGAAACAGGGCAGTGGAATGATCACCCGAATGGGAAGGGAGTCTTCAGCGTGGCTCACTATATTCTGTCGGATGATTCTTGGATCACAGCAGACAGGCGGATCTGGTTTTTACTTCTAACCATTCAGCCAATCTACTACCCCGTGCTCGCTCTGGTTGCAATTCCAGGTACGTTACTGCCCTGCGACTCGAGCAACGAATGAAAGAGAAATAGTGGTCACGGAATCCGATAAAGAGGTCTGATTAGTGGGGATTTCCGGCTAGCACACAATTGATGGTCCTCACTGACTGAGCTTCATGAGGAAGCTGTGATATATTGAGCAGAACCGTGCGTGTTTTAAATGTTTTAAAATTAAAAACCAAGAAAAAACTATGCATAATAAAAAGCTGGCGTATAAACGTGTCAACGAAATCGACATCCCTTACGGTTTTTGATAGTCAGTCCCATTGTTTCGGAGCACAGTTCAGAAAAGTTGGTCGGCAAATTAACGTTTGAGGGAGATTGATTAAATTTAAAAGATCCGCAGAGGCAACCGGTGGAGCAGGAATTACAGTAATGAAGGCAGAATTTTAGTCAGTAAGCAATCGTTAAAATAGCTGCTCGATTATTAAAGGGATTGAATTATTCTTTATTTATCGATGTTATTTTATGTCACTGGCCCGTCCCCAACTTTGTTAATTTCTTCCATAAGTCGCTGCTATCTGCATTGTGGTTGCAGTAACTTCCTCTACTCTTACTGTTTCCGGGTCTGTTGATCGCGCAATTCGGAATTCTTTAATACTGTCATGTCCCCAGTCTGTGAATCTGATTTTGCTTCTTGCCCACTGGCATTCATGTGTTTCTTTCCATCCCGATAGTGAACCTGCTGACGATTGCGGTCCTGTCCCGGGGCAAGTGTGGTCTCTCTAAAGGTGTCTCTCGCTACCTGATGGCCATGGCAATGGCAGATCTCCTGGTGGTTATCTTCGACCTGGTACTGAGGCAGATTCCGATTGTTTATGGTGAAGCGTTTAATTTCCTGAGAAACATCCCCGTGTGTAATGTCCACGCCGTCCTGCTTTACGCAGCCAACGACTGTTCCGTCTGGTTCACAGTCATGTTCACCTTTGACCGATTTGTGGCTATTCGTTGCCAGACGCTGAAAACTAAATACTGCACCGAGAGGACGGCGGCTGTTGTTCTCGGGACTGTGGCCTCGCTGAGCTGTTTAAAGAACATTTTCTGGTATTTTTTGCTCTCAGAAAAATACCAGCTTCATAATGTCCCTTGGTTTTGCCAAGGAAGATACGGTGTGCTGATCTCAGTGGCCTGGACAGCAGTCGAGTTCGGCAGCTACCTCCTGACGCCTGTGATCCCGTTTGTGGTCATTCTACTGCTCAATGCTTTAACCATCAGACACGTGTTAGTGGCGAGCAGAGCCCGGAGGAGACTCCGGGGTCACAGCAATGGGGATAATTCCAAAGACCCGGAGATGCAGAGTCGTAAGAAGTCGCTCATTTTACTGTTGGTCGTGTCGGGGAATTTCATCGTGTTGTGGACACTTTTTATGGTACACACTGTGTGGACGCGATTGTGGGTTTTCGCTTTATCATATCTGGCGTATTCGATGTTTGTGGTTGTATTTCCATATTCAACCATCAGGGAGCTGGGCTACATGCTGCAGCTCCTGAGCTGCTGCACAAACACGGCTCTTTACGCCGTGACCCAGAGGAAGTTCAGGGAGCAGATGAAGGAGGTGTTGATATATCCGTTCACCCGCATTGACAGACACACTCAGCGGGGCGATGAGCTGACAAACCCGCGCCTCCCACCTACCTGAACCTATCGGCGTATCGGTTCAGCTCTTTGCAGCGCCAACGAACCGGGTTCTGACCCCGCCGCCGTCTATAAATTTGTACTTTCTACCCGAGACAGCGTGCGTTTCCTCTGGATACTCAGGTTTCCTCCCACATTCCAAATGCGGATGGGTTAATAGGTTAAATGATCAGATGTGTTTTACTGATCGGCACATGCTCATTGTGATGGAATCCCCTGTTACGGTTATGTAAAAGTTCTGTAATAAAAATAAAAATCCCTTTAAATTCCCTGCTTTGTATCTTCCATTAAAGAAAAGGTCTGAAGGTCCTATCTCGCGGAACATTGCTTTTGTTGTGTTCAACCTCGTCACGTCTATGTGGCTGCATACATTGACTTTACACATGCATTGGTTTGTATCATGTTCAAACGGTTCAGATAGAATAGAAGCAGTACTGGGAGTCGCGGAAGCGTGGTGTTACAATTCGCGGCATTCAATACCGACGCCGTCTATAAGGATTGTAAACGTACTTCACGGTGAGCGTGACTTTTTTCCCTGGCTGCTCCAATTTCGTCCCACATTCCAACAGTAGGTTAACTTGCGTTTGTATATTTGTTCTGCCGAGGGTTATATTTGTGGATTATTAATATTGTCAAATGGACAGCACATCATATCTCCAAGTACTGATTCACGCTCTGAGCTCATCCGCTTTGATTACAACACTCCTTGCGTTAAAATAAACGAATCTCAAAACTTCGGTGTGAGCGCGTCCCTTCTCTATCAATTGCCTTTCCTCCCTCTGGCACTGTCCACAAGCTTTCTGTATTGGTGAGCCAAGCTTCTCCTCTTCCCCAGACTCTTCCATTCAGTTCCCACTCCCAAGAACTCTAACTTAAACTCTCCCCAGCAGCCTTAGCAAAGGTCCCCGCCAGGATAGAGGTCTCCTTTGGATTCAAGTGCAACCCGTCCTTTTTGCACAGTACACACCAGCCAAAAATGATATCCTAATGATCTAGAAATCTGAATCGCTGCCCCCTGCTCCAATCCCTCAGCCACGCATTTATCCTCCACCTCATCCTATTCCTATTCTCACCGTGTCGTGGCAAAAGCAGTAATCCCGGGATTAATCTGCGGCCCTGCTTCTGAAATTAGAAGGCAAACTACCATTTGAGTTTCGTTCCTGCGTCCACAGAATCGCCTGTCTGACCACCAAACTATAGAATCCCTATCACTACCTCCTTCCTCGTAACTTCCCTAACTTTCTGAGCCACATGTCCAGACTCTGTGCCAGAATCACGGCCACTATCACTTCCCCCAGGTAGGCTATCCACCCACCCACCCCCCAGCAGTACTCAAACGGGAGTACTTATTGTCAAGGGGTACAGGCACAGGTGTACTCTCTAGTACTTGATTTTTCCCCTTCCCCCTTCTGATTGTGACCGACTTGTTCGTCTCCCGAGGACCCGGTGTAACCACCTGTCTATAAATCCTCTCTATCACTTCTGGGTGCTCCGGTTTCCGTACACGTCAGATTAAGAATCGGTAAGATATCGGGCATAACTGGTCAATTGTCCCGCCAAGCATGCTCCGCTATTTTCCTTCTCAGTCCCAATCTCGCCTCCACCACCCCGTATTCCAGAATGCCCTGACCAACTAAGAAGCTATTAACATTTGCTATATAAATACACAAATATACAGCAGACTGTTGGAATGAATTCCCCAAATCACCAAATTATGGCTTTAGAAAGGCCTCTTGTACCCCCGTCTGAAAGGACAGCCTACTTTTCTGAAGCTGTAGCCTAACGCACCTTAGGAAACATCTGCACCGCATCCACTCTGTCGAGGCGTTTCGACATCCGACAGGTTTTTATGAAGACACCCGTCATTCTTCTGAAATTCAGTGAGTAGAAGCCCGGGACCATGAAACATTCCTCTAATGACAGGTTTTTCAACATCAAGTGTCCAGTGACGCCAGTAGGCTAATTGATCACATGGGTGTAATTGGGGGGGGGGGGGCGCCTTTACACTGTGGCCGGAAGGTTTGGTTACCGAGTTTTATCTCTAAATCAAATAAAAATTAAAAAAATAATTAAAAAGCCTGTCCCTTATACTTAGTTTTATCTCCTTCCCTCAAGATAAAGACAAGCCTTATCCTCTTCCCATGGGAAAGCGATTATGACTGTTTACTGTACCTGGTATCTCATTTTCTTCTGTCTGGTCATCGAAATCAACCATATTTTCCCTAATCTCTGAAGTTTTCCTTACTGAACGGCATGTTAACAATCCCACTGTCTTGCCTTCACTGGCTAACTGAGTTAACTCCTGAAAAACCTCCCGAAAGTCGGAAGGCAGGGTCTCTTCCGCAGCACAACCCCGTCTATGATCCCTGATCAGACCCTCATTTCCAAATTAGTGTAAATCCCAAGGAAATTCATCTCACCTTTCCCTGCAATCTCCGGCTCTGTTCCCGGTCTTCAGCAGTTTTGGACACTTGCACTCAAACGTTAACTTCTCTTGAGCTCACGGAACTAATCTTGAGCAGGACCTGCACAGCGACGGACGGTGGTATTCCTCGGCTGCTCGAGGTACAGTGAGGAATTGTGTCTTGTGGGGAAAATGGATGCTGGTTCGTGGAGTCTTCGTTCCCCACTATGAGTTAATCCACTTCGATAGAAACTGCAAACACGAGGAAATCTGCAGATGCTGGAAATTCAAGCAACACAAACAGAATGCTGGTGGAACACAGTAGGCCAGGCTGCACGCATAGGGACAAGCACTGTCAACTTTTCGGGCCGAGACATTTCGTCTCGATCCCTCTCCCACAGCGTCCCGTGTCCTGACGAAGGAGTCTTGACCCGAAACGTCGACAGTGCTTCTCTCTATAGATGCTGCTTGACCTGCTGCGTTCCACCAGCATTTTGTATGTGTCGGTAGAGACTGTCTGGCTTTGAAGTTACAAGAAGCTGAATACGAGGAAGTTAATGTGTTGACCTTATGAGAAAATAGCTTACTCAGACAGCAGTGAGGAAAGAAACATTTCCTTTTATGGTTGGGAAGCAACTGACATAAATATGCCATGTTGTTAATTTCTGCCTGACCTTGTGTAATGGGAGTGTAATTAACCCCATCTCGGCCAGATGACTTATTTACCTTCAGAGCTTTGAGGCTTCCCCAGAACTTTCTCTCTGGGAATTATGCATGTACATACTTCATGCTATTGTCTTCCACAGTGAATATTGATGCAAAATACTTATTCCGGAGCTCCTTCGTTTCCGGGTCCCACATTAGTACCTCTCCAGCATGGTTTTACCGTGGCCCAATATTACTTCCCTCGCCTCACCTTTACAATTTATGTATCAAAGGAAAAATGTCGTATCCCTTTTAATATTGTTCCCTACCCTAGCTTCGAACTCCATTTTGACCTTTGTAACGGTTTTTAGTGCTTTCTGTTGCTTTCTAAAAGCTTTCTAATGTACTAAATTTCTAGTCATTCTTGTTGTTTAATTTCGCACATGTTTGGCTTTAAGTTGGCTTTGACGTCTCTTCTTGGTCATGATTGTGTCCACTTGCCTTTGGAATACTTATTGTTGGTTAGGATGTATATGTGCTGTGACTTCCGACTTGCTCCCACCATTCTCTCTGTGAAGCAGCCCCTCCGCTATGTTCCCTTTAAACTTTTCCCCATTAACCTATGTCCTCTGTTGTCTTTCTTCCCTAGCGTCAGTGGAAAAAGCCTGCTTGCATTCCTCTATCTATCACCGTCATAATCTTCTACACTTCTATCAGGTCACCCCTCATTCTTCTAAGCTCCACCGAATAAAATCCTAAACTATTCAACCTTTCTCTGTAAATCAGATGATCGAGTCCCGGCAACATCCTTGAAAACCTTCTCTGCAGTCATTCAACCTTAATAATATTTGTCCTGATCAAAACTGCTCACAATAAATGGACTTGAAGTAAAATTGAGTTGGGTTCATCGGTAAATTTATGTTGACATTTATAAAATAAAATGTAATCGGTAACCTTGTATTGTTGGAAATATTGACACAGGAGTCACAGGGATGATTTTGAATTGAAAATATGGGTAGGGAAAATTCGAAAAGGGGTCATTCAGTCCTGCGTGTGGTTGTCCATCATGTTTATTTGGGTGAGGGTGTTGAGGCTGTGGGATTCAGTCAGATATCAGATATACACTATGTAAAGTCGTGCTCCATGAGGATTATTGACATACACTCAGCGGCTATTATATTAGTGACCTCCTGTATCCAATAAAGTTGCCAGTCACTGTATGTTTGTCGTCTTTTGTTGCAGCACCCCATCCACGTCAAGGTTCGACGTGCTTCGCGTTTAGAGATACCTTTCTGCACACCACTTTGTAACCGTTTTTTGTTTGGGTTACAGTCCCCTTCCTGACAGCTTGAACGACATCGGCTATACTCCTCTGACGTCTCACTGCAAGAAGGCGTTTTTGTCTACAGAACTGCCGCTCACAGATTTTCGAGTTGGTTCTTCTGTCATAAAGGGGACATGGGAGTGGACCCAAATGCAAGACACAGACACTGAACTACAGGAACAGGTCTAGGCGTGAGAATGAAGCAGGGGAAGAAAGGAAGAAATTACGCTGGACATGACACCGGCCCCGGACGAGACAAGGACTCCGGGCCTGGGCTAGGAACTGACGAGGATATGGAATCAGGACATGGAACTAGGAGTCTGATCTTGGACACCGAGCCAGAGACTGGACAAGGGCCCAGAACCTGGGACTTGACTCGAGCTCGGACCCGAGAACTAGATGAGTGGATGACGAGGTTACAGCACGAGGAGAGGTACAGGACTGGACAAGTGACTCCTGGAAGGGACAATGGAACCCCGGCCCAGGAGGACGGAATCCCAGCACTGGGTTGGGCAACTTCGCTCTCTGCTGGGCGAGGCACACGGACATGACGAGAACACATAGCCTACGGAGAGACAGGGACATGGGACACCGAGCCTGGACTCCACCATGGGTACAGGACGTAGGGCCGGGATTCAGTACACAGGACAACAAACCCGACGAGACAGTTCCCAACGCTAGGTAGAGGAAAAGTGTCCGGACCTACCTCGCGAAGACGTGGACATGGACAGACAGTTCCAGACAGGGAAAGGCACCCAACGCAGGCAAGGCGAGGTAAAGCTCCAGACACAGGCAAGGCTGCAGGCCGAGGCAGGGACAGGAAAGGGATACAGACAGGGGGGTTGGACAGTAACAATCCAGCAGCCAGAGGCTGAATCCTGAAACTATTTATGAAGCCAGTCCAAACTAGAATCAGCCGCCTCAACGGAAACTGGGGAAAACCGGGAAGCCTGGAATAAGGAACATGGACCGGGCCGTGAACCAGAATGCAGATTTCACGGTCCGGGTTATGACATCTTCACAGCATTCCCTGGAAAGTCTAGAGTCTGTTCTTGGTGAAAATACCAGCAATTCAGCAGATTCTGTGATAGCCAATCCACCAGCAATCATTCCACGGTCAAAGTAAATGAAATGACCTTCTGATGCTTGATTAAGGATTTCAAAGTATCAAAGGTATATTTAATGTCTGTTGCTTGTAATTGATCATTTAATGTCAGATGTTTTAACCTCAAAGTATTTTAAAATCACATTCTCCCATTCAGTATGTTTTTATGCTTTGAGTTTCTGCCACATGATTGGGTGATTGATATTTCTATTAAGGGACTGGTGTACTGTACCTTATCAATTGGGTACTGAGTGTATTGTCAGAGGGTTCGGCGGGATGTCGGTCAATTGCAGAAAATGGCACTTCAGAGTTTCGGCTGTTCAACTTTGAGAGATTAAATGTCAGAGGTCCGTTTGCAATAAATGGGTGGACCAGAGGAGCAATGATATGTGGCAGAATCTCGGGCGTTTAAGTCCATATCTACATGAAAGTGACAGCACAATTGGAGAAGATGATTGTTGTGTTTAAATAGGGAGGCCAAATCCATATTGCTTCAGTATATAATTTGGGTTCGCTTGCTTTTGGAGTGCATACACGAAGTGACCACTTTAGCACTTACAGAAAACAAAGATGAGAACGGGGGAAGAAATATGATCTACGTGGCTTTCACCGGGGAGTCATTGCCGGTAGAAGACGGGGTGGTTTGATATCTCAGAGACTCCAGTGAGCGGCAGTTCTCTGGGCAAAAAGGCCTTGTTAATGAGAGAAATCAGATGGGAATGGACAGACTCCTTCAAGCTGACATGAAAGCGACAGTAACTCAAATAAATGGTTATTTGTTGCAACAGTAATGTACAGAAGATAATCTCGAACATTGAATTCGATGGGCCTGTCATGGTTCAGTGTGTGACATCCGCATTCTGGTTCACGGTCCGGTCCATATGGAGCCTTGCCTCGCCTTGCCTCACCTCGTCTCGCCTTGCCTGGAGCTTTGCCTTGCCTCGCCTTGCCGGGCCTGAAGCCTTGCCTCTCCTTGCCTTGCCTCGCCTGGAGCCTTGTCTCGCCTTGTCTCGCTTGCCTCGCCTGGAGCTTTGCCTTTCCTTGTTTTGCCTGGCCTGAAGCCTTGCCTTTCTTCTCCTTGCCTGGCCTAGTGCCGTGCCTGGCATGAAGGCTTGCCTTTCTTCTCCTTGCCTGGCCTAGTGCCGTGCCTGGCATGAAGGCTTGCCTTCACTGATAGCAAGTTCTACCACTGCAGCAAGATATGATACTCTCGTTCGTTGTTTTGAACTGGCTCTGTGTCTACGCTTTCGCTGGGCAGGTCCGACAGTTTGCACTACCTTGTGTTCGGAACCATCTCGTCGTATCCTGCATTCTGTGTAAATGAGTCCCGGTCCTACTTCCTGTACCGAAGGATGAGTCCAGGCTCTGTACTGTGTATGAGTCCCCGCCCTACGTCCTGTTCCCAAAGAGGGGTCCCGGCTCTGTGTTCCATGTTCCGGTACCTTCCTCGACCAAGGCTCTGCGTTCCTGTTTCTTCCTCGACCAAGTGAAGGCTCAGGGGTCTCATCCAGTCCTGGCCACATCCAAGAACCTTGTCCTGTCCAAGCCACGGCTTAGTGTTCTCGTCTTGTCCATGAGCCTCGCCCAGCCTAGAAGTACCTTGCCCAGACCGTGCTGGGGTTCCCTTGTCCTTCGCTGCGGTTCACTTGCCCGGTTCATGAGTCTCACGTCGACTCCTGTTGCCGCTCCTTGTCTTGTAGCCAGGTCTTGTCCTCGCCTAGTTCTGGAGTCCGAGCTCGTGTCAACACACGGGTTCTGGGTCCTTGTCCAGTCCAAGCCCAGTATCCTAGTTCCCAGTTCCATATCCTGGTTCTGCTGTCCTAGTCAGGTCCTAGACCAGGCCGGAATCCTTGTCTCGTCCAGGTTCCAGCGTTCTTTCTTCCTCTCTTCCCTTGCTTCCTTCTCACGCCTAGTCCTGTCCCTGGTAGTTCCGTGTCTGTGTATTGCATTTGGGTCAGCTCCCAACACCCACTTTATCACAGGGCCGCTACAGAAAAATACTATGAACAGATAATACACGCAGTGATCTCTTTATTAGTTGCCGGAATTACCCAATAAAGTGGCCACTGAATGTAACTACGTTACGAAAGAATATGTTGAGACGGAGGTCCCCATCTTTGTTAGCTATGGACCAATATTAAAGGGTCCACCATACCCCTGGACAGCCAGAATCATTTGCCCACCCTGGGAAATTCAGTCACAGAGTTTAAGAGATGTGTATCCAGAGAGTGGAAACTCTGATGCTTTCATTGCTGCAGACCGCTCTTGATGACAAGTCATTCGGTGGTTTATAAGTGGAGGTTGTGCATTCGTTCGTTCTGCGCCCTAAAATATGACATTGGCGATCATGGTCTTTCCACGGCCATGATTGTTCATGACAAAGATTTCCATGGAAGCAGTCTGCAATTGCCTTCTTCTGGCCAGTTTTTGCTTTTACAAGACGGTTTAGCTCAGCCAGTATCAATGTCCTTCTGAGATTGTCCGCTAAGCATAGCACCTGCTCTCACGGCTTCATGTGACACTGATCATGATACCAAAGCAGGTGCTACACAGTGCCTAAGGGAGACCTGCAGGCTACTGGAGGGAAGGAGCATATTCCAACACCTTTGTTAGATATGTATCTCCAGCCCGCTACACGAGCCTGTTAAGTGTCGTAGGATATGGATTGAAGACCAAAGAATGTTCTTCAATCCATATCCACAGTCTGCATCAATATCTGATGGTCCTATGGTCTTTAAAATGGAATGGAAGGAAGGGATATGCTGCAAGATTTAAACAATTAATGTAGTTTGGAGTCGGATTTATTGTGCTGTTGGACCTCTTCCCGTGTTTCAATGTTCTTAACGCATTATGCAATAGTCTTGCTCTGGGTCCCTGATGCAAAAGGGGAAATTCTGTCGTTGAAAACTCTATATATCCTGCCCCACCAATATCCCTCAGCCGAGGGACTGCGAGGAGAATCCCTGTGATGTTGTGACCAGTGTGACGTTGCTTTGGAATTACCATCCCCAGCGTTTAAATACGACGCCATTACTCAAGCATACATGAACACCCATGAATTTAGCCAAATGGGACAATTTTACTCAGGGGCCAGAGTACAAAGTACAATACCAACAGGAACACATAAAGAAACAATATGTAGGTTAGCAAGTTCATATACGGTATCAGTAAATACAGTCAGACAAAAATATGATCTAAGACCCTGAGCCTATAAGCTGTTTGCCTTGTTGGTCATGTTTGTGTTTCTTGCATTTGAAATTTTAGCCAGATGCTCTGATCTGTACAGCACTTTGGTCAATGTGGGTTATGTTTAAATGTGCTATATTAATAAATTTTTCTTGACTGGACTTGACTGAGTCCACGAATGTTGCAGAAATCTGAATCAGTTTGAGAACAAGAGTTTCATAACCAATACAAGGCGACTACCAATGCTTTCTTCCTCACTAGAACTCACCGTTTCTGAAGCTGGTAGTGGGTGTTCGGACGGCGTAGACGGAGCTTCACTATGTGTCTGATCCATGTAGTGTGCGATGAGCCGGTGTGGAGGGAAATTCACGCTGTGCCTGACCCCGGGAGTGTGCGATGGACCAGTGTGGATGGTGCTAAAATGTGTGGATGACTCGAAGAACAAGTGCTGGAACGACTCGGAGGACCCTTACTTCCGTGTCTGATCTTGGGAGTCGTTGTTGCAGTTTCCATCACTGTGCCGTCCCTTTCGTGGCTTTTAATACCTTAGCCGACGCCTTACACTGACTGACCAATGGACATGGCCTTGCCCCATTCCCGAGTCATTTCTCTTTACCACACCTCCAACCAAGAGAATCACAAGAAGGCCGTCGTTCGCATTTGGGGCCCTGCTTGCCTCAATGGCCCAGCGAGCTATGTCGGGTGGAGTCAGAGCTTAATGTTTTGGCTCTCTTTCGGGTCATCCATGTCAAACAAGTCAACGGATAGACCCCAAACTAAGAGTGATCAACTAGTCTTCTAGATTTTGGGTACAACTCAGGGCTAACAACCTTGACAAGAAAATCCTCTCCTGCCACCCTTTCGGTATCCCATCCATGCCGTTGGACACCACTGTCCATCGTTGGACAGTGTATGTTCGCACAATTCACATTGCTTTCTCGCAGCACAATTCCCATAACACCCACAATCAACCCTGCAGCTTTTCCCGCGAGGGGAAGCAGCAAACACTGCTACCATGAGTGTCCCCCACCTCCCATCCATTCGCTATCCCAACTTCATAAGACCTTAAGCAATGAGAATTAGACCAGTCGGCCGATCAAGTCTGCTCCGCTATTCGATCATGGCCAAGTTAAATCAAATCGATCACCGTCAACGGGTCTGAAACCTCAGCCTCGATCCCAGCAGCCGCTTTTAACAGACAGTGGCGATTCGAGGGCACAGCTCACCCCCATCTTTCTGGAGGACAGTTAGGAATGGGGAATATATACCGGCCTTGTTGGATCTCATAGAAAAATTCCCCAGGAGCTTCCACCTACCGCGCATTTTCACTTGAGGTAAGTTGCCTCGGCTCCCGCAGTGTTCGTGTCTGCCGGCTGTTTTCCTGGCAAGTGATTCGGCTTTTTCTCCGCCTTACCCCTTAGCTCCTCCATGGGGCTGAAGTTACCCGGACGGTGTGTATCCTCAAAAGAATACGAGCAAATCCGGTTCTTAATATTGGCAAACACGAGGAAATCTGCAGATGCTGGAAATTCAAACAACGCACACGAAATGCTGGTGGAACACAGCAGGTCAGGCACCTTCTATAGGAAGGAGCAAATCGACGTTTCGGTACGAGACCTTTCGTCAGGTCTAACTAAGGATAGTAAGAAATTTGAAAGTAGGAGAGGGAGGGGGAAATAGGAAATGATAGGAGAAGACCGGAGGGGGTGGGTTGAAGCTAAGAGCAGGAAAGGTGATTGGCAAAAGGGATACAGAGCTGGAGAAGGGAAAGGATCATGGCTCGGAAGCCTAGGGAGAAAGTAAGTTGGAGGGGAGCAACAGAGGGAGATGGAGATCAGGAAGAGTGATTGGCAGAGAGAGAGAAAAGAATGGGGAATGGGGAAAAATAAGTAACTCAGGGATGGGGTAAGAAGTGGAGGAGGAGCATTAATGGAAGTTGGAGAAGTCAATGTTTATGCCATCAGGTTGGAGGCTACCCAGACGATAAATAAGGCGTTGTTCTTCAAACCTGAGTGTGGCTTCATGTTGACAGTAGAGGAGGCCATGGATACACATATCAGAATGGGAATGGGAAGTGGAATCCTCTCCCACTTACTTTGATCTTAATGGAACTTGAAATCCAGAGAGTTACACCGAGGTGGAGTAACTGATTTCTTCAGCTCATTCGGAACCAAGTTCTGAACTTTGCTAAATCAGCATCCAGATCACGCGCAAGACACAACTTCTCGATGTACCTCGAGCACTCAAAGAATCTCCCCGAAGGATGCTTTTATCTTAAGCTCTCTAAACGATTCTGCTACATTGCGCAACACTCAGTCCAGAATAGCTGACTCTAAGTGGGGTTAACCACGAGCTGCCCTCAAACGTACATCCCATAAGCACTCTAGAAATTCCCCCCTTTGGAATCGCACACCAACCTGATTTTCCTTATCTGCCTATCTATTGAAATCTCTCGTGACTATTGTCACATTGACCTTTTGGCATGCATTTCCACCTCCCTTTGTAACTTGTAGACCACGTCCTTACTGCTGTTAGGGGGTCTATATATAGATCCCGTCAAGATATTTTTTACCCTTGCAGTTCCTTAGCTCTATCCACATTGACTCAACACCTTCAGGTCCCATGTCACCTCTTTCTAATGATTTATTTTCTTTTTTTTTTACCAATTGAGCCACGCCGTCTCCTCTCCTTCCTGCCTGTCCTTTTGATATATTCGCAATAAGCTCGAATCAGGTGTCCGCTTGGGTAATAACAGGACGCGGAGTGACCGAGCCAATCAGAATACACTTTACAAGATGAAACACAAAATACCAGGGTTAAATGACTGACACAAACCTAAACAATTCCGCTGCTCTAATCATATCGGAGCACAACGGCAACCGGCTCCTCGGACATGCTCGAAGATCACGAGATGGTGAAGTTAACAGAAGATGGCAGTGAATGCAGGCAAAGGCTGCGTCAACAAAAGTCCTGAGACGTCTTGCAATCCATGACATAACTGTCTGACACTAATCTGTCAAGGACCGTGAAGTGGCTTCCGAGAACGTACTACAAACACCCTAATGCTCAACAATGATTAGAGAATGAAATACGCACAGTTTTCAGAGGGTTCAATAATCGGAACCCTTCATATAACCGCAATGGGAAATCCGAACTGGAGCTAATCTCCAGACCGCAGCGCTCACGAGACCCCAGGAACCCTCGATCCTCCCCACCATGACAAGGTAACGATCCTGGGAGAAGAGGCTCATTCCACACCGAGGGTTCCCAAACCTGTTGGACAATCAACGTCAGAGGTGCGTAAAAAGAGCTGCAATTCAGTCAGAACGGCGATCGAATATGAAGGACAGAGTTTCACGGTAATTCCTCCGAGCTGAGGAGCCACCAATCAGCAAGATGTAGCGTGTAGAAAGAGTTATCTTTCAGTCAGATCCGTGTTCATGATTTAAAAATCAGTCCTTCGCGACAGTTTTCGCTGAGATGGGCAATCAAAATCACTGTAGAACGAGCTACATTTCCATCAGAACGGGGATCGATAGAGGTTTTAAAGGCAGAATTTCGTGGCTATTGATTTGACAAGCGACCATTCAGCAAGAGGGATTCATTAGAAAGGAATAGTATCTCAAGTGCCACTTTAGCGGCCATCATTTTGGATGTGCCAGTGTCTGGAGTGTCTTTGGCTAATTAGATTTCGACGAGATCAGGCTTGGGAGAAGAATACATTTTAAGTTATTCTCTCTCTTTGTTCTTATTTGTTCATTCTTAGTGGAAATGGCTCCAGGGACAGTGTTTTGTACTCTGTGTGGGATGTGGATTCCCCGGTGTCCCAGGTAAACACATCCGAACCAAATGCATTGAGTTGCAGATTCTGAGATGAAGTATTAAGGAACTGGAGCTGCAGTTGCCTGTCCTTCGGCTCATACGGGTAAATGGGGAGTTCTTAGACAGAAGCTACAGGGGAGGTCGTCAACCCTAGAATGCAGGAGTCAGGTAAATGGGTGACTGTCAGGATAAAGAGTGGAACTGCACAGCCAGTGCAGACTTCACCTGTGGCTGTTTCCTTCGGTCCAAGATGAAACACAAAATACTGCTGAGTGCGTCGCCCTACCGGGACAAGTGGGGAAGCAGTGACCGGTTCACTGAATCAGGAGCTATGGCTCCGAAGAGCAGAGATGGAAAAACGACTACAGAGTGTTGATTGGAGATCCCATAGTCCAAAAAAAATGAGCCGAGGTTGTGTGGGCGCGGTAACGATACACGAATGGCATGTTGCCTCCCTGCTGCCAGGATCAGGGATGTCTCTGAATCGGTCGAAGGCATTTCCAAAGACGAGGGTGAGAGCCATAAGTATTAGTACGTATTGGATGAATGATATAGGGAGACCTGAAGAAAGATTTTAGGGAATTCGGTAGAAACTAAGAAACAAGCCTTTCAGGGTGCGAATCTATGAATTGCTTCCTGTGTCATGAGCCAGTCATCGTAAGAATAGGAAGAATTGGCAGATGATTGCGTAACTGATGAACTAGTGCAGGGGGTACGCGGTGACTTAGATTCATCAATCATTGGGATTTCTTCTGGGGAAGTTAGGACTTGTGCAGAAGGGACTGATTACACCTGAACCCCAGTCGATCCAATATCCTTGCGTGGCTGAAGGAAGATAAAAGTTAGGAGCCTAATGTACAAGGATATACAATATACCGCAGGGACAGACAGGACAGCAGAGGGGGTGGCGTGGCTCTGATGCTGAAAAGATGAAACTAGATCATTAGGAAGAGCTGCCAAAGAAAGAAAGGTATTGAATCGTTGTGGATAGAGCTAAGAAACTGCAACTGTTAGAACTTGTCTTAGTCGCTGAGGAATTGAATAAAAAGCTTATGGAAAAAGAAAAAAGGAAAAATGATCACAGCAGATTGAATTTACCCTGAGAAAGTTACGGTAAGCAAAGATGTATCAAGTTAAAGCAGAATAAAGGTAATTAGGGTCATGGAGAGGTGTTGGCCAAAATTGATTGCAAAAGAATACTTAGGACGTTGGCAGAACAGCACCGGCTGGAATTTCTGTAGACCGTTCGAAGGCACCGCATGTATACATCTCAACAGAACGAAGTAGTCTGAAGGCAAAATTAATCAATCGTGACCAAGAAAGGAAGTTAAAGCCAACAGAAGGCCAAATGGTAACCAAGAAACACTGTGAATTCAGAGGATTAGGAAGCTTTTCAAAACCAACAGAAAGAAACTAAAAAATGATTAAGAAGGTGAAGGTGGAATACGAAGTTAAGCTGACCAATAATATTAAAGTGGATACCAAAGGTTCCCTAAGTTAAGTAAAGTGTAAAAGAGAGGCGAGAATGGATATTAGGCCTCTGTAAATAGGTGTTGTGGAGGTAGTAATGGGGGACACGAAATTGGTAGATGACCTGAATAAGTATTTTCCATCTGTGCTCCCTGTAGAAGACACGAGTATGATGGGTATGAAATCACTATTCCTGGAAAGAAAGTTCTGGGATAGATCAGTCACCTGGACCAGATGGAGTAATCTCAGACACAAACTCCCTCTGCACTGTCCCTTCGCACAAGGTCCGGCAGAAATAAATCAACTGTTCTCTCTATTCTCTTTACTTCTCAAAGAATCATGGGCATGTTTTGTTTTTCACTGTTCTTTGAGTAAAGTATTATCTAATGATGTCAATACCTCAACTTCCTCAAATTGGGCTTTCTGTAACTTCAAACCCTGAGAGTTTGGACGGCTGTAAAAAAGGTGATGGAGAGGTACTGAAGAAGGACACGGAAATAGTGGACCACCTGATTCGGTATTTTCCATTAATGTTCACTATGGAAAACACCTGCATGAGGAGTGTGAATTCACTATTCCTAGTGTGAAAGTTCCAGGGAACCACAAACGTCTGAAGGTAAATAAGTCACCTGACCATGTGGAGTTAATTTCAGAAATTAACTACGTGGCCTCTTATTCTACTTTACTTCTCAAAATTAAAAGGAAATGTTTTGTTCCTCAGTGCTTTCTGATTAAAGTATTATCGCATGATTTCAACACCTGAACTTCCTCAAATTGAGTTTCTTGGTACTTCAAACCCTGAGAGTTTGGAAGGCTGTAAAATGGTAGTGGAGATGTACGAAATGCGGACACGGAAACAGCTGACCACATGAATAGAAGTTTTCCTTCAGTGTTCACTATGGAAAACACCTGTGTGTGAATTCACTATTCCTAGAGAGAACGTTCTGGAGAAGCGCAAACAACTGAAGGTAAATAAGTCACTTGACCATCTGGAGTTAATTTCAGAAATTAACTACGTGGCCTCTTTATCTACTTTGATTCTCCAAAATAAAAGGAAATGTTTTGTTCTTCAGCGCTTCCTGCGTAAACTATTATCTCATGATGTCAATACAGCAACTTCCTGGTATTGAGCTTCTTGGAACTTGAAAGCCAGAGAGTCTCTACCGAGGTGGAGGAACTCATCTCCTCGGCTAACTCGGAACCAATTTCCCACCTTTGCTAAAAGAGCAGCCAAATTCCGCAGAAGACACAACTCCTCGACGTACCTCGAGCACTCGAAGAATCCCACGGCCCGTCGCTGTGCAGGTCCTGTTTAAGATCTCTTTCGTACGTTCAATAGAATTTAACGTCTGAGTACAAGTATCCAAAACTGCTAAGGACCGTGACGGAGCCGGAAATTCCAGTAAAAGGTGAGATGCAATTCCACAGGGTTTATATAAAAACCGCAGACGGATGACCTGACAAAAGAAAATTAGGTAACAGCTACAGAGATGGTATAGACACTTTGAATCACTTTTCTCTTTTAGGACCAACATTGAGGGTAAGGCTAATATTTATCTTGAGGGAAGGAGACTTAATCGAATATAAGGGTTAGGCTTTTTAAAGTTTATTTTACTTTTTAATTAGATTTGGAAATTAAGCACGGTAACCAGCCCATACGGCCTAACGAGACCGTGCCGCGCAATTACCCCCATGTATGCAATCAACCTACTGGCGTCTCAAGCTTCTGCGGTTGAAAAGCTTGCCTTGTGAATAACGTTCCATGATCCTGGGCTTCTACTCGTTGTAAATCTGAAGAATGGGGATTGTCTTCATAGAAAACTGTCGAATGTTAAAAGGCCTCGATGGTGTGGATATTGAGTAGATGTTTCCTATGGTGAAGCAGGCTAAGACTGGAAGACACAGCCTTAGAAAAGAGGGCGTCCTTTTAGAAGGGAGATTATGAAAACTTTCTAAAGCCAGAGAGTGGTGATTCTGTGGAATTCATCCAAAAGCCTGCTATTTATTAAAGTATTCTTAAACCAGATGTGAATAGCTTCTTCATTGACCAGGTCATGCTCGAATATGGGGTGGGGAAGGCAAGTGATTGGGAATGAGATGGAAAATGGTGGAGATGTCTCGCCGGCCCAAACAGCCTAATACTACCTCTATATCTTATTGACACATAGTTGTATGTGTGCGGAGACCGGAGCACCGAGAAGCAAGCCACGCCTTCTCCCGGACAACTTCGAAACTCCATGCAGGCAATGGCGTGAATTGAACTCGGTTTGTTGGCGCTGAAGCAGAGTTATGCTAGTCACTACGCTGCCATGTCGTCCAGAATCAGTTGACAGCTTCGGCGTGGTCAATGACTACTTTTCAGAGATATTTATGTAGGGGCATGAATAGATGAGACATACAGGGTCACATTCTAAAAGGGTTGCAAAAATTATTAGTGTACAAGGGGAAATCTTAGGCATGGCCTGCTCGGCCAAGGACCTGCCCCTACAATGTGGTTGTAGCAATAGTAGTAGTAATGCTAGTAATGGTAGTAATGGAACAACGGTAGAAGTAGTTCATAAAGTAATGAGAGGCAGAGATAGAGTTGACAGACAGCATCTTTTTCCAGGATTGAAATGCCCAGGACATGTCCTTAAGGTGTGGGGGCTGTAAGATTAAAGGAGATGTAACCAACAGGAATGTGATGCCTTATGTGGTTTTGGAGGCAGATACATTAAGATTTTTTTAAAGACGTTTGTATGAGCATCTGATTGTGATGGAATTGGACATTGTCTCAGCAGACGCGTTTGATATCATTGGCATGTGACTATTGATTTAGTTGTTTCGATCCAATACTGGGGAATATCCCTGTGTTTGATTCATCCGCGTTCTACAGTACTCGACAAACGTCTTAGGCACATACTGTATTTAGAGACACACGTGAAACAGGCTTATATGCCCAGAGAGCCTGCACCGTCCAGCAACCAACCTATTTAACCGTAGCCTTATCAGAATATATTTTACAATGACCAAATAACCTCATAACTATTACGTCTGTGGAATGCGGGAAAACCGAAGTAACCGGAGCAAACCCACAAGGTCACGGGAACAAGTATAGTAGCTGTAGCAACCTGATCTCTCGAGTCTAGTGTAATATTCTCCTGGCTGCAGAGGCTCCAGGATCCACATAACCGCGGTGCTCGGTTGGATACCCTTCATAGGGAACACCTACGTGTGACTTCGTCTCATTGGGGGAGGCTAAAACACGAGCAGCCACCACACGACAACACACACAAAATGCTCGTGGAACGCAGCAGGCCTGGCAGCATCTATAGGGAGAAGCACTGGCGACGTTTCGGGCCGAGACCCTTCGTGCGGACTACGTGGGATTCTTTGAGTGCTCGAGGTACATCGAGGAGTTGAGTCTTGTGCGGAATCTGGATGCTGATTTAGCAAAGTTTGGAACTTGGTTCCGAGTGAGCCGAAGAGATGAGATACTCCACCTCGGTGTAACTCTCTGAGTTTCAAGTTCCAAGAAGCTCAAAATAAGGAAATTGCTGTGTTGACATCATAAGACAATACTTTACTCAGAAACCACTGGAGAACAAAAGATTTCGTTTTATTTTTGTGAAGCAAAGTAGATAAAGAGGCCAGTGGTTAATTCTGTAATTAACCCCATATGGTCAGGTGCGTACCTACCTTCAGACATTTGTGGTACCCCAGAACTTTCTATCTAGGAATAGCTAATTCACACACTTCATGCTGGTGACTTCCACAATGACCACTAATGGAAAATACCTATTCAGGTGATCCGCTGTTTCCCTGTCCGTCTTTCGTAGCTCTCTAGCACCTATTTACATCCGATCAAACTCTCAGGGCTTGAAGTTCCAAGAAACCCAATATGAGCATGTTGACATCATAAGATAATACTTTTCTTACAGAGCAGCGAAGAACTAACAATGTCCATCATCTTTTGAGAAGTAAAGCAAATAGACAGGCCACGTGATTTATTTCTGCCTGACATTGTGAGATGGGACAGTGCAGACGGAGTTTATTACTGAGATTACTCTATCTGGTCCAGGTGGCTGATTTATCACAAAACTTTGAAGTTCCCCAGAACTTTCTTTTTAGGAATAGTGCATTTGACACCCATCATGCTCGTGTCTTCCACAGTGAATACTTCGTTCTGTTGGGATGCTTATAGCGGGCCTTCTGTGCTGCCGACAGAAATTCCAATCATTGCTTTTCGGCCAAAGTCCAAAGTGTTTTTTTTTCCACAATCAAATTTGGCCAACTCTTCTGTCATGACTCTAATTACCTTTATTCTGCTGTCATACCTGATACACCTGTGTTTAGCGTAACTTTCTCAGGGTAAATTCAATGATATTATGATCACTTTTCCCTTAGTGTTCTTTTACCCTAAGCTTTTTACTCAGTTCCTCAGCGGCTAAGACAGAGAGGTCTTACACTTGTAATTTCTTAGCTCTATCCACAACGATTCAATACCTTCCTTGCTATTGTCACGGCTTCCTAATTATTTAGTTTCATTTTTTTAGCATCAGTGCCTCCTCTGTAGTCCTACCTGTCCTTGCGGTACATTGAATATCCCTGGACATTAAACTCCTAGCTATAATCTTCTTTCAGCCACGCAAAGATATTGGGCCACTTCGGGTTCAGGTGTAATCAGACTATTTTGTAGAAGTCCTACCTTCCCCGGAAGAGATCCAATTAACCGATGATTCTAAGTCACCGCGTGCCCTCTGCACTAGTTCATCAGTTACGCAATTATCTGCCAATTCTTCCTATTCTTACGATGACTGGCTCATGACACAGGTAACAATTCAGAGATGAGCATCCTGAATGTCTTCTTTCTTAGTTTCTACCGAATTCCCTAAAATCTCTCTTTAGGGCATCCTCACTTTGTCTTCCTATTTCATTCGGACCAATCCGTACCAATACTTATCGCTCTCACCCTCGTCTTTGGGAATGCCTTGGACCGATTCAGAGACATCCCTGATCCTGGCAGCAGGTAGGCAACATTCCGTTCGGATATCTGTACCGCGCCCACAGAACCTCATCTCAATTTCTTTGACTATGGGACCTCCTATGAACACTCTGCAGTCGTTTTTACATCTCTGCTCTTCGGAGCCAGAGCTCCAGATTCAGACACCCGGTCCCTGTTCCCCCACCTGTCCCGGTAGATCATCCACTTCAACAGAATTTAATGTTGTATAATTATTACTAAGGGAAACAGCCACAGGTGTAGTCTGCACTGGGTGTGCAGTTCCGCTCATTATCCTGACAGTCACCCATTTACCTGACTCCTGCATTCTAGGGTTAACGACCTGCCCTATTGCCTCTGTCTACCAACTCCCCATTTTCACGTATGAGCAGAAGGTCATGCAGTTGCAGCTCCAGTTCCTTGATATGCTCTCTCAGAATCTGCAACTCGATGCACCTGGTTCGCATGTATTTACCTGGGGCTCCGCACAATCCACTTCGCACACAGAGTACAAAACACTGCCGCCGGAGCCATTTCTACTAGGAATAAACAAATAAGAACAGAGAGGGAGAGTAACTTAAAATATATTCTTCTACCAAGCCTGATCTCGCCGAAATCTAATTGGCCAACGCCACTCTAAACGATGGCACACCCAAAACAATGGCCGCTAAGTTGACACTTGAGTTATTGTTATTGGCGCTTTCTAATGAATCCCTCTTGCTGAATGGACGCTCTTCAAATCAATTTCCACGAAGCTCTGTCTTTAAAATCTCGATCGAACCCCGTTCTGATGGAAATGTAGCTCTTTTTACGGTGATTTTGATCTTCCATTTCAGCAAAAACTGTTGCTGAGCACTACTTTTTTAAAAAATATTGAACTCGGATCTGTCTGAAAGATAACTTATTTTACACTCTACATCATGCTGACTGGAGGCTCCTCAGCTCGGAGGAACTACCCAGACACTCTGTCTTTCAGATTCGATCGCCGTTCTGACTGAATTGCAGCACTTTTTACGCACCGCTGACGTTGATTGTCCCAAAGGTTTGGGAACCCTCGGTGTGGAGTGAGCCTCTTTTCCCAGGACAGTTACCTTGTCATGGTGGGGAGGATCGAGAGTTCCTGGGGTCTCGTGAGCGCTGCCGTCTGGAGATTAGCTCCAGTTCGGATTTCCCATTGCGGTTATATCAAGGGAGGAGGTGGTTCCAAACCATCAAACTTCTGAAAACTGTGCGTATTCTCCCGTCTAATCATTGTTGAGCATAAGGGTTAACACGTTCTCTGAAGTCACTACACGGTCCGTGTCAGAGAGCCGTGCCATGGATTATAAGACAACTCGGGACGTTTCATTGATGCAGCCTTTCTCTGCCTTCACTGCCATCTTCTTCTGGCTTCACCAGCTCGAGCTCTTCGAGCCTGTACGAGGTGCCGGATGCCGTTGTGCTCCAATATTTTTAGAGCAGCGGAATTGTTTAGGTTTGTGTCAGTCATTTAACTCTGGTATTTTGTGTTTCATCTTGTAAAGTGTATTCTGATTGGCTCGGTCACTCCGCGTTCTGTTATTATCCAAGCGGACGCCTGATTCCAGCTCATTGCGAATATGTAAAAAGGACAGGCAGGAAGGAGAGGAGAAGGCTTGGCTCCATTGGTTAAAAAAGAAAATAAATCATTGGAAAGAGTTGTCACGGGGCCTGAAGTTGTTAAGTCAATGTGGATAGATATAAGGAACTGCAAGGGTAAACTGATGCTGATGGGAGTTATATATAGACCCCCTAACAGCAGTAAGGACGTGTTCTACAAGTTACCACTGGAGGTAGACAGTGTATGCCAAAATGCCAATGTTACAATAGTCACGAGGGCTTTCAATATATAGGCAGATACCGAAAATCAGGTTGGTGTGGGATTCCAAAAGGGGGAATTTCTAGGGTGCCCATGGGTTGTGTTTTTAGAGCAGCTCATGGTTAAGCCCGCTTAGATGCAGCTATGCAAGACTGGGTGTTGTGCAATGAACCGAAATCGGTTAGAGAGGTTAACATAAAAGTGTCGTTAGTGGTGAGTGACCATAATATTATCGAATTCACCCTGAAATTTGAGAAAGAGAAGCTAAAGTCAGATAAAGCGTATCAGAGTAGAGTAAAGGAAATTACAGAGAAAAAAAGAGAGCAGTTGGTCAGAAGCGATTGGAAAAGAACACTGGCAGGGATTTCGGCAGAAGAGCAATGTCTGTAAATTCTGAAAGCAATTCGGAAGGCACAGTTCATATGCTTTACGAAGAGGAAGACTATACTAAGGGCAAAGTGCCACAAGCCTGGCTAACAATGGAGTTCAAAACTAACATAAAGGCCAGAAGAGGGCATACAGTAGAGCAAACAAGTCGTGGGAGTTAGAGGATTGAAAGCTTTTAAATAGTAACAAAAGGCAATTGAAAAGTCATTCAGGTGGAAAGATAAAATATGAAAATAAACTAGCCAATAATATATGAACGTCACGAGGAGGTAACAAGGGTGCTGGGAGAGGATCCACATGCAGGACACAAACACGTCTTTCTTAGGTTCAATAAAATAGCGATCATTACTCGCTACTCAGAAAATCGGGAAGTAAAGGAGGACAAAAAGGAATACGAACCTCAGACTAGGGGACTAGGGACCTGGATCACCGCGGACCTGGGACTTGGAAACAGGAAACTGGGATCGCCGCGGCTATGACTTCGACAGTGGGAACATGGGCAGCCGCAGTCCTAGGACATTGACATTGGGAATATGGACAGCCGCGGTCCTTGGACTTGAATAGTGGGAACGTGGACAGCCGCGGACTTTGGACTTGGACAGTGGGAACATTGACAGCCGCGGAACTTGACTTGGATAGTGGGAACGTGGACAGCCGGAGACCTAGGACATTGACATTGGGAATATGGACAGCCGCGGCCCTTGGACTTGAATAGTGGGAACGTGGACAGCCGCGGACCTTGGGCTTGGACAGTGGGAACATTGACAGTCGCGGAACTTGACTTGCATAGTGGGAACGTGGACAGCCGCGGACGTTGGACTCGGACAGTGGGTACATGGACACCCGCTGACACAGTGCATGAACATCGAGCCGGAACACCGCCTTAAACTCAAGCACCGAGCCGGGACACTTCGAGGGTAGACACCGACAAGGGGCATGGACGCCGAGTCAGGACTCCGCCATCTCACCCCTGGCCGATTGACCTTGCCCAGACCCACTCTGGAGAAGGAAGGCGAATTGCTGCTACTCCGATACGGGCTGTATAACTCTGGTTTGTTGTAGCGACAGCGTCTTACTAACGCTTCTTTACACTCTCGCCTCGAACGGCTAAAGCCAGGGGCTTATAAGCTGCCGGTTCGGGTCAAGAGTAGATCACCTTAAATTTAAAGCTTCAAAGGACATGTGAAACGGAATTAGAAGTGTACAAAGAGTCAATGGTCCGGATCATAACGCAACCTAACTAAATGTAAAGGGGAACCGATCCGGGCCATGACAATTAAAGATTTCATTAATCTTATAAAGTTTTAAAGAGAGGCGATTTTAGATATTGGACAGCTGCAGAATGTTGCTGGAGTGGTAGTAATGGGGGCAAGGAAATGGTGGATGAAATAAAAAAAAGCATTTTGCATCAGTATTCACTGTAGAAGACTCTAGCCGTACAGTGGAAGTTTCAGGTATCGTGGATCATGAAGTGTCTGAAGCCATCTTTACTGGAGAATAGATTCCTCGGAAACTGAAAGGTCTGAACATGGATAAGACCCCTAGACTAGATGGTGTTCAGAAAGTGTTCAGAAAGAGATTGTAAAGGCAATTGATTGTAAAGAGATTGTAAAGAGTGTCTGATGTGATGGTAAAGGCAATAGTAATGATATTTCAAAAATCACTGGATTTTGGAATAGTTCCAAAGACTGGAAAATTGCAAACGTCATTTCACTCTTCAAGAAGGGAGAGATGTTGAAGAAAAGATATTGTAGGCCAGTTATTCCGACCGAAGTAGACCGAAAATGTTGGAGCCGATTGTTAACGATGTGGTTTCGGGAAACTTGGAGCACATGATAAATTAGGTCTGAGTCTGCATGGTTTCCTTAAGGGATAATCTTGCATGACAAATCTATTGGAATTCTTTGAAGAACTGATAAGCAGGATAGGCAACGGCGAACGGTCGGTTTTGTATACAGTACTATTTTCAGAAGACAGTTCATCAGGTGTCACCCACGAGGCTGCTTAACAAGCCACGAGCCCCTGGTATTACGAAAAAGATTCTTGTATGTATAAAGCAGTGGTTAATTGGCAAGAGGCAAAGATTTGGATTCAAAGGATTTCTGGTCGGCTGCAGGAGCTTAGCGATATTCCGCTTCTGTATTGGGACCGCGTTTTTCTCTGGCATATATCAATGATTAATGATCATTGGGTTCATCGGGATGCAGGTCAATTGCAGAGAAATGGCACAGCAGAGTATGTGCTGTTCCACATTCAGTGGATAAATGTCAGAGATACTTTTGCAATGAATGGGTGGACCAGAGGAGCAATGATATGTGGAAGGATATCGAGTGTTAAAGTCCAGATATACCAGCAAGTGGCAGTACAATTGGAGAAGATGCTTGTTGTGTTTATAAAGGGAAGTCAAATTCTATATTGCTTCAGTATATAATATAGGTTCGCCTGCTTTTGGAGTACATACAATAGCCCTTTTAGAGAACAAAGATAAGGACAGGGGAAGAAATGGGATCTAAGTGACTTTCACGGGGTAACGATTGTTGGTGTCAGACGGGGTGGTTTGAGTATCTCAGAGACTGCTGATCTCCTGGGAATTTCACGCAAAACAGCCTCCGGAGTTTACACAGAATGGTGCGAGAAACAAAAACGTCCCGACAGCGGTCCAGTTCTGTGGGCGAAAACACCTTGTTAATGAGGGATGTCAGATGAGAATGGGCAGACTGCTTCAAGCTGACAGGAAAGTGATAGTAACTGGATGGGCCACTGCAGAATAAGACTATAAACAGCTAATACACGCACTGATCACTTAGTTAGTTGGAGGAATTACTCAATATAATGGTCATTGAATGTAATTACGAGATGAAGGAAAATATTGAGTCGGTGTTCCCCGTTTTTGTTATGCGATGGACCAATAGGAAAGGGTCAACCATACTCCTGTTGAGACAGAATGTTCTGCCCACCCTGGGAAAATCAGTAACAGAGTTCAAGAGGTGTGTACCCAGAGAATGGAAACTCTGAGACTTTCACTGCTGCAGACCGCTCTAGATGACAAGTCATTGGGTGGTTTAAAAGGGGAGGTGGTGCATTCGTTCGATATGTGCTTTACAGTATGACTTGGGCGCAGATAGACAGTATATTCTATGCAAGGCTGAAATGTCTAACACCAAAGGGCCTGCATTTAAGAGAAGAGGGCATAATTCCAAAGGATTTATAATTCCAAAGCTCTATAGGACCTTGTTCAGACCCCACTTCGAGTACTGTGCTCACTTCTGTTCGCCTCACTTTAGGAAGGATGTGGAAACTATAGAAAGGGTGCAGAAGAGAGTTATAAGGATGTTGCCTGGATTGGTGAGCTTGCCTTATGACAAGAGTTTGAGTGAAGGATGATGAGAGGTGACCTGAGAGAGGTGTATAAGATGATGAGAGGCATTGAGTTTGTGCATAGCCAGAGGCTTTTTCCCAGTGCTGATACAGCTGCCACAAGAAGGCACAGATTTAAGATGCTTGAGAGTACTTACAGAAGAAATATCAGGGGAAAGGCTTTTTACGCAGAGAGTGGTGAGTGCGTGGAATGGGCTGCCGGCAACGGTGGTGGGGGCGGAGACAATAGGGTCTTTTAAGAGACTCTTGGAAAGGTACATGGAGCATAGAGAAATTGAGGACGATTGGTAGGGACATGCTCGGAACAACTTTGTGGGCCAAAGTACCCGTATTTTGCTGTAGGGTTTCTATTTTTCTAAGTAGTTTTTACAGTATATGATGCATGTACATATGGATATTGTCTAGAGAAGCATAAACACGATTTTTTTTTCAAAATATGTACACGAACTTTTTATTAAAACTGTTAAAAGCTTAAAATTCACAGATATTGCTGTTTCAAAGGCAAATAAAGAATGATCTGAGATCTTAACTCTTGTGTGTTTCATATCAGAAAGAAAGGAAAAAGCACCCTGCTTGCAAGAAGTGGTATATATTCACACGAGTGTGCTGCGACTGTAGAGGGCGCCAATCTTCCAAACACAACGGGGCCGAGACACTGAGGTGATAGCATTGAATATGCATTATGGACGGAATTCCCGGTGACTTTATTCCCTGGATTCAACGTTGGCATGCCCACAGAATGTGGATGGGGTGAGTGGGTATTTTTCACGACCATTTGTTTTCAGCACAGAGCAGTGCCATGAATTTCAGTTGTTGATATATAACAATAACATGGATTGATAAGCAAATAGGTGGGTTATCATGTTTGTAAACGACACATGGGTTTGGTTGTGCTGTGCACCATTAAAATGTCTATCAAAGGATCCAGCAAATACTATGCCTATGTCTTCGGCACGACAGATTTTTTTTATGTGGTTTTAGATGGCATGGTATTCGCAACATCTGCGAGGCTGCCTGAGATTGTCTGGAGAAACAGAAGCAGGCGAGACAGCCAGGAACTGTGATATGTTCTCTATGATGTTTGGGACGATCTACAAGACGATTTTAAAATATAAATCTCCACGACAGTGGATGTAAGATAAGTGATGGAGCTTTACAGGCAGAGGTTGGTAAAACCAAAGGTTGATGTGTTTTCTTAAAAATCTTTTTACTGCTCGTTATAGTAGTATTTTGATATTTAGAAACTTTACAGTTCATTAGGACACTTTATTAGGTGCAGCTGGATACCTGCTCGTTAATGCAAACATCTAATCAGTCAATCATATGGCAGCAAGTCAATATATAATAACATTCAGACATGGTCAAGCGATTCAGTTGTTATTCAGACCAAACATCAGTATGGGAAAGAAACGTGATCTAAGTGACTCTGATAGGTCACGTCAGACAGATTGTTTAGGGTTTTTCAGAAACTTCTGATATAATAGGAGCTTCAAGCACGACAGTCTGTTGAGTTCACTGAGAAGGGTGCGAAAATAAAGCATCCTGTTCCGTGGGTGAAAATGACTTGTAAGGACAGACGTCATAGGAACATGGAGACTACCTGATGAAAGAGGTGTATACAGTTCTGGTCGCCCATTACAGGAAAGCTGTCGAGGCTTTGCAGAGGGTGCACGGGAGATATACCAGAATGCAGCCCGTATTAGAGAACATCGTCTACTACGAGAGGTTGGGCAAACATTTGTTTTTTTTTTCACTGGGGTGGCGGGATGAGGTTTAGAAGATCATAAAAGGCATGGATGTTCAGTATGATTCCCAGGGTTGAAATGTCTGACACCAAAGGACGTGCATTTAACTTGAGAGGGCGTCATTCCAATGGAGATGCGATGGGAAAGTTACTGCACAGACGGTGGTGTGTGCCTGCTATACGCCGCCTGGAATGGTGGTAAGTGTAAATAGGTTAGAGACCTTTAAGAGATGATTAGACAGGTAGAATCAGCATAAAGGAAGGATATCTCCATTGTGCAGGCAGAGGGTATTTGGTTAATTGGCCATTTATTGATTGTTCTGAGAGATTATAATAAGAGTACAGGAAAGTCTCCACTGCCGACCACAATTGCATCCGACTGTCCACTGCGTCTGTAGTCAGGGGATATCGGTCGAATGTCTGGCCTCGAGGAACTCCCTCAGACATTCGTACTTAAGGTGAGGTTGGGGGTCTGAGACTGGGTCTCCAATTCTGGCCTCTGCTCGGCAAAGGCCAGACGGAGCGAAGAGAGGATGGAGCCCCTGAAGACCTTGTGGAATTCACGGCCAGCGAAGACATAGAGAAGGGGGTTGAGAGCGCTGTTGAAGGAGGTCAGGGCTACAGTGAATAATGACCAGTCCTGGGAAATCGGTGTGGTGAATGCCGATAGGAGGTCGCACACAGCGTTGGGGATCCAACTGATCATAAAGGCCACGACCACGGTGATGATGAGGCGGACAGGCTTCTTAGATTTTGCGAACCTGTTCCCTTGCAGTTTCGAACCTATGAGGAAGTAGCAGGTGATCATAATTAAAAAGGGGAGGCCGAAGGTAAAAACAAACCAAAATGGCTCCAAGACCATCGATTCCTCCTTCAAATCCGGAAGCAGGAGAACGGGCAGGCACATGACGAAGGCCAGGATCCAGACTCCGAAGCAGGACGCACGAATCCACCTGAGGCTCAGATGTTGCTGGAACCACGTGGGCCGAGTAATAGCCAGGCAGCGGCAGATGCTGATCAGACATAACAGATACGTGCTGGCGGATGCGTCGAGAAACATCAAGATTCCAACAAACTTACAGGAAAAGTAGGCGTTGTACCCGGAGTGTGTCAGGGAGATGTTGGTCATGAGGAAAGGAAGGGTCAGGCAATCGATCAGGTCAGTCAGAGCCAAAGTCAGGAAACACTCCGTGTGGACATTAGTCTTCATCTTGAAGCCAATCACCCAGATGACTGCGCCGTTACCCGAGACCCCCAGTAGGAAGTTGAGGGTGAAGATGACCATTGACGTGACGGAAGCTGCTCCCCACTCCATGTTTCCAACGGCTGTGGAATTCCCAGCGAGCGTCAAATTGCAAACTTGTTCAGATAAGAACATTGTGTGATCTGGTGGGGAAGATATTGTGGAAGTGAGAATGATATAGAATGGAGAGGCGGCGAATTCGGGAGGCATGCCGAGAGTGAAGAGGGTACGAGAGGAAGTGGAGTAATGATTGGGAGTAACACGGTACAAAAACGTGACACACGCAAAGGCAGTGAAGGCGGCGAGAGTCTGCTGAGAGATCAGAGTCGTCTCGCATTCCAAGTCAATGGACCCTGACCGGAACGTCCCCGATCTGTCAAAGACCATGTGATGTATGACCGATCATTAGCTTACCCACATTAGACAAGTCACGCGCGGCCGATCTCCATTAAGGGAATGCACCCGAACACTGCCTTTATGTGTTATGTTCAGCCAGCCGAGAAACCACGGCTGACAATCCCTTAGAAGAACATTCAACTGGATTCGAAAGATCAAGCCGCTACCAGCACTAATTCTAGCTGCCGTGAACTTGCGGGATACCCGCGGGAACTTCGCTTTCCTCCCACATTCCAAAAACGCTTTGGCCCTTAGGATAATTGACCAGTGTAAACATTTCTGTTGTTATGCTCGGGTTAACCAGGTGGTTTGATGGGCAGTACGTCTCGTTGGGTTCTTTAGTACTTTAGAAATTTGATGGAATCCACTGTTGCAAAACGATAAGCTTATTTCATAATATGTACGAGTGACGACAGACCTGTTTCCGATATTAGTCTGTGTTGTGCACTGAGACTGGTAAAGGGGCTGAGAGAAGGGAAACAAGTTTGAGAAGAGGGGATTGGAGATGGGAGGAAGCGGGAAGAAACAGAATATTATTTTGCAATAATGAATAAACTAAATGTTTGGAATCAAATGATTCCAAACTGGTGTCTCAGGTCCGCGCGTGTTTGTAAACGCGTCAGCACCCGCTCACAACACCGACCCTGGCACACCTTCTCTGGTACCTGTCCCACATCCCGCCCGTGGCGCTTCACCTTCGCCCTTCCCAGCATCCTTTGCTTCCGCCCGACACTTTCCGGTCTATGCTGATAAATCCAGTACAGTGGAAAGGTCGAAGCCGCCCTCACTACCGAACTGGGCCCAGGGCGTTTGCAAAGTCCGGCAAGCACACAAAAGAATCCAGCACAGGAAAACTTCACAACATTGTAACGAACCAATTAAATTAGTCATCACATGGTGTACGTAAATAATGGCGTCTGCCATATGGACACAATGTCCATATCCCTGACATTCATGTTCGCATCCAACAGGCTCTCATCAATCTCAATGTATCTGCCTCCATCACCACTCTTTCAGCGTATTCCAGGCACCCGCCGCTCTCTGTGAAAAATAACTTACCTTCACGTCGCCTTTGATCGTACCCCTCTCACCTTAAATGCACGCTCTCATTTCAACATTGGAAAATAGATACTGCCTGTCTACTCCATCTCTGCCTCTCATAACCTTATAAACGACTTCTAACACTACCAGCATTACTACCATTACCAGCACAATCCATATTACCAGTATTACTATTGCTGTAAGTTCAGTACAGAATCAGATTCTTAGCCTAACAGGCCATGCCTACCATTGTCCTATTCAGTCCAATCTGTCTTGCCTCCCTTTGGAAACGTGACTACGTATGACTCATCTATTCACGTGCAAGCTTAAATACCACTTAAACATACTCGTTGCATATGATGTTTGTCATCTCCACTGGCAGCCACGTTCAAAGTGTCAGTTCATGATGGACGGCATGGTAGCACACTGATAATTACAGACTCTGCTGCAGCGCCTACAAACCGGCTTCATCTCTAGCCTCTGTCTGCAGGGAGTTTAGAATTTGTCCCGCTATCGCGTGCGTTTCTTCTGGGTGCTCCAGTTTCCTCACACATACGATTATAATTCCATAAGATATAGGAGCAGAATTAGTCCATTTAGCTCATTGAATCTGCTCCACCGTATTCCTTTTCAGCCCCAGTCTCTCCCCTTCCCCTTGATTTCGTGTATACCCTGAACAATCAAGATTCTATCTCCTCCGTCTTAAATATACAGAAATTTTACAAATTCACCACTCTCTGGCTATAGAAATTAATCAGAATTCCCTTTCTCAAAGGATGGTCCTCCCTCCCGAGGCGGTGCCGTTTGCTCTTAGCCTCTCACAACATAGGAAACATCTCCTCCACATCGACTGCATCGAAGCCTTTCCACAGTCCACAGGTTTCAACAAAGTCACCTCTCATTCTTCTGAATTTCAGTGAGCAGAAGCCCAGGACCATGAAAAGTTCCTCCTGTGATAAGCCTTTCAAACCCAGAAGTCCTGCTACTCTAGAGGGTTAGTTGATCACATGGGTGTAACTGGGCGGGGAGCTCCCGAAGAGCCGGAGGGGTTTGTTACTGTGGTTGATCTCGAAATCGAATTGACAATTAGCTCAAACTGGTAAAAAAAAACTATCCCTCATATTTGACTTAAATCTCCTTTCTTCAAGATAAATATATGCCTTCCTGTTAATGTTTCTCCTACCATGGGAAAGCGATTCTGTATACACTATCTTTGCATCTGTTATATTAAATAATTTTGTCAGGTCATCGGTCAGCGTCCTTCGAACCCATGGAAAACAAGCACAACCTCTGTAATCTCGGACGTTCTCCTCACTGAACTGCACATTGACAATCCCACTGTCCTACCTTCACTGTATAACTGGGTTATCTCCTGAAAGAACACCCGAAAGTAGGGAGACTAGGTTTCTTCCGCAACACAGCCACGCTGGTGATCCCTGATCAGACGCCACATTTCCAAATTAATATAAATCCCATGGAAATTCGTCTCACCTTTTCCTGGAATCCCCAGCTTCGTCACCGGTCCTTTGCAGTTTTGAATACTTGCACTCAGACGTTAACTTTGACGGTGGGGTTCCTTGGGTGCTCCAGGTACATCAGGGAGTCGTGTCTTGTGGGGAATTTGGATGCTGATTTAGCAATGGTGGTGATCTTAATTCCGAATGAGCCGAAGAGGTGAGTTAGTCCACCTCGGTAGAAACTGTCTGGTTTTGAAGTTCCAGGAAGCTCAATATGAGGAAGTTGTGGTGTTGACATCAGGAGATAATACTCTGCTCAAAGGGTTGAGAAGAAACAACCACTTCCTTTTATTTTTGAGATGTAAAGTAGATAAGGAGGCCACGTGGTTAACTTTGAAGTTAACCCCATCTGATCCATGTGATTTTTCTCCGTTCAGATCTTTGAAGTTCCCCAAAACTTTCTTCCTTGGAATAGTGAATCAAGACACTTCACGCTGGTGTCTTCCACAAAGAATACTGATACAAAATACTTGTTCAGGTGCTCCGCCGTTTCCAGATCCCCCATTAGTACCTCACCAGCACCGTTATACAGTGTTCAATAATATCTCCCTCGCCTCTCTTTAACACATCATGTCTCTAAAGAAACATTTAGTATCCTCTTTAATATTATTGGCTAGCTTAAAATACATTTCCTTTTTCAGGTGTTTATGGACTTTTTAGTTTTTCCAATTAGTTTTTTAAAAATTCGCTAATCCCATGAAATACAGCAATTCTTGTTGTAATATGTAGTCCATGCTTGGGTTTATGTTGGCTCTAACTTATCTTCTTGCGCATTTTGCCTTCAGAATACTTCTTCCTGTTTGCTATCTATACATGCTGCGCTTGAATTGCTTCCAGAAATTCCAGCCATTGCTGCTCTGCCATCGTTCCTTCCAGTGTTCTTTTCCAATCAATTCTCGCCAACTCCACTTTCATGTCTCTAAGTCCTTTATATCCTCTGTAATACTGATACATCTGCGTTTAGCATCGTCTTCTCTGTGTAAATTATTTTATATTATCATTACCTCTGCTTTGGGGGTTTTGCCTTCAGCTTTCCAGTCAATTCCACAGTTACTTCTACCAGGGTTTCTTGCAGTTCCATAGTTCTATCCGCAACGATTTCACTTCATTTGTAGTTTGTTTTATTTTTACCAACAGAGTAACGCACCCCCTCCTGCCTTCCTGCCTGACATTTCGACACATTGTGTATCCTTCGACATTAAGCTCGCAGCTACAATTTTCATTCAGCCACTATTCAGGAATGTCTGCACCATAATACATGCCAATCTGTAACTGTGTTACAATACAAGTTCATCTACCTGATTCCCTATTGTTACGTATTCAGGCAACAATAAATATATGAGTTCGGCAAGGGTTTTTTATAACAAACAACACGTTTATTAAACACAGAAAACAAACCCTCCAAAAGTAAACAAACACCAACGTAACCGGAAATCAACTGCGGTGCGGCAGCTCAAACAGTTCTTAAAGCGATATTGCAAAAACAGTTTTTTAAAGTGGTATTGCCAAAAGTTCGATATGCTCACAGTCCATTTAAAAGGAGAGACTTTATAAGATGAGTTAAATTCTCCTTCACGTCGCTTTGCTTCGCTTCCCGACGTCGAACTTCCCACGAAGAATTTCCGAAACGGAAAGGCTTAAAGGCATTGACCTTTCCTTCTTCAGTATCCTCAATCCTTTCTGGTAAACCCAGGGATTAACACGAGAATAGTCAACGAAAGCCTTCCGTATAAGGATCAAACAGAGGTCGAAACCCGTTTCACCGTAGAAAGCGATTCTCCTCGATCTTTAACTCCCGAACTTCGATCTTCACTCTCCACTGATTTCTCAAACTAGCAGAATCGTAAAGAACCTGCTGGCAATGACCATTTAAACTTTAGGCATTAGATAAAACTTCATCTTTCAACTAAACTGCGTCATCACATTAAATCACGCAGTGGCATGAAGTCAACTTGGCAAATCCAGCCACGAACTGACCCTCCTCACGGGGTGAGGTCTAACTTTTAAAACCTGTAAAAAAAAACATGTCACATGATCTCTACTGGCGGGAAAATGACTTCACTCCAACATCTCAAGAGCATTACCTCAAGTCCAGTATAGCTTCAACCCCCAGTCACGTGACAAGGGCACCACTGTCATGCGTCACGAGTACGTAACACTATGCTGTGTGAATTAAAGTATAATACCTTCAATCCTCTATTCAACTGTTTCGATTCTGTCCGCCTATTACTTTGCGATTCACCGTGTTGACTGAAATATTTCCTGTCATTAGCCTTTCCTTGCTAGGAGCCTCAAAATATATTAGCTCTGTTTGTAAACTAACTGCCTCATATTCAGCACTATCTCTCTTTTCCCCACTGCCCTGCCAAAACCTTTCCGGAACAGCTTCAGCGAACCGGCCCACATAGATATTCAGGTGTAATACGCCCCTTTTGTACAGCCCATACCTTCCACAGAGGAAATCCCGATGTTCTCTAAATCTGAATCCCCGCCTGCTCCCTACACCAGCTCATCAGCTAAATATTTACGTGGGAATTCCTCCCATCCTCACCATCCGGCACATGACAGAAACAGCAATCCAGTGATTACTACCCTGGTGGTTTTAATTCTCAGCTATCTACGGAGCTTCCTAAAATTTGGTCAGTACTTCCTCTACTTGTCTCCTTAGCGCAGGGAACAGCATTCATCAACAAGGTCCTTTGCCGTCCAGGCCATGCTCCCTTCTCTCTGCAACCATCGGACAGGATGCATCAGAGCCTTCCGTAGCGCACCACTGGGTTCAGGAACGGTTATGACCCGTCGAACTTCCCAGGCTGCTGAACCAGAGAAGATAACTTCTACCACCATAACACTGAACAGATCTCACAACCTACTAACTCACTTTCAAGAACTCGATACTCAAGTTGTCAATATTTATTTTTTATTTCTTTGTTGTTATTTTGTTTTCCTTTTTTGTACTTACACAATCTGTCGTCTTTTACACATTGCTTGTTTGTCCGTCTGCATTGGTAAACAGTTTTCCATTGATTGTATGTTGCTTCTTTGTATTTACTGTGAATGGTCTGAATAAAATCTCTCACGGTTGTTTCGGTGACGTGCACTTTGATAATAAATTTACTTTGAGATTTGAACTTGGTAGTTTTCACTCAATTTGATTTTGCCACAGCCGACGGACTGTCCGTGTGTAAGGGTGTCATTCTGGGTTCAGCTGCGCAAACACTGGTGTTCAGAGTCCAATTGCTTGTGACAGGACTGGGAAGCTTTGAAAGAGCTACAGAAGATAACAAAAAGGCAGTACGCCAAGAAGAAATGGGGTACGAAGGTAAACTAGCCAAGAATATAAAGGTTAGTAAAAGCTTCTTTAGGTATGTGAATAGCAAAAAATTAGTTAAGACCACAATTGTGCCATTGAAGACAGAAAAGGGTGAATTTATTATGGGGAACAAGGAAATAGAAGACGAGTTGAACAGGTACTTTGGGTTTGTCATCAATAGGGAAGGCCAAAACAATCCCCCAGATGTAATAGTGGCCAAAGTAACGAGGGTACAGGATGAAGTGAATGTACTTTCCATCAGGCAGGAAACGGTGTTAGATAGACTGTTGAGTCTGAAGGCTGATACGTCCTGGGTACCTGATGGTCTGCATCCCAGGGTACTTAAAGAGGTGGCTCTAGAAATCGTGGACGCATTGGTAATCATTTTCCAATGTTCTATAGATTCACGAACAATTCCTGCTGATTGCAAGTGGTAACGTTATCCCACTTTTCAAGAAAAGAGGGAGAGAGAGAACAGGGAAATATAGAGCGGTTAGCCTGACGTCAGTGGTGGGAAAGATGCTGGAGTTAATTATAAAAGAGGAAATTACGACACATTTGGATAGCAGTAGAAGGATCAGTCCGAGTCAGCATTGATTTATGAAGGGAAAATCTTCTTGACTAAACTTCTGGAGTTTTTTGAGGATGTAACTGTGAAAATGAACAAGGGAGAGCCAGTGGATGTAGTGTACCTAGACTTCCAGAAAGGTTTTGATAAAGTCCCACATAGGAGATTAGTGGGAAAAATTAGAGCACATGGTATTGGGGCCAGAGTACTGATATGGATTGAGAATTGGCTGGCTGACAGGAAACAAAGTGTAGCGATTAACGGGTCCTTTCGGAATGGCAGGCTGTGACCAGTGGGGTACCGCAAGGTTCGGTGCTGGGACCACAGCTGTTTACAATATGTATTAATAATTTAGATGAAGAGATTAAAAGTAACTGATGACAGATGATGACTGATGACAAACTTGCTGATGACACAAAGCTGGGTGGCAGTGTGAAATATCAGGAGGATGTTATGAGAATGTAGGGTGATTTGGACAGGTTGGGTGAGTGGGCAAATATATGGCAGATGCAGTTTAATGTGGATAAATGTGAGGTGATCCACTTTGGTGGCAAGAACAGGAAGGCGGATTACTATCTAAATGGAGTCAAGTTAGGAATGCGGAAAAACAGCGTGATTTAGGCGTTCTTGTAAATCAGTCAATGAAAGAAAGCATGCAGGTACAGCAGGCAGAAAAGGTAATGGCATACTGGCCTTTATAACAAGATGAATTGTGTAGAGGAGTAAGGAGGTCCTCCTGCAGCTGTACAGTTTTCTGCTGAGATCCCACCTGGAGTATTGAGTGCAGTTTTGGTCTCCAAATTTGAGGAAGGACATTCTTGTTGTTACGGGCGTGCAGCGTAGGTTCACAAGGTTAATTCCCGGAATGGCTGGACTGTCATATGTTGAAAGATTGGAGCGACTGGGCTTGTATGCACTGGAATTTAGAAGGCTGAGAGGGGATCTGATTGAAACATATAAGATTCTTAAGGGATTGGACATACTGGAGGCTGCAAGCATGCTCCCGCTAATTGGTAAGCGCAGAACTAGAGGCCAAAGTTTCAGAAACAGGGGTAGGCCATTTGGAACAGAGATGCGGAAAAAAAAATCACCCAGAAAGTGGTGGATATGTGGAATGCTCTGACCCAGAAGGCAGTGGAGGCCAAGTCTCGAGATGCATTAAAGAGAGAGTTAGATAGAGCGTTTATAGATAGCGGGGTCATGGGATATGGGGATATGGGGAGAGGGCAGGAACGGAGTAATATTTGTGTATGATCAGCCACGATCACAGTGAATGGCGATGCTGGCTAGAGGGGCCGAATGGCCTAATCCTGCACCTACTGTCTATTGTCTATTGTCTATTGTCAGCTTAAACGGATTTGGACTAAAATTTAGTTTGACAAATGGGTAAATTCGAGATTACGTTTACAAAATAAATAAAGAATCAGTATCACTGGGTTGTTCCGAATAGAGTCAATGTTTCCACGGAATTCACCAGCATATAAATAAATTGAAAATATTGGCAGGGAAATGGTTAATGGGGTTCTTCCAATTCAGTGCCTGGTTTTCCACTGAGTGAAAGTGTCTGCTGGGTCAAATATCTGACTTATGTACAAAGTGATCGTGCGTTCCATCAGTATTATTGACATCCACTCAGTGGCTGTTTACTTAGGCATCTCCTGTTTCAAAGAATGTTGCTATGAAGTCTATGTTCGTCGTCTTTCGTCATTCCAACTCATCCACTTCAAGGTTCGACGTGCTTTGCGTTCAGAGGTGCTTGTCTATACAACGTTTTCCTACAATTGATTTATTTGACTTACAGTCACCATCCTGACAACTTGAACGAGATTGGCGAGATCTCCAACACATCTCATCAAAAAGGCGTTTTGGTTTTCCGAACTGCCGTTCACTGGACTTCTGTTCTTCATTGTCGCACCATTAGCTGGGAAGTGTCGAGTCTGTTGTGCGTGATATTCCCAGGACATCAGCAGTCTCTGAGTTACTCAAACCACCCCGTCTGGCAACAACGATAATTCCCCGGTGATAGTCACTTAGATCCCATTTCTTCCCCGTTCTCAACTTTGTTCTCTAAAAGTGTTTAAATGGTCACTGGCTGTCTGTACTCCAGAAGCAAGTGAACCAATATTATACACTGATGCAATATGGAATACGGCCTCCCTACCTTTATGCACATCAAGCATCTTCTCCTCTTGTGTTTCCACTTTCAGGTAGATATGAACTTAAATACCTGAGCCAATTCCACATATCATACGCCTATGGTTCACCCATTTAATGCATACGTACCTCTGACAGATTTCCAGACCTTTACATTAAGGGCTTTTGGAACTGCTTTCTATTGGTTTGGAACAGCTTGGAATTCCTTTAACATTATTCTAATTTGCTCTATGATAAGCTCTCACTTTTGTTTTTATGTTGGCCTTGACTTCCCTTTTTAGCCATGGTTTTGTCACCTTGCCTTTAGAACACATTCGTATTTTGCTAAATACATCATTTGCATTATGATAGATTTCAGAAAGGTCAGCCATCCCAGCTCTACCTTCATCTCTGTTAGAGTTTGCGAGAAGTCTTCCCACCTGCCCTGTGGGGCTCTCTACCCCGTCTCTTTGTATATCGGCCGCCTTTAGTTTTTGTGTTCTTTGGGCGAGGTTGCTGTGGAGGGTGGAATAGAGTACGGATCTCTGACTTCTCCCTCACTGCATCCCTCTCTCCTTCGGAACTTTCTCCCAGGCCGGTGTACTTGTACGTTACACTTTCCTATTACCCGAGAACGCTGTCATTCAGGGGCGGTACGGGGCTCTATTCTCACCCTCCACATTGTGTGTGTGTGAGAAGCAATGTGCTAACGGAGCTGACTGGAACGCGTGTGCGTGGGAGATGCGAGGCCCAAAGAATCAGGATTCTGGAGCTGCCTACGCCGCCTTTCTCGTGTTTTGTGAGTCGCTGTTGTTCTGCCCTCACTGGCGGAGTTCCCGTCTCTCTCGAGCTTTTAAACACCTCGGCTGACTCTTAAGATTTCATTTAAGCCCAGAGGAGGAGGATTTACCCCACCGACCGCCGCCTTTTCTTTTATTCACATCATCCCTTCAAAAGGACCAGAAACCCGACTTGGGGTTTAGAGGCCTGTGTGCCTCAATGGCGCAAAGAACTATGTTGGCTGGAGTTACTCCTCAATGCTTAGGGTCCTGATAGGGTTACCCATGTCAAAGAAATCTCGAGATAGATCTCAGACTAAGAGTGATTTATTGGTCCTCCCAACTTCGGAATTCAGCACAGGGCTAACGCTGGCGAGGAAAATAAAACAGTTATGGAAACAGCATGAAGAATCCTTCTGCATCAGAGCGTGATTACCGACCCTGGATGACTAACAGTAGGGAAAACCAAGAGGAATCTACTGAGACGATTACGGGCATTGCCAGTGACAGAGGGCCTTCAATGCTGTCCTAAATGCCAAAGGCGAAACGCAAGTCACTCTGTACAATGCGCTTTCTCGATACCCGAGCAGACTGCTATTCATAGCAGTACAGGGCGGACAAAAAGTTGAATAAAAAAAAAAGAACTGATTTAAAAATATTTGAAGATAAAGACATTTTGACTACATTCCCCCGGCGCCTCCACGGCAATGCAAATGCGTACATTCACGAAGATCGACGGCACTGCTCCCGCCGTGTTTGTGTCTGCCGTCTGTTTTCCCGGCGTGCAGATCTGCCTTTGACCCAACCTGTGCGTCAGCTATTTTATGTCTTCCCGCGCCCGAGGCAGGCGGTCGAGTTGCATAAACCAATGGATAGATATGTAGCCGGTTGTTTCCGTCGGCCAGCGCCTCTTTACGCGCCGTCATATTTGGATTGGAATCGCGGGCGCGATCTTTTAGTGAAGGGGCGGCGGGTATGGGTGGGTCCGGTGGCAGCTTATACCGCTTAGCTGAGGGGTGCTCTTTGGACTTGCCACGGAGGAGCGAAGGGACAGACTGATGAAAGAAGTAATTATTTTAAAAAGCAAAGTCGGGTGGGTCGTGGTTTCATATGTTCGTTGACCCACGTCCTTCCCTGTGCTCCCATACAACGGACGGCAGAGTTTACCCCTGCGTGAAATTGTAACGTGACTTGCTGACATGGGGAATTTTAATGGTGGGTGTTGACATCATAAGAGTCAAACGTATCGAATTGTCTGGCTTATTATTACAGCAATATAGTTGGCATTTGTTGATTCCTGGTAGCATTACTCTGCAAATTACTACAACTTTCAAAATCCATAATTAGTGTGTCAGATAAAAGGAACTAGAGAGATCATGTTCGTTGGCTGCTCAGATGACGGAGAGGAAGAACTGTTTTCTGAATCATTGAGTGCGGAGCTTCAGGCTCCTGTACCGCCTCTCCCGTGGTTGTAACGTGAAAATGGCTTGACCCCGGGTGGTAAGGGTTTTTAATGGTACATGCAGTACTCTTGAAGATATTCTTGGTGCCGGTCGTATTTAGGCCCATGCTGGCGCGGGCTCATTCTGCAAACAGCCGCAGCCACCTTTGAAGTATGCTCGGTTTAAATAATTCAGACGCACATCACTATAGACCCTACAGACGAATTTTCTTGGCATTTGGGACTACTGGTCTTGCCAGTAGGCTGGACTCCAGTTTGGACGGAAAGCCGTCCCTATAAACTAGCACGCTCTCTACTTTGTCCTGGATGGTACAGTATAAGGAATCAGATCGGATTTATAAAACATGTGTGTATCATTTTACCTTCACTTGCGGACCCCAATGCTATTCTTGAAAACTGCTGTGACGTCACACACAGTTGCAACTTCCTTAATTTACTTGCAGTTGAGTGGATTGTGGAATGGAAATTGATTGATCTACAAAGAATTTGATGTCGAGTTAGACAGTGACGCGCCTCTCATGCTGGCACTCCTGTTTTTATTGCATATAAGTCACGATCTTTTAACAGGACACGGTACATGTACTACATTTCTATATTGTCCATAGGAGTATAAAAACGTGAATGAATTTAAACATCATACTTTTATTCAAAACATGTCAGCCAGTATTTTACTAAAACTGCTAAAAATAAGATTCGCGGGTATAGATGTTTTAACGGTGAGTAAAGAAAGATGCAGCCTCTATGCATGAAGTGATAACAAAGGAATCAGCAAAATATATAACTATGCAAATATCTTCGGCGTGCCAGATTGTTTTGAATGCGGTTTTAGATAGCATGGCCTTTAGAGAATTCGAATCGAAATATCGTCGAGGCTGTCTGGGAATTCCTGACATAACCAATGCAAGCTAGACAGCCAAAAGCTGGAGAAGAACGGTAACAAGTTCTCCAAGATGCTCGGAAGGGGCAACGAGCCGATTTTTTTATAAAACTGCACGACAGTGCAAGTCAGAGAATCGTTGTAGCTTTAAAGGTAAAGGGTGGTAACCTCAAATATTAATTTGATTTTGATTATTTTTACTGTTTGCTGCTCTTCATAGCATTATCTTGATATTTAAAAACTCAACACTTTATTATCTTTCAAATCATCTCCACTTTGCAGAATTTTAAAAACACGTTTGAGTATTTCAGAAACTGCTGATTGAATGAGGTTTTCACTTACAACAGTTTCTGGAGTTTACAGAGAAAGGGTTGCTAAAAATATTCTGTTCTGTGGTTGAAACCGTATTTTTTTTAAGTGCGAGCTCGTGGGAAAATCTCTAGTCGCGTTGAAGCTGTCAGGAAGCAGTCAGCACCTCACATAACCACACGTTAGAACAGCGGTTCGCAGAAGAGCATTTCTGAACGCACGGCAGTCGATCCTTTAAGTGGATGGACTACAGCAGCAGTAGACCACACAGGCTTCCTCTCGTAGAGCAAATGAGTTGGCCATTCTGTGTATGTTGGCACAGATAGGGACCTACAAAGAGCTGATGTAGAGAAGAGTGAGATGTTGACCTTTCGGAGATTATCTGTAAAGGGAGAAATAGAGTTAAATGCATTCGGAGGGGTTAATGGTTTCATGCTTCTCAGTAACGTCAAAGAATGTAGACAGTGCACAACCTGAAATCCTTACTCACAGCAGACATCAAAAACAGAGGGAAAAATCCAGAAAGAATGAATGACAGTAAAACGTTCCAACTTTGACGTCATCCCTCCCCTCCCCCACGCACAAATATCGGCCGGCAAAGAATCAACCACCGCAGTCAACAATCAGATAATTAATTGTTATAAAGTGTAGAATTACAATTCTATCCATTATGAGACAGACAGACAGAGAGAGACAGAGAGAGAGAGAGAGAGAGAGAGAGAGAGAGAGAGAGAGAGAGAGAGAGAGAGAGAGAGAGAGAGAGAGAGAGAGAGAGAGAGAGAGAGAGAGAGAGAGAGAGAGAGAGAGAGAGAGAGAGAGCTAGGGATTAAACTAATTTATACTTTGGAACATTTTCTTTGTTCCGAGGGCATTAATTAACAGCGGTTTTAATTCAGAACACTACAAAAGAATTGGGAATAACAGGTACATTGCAGTAGAGCTTTTGCAGGGGGACGGACCCAAATGAAAGATACAGACAGTAAAGTAGCAGGAGCTCGAAAAAATTATCAAGAATGCAAGGGAAATCGTGTAGAAAGGATTGCTCAGAGGGAAATCCTGACGAGAGCAAAGCAGAAGCAGGAAAAAAAAAACGAAGCCAGACACAAACACAGGCCCTGGTCTAGACAGGGAAAGAGGGTCTGGGCAAGGCCTTGGATTTGGAGCACGGGACCTGCACATGGAACTTGGAACTAGGAGCCTAGATGAGGACTGGACTGGAACACGAAAACCTGACTTGGACTGGACGGTGAGGATGAAGATAGCTATTGACGTGAAGTAAGGTGCCCCCCACTCCATCGTGTTTCCATCGGCCATGAAATTGTGGGAGGAGGAATTTCCAACGAGCATCGAACTGGACACGTCGAAACCTGTCACACCACTGGGTTCAGGAACGGTGATGACCCGTCGACGTTCCCAGGCTGCTGAAACAGAGAAGATAACTTCTCCCACCACAACACTGAACAGATCTCACAACCTACAGTCTCACTTTCAAGAACTCGATACTCAAGTTGTCAATATTTATTTTTATTTTTTTGTTGATATTTTGTTTTCCTTTTTTGTATTTACACATTTTGTTGTCTTTTACACATTGCTTGTTTGTCCGTCTGTATTGTTAAACAGTTTTCCATTGATTATATGTTGTTTCTTTGTATTTACTGTGAATGGTCTGAATAAAATCTCTCAGGGTTGCTTCGGTGACGTGCACTTTGATAATACATTTACTTTGAGATTTGAAGTTGGTAGGTTTTACTCAGAAATGATTTTGCCACAGCCGACGGACTGTCCGTGTGTAGGGGTGTAATTGTGGGGTCAGCTGCGCAAACACTGGTGTTCAGAGTCCAATTGCTTGTGACAGGACTGAGAGGCTTTTAAAGAGCTACAGAAGATAACAAAAAAGCAGTACGCCAAGAAGAAATGGGGTACGAAGGTAAACTAGCCAAGAATATAAAGGTGGTTAGTAAAAGCTTCTTTAGGTATGTGATTAGCAAAAATATAGTTAAGACCAAAATTGTGCCATTGAAGACAGAAACGGGTGAATTTATGATGGGAACAAGGAAATGACAGACGTGGTGAACAGGTACTTTGGTTCTGTCTTCACTAGGGAAGGCACAAACAATCCCCCAGATGTAATAGTGGCCAAACTAACTAGGGTACAGGATGATGTGAATGTACTTAATATCAGGCAGGAAACGGTGTTGGATAGACTGTTGTGTCTGAAGGCTGATAAGTCCTCGGGACCTGATGGTCTGCATCCCAGGTTACGTAAAGAGGTGGCTCTAGAAATCGTGGACGCATTGGTAATCATTTTCCAATGTTCTATAGATTCAGGAACACTTCCTGCTGATTGCAGGGAGGTAAAGTTATTCCACTTTTCAAGAAAGGAGGGAGAGAGAGAACAGCGAATTATAGAGCGGTTAGCCTGACGTCAGTGGTGGGAAAGATGCGGGAGTCAATTATAAAAGAGGAAGTTACGACACATTTGGATATCAGTAGAAGGATCAGTCCGAGTCAGCATTGATTTATGAAGGGGAAATCTTCTTGACAATTTTCTGGAGTTTTTTGAGGATGTAACTGTGAAAATGAACAAGGGAGAGCCAGTGGATGTAGTGTACCTGGACTTCCAGAAAGGTTTTGATAATGTCACACATAGGAGATTAGTGGGAAAAATTAGAGCACATGGTATTGGGGCCAGAGTACTGATATGGATTGAGAATTGGCTGGCTGACAGGAAACAAAGAGTAGCGATTAACGGGTCCCTTTCGGAATGGCTGGCTGTGACCGGTGGGGTACCACAAGGTTTGGTGCTGGGGCCACAGCTGTTTACAATATGTATTAATGATTTAGATGAAGGGATTGAAAGTAACATTAGCAAACTTGCTGATGACACAAAGATGGGTGGCAGTGTGAAATATCAGGAGGATGTTATGAGAATGTAGGGTGATTTGGACAGGTTGGGTGAGTGGGGAAATGTATGGCAGATGCAGTTTAATGCGGATAAATGTGAGGTGTTCCACTTTGGTGGCAAGAACTGGAAGGCCGATTACTATCTAAATGGAGTCAAGTTAGGAAAGGGGAAGAACAACGTGATTTAGGTGTTCTTGTAAATCAGTCAATGAAAGAAAGCATGCAGGTACAGCAGGCAGTAAAGCTAATGGCATACTGGCCTTTATAACAAGATGAATTGTGTAGAGGAGTAAGGAGGTCCTCCTGCAGCTGTACAGTTTTCTGTTGAGACCGCACCTAGATTACTGGGTGCATGTTTGGTCTCCAAATTTGAGGAAGGACATTCTTGCTATTGAGGGCGTGCAGCTTAGGTTTACAAGGTTATTTCCCGGAATGGCTGGACTGTTTTATATTGAAAGATTGGAGCGACTGGGCTTTTATACAGTGGAATTTAGAAGGCTGAGAGGGGATCTGATTGAAACATATAAGATTCTTAAGGGACTGGACATACTGGAGGCAGGAAGCATGCTCCCGCTAATGGGTAAGTGCAGAACTAGAGGCCAAAGTTTAAGAATAAGGGGTAGGCCATTTAGAACAGAGATGCGGAAAAAACTTTTTCACCCAGAAAGTGGTGGATATGTTTAATGCTCTGCCCCAGAAGGCAGTGGAGGCCAAGTCTCGGGATGCATTAAAGAGAGAGTTAGATAGAGCTGTTATAGATAGCGGGGTCATGGGATATGGGGACATGGAGAGAGGGCAGGAACGGCGTACTGTTTGTGTACGATCAGCTATGATCACAGTGAATTGCGATGCAGGCTACAGCGGCCGAATGGCCTAATCCTGCACCTACTGTCTATTGTCTATTGTGTATTGACAGCTTAAACGGATTTGGACTAAAATTTAGTTTGACTCAAGGGTAAATTCGAGATGACGTTTACAAAATAAATAAATAATCCGTATCACTGGATTGTCCCGAATATAGTCAATGTTTCCACGGAACTCACCAGCTTCTAAATAAATTGAAAATATTGGCAGGAAAATTGTTAATGGGGTTCATCCTTTTCAGGGTCTGGTTTTCCACTGTGTGAATATGTCTGCTGGGTCAAATATCTGACATATGTACAAAGAGAACGTGCGGACCATCAGTATTATTGACATGCACTCAGTGGCTGTTTAATTAGGTATCTCCTGTTTCAGAGAATGTTTCTATGAAGTCTATGTTCGTCGTCCTTCGTCATTGCAACCCATCCACTTCAAGGTTCAACGTGCTTTGCGTCCAGAGGTGCTTGTCTATACAACGTTTTCCTACAATTGTTTTATTTGACTTACAGTCACCATCCTGACAACTTGAATGAGATTGGCGAGATCTCCCGACACATCTCATCAAAAAGGCGTTTTGGTTTACCAAACTGCCGTTCACTGGACTTCTGTTCTTCATTGTCGCACCATCAGCTGGGAAGTGTCGAGTCTGTTGTGCGTGATATTCCCAGGACATCAGCAGACTCTGAGTTACTCAAACCACCCGTTTGGCAACAAATATAATTCCCCGGTGAAAGTCACTTAGATCCCATTTCTTCCCCGTTCTCAACTTTGTTCTCTAAAAGTGTTTAAATGGTCACTGGGTGTCTGTACTCCAAAAGCAAGTGAACCAATATTATACACTGATGCAATATGGAATATGGCCTCCCGACCTTTATGCACTACAAGCATCTTCTCCTCTTGTGTTGCCACTTTCAGGTAGATATGAACTTAAATACCTGAGCTACTTCCACGTATCATAATCCTATGGTCCACCCATTTACTGCATACGTGCATCGTCCAGATCTCCAGACTTTTACATGAATGACTTTTGGAACTGCTTTCTGTTGGTTTGGAACAGCTTTCGAAATCTTTTAACATTATTCTTATTTTCTCTATGATAAGCCCTCGCTTTGGTTTTTATGTTGGCCTTGACTTCCCTTTTTAGCCATGGTTTTGTCACGTTGCCTTTAGAACACATCCGTATTTTGCTACATACATCATTTGTCTTCTGATAGATTCCAGAAATGTCAGCCATCCCTGCTCTACCTTCATCTCTGTTAGAGTTTGCGAAATGTCTTCCCACCTGCCCTGTGGGGCTCTCCACCCCGTCTACTTTGTATATCGGCCGCCTTTAGTTTTTGTTTTCCTTGGGCGAGGTTGCTGTGGAGGGTGGAATAGACCTCTGACTTCTCCCTTACTGCATCCCTCTCTCCTTCGGAACTTTCTTCCAGGCCGGTGTTCTTGTACGTTACACTTCCCTGTTACCCGAGAACGCTGTCATTCAGGGGCGTAACGGGGCTCTATTCTCACCCTCCACACTGGGTGTGTGTGAGAAGCAAAGTACTACCGTAGCTGACTGGAACTCGTGTGTGTGTGGGAGATGCGAGGCCCAAAGCATCAGGATTCTGGAGCTGCCTACGCCGCCTTTCTCGTGTTTTGTGAGTCGCTGTTGTTCTGCCCTCACTGGCGGAGTTCCCGTTTCTCTCGAGCTTTTAAACAGCTCGGCTGACTCTTAAGATTTCATTTAAGCCCAGTGGAGGAGGATTTACCCCACCGACCGCCGCCTTTTCTTTTAGTCTCATCATCCCTTCAAAAGGACCAGAAACCCGACGTGAGGTTTAAAGGCTTGTGTGCCTCAATGACGCAATAAACTATGCTGGCTGGAGTTAGGCCTCAATGCTTAGGGTCCTGTCAGGGTCACCCATGTCAAAGAAATCTCGAGTTAGATCTCAGACTAAGAGTGATTCATTGGTACTCCCAACTTCGGAATTCAGCACAGGGCTAAAGCTGGCGAGTAAAATAAAACAGTTATGGAAACAACAATGAACAATCCTTCTACATCAGAGCGGGATTACCCACCCTGGATGACTAACAGTAGGGAAAACCAAGAGGAATAAAGGCAGAGGGCCTTCAATGCTGCCCTAAATGCCAAAGGCGAAACGCCAGTGTCTCTTTACAATGCGCTTTCTTGTTAACCAACCATGCTGCTATTCATAGCAGTACAGGGCGGACAAAAAGTTGAATAAAATAAAGAACTAATTGAAAAATATTTGAGGATATAGACATTTTAACTACATTCCTCCGGCGCCTCCACGGCAATGCAAATGCGTACATTCACGAAGATCGACGCCACTGCTCCCGCCGTGTTTGTGTCTGCCGTCTGTTTTCCCGGCGTGCGGATCTACCTTTGCCCAACCTGTGCGTCAGCTATTTTATGTCTTCCCGCGCCCCGAGGCAGGCGGTCGAGTTGCATAAACCAATGGATAGAAATGTAGCCCGTTGTTTCCGTCGGCCAGCGCCACTTTACCCGCCGTCATATTTGGATTGGAATCCCGGGCGCGAGCTTTTAGTGAAGGGGTGGCGGGTATGGGTGGGTACGGTGGCGGCTTTTACCGCTTAGCTGAGGGGTGCTCTTTGGACTTGCCACGGAGGAGCGAAGGGACAGACTGATGGAAGAAGAAATTATTTTAAAAAGCAAAGTCGGGTGGGTCGTTATTTCAGATGTTCGTTGAACCACGTCCTTCCCTGTGCTCCCCTACAACGGACGGCAGAATTTGCCCCTGCGTGGAATTGTAACGTGACTTGCTGACATGGGGAATTTTAATGGTGGGTGTTGTCACCAGAAGAGTCAAACGTCTCGACTTGTCTGGCTTATTATTACCGCAATATATTTGGCATTTGTTGATTCGTGCTGGCATTACTCTGCAAATTACTACAACTTACAAAATCCATCATTAGTGTATCAAATAAAAGTAACTAGAGATATCATGTTCGTTGGCTGCTCAGATGACGGAGAGGAAGAATTGTTTTCTGAATCATTGAGTGCGGATCTTAAGGCCTCTTACCGCCTCTCCCGTGGTTGAAGCGTGAAAATGGTTTGACCCCGGGTGGTCAGGGTTTTGAATGATGCATGCAGTACTCTTGAAGATATTCTTGGTGGCGGTCGTATTTAGGCCCATGTTGGTGCGGGCTCATTCTGCAAACAGCCGCAGCCACCTTTGAAGTAAGCTCGGTTTAAAGAATTCAGACCCACATCACCCTAGACCCTGCAGACGAATTTTCTTGGCATTTGGGACTACTGGTTTTGCCAGTAGGCTGGACTCCAGTTTGGACGGAAAGCCGTCCCTATAAACTAGCACGCTCTCTACTTTGTCCTGGATGGTACAGTATAAGGAATCAGATCGGATTTATAAAACATGTGTATATCGTTTTACCTTCACTTGCGTATCCCAATGTTATTCTTGAAAACTGCTGTGACTTCACACACAATTGCAACTTTCTTAATTTACTTGCAGTTGACTGGATTGTGGAATGGAAATTGATTGATCTCCAAAGAATATGATGTTGTGTTAGACAGTCACGCGCCTGTCATGCTGGCACTCCTGTTTTTATTGCATATAAGTCACGAACTTTTAACAGGACACGGTACATGTACTACATTTCTATATTGTCCATTGGAGTATAAACACGTGAATGAATATAAACATTATACTTTTATTCAAAATGTGTCAACCAGTATTTAATTAAAACTGCTAAAAATAAGAGTCGCGGGTATAGATGTTTCAACGGTGAATAAAGAAAGATGCAGCCTCTATGAATGAAGTGATAACAAAGGAATCAGCAAAATATATAACTATGCAAATATCTTCGGCGTGCCAGATTGTTTTGTATGTGGTTTCAGATAGCATGGCCTTTAGAGAATTCGAATCGAAACATAGTCGAGGCTGTCTGGGAATTCCTGGCATAACCAATGCAGGCTAGATAGCCAAAAGCTGGAGAAGAACTGTAACAAGTTCTCCAAGATGCTCGGAAGGAACAACGAGCCGATTTTTTCATAAAACTGCACGACAGTGCAAGTAAGAGAATCGTTGTAGCTTTAAAAGTAAAGGGTGGTAACCTCAAATATTAATTTGATTTTGACTACTTTTACTGTTTGCTGCTCTTCATAGCATTATCTTGATATTTAAAAACTCAACACATTATTATCTTTCAAATCATCTCCACTTTGCAGGATTTTAAAAACACGTTTGAGTATTTCAGAAACTGCTGATTGAATCAGGTTTTCACTTACAACAGTTTCTGGAGTTTACAGAGAAATGGTTGATAAAAATATTCTGTTCTGTGGTTGAAACCGTTTTTTTTACAGTGAGAGGTCGTGGGAAATGTCTAGTCGCGTTGAAGCTGTCAGGAAGCAGACAGCACCTCACTTAACCACACGTTAGAACAGCGGTTCGCAGAAGAGCATTTCTGAACGCACGACAGTCGATCCTTTAAGTGGATGGACTACAGCAGCAGTAGACCACACAGGCTTCCTCTCGTAGAGCAAATGAGTTGGCCATTCTGTGTATGTTGGCACAGATAGGGACCTACAAAGAGCTGATGTAGAGAAGAGTGAGATGTTGACCTTTCGGAGATTATCTGTAAAGGGAGAAATAGAGTTAAATGCATTCGGAGGGGTTAATGGTTTCATGCTTCTCAGTAACGTCAAAGAATGTAGACAGTGCACAACCTGAAATCCTTACTCATAGCAGACATCAAAAACAGAGGGAAAAATCCAGAAAGAATGAATGACAGTAAAACGTTCCAACTTTGACGTCATCCCTCCCCTCCCCCACGCACAAATATCGGCCGGCAAAGAATCAACCACCGCAGTCAACAATCAGATAATTAATTGTTATAAAGTGTAGAATTACAATTCTATCTATTATGAGACAGACAGAGAGAGAGAGAGAGAGAGAGAGAGAGAGAGAGAGAGAGAGAGAGAGAGAGAGAGAGAGAGAGAGAGAGAGAGAGAGAGAGAGAGAGATTAAACTAATTTATACTTTGCAACATTTATTTTGTTCCGAGGACATTAACTAACAGCGGTTTTAATTCAGAACACTACAACAGAATGGGGAACCTCAGGGAGATTGCAGTAGAACCTTTGCAGGGGAACGGACCCAAATGCAAGACACAGACATTAAAGTAGCAGGAGCTCGAAAAAATTATCAAGAATGCAAGGGAAATCGTGTAGAAAGGATTGCTCAGAGGGAAATCCTGACGAGAGCAAAGCAGAAGCAGGGAAAAAAAAACGATGCCAGACACGGACACAGGCACTGGACTACACAGGTACACAGGGTCTGGGCAAGGACTTGGATATGGAGCACGGGACCCGTACGAGGAACTTGGAACTAGGAGCCTGGATGAGGACTGGACTGGAACACGAAGACCTGACTTCGACTGGACGGTGAGGATGAAGATGACTATTGACGTGACGGAAGGTGCCCCCCACTCCATCCTGTTTCCTTCGGCCGTGAAATTGTTGGAGGAAGGATTTCCAACGAGCATCGAACTGGACACGTCGAAACCTGACACACCAGAACGTCAGTGAGAGAGGCGGAAGTCTGCAGCCAGAGAACACAGTCGTCTTGTATTCCAACCCATTGGACCTCCTCACCTCAGGCCTCCGATCTGTCCATGGGCATGTGGGGTCTTCCCTTGCATTATCTTCCCCACGTTAAACAGATTTACACGCAGTTGTTCTCCTTTGAGGAATCCATCCTCAAATCGACGGTTCGGCCAGAAGGGCCTATCACTGCACAGTACTTTAGTAATTTGATGCATTGCACAGTCACCAAAAGAGAAACATGTTTTATGTCACATCTGAGTGGTGATAAACCTCATTCTGATATGGGTTCTAGTTGTGGACTGAGACGGGGAAGAGAGCTTGGAGTAGGGGAAATTAGAGGGGAGGAAACGGGAGAGTAATTCTGTAATGATCAATAAACAAATTATTTCGTATCAAATAAATTGCCTCCTATCTTAGGGCTACGCGCGTCTGTACCCGCGCTAGCAACCAACCCCAACACCGACCCTGGCATTCCTTCCCTGGCGCCATTCGCACATCCCTCCCTTGGCGCTTCACCCTCGCCATTCCCATCATCCTTTGCTTCCGCCCACCAGATATAGAAAGACACATTGCGGACTACAGTACTGTGGAAAATTCGAAGCCTTCCTCACTACGGAAATGTACCCAGGACGTTTTTCAGAGTCCTACATGAACACAGAAGAATCCAGCACAGAAATGGTCCACCATATTGTACCGATCCAATTAAGTTAGTTATTGGATGGCTAATGTAACTAATCGCGACTGCTGACACATTATCCATTTCTTTCACATTCATGTTCCCATCCAAACATATCTACCTCCACGACCACCTCTTTCAACGCATTCCAGCCACGCACCGCACTCTGAAAAAATTATCTCACGCTTCAGATCTCCTTTGATCTTAGCTCCTGTCAGATTAAATGCACGCACTCTGGTACAGGCCATCTCAGCACTGGGGAAAAAGATACTGTCTGTCTACTCCATCTCCGGCTCTCATCACCTTAGAAGCTGCTTCTACCACTACCATCATTACTATCTTTATCAGCACTACTACTATTATTACTACCAGTATTTGTACAGATACACTGCAGAAAAAGGCCCTTGGCCGAAGATTCAATGCCTACCATTTTCCCATGTTCACCAATATACGTCCATAAGAAATAGCAGCAGAATTAGGCCATTTGGCCCATCGAGTCTGCTCCGCCATATTAAGTTTCTGTTCAAACTCCATATCCCAGCATGCCCTGACCAATCCAGATTCTACTGCCTTTAAAGTAGGTAATAAATAGAGCTGCCCGCGGTACTGAATTCCACATTTTCAGTATCTTGAAATCCCTCAGTATCTCCCCTCTAAAAGGACTGCTCTTCATTCTGCGTCTGTGTCGCCTGCCCCAACATACGAAACAGTATTACTCCGGATCGACCCTATGGAGGGCTTCCAACATTCGACAGGGTTCAATGAAATCACCCTTCATTCTTCTGCATTTCAGTGAGAAGCCCAGGACCATCCGCCTTTCCTCATCTGACAAGCCTTTCAACCGCAGAAAGCTTGAGGCTCAAATACATTAAGTGATCACTTGAGCGTAATTGGGTGGGGCGGAAGGGCTTGTTACTGGACTGTATCTCTAAATCGAATTAATAATTAATCTGAACTATCTATTATATTCAACAAATCTTTTCTGAAGATAAATTAAAGCCTTCCTCTCAATGTTTGTTCCCATAATGGGAAAGCGTTTCTGACTGTCCGCACTATCTCTGTGTCTATTGTCTGAATTTCTTTTGTCAGGTCATCTGTCAACGTCTTCGACCTCATGGAAAACAAACACAGCCTCTGCAATCTCTGAAGTTCTCCTCACTGAACTGCATGTTGACAATCCCACTATCCTGCCTTCACTGATAACTAAGCTATCCCCTGATAAACCTCCCTAAAGTAGTAAGATCTGAAGTCACATTTCCAAGTTAATGTAAATCCCGTGGAAATTCATCTCAGCTTTCCCTGGAATTTCCGGCTATGTCCCCGGTCCTCAGCAGTTTTGGATACTTGCACTCAAACGTTAAATTCTCTTGAGCGCACGTAACTAATCTTGAATAGGACCTGTGCAGCGAAGGACGGTGGAATTCATCGGTGCTCGAGGTATATTGACGAGTTGTTGTTTTTTCTTTTGTGCGGAAATTTGAGGCTGATTTTTGAAAATGTGTGTTGTTTACTCTGGATGAACCGACGAGATGAGTTTGTCCACCTTGGTAGAAACAGTCTGGGTTTGAAGTTCCAAGAAGCTCAATATGAGGAAGTTGAGGTGTTGACGTCATGAGATAATAACTTACTGAGAAAGCAGTGAAAACCAACACATTTCCTTTTAGTTTTGAGAAGTATATAAAGAGGCCACGTTGTTAATTTCTGAAATTAACCCCATCTGCTATAGAGCATGCGCGGCTAGAGCAGGACTCAATTACTACATTTCCCAAGATCCTTCACATCGGAGCGCATGCCCTGTAAGCAACAACATTTTAGACTGCATTCAGCAGGATCCTCCACCAAAATTGCATTTTCACTTCAGGAAAGTCGCCGTGTGCTCGTGTCTGCCGTCTCATTTCCTAGCGGGTGGAGTGGTATTTACTCCACCCTACCCCTCTGCTCCTCTGAGGTGCAGAGGCATCCAGTCGAGGTGTATCAACCAAAAGATGCAAGTGCAGCCAGTTGTCACTATTGGCAACGGCTCTTCTCCCTTCGCCATGCTTGGGTTGGAGGCGTTGGCGCGACCACTGTGTGGAAGCGGTCGGGTTAGCAGAGGCGCAATGGCGGGAGATACAAATGAGCTGAGTGGTACTGTTGGGACCTGCCACTGAGCAGAGAATAGAAACACAGCAGGAATTAACCAAGTACTTTAAAAATCAGAGTCGGCTGGGTAGCGGCTTCAGAAGTTCGTGGCCCCACCCACTTGCCTAGTGCTCAACCCCAGGGCGAAAAGCAGGATTCGCCCACTGCGTGAAGTTGTAACGTGACTTTTTGATTTGGGGAATTTCAACGGTGGGTGTTGACATAGTATTATTTAAACGTATCATTGTTGTCTGTCTTATTATCTCCTCATTATCACTGCATGTATGATTAAACTCCAATATCTGTGTATTACAGACAGCCAATAAATACTGAAAGAACGTGTGTGTTGATGAACGAAAACACATCAACTCCCCCCACCCTAACCGGCACGAAAAAGAAAAGAAACAAAACTCGCAGACAACAACACTAGCCCGCAGTAAAAAAAACTACAACAATTAAAGTCCCATACACAATGTTTCCGATCCCTCACTTGTAGCAACCGGGGCAATGGCATCAAATCCCCCAACTGCTCCTCTTATACAGAAAAAGTAATTGGTCAGACCCCCGGCAATCAGCTGCAAGAAAGAAACACCGAAAACTGAATAAAAGCAATATAAAATTCATTCCAATAATCATATTAATCTCAAAAGAAGGAAAACGTCTTTTCATCTGCGTAAGAGGAGAGTATCGCACAAATACAGTCCTTCTGTAGGGAATTGACACCGACTCCGGTCCTAACGCTGCTGATTCGGCGCCGACGGTTGCTGACTGTCTCTGTCGGGAGCCATTGCTGACCACCTCCGATTTCGCTGTGTTCCTCTGTACTGGCCCTCCACAACAGATGGTGACGCAACCAGTCAAAATGATCTCCATAGTACATCTATCAAACTTTGCCTGTGCCACCAGGTTCTTTGGGACTGCGCAGCGTCGTAGATAGTGTTGAGATCTGAGCGTATTGTAACACCTGAATTTGATATCTGTTGTTTAATAAGACTTGTTAAAGAATAACAGTTCTTCATGGATTTTTTTTTTTCTCGACTGACTCGCTCTTCGTAATTCAGTATCCGGCGTTTTCTGTTCAGACTTCATCAGTTTATTTTGATAGGCTCGGGGATTCCATGTTACTTGTATTATGTTAGTTGACACCGAATTAGAGCTAATAGCGGGGTCCCGATTTTGGGAGTTTTACGTCTCACAATGACAATCGGCCAAGCGACTGATGTTCTGTTGTAATTTTAATGAATAACCCTGGTCATCATCTCTGCATTGGGAGTCTCTATTTCCTCCACACTTGTGTGCAACATTGCCAGCAGACATACGACTGCTAGAGTGATTGGTAACATGATATCCCCTTGAATTCCAAATCAATGATCCAAATGACACACAATGGGCAGAGGCTTACAATAAATCATGTTTGGTTTAAATAATTCACACTTGTTTCGTGCTCAGAATCCCAAAACTTTTAATTTTTTTACGCTCTCATGGAGCATTGAAGATGTTCCTTGTCATCCTTACCGGCAACAATGATGTAATCGAAGTTCCCGGGCGACCTTGCAGAACGTCATCCACAGCTCTCCGACAGAGTACACGTGCAGGTCGAAAAGCAAGCCTATTAAGCGATATGGTCCTTTGTAAATGTTTATGGCAAGAAACATTTTGGACTTTTCTTCCACCTCTATCTACAAGTAGGCCTCAGCCAGGACCACTTTATGAATTGCTTCCCTCCAGAAGAGTTCGCCAAGATATTCTCCATCCTGGGCAAATAGAATTGATAACACTTAAGTCGTGGATTGATGGTGACACAGGATAGGACGATGTTAAACAAAACAAACAAAAATAGCGTGCAGTAAGGAAGGGCAGCGAGATCTATTGGCAGCCAACAGGGTGGGTATAAGTGCATTAGCAGTGCAGAATCAAAAATGGTAGGAAATACAGTCCTCAATATGTTATATCTCAATGCACGGTGTATATGAAATAAGGTAGATGACTCCGCTGTTCTATTACAAATTATCGGATACGATATTGTGTTCATCACTGAATGGTGGCTGAAGAAAGTGTGTAGTTGGGAGATAAACGACCAAGGCTACTCATTGTATTGGAGGGATTGGAAGGTAGGCGGAGGGGGCGGCGCAGCCCTGATGTTAAAGAATGGCATACATTCAGTAGAACAATCTCACATAGTTTTGGAAGATGTTGAATCCTTGTGGGTTGACTTATGCAACTGCAAGTGTGAAAGGCAGAATACACAGGCCTTCCAGCAGCAGCTGGGAGCTTACATCAGGAAATGGAAAGGCTTATCAACGGGGCAATGTTATAATCGTCCATGGAGATTTCAACATGCAGATGGATTGCGAAAATCAGGTTGGAAATGGATCTCAAGAGAGTGAGTTTGTAGAATGACTACGAGATAGCTTTTTCGAACAGTTTCCCGTTGAACCTGCTACAGCTGAGCTATACTGGGGGTAATAATGGAGCTTAAGATAAAAGAAACTTTAGGAGTTGAGCTCAACTTGAAATTTGATAGGGAGAAAGTAGAGTCTGATGTAGCAGTATTTCAGTGGAGTAAATAAGTTACTTGTCGAGTCAGGAGATTACACGACGGATATATAAAGTGGATGCAGTGGATGCTGTATATTTGGATCTCCTGAAGGCCTTTGACAAGATGCCACACATAATGCTGCTTACGAAATAAGTGCCCAAGGTATTACAAGAAAGTTACTGGCATGGTCAGTGCATTGGCGGATTGGTAGGAGGCTGCAAGTGGTAATAAAACGACACTTCTCTGATTGGCCGCCGGTGTCTAGTGTTTTTTTTTCTGCAGGGGTCGGCGTCTGGAACTCTCCTTTTTGTGTTGTTCATCAATAATTTCGATGATGGAATAGGTGGCATTGTTGCCAAGTTTGCAGATGATACGAAGATTGATGGTCTTAGTGTTCAGGAAACAAGTAAGATGCAGAAGGGCTTAGATGAGCAGGATGGGCAAGACAGTGTCAAATGACATGTAATGGTGGAGAATTCAAGGTCATGCACTTTGTTAGTTTAAAATATTGCGCAGACTATTTTTAAATGGGGAGAAAATGTGAAAATCTGAAAGAAGTAAAGAAGGGCTAGCGTTAGAAAGAGCTCAGAGGAGGTTCACAAGGATAATTTCAATAATGGAAAAGTGGTCATTCGAGGAACGTTTGATAGCTCTCGATGAATGCAATCTCATTAAAACCTTTCGCATATTGAAAAGCCTAGACTGAGTTGATGTAGACAGGGTGTCTCTCATTACAAACAGGAGAAAATCTGCAGATGCTGGAAAACTAAGCAACACGCACAAAATCCTCGAAGAACTCAGGCGGCCAGGCAGCATCTATGCAATAACGTACAGTCAACGTTTTGGTTTGAGACCTTATGACAGGACCGAAAGAAAAGATGAGAAACAGATTGAAAAGGTGGCGGTAGCGGGGAGAGAAACACAAGGCGATATGTAAAACCTGGACGAGGAGGGATGAAGCAAAGAGCTGAGAAGATGATTGGTGAAAGACAGGGGTCGGTCCCCAATTTTTTTTTTTGCACCGCGGAGTGGTTTAATATTGACAATATTCTTGCGGACCGGCCGACGGTGGTGGGGGGGAGGGGGGTGCAGGTGTTCAACAAGGGTTGCCAACTTTCTCATTCCCAAATAAGGGACAAAAGTAGCAGTCAAGTACTTGTGCTTACCCTGAAAAAAGTGTACCATGACCATGATGACTTGCACGGACACCTGTTTGCGTATGCATGGCACGAACATACATTACGTGCGCATGCGTGAACGTGCCGATTTTTTTTCTCTACAAATCACGTTTTGCCTTACTCTTCCAGATTTGTTAAGTGAAAGTACAATTTGCATACATTATTTCTACTTTATATAGGTTGTGTATTTATAATATCATATCATTCCTCTTTTTTTACTATCTGTTAGTGTTATTTTAGGTTTTAAGTGTTATTTGGTATGAATTGGTCGGTTATTTCAGGTTCAACAGTGCGTGACAGGGAATGAGTAAAGGTGCTGCTGACTCATATCGTTTCTTATCATTAAATCATATCGTTTCCTCGCTTCAGTCCAGTGTACGGTTTTCCACTGTTTGTATTTGAGGGGCCTAGTGGAGACGTTCTGGGCATCACTCATATATCAGAGAGATGCACAAAGTCAACGAGTGTACCATGAGGATTATTGATGTACAGTCAGCGACTAACCCCTTCCTGAGAGTTTGAACGAGAATTGCTATTTTACTGTGACGTCCCACATCATCAAGGCTTTTTAAAATGTTTGTTCTTCACACCATTCCCTGGAAAGTTCAGAGTCTGCAGTGGGTGAAAATCCCAGCTGGTACACAAAGCACCAACAATCATCCCACGGTCAAAGTAACTTCTATGACATTTTGATGTGATAAAGTTTCAAATCTAAGTAGGTGCTACACCGTACCTAAGGGTGACCTGCAGCTGAATGGGTCGATAGGTATTTCCACCCCGCTGCCTAGGAGGATGCTGAGCTCTCGTTTAAGAGAACGTTTCATAGGACTTTGGATAGATGACCAGGGAATATTGTTGAGGGGGATGATAAATCAGAAAGGATGGATTGGTTGAGAAATCTCGATTGGTTGAATGGCCTCATTCTGCTTCTATCTTTGATGGTCCTATGGAGTTTAAAATGGATTGGAATGAAAGGATATGCACCGTTTAAATAGACTAATCTAGGTTAGAGTTGTGTTTATAGGGAAATGGTGCGCTCTATGACCTGCTCTTGTGTTTCATTGTTCAATATTCAGTGTTCTGAACCCATTGTGCAATCGTCTCCGCTCCAGGCCCCTGATGCAAAGGGGGAGGACACTCTCGCTGAAAAAGCTCCATACCGTCCCCACCAAAATCGCTTGGCCGAGGGCAGGCGAAGGAGTGTCCCTGAGATGTTGTCTCTAGGGAGACGACGCTTTGGAATTACGTTGCCTAACGTTTAATACGAGCTAATGAACCTTTATATCCACATTTGACAGTTTAATTTAATTGTTAATCAAGCATACGTGAATACAGCGAAACGGAACTGCGTTACGCTGGGGTCAAGGTACAAAATACAATACCAACATCAACACATGACAAAAGGTTATATAGGTTAGCAAGTGCACATATGATATCTGAAAATACAGTCAGGCAGAAAAATATTGTCTAAGAATATATTTAGTAAATCCATGAATGTTGCAGAATTCCGAATCAGTATGTGAACAAGAGTTTCATAGCCACTGCATGGTGACTATCAGTGCTTTCTTCCTCACTGGAACGCAGTGTCTGACGCTGGTCGTGGATGATGGGGGGGTGCGTAAGTGGAGCTGTCAAACCCAGAACATTGATGAACAAAGAAGTAAAAAGAAAAAAAAGATAAACCCAAAAAAAGAGAAAAAAAAAAACAAAAAAAAACACTAACCAACATGGGCCATTGAATAATATTAAGTACATATACCGTAGTGCCCATAGCTTCGAACTTCCATCCAATTGATTAAGGATAATATTTAGGAAAGGATAAGGTTTAGGAAAAGACAATTCAACTCATGTGAAAATGTTGAATTAAAGGTCTCCAAGTCTCTTCAAATTTAACTGAATGTTTAAAAACCACACTTCTAATTTTTTTTCTAATCTCAAACAAGAAATAGTTTGAGAAAACCACTGAAATACAGTTGGAGGATTAATTTCTTTCCAATTCAATAAAATAGATCTTCTAGCCAATAATGTAACAAATGCAATCATTCGTTGAGATGAAGCAGATAAACGATTATTATCCGTTATTGGTAAACCGAAAATTGCAGTAAGAGGATGTGTTTGAAAATTAATATTTAAGACTTTTTAAATAATACTGAAAATATCTTTCCAAAAATTTTGTAAACAAGGACAAGACCACAACATATGAGTCAATGAAGCAACATCAGAATGACATCTATCGCAGGTTGAGTTAAGATGAGAATAAAATCGAGCCAGCTTATCCTTAGACATATGAGCTCTATGTGCAACCTTAAATTATATTAGGGCATGTTTAGCACGAATCAGGGATGAATTTACCAATAATAATGTTTTCCCATTGCTCAGTAGATATAGGACAATGCAACTCTTCTTGCCATTCCTTCTTAATTTTTTCTGATACATCTAACTGTAAATTCATGATCTTCTTATAAATAATGGCTACTAAACCCTTTTGATAAGGATAAAGGGCTGAAATTCCATCTGTAATGTCCAATGGACACTCTTTCGAAAAAGAGTGTAACTCATTATACAAAAAATTTCTGACTTGCAAATATCTAAAAAAACGGGTTTTACGTAAATTATATTTATTAGATAGTTGTTCAAAGGACATAGTGTTATCATCCAGAAACAGTTCACGAAAACATGTTATACCTTTTGTTTTCCATAAAAGAAAAGCTTGATCCATAGATGAAGGCCGAAAAAAATAATTAGATATTCTAGGACATGATAAAATAAATGTATTCAAACCAAAATATTTACGAAATTGAAACCAAATTCCTAATGTATATCTGACTATAGGATTAGTTATCCGTTTATTCAATTTGAATAAAGAAAAAGGAAGAGAAGATCCTAAGATTGAAATCAGTGAAAAATCTTGCACAGATTTACATTCTAAATTTACCCATTGTGGGCAAGTAGCTATCGTCCATTCTTGTTTCCAGAATATTAAATACCGTATATTGACTGCCCAATATAAAAATCTTAAGTTTGGTAAAGCCAAGCCGCCCTCCTTCTTAGGCTTCTGTAAATATTTTTTATCCAATCTAGGATTTCTGTTCTGCCACAAATAAGAAGATATTTTAGAGTCAATAGTATCAAAAAAAGTTTTAGGAATAAAAATTGGTAATGCATGAAATAAATATAAGAATTTAGGTAATATCATCATCTTAATAGCATTAACTCTACCGACCAATGACAAATATAGTGGAGACCACCTAATAGAAGGTTGATTAATTTAATCAATTAAAGGTAAAAAGTTAACCTAAAATAAATCTTTATGTTTTTTAGTAATTTTAATACCTAAGTAAGTAAAATACTCTGTAACAATTTTATATGGTAAATGTTTGTGAATTGGAAGTTGCATATTTAATGGAAATAGTTCACTCTTGTTAAAATTCAATTTATAACCAGAAAAGTTACTAAATTGAGCAAGCAAAGACGAAATAACAGGGATAGATTTTTCAGGGTCAGATATACATAATAACAAATCATCAGCGTACAATGATACTTTATACGTCTTCTCCCCACGGGTATTACCCAGAATATTAGGTGATTCACGAATAGCTATAGCCAACGGTCTTAAAGCAATGACAAATAGTAAAGGACTTAAAGGACAACATTGCCTTGCACCACGAAATAGCTGAAAAAAAGGGGATCTTTGATTATTGGTAAAAACCGAAGCTAAAGGTTTATGGTATATTAATTTAATCCATGATATAAATTTTGAACTAAAATCATATTGTTGCATTGTATTAAATAAATATGGCCATTCAACTCTGTCAAATGTTTTTTCAGAATCTAAAGAAACAACACATTCTGGTATTTTAGATGAAGAAGTATAAATAATAATAATTTTCTAATGTTAAAAGATGAATAGCGATTTTTAATAAATCCAGTCTGATCTTCAGAAATAATTCGAGGTAATATATTATCTAATCTAATAGTCAGAATTTTACGGAAAATCTTAAAATCCGTATTTAATAAGGATATAGTTCGATAGGATGCACATTCAGTATAGTCTTTATCTTTTTTAAGAATTAAAGAAATAGAACCTTCATAAAAAGATTGTGGTAATTTACCTACACTTAATACATCTTCAAAAATTTTACAAAGCCAAGGAGAAAGTATAGAAGAAAAAGATTTAAATAATTCTCCGGGAAAACCATCTGGACCAGAAGCTTTACCAGAATTCATTAAAAAAACAGCCTTTTCTATTTCAGACTCCGTAATAGGTGTACCTAAAATTATATTATCCTCAACAGTAACTTTTAGAATATTCAATTTCCTTAAAAATTCATTTATTATAGAAGAGTCCTTAGTGAATTCTGATTGAGATAAAGAGTTATAAAAATCTTGAAAGGCTCTATTCATCTCTTTGTGGTCGATCGTCAGAGTACCATCTTGTTTACGAATTCTAGTAATCTGTCGTTTAGCCGAAACAATTTTCTATTGGTTAGCCAATAATTTACCAGACTTATCTCCATGCATGTAGAATTGAGTTTGGACTTAATTAACTGATTTTCAATCGAAAAGGATAATAATAAACTATGTTCCATTTGAAGTTCCACTCTTTCTTTATAAAGTTCTTTACTAGGGGTCATTGAATAAATTTGATCAATTGCTTTGATTTTATCAACTAATGTTAATATTTTAGAATTAGTTCGTTTCCTAACTCCAGCAGAGTATGAAATAATCTGTCCACGAATATATGCTTTAAAAGTATCCCACAAAATTCCACTAGAGATCTCTACTGTAGAATTTGTTGCGAAACACAAATCAATTTGTTGTTTAATAACGTTAACAAAGTCTAAATCCTGCAATAAAATAGGATTAAAATTCCAAAATTTAGCATTAATATGTGAATCCGTTATTTTAATAGATAACTTCAGAGGTGCATGATCAGATATGGTAATGCAGTCATATTTACAATCAGTAACGTTTCTGAGCAAATGGTGATCAATGAAAAAGTGATCAATTCTTGAGTAATTGTGATAAACATGGGAAAAGTATGAAAACTCTTAGTCATTAGGGTGTAGAAACGACAAATTTCACAAATAGCTGAATCAATCATAAAATAGTTAATAAGAGAAGCCGATTTATTCGGAAGTGTTTGGGTAGGCTTGGATCTATCCATCACAGGGTTTAAACAACAGATAAAATCGCCACCCATTATCAGTCTATATTGATTCAGATTAGGAAAGGATGTAAATAAGCACTTTAAAAATTCAGGACAATCAGTATTTGGAGCATAAACGTTAACTAAAACAACTTTTTGATTAAAAAGTAGACCAGGAATAAGCTAAAATCTACCTAGTGGATCTGAAATTGTTTCATGATGTATAAAAGAAGTTGATGAGTCTATTTAAATATAAACACCTCTTACTTTGGCTTGGGAATTTGCGTGATACTGTTTGCATTTCTAAAACCTAAAAAAACGTTGACTATCCTCCTTCCTGACATGAGTCTCCTGCACAAAAATGACATTAGCATTCATTCTATGGAATACTTTGATTATTTTTCCGTTTGTACGGATGATTTAAACCATTAGTATTCCAAGAAACAAAATTAATAATCTTATCCATATTAACAATATTTATTACAGTTAACACATACGTTTAAAAAAAAGTGAACACATGAATCCGGAAGAAGGAAGTGAATTCAAGGAGAAACCGGAAGTCACGGCACTGCAACAATTTTTGTAGTTTCATATAGGCCCATGAAATAAAACTATGCAAAAAGCAAGCAAAAAAAAAAAAAAGAAAAAGAAAAATCCCCCTCCCTCCACACTCGAAACCCCAGGAAAAAAGCCAAAAAGAGGCAAGCAGGCAATCTAATACTAAAATTACCCCCGTGTCTCAAGACGGCAACTCAGACAAAAAAAACTGAAAAAATACAAACATCCCATATTATAAGAAAGGGTTAATATAACAAAAGTTAAAATATAAAGTTATTATTTTATATATATACAACAAAAAGGTTAAAAAATTAAACTGATAAAACATAAATAAATACTACTAAATTAGTATTTTAAATGAGAGTTTCAAACTTTCAAACTCATCAAAACGGATATGACGTTCCAAGCACTAGAGTCTGTCTGGAAGAAGAAACGCCATTTTATTATTTTTTTTTTAAGTCTTAATATTTAAATGTTAAAAATGTAAAAAGAAGCTTATACAAACTTAAAAAAGAAATCCTAATCAGTTATTTTCGTTAATAGATTAATAAAATATAAAAAATAATAAAATAAGTATATACCAAAAAAGAGAACTTTAACAATATATAAAAAAATACATGTCAGCCATACCTAAAAAAAACATCATTCTGTAAAAGATAGAAATTTATAAACTAATTATTACATTACTCAATCCGATAGAGTGTCATTGTTCCAAAAAAGCTTTGAGCATCCGCTGGAGATTTAAACAGCCGAACAGTTCCTTCTTCAGAAGTAACTCTCAGATGTGTTGTAAATAACAGCGCTTGCTTGTAGCCTTCCTTGTGAAATTTAGACATAACCGGTCTAAAAGCCATTCTTGCCCTTAAAACTTCAGGACCATAATCTTCCAAAATACGAAATTGGAATTCTTGGAAGTTAATCATACCCTTTTTCCGAGCGGCTCGAATCACTCGCTCTTTGATATAAGGGTAATGGATCCGAAGAATTACATGCCGTGGTTTATCAGAATGATAGCCAGAGATACGGTGTGCACGATCGATTATTGGAGGAGAGTCCAGAACTTCTGAACCGAAGACATCCATTAGAAGTTTAGAAAAGACACCGGTAAGATCAGCGCTCTCAATTTTTTCCGGAATCCCAATTAGCCGAAGATTTTCGAGAGCGATTTTCAAGATCAATAATTTTAGATTTATAACGATCCATCTGTTGAGAAGTCGATGCTTGCTCTTGTTGCAAAGTTTCGATAATATGTTCTTTCTTACGAGCGGCTTCTTCAAGTACCAAAATATTTGCTTGCTGTTTTTGTAGTTCCAGTGAAAGTGTTTTAAGTTCTCCTTCGAATGATTTTAAACGCTCATCAATCGCAAAAAGCTGTTCGGTAATGTTTCTCTCCAGTCACGCAAATTCATCTTTTATAAGCTTTACAATAGTTTCTAAAGTTATCGGTTATTTCGACTGTTTCGATTATTTAACTTTAGACATTTCAGCGAGTTGAAAATAGATCGAATAGTTAAAAAAATCTATATGTTTAAACCCCTTAGAATAAGTAAAAAAAAAGATCATTTAAGTGGTGTTTGTAGGTTAAAAATTCGTCAAAGGTTTGGAGCAAAGCCAAAAGCGGTTTACTCCATAAGCGCCATCTTGAGACCTCCTTCATGAGTGTTGATGAAAGAAAACACATCAACTCCCCCAGCCATCCCGGCACGAAAAACAAACAAATCTCGCAGACCCATTATACCCCCCTCGCCCGCAGAAAAAAAAAACAATCAAAATAACAACCGAATACCCTAACGGAGCCTCTCACACACAACAATTAACAGGCCAACGACCGCCCCCCACCCCCCCCCGCCAGCCAATCGGCCAGAAGAAAGAAACACCGAAAAACTGAACGAAACATAGAAAATACAGTCCAATAATTACATTAATATGAGAAGAGGGGAAACGATTCTTCATCTATGTAAGAGGAGAGTATCGGCACAAATACAGCCCTTCTGTAGGAAGTGACCGTCGACCACAGTCCGAATGCTTTTGTTTCGAGGCCTACGATTCCTTCTACGATTCGGGACTGCTAGAGTCATTGGTGACCTCGTATCCTCTTGAATTCTAAATCAATAATCCAAGTGACAGATAGTGGGCAAAGGCGTACAGTATATGTGTCGTGCTCAGAGCCCCAAATTTTTTAATCTCTTCAAAGGTGTCAGGGACTTTGGAGATGTTCATTGTCATCTCTACTGGTAACAATGATGACATCTAACTGCCTGGGAGACTTGCAGTACCTGGTCGATAGCTTTCTGCCAGAGAGCTTGTGCAGATCCTACTCCAAATCAAGCCTATTACAGTGATAAGGCTGTTTGTGAATATTTATGGTAAGAAATACTTTGGACTCTTCTTCAATCTCGATTTGCAGGTAGACCTCAGCAAAATTAACATTGCTGAAGTGCTTTCCCTCAGAAAGGTTTGCAAAGATAACTATCCTGCGCAAATGGCATTGCCATACCTTAAGTAGTGGAGTGATGGTGACTTTATAAACTCGTGTTAGAACGTTAGCAAGGAAGAAAAACCAAACAGAAATAGCGTCCTGTCAGGAAAGGCAGGCTGATGATTGGACATAATTGCAGTCAGCAGGGTGAACATCAGTGCATCAGAGATGCAGAATTATAAATTGCAGCAAATACAGTCCGCAATATGTTATATCTCAATGTACGGAGTATATGAAATAAGGTAGATGATCCTGTTACATTATTACAAATTATCAGGTAGAATTGTGTTCATCGCTGAGCGTTGGCTGAAGGAAGGTTGCAGTTAGGAGCTAAATATCCAAGGCTGTACTTGTACTACAGGGATAGGAAGGAAGGTGGAGAGGGTGGGGCGGCGCTTCTGGTAAAGAATGGCATCAAATCAGTTGAAAGATGTGACATAGGATCGGAAGATGTTGAATCCTTGTCGGCTAAGTTAAGCAACTGCAAGAGTAAAATGACTGTGATGAAGGTATTCTAAAGCGCCCCAAGAGTAACTGGGATGTGGACCACAGATTACAACAGGAAATAGAAAAGGCGTGTCAAAAGGAAAATGCTATGATAGTCATTCGGGATTTCCACATGCAGGTCGTTTGGAAAAATCAGGTTGGAAATGAATCTCAAGAGAATGTGTTATGTGTTTGTTGAACGCCTAGTAGATGGTTTTGTTGAACAGTTTGTCATTGAGCCTACTTTGGAATCAGCTATTCTGTATTGGGTACATGTAATAAACCGGAGGTGATAAGTGAGTTTAAGATACAAAAGAAAAAATGGTGAGTAGAGGTATTCTGCAGGGGTTGGTGCCGGGAACGCTTTTTTTAATGCTGTATATCAATAAGTTAAATGATGGAATAGTTTGAATATGATACGAAGATTGGTGGAGCGGGAGTTAGTGTTGAGGCAGATAGGATGCAGACGGAATCAGACAGATTAGGAGAATGGGCATGAAAGTGGCAAAAGAAATATTATGTTGTTCAACATATGGTCATGCACTTTGGTAGCAGAAAAAAATTTACGGACGATTTACTAAATGGGGGAGACAAGCGAAGAATTCAGAGATGCGAAGGAAAATAAAGGTTAATTTGGAGGTCGAATCGGTAGCGCAGAAGGCACATGCCATGTTAGTATTCATTTCGAGAGGTCTGGAATGCAGGAGCAGGAATGTGATGCTGAGGCTTTATAAGGAACCGGTGAGTTCTCACTTGTGTGTTGTGAACAGCTTGGGCTGCTCATCTGAGAAAATAAGTGCAGGCATTGGAGAGGGCTCAGAGAAGCTTCAGAAGGATGATTCCGGTAATGAAAAAGGTTATCATACGAGGAACGTTTGACAGCTCCGGGTCTGTACTGTCTGGAATTCAGAAGAATGAATCAGATGTCATTAAAACCCTTCAAATTTTGAAAGACCTAGACAAAGTTGATGTGGAAAGGATCAAATCTGCAGATGCTGGAAATCCGAGAAACACACAAATTTCTGTAGGAATACAAGAGGCCAGGCAACATCTTGGAAAAATGTACAGTCGAAGTTTCGGGTTGAGACCCTTCGGAAGAACCGGGTGGAAAAAAAAAAGGATGACTAAATTGAAAAGATGGGGAGAGGGGAGAGAGAAACACGTTAATACTTGAAACCGGGAGGGGAGGGATGAAGTAAAGAGCTGGGAATTTGATTGGGGAAAGACATCCAGGACTCGAGAGACATCCAGGACAGAAGCTTATGAAAGAAAAATACGGTAGAAGACGCAACCGAAGGAGGCGATGGGCAGGCAAGGTGACAGAGGAAAATAGAGAATGTGGAATGGTAGATCAGGCAGTGTATTATCGTTTGTCTGAGAAATCAATATTCATGCCATTTACTTGGAGGCTACCTAAATGGAAAAAAGTTGTTGTTCCTCCAGCTTGATTGTGGCCTCATCTCGACAATGGAAGAGGCCATGGGTTGCTATATCGGAATGGAAATTAGGCCGGCTCAAAGACAGCGGCGATCTGACAGAGATTAGGAAGATCATGCAATGCTCAGACAGAGAGTATATTTTCCCCAAATTTGAAATGTCTAACATCAAAGGGCATGCATTTAAGAGGAGAGGGCGTTGTTCCATAGGATATGCGAGGGGCAAATAGTTTACACACAAAGTGGAGGGTGCTTGGCGTTGTGCAGTCTGGGTTGCCGGTAAAGACAGATAGTTTAGAGACATTTCTGAGATATTTATGTCAGCAAAATGAGCTTAATGGAAGGATATTGAGATTGGGTAGGCAGAAGAGATTAGTTTAGTTGGACATTAATTTACTGATTTATATGATCCGGCACAGTGTAGGCCGAATGGCCTCACCCTGCGCTGTACTGTTCTACACTCTATGTTCTAAGAGATTAGAATAAGTTGCAGGAATACCTAGAGCGCTGATCATACCTGCCGCCGACCGTCCGCTGTGTCTGTGCTCAGGAGATATTACCCGGCTGAGGGCCGACGAGGTATTCCGTCAGACATTCGTATTTGAGGTGGAAATGCGGTTCGAAGTCTCACGCTGTAGCTCATGCTCGGCGAAGGCCAGCCGGAGCGAAGCAAACAGGGAGCGCCTAAACACCTGACGGAAATCGTTGCCGGCGAAGACGTAGATGAGGGGGTTGAGGGCGCTGTTGAATGAGGCCAGGGCATGAGTGAAATCGAACCAGTCCCCAGCAACAACGACGTCGTTTGGTAGGAGGAGGCAGACACTGAAGGGGAGCCAGCAGATCACAAAGGCGGCGACCGCGTTCACGAGCAGGCCTATGGGCTTCCTGGACTTAACGAACCTCTCCCCGTGCAGCCTCCAGCCAACGACGGCGTAACTAATAACCATAATCACAAAGGGGAGACCGAAGCTGAAGGCACCCAAAATTTGCATAGTACTGAAAGGAAACTGAAGGATGGTTATGACCCAGACCACGAAGCAGGTCGCACGTACCCAAACGAGGCGCAGATGTTGCTGGAACCAGATGGGCCGTGTAATAGCCAGGCAGCGATAGAGGCTGATCAGACATAACAGATATATGCTGGCAAAAGTGGTCAGGAGCATAATTGTATTACATATTATCGAAACGATATTGTCAATGTACTTAGCGATGCCGACCATGAGTAAGGGGAGAAGCAGGCAATACATCAGGTCAGCCACGGCCAGTTTCATGAAGCACACAGTGTGGGCCTTACTCTCCATTTTGAAGCCCGTCACCCAGATGACGGCTCCATTGCCCGGGACGCCAAGTAGGACGGTGAGGATGTTGATGAACATTGACACGACGGAAGGTGCTCCCCACTCCATGCTGAATCCACTGTCTGTGTAGTTGTAAGAGGAGAGATTCCCAGTGAGCGTCGAATTATATATTCCTTCAGAGAACGACATTGTCGGGTCTGGTGGTGGAAAAATTGTGGAAGTTAGAGGGGTGATGAATTGAGCGAAAAGCTATTTGAGGGGGGAAGGAGAACGAAGAAGGAAGGTGGCCACACGGAACAGAAACAGGGCACATAATATGGCAGTGAAGGCGGAGTAAGTCTGCTGCAGCGCAGAGACCACAATCTTCTTTCATTACTCGACTCTGGACCCTGACCGCCCAGAACTGTCAAACACCGTGTGGTGGCTGCCCGTGTTTTAGCCTCCCCCAGTGAAACAAAGTCATTCGGAGGCGTTCCCTATGAAGGGTATCCACCCGAACACCGCGGATCTGTGGATCCTGGATCAGCCTCTGCAGCCAGGGGAATATTACACTGGACTCGAGTGAGCAGGTTGCTACAAACACTAATACTAGTTCCTGATACCGTGTGGGTTTGCTCCGGGTACTCCGGTGTCCCTACATTTCACAGATATACTAGTTATGAGGTTATTTGGTCATTGTAAAATATCTTGTGATAAGGCTACGGTTAAATAGGTTGGCTGCTGGACGGTTCGGGCTCATTGGGCAGAAAAGGTCTGTTCCACTTCTGTCTCTAAATACAGTATGAGCCTTAGATTTTGCAGACTTCTGTAGAATGCGGATAAATACAGCGCAGAAATATTCCACAATATTGGGCCGAAACAACTTAATTAGTAGTCACATGACCAATAGTATGAATCGTGTCTGGTGACACAATGTCCAATTCCATCACATTCATGAGCCCATCAAAACGTCTCTTCAAAATCTCACTGTATACTCCTCCACCATCACCTCAGGCAGCGCATTCCTGCTGGTTACATCTCCTTTGATCTCACCCCCTCTCACCTTAAAGACATGTCCTGGGCATTTCAACCCTGGAAAAAGATACCGTCAGTCAACTCTATCTCTGCTTCTCAAAACCGTGTAAACTACTTCTACCACTACTCCACTACTACCATTATTAGCATTACTATTACTATTGCTACATTGTAGAAACTGGCCCTTGGCCGAGCAGGCCATGCCTACGATTTTTCCATTTACACCAATAATTTTTGCAATCGTTTAAACTGTGACCCTGTATGTCTCATCTACTCATGTCCCTACATAAATATCTCTGAAACGTAGTTATTGGATATGATGTTTGCCATTCTGGCAGCCACGTTGAAGCTGTCAACTGATTCTGGACGACATGGCAGCGTAGTGATTGGCATAACTCTGCTTCAGCGCTAACGAACCGAGTTCCATTCACACCATTGTCTGTGGGGAGTTGAGAAGTTGTCCCCGAGAACGCATGAGTTCATAGAGAAACATAGAAAACCTACAGCAGAACACAGGCCCTTCGGCCCACAAAGTTGTGCCGAACATGTCCCTACCTTACAACTTACTAGACTTACATATAGCCCTCTATCTTACTGAGCTCCACGTACTTCTCTAAAAGCCTCTTTAAAAACCCGTTGTCTCCGCCTCTACTACTATAACCGGCAGCCCATTCCACACACTCACCACTCTCTGAGTAAAAAACTTGCCCCTGACATCTCCTCTGAACCTACTCCCCAACACCTTAAACCTGTGTCCTCTTGTGGCAACCATTTCAGCCCTGGGAAAATGCCTCTGACTATCCACACGATCCATGCCTCTCATCATCTTCTACACCTCTATCAGGTCACCTCTCATCCTCCTTCACTCCAAGGAGAAAAGGCCGAGCTCACTCAACCTATTCTCATAAGGCATGCTCCCCAACCCAGGCAACATCCTTGTAAAGGTTAATACGTGGCTGAGAGGATGGTGCAGGAGGGAGGGCTTCAGGTTTGTAGATAATTGGACTTTGTTCCAGGGAAGGTGGGATCCGTTCCGAAGGGACGGCTTACACTTGAACTGGAGCGGTACTAACATTCTTGCAGGGAAGTTTGCTAGTGCTTCTTGGGAGGGCTTAAACTAAATCTGCAAGGGGGCGGGGATCCAGAATGTGAGAGAGGATAGCGAGTGGAAGAATAAAGGACAGGTGGGGACTACACTGTTCCGGGATATTAAGTGTGTAGTCGAGAAAGGTGAGGCGGAACAAGTGATAAGGAGGACACATGTACAGAGGGATGGTCTGACGGAACATGAAGTTAAATGTGTTGAAAGAATAAGTAAATTTAGGAAGGACAATAAAATTCTAGGGGCGTATAGCCCGATGGGAGTTCGGGGAGCTGTGTTAAGCACAATAGGCAGCGATTCAAACAGACAGTGGAGAAATGGGCTAAAAATTATATATCTGAATGCACGAAGTGTCAGAAATAAGGCGATGAGCATGAAGCTCAGGTGCGAATGGGTAACTATGATGTTGTTGGGATAACGGAGACATGGCTGCAGGGAGATAAGACCTGGGAATTAAATGTACAAGGGTATACGTGCATTCGTAGGGACAGAAATGTGGGCAGAGTGGGTGGGGTGGCCCTGTTGGTGAGGAATGAGATTCAGTCCTTTGCAAGGGGGTACATAGGGTCAGGAGAAGTAGAGTCTGTGTGGATAGAACTGAGGAACAGTAAGGGCAAAAGGAGGAGGACATGGATTGGTATAACGGAATGGAAATTAGGGCGGCTCAAAGGCAGCGGCGATCTGAAAGAGATTTGGAAAGTTATGCAATGCTCTGATAGAGAGTATGTTTTACCCAAGTTTGAAATGTCTAACATCAAAGGGCATGCATTTAAGAAGAAAGGGCGTTATTCCATGGTATATGCGAGGGCCAAATAGCTTACTTAGAGAGAGATGAGTGCTTGACGTTGCGCAGACTGGGTAACTGGTAAAGACAGATAGTTTAAAGACTTTTAAGATATGTTTATATCAGCAAAATGAGCTTAATAGAAGGATACTGAGATTGCGTAGGCAGAGGGGATCGGTTTAATTGGACATTAATTTACTGATTTATATGATCCGGCTAATGGTGGGCCGAATGGCCTCTCCCTGTGTTGTACTGTTCTACACACTATGTTCTAAAAGCTTAGAAAAAGCTGCAGGAAAGCCTTGAGCGCTGATTATACTTGCCGCCGACCGTCCGCTTTGTCTGTCGTCAGGCGATATTGATCGGCTGAGGGCCCACGAGGTATTCGTCAGACATTCGTATTTGAGGTGGGATTTCTGTTCTGGGTCTCACCCTATTGCTCATGTTGGGTGATGACCAGCTGGAGCGAGGCAAACAGGGAGCGTTTGAAGACCTGACGGAAGTCGCTGCCGGCGAAGACGTAGACAAGAGGGTTGACCGCCCTGATGATTGAGGCCAGTGATTCAGTGAATATGCACCAGTCCAGAGGAACAATTTCGTAGAGGGTTGGTAGGTAGATCACAAAGGCGGCGACCGCGGTCACGAGCAGGCCTATTGGCTTCCTTGAATCAGCGAACCTTTCCCCGTGCAGCTTCTTTCCAACGACGGCGAAACTAATAATCATAATCACAAAGGGGAGACCGAAGCTGAAGGCAGTCAAAATTTGCATAGTACGGAAAGGAAACCGAAGGATGAATGCAGGCAGCCACATGGCGATGGCTATGCTCCAGACCAACGAAGCAGGTCGCACGTACCCATGCGAGGCGCAGATGTTGCTGGAACCAGACGGACCGTGTAATAGCCAGGCACCGATGGAGGCTGATCAGACAGAACAGATATATGCTGGCAAAAGCTTTCAGGAACATAATTGTTGTAAATATTGGCGAAAGGATATTGCCAAAGTTCCCAGATTAGAGCTCAGCGATGTCGACCATGAGTGAGCGGAGACACAGGCTAAACATCAGGTCAGCCACAGCCAGGTTCAGGAAGCACACAGTGTGGGCCTTACTCTCCACTTTGAAGTCCGTCACCCAGATGACGGCTCCGTTGCCCGGAACGCCAAGTAGGACGGTGAGGATGAGGAGGTACATTGACAAGACGGAAGGTGCTCCCCACTCCATGCTGAATCCGCTGTCCGTGAAATTGTAAGAGATGAGATTCCCAGTGAGCGTCGAATTATACATTTCTTCAGAGAGCGACATTGTCGGGTCTGGTGGTGAAAAAATTGTGGAAGTTAGCGGGGTGATGAATTGAGCAAAAAGCTATTGAGGAGGAAGGAGAGAACGAAGAAGGAAGAAGGCCACACGGAACAGAAACAAGACACATAATATGTCAGTGAAGACGTGGTAAGTCTGCTCCAGCACAGAGACCACAATCTTCTTTCATTACTCGCCACTGGACCCTGACCGCCCAGAACTGACAAACACCGTGTGGTGGCTGCCCGTGTTTTAGCCTCCCCAAGTGAAACAGAGGCACACGAAGGCGTTCCCTATGAAGGGTATCCACCCGAACATCGCAGCTCTATGGATCCTGGATCAGCCTCTGCAGCCAGGGGAATATTACACTGGACTCGAGTGAGCAGGTTGCTACAACCACGAATACTAGTTCCTGATACCTGATAGCTGTGTTTGCTCTGGGTACTCCGGTTTCCCTACATTCCACAGATATACTAGCTATGAGGTTATTTGGTTATAGTAAAATATCTTGTGATAAGGCTACGGTTAAATAGGTTGGCTGCTGGGCGGTGCGGGCTGATTGGGCAGAAAAGGTCTGTTCCATTTGTGTCTCTAAATACAGAATGTGCCTTAGATTTTGCAGACTTCTGTAGAATGAGGAGAAATACAGCACAGAAATATTCCACAATATTGGGCCGAAACAACTAAATTAGTAGTCACATGGCTAATAGTAGGAATCGCGTCTGGTGACACAATGTCCACTCCCCTCATATTCATGAGCCCATCAAAACGTCTCTTCAAAATCTCACTGTATGGTCCTCCACTACCACCTCAGGCAGCGCATTCCTGCTGGTGACATCTCCTTTGATCTCACCCCTCTCACCTTAAAGAGATGCCCTGGGCATTTCATCCCTGCAAAAAGATACCCTCAGTCAACTCTATCTCTGCCTCTTAAACCCGTGTAAACTACTTCTACCACTACTCCATTGTTAGTATTACTACTACTATTACTGCATTGTAGAAACTGGCTCTTGGTCGAGCAGGCCATGCCTACGATTTTCCCATTTACACAAATAATGTTTGCAACACTTTCAAACTGTGACCCTGTATCTCTCATCTATTCATGTCCCTGCATAAATATCTCTGCAACGTTTTCATTGGACATGATGTTTGCCATTCTGGCAGCCTTGTTGAAGATGTCAACTGATTCTGGACGACATGGCAGCGTAATGATTGGCATAACTCTGCTGCAGCGCTAACGAACCGAGTTCCATTCACATCAGTGTCTGTAGAGAGTTGAGAAGTTGTCCCTTAGACCGCATGGGTTGACAGAGAAACATAGAAAACCTACAGCATAATACAGGCCCTTCGGCCCAGAAATCTGGGCCGAACACGTCCATACCTTACAAATTACTCGTCGTACCTATAGCCCTCTATCTTACTGAGCTCCAAAGAGCTATCTAGAAGTTTCTTAAAAGACCCTATTTTTTGCTCCTCCACTACTGCTGCTGGCAGCCCAATCCACGAACTCACCACTCTCCGAGTAATAAAGTTACCCCTGACATCTCATCTGTACCTACTCCCAGACACCTTAAACCTGTGTCCTCTTGTGGCAACTATTTCAGCCCTGGGTAAATGCCTCTGACTATCCACACGATCAATGCCTCTCATCATCTTGTCGACCTCTATCAGGTCAACTCTCATCCTCCTTAGCTCCAAGGAGAAATGTCCGAGTTCACTCAACCTATTTTCATAAGGCATGCTCCCCAAAACAGGCAACATCCTTGTAAATCTGCTCTTCATTCTTTCTATGGCTCTACATCCTTCCTGTAGTGAGGCAATCAGAACTGGGATCTGACCAAGGCTCTATATAGCTGCAACATTACCTCTCAGCTCCCAAAATCAATTCCAGGATTGATGAAGGCCAATACACCATACGTCTTCTCAACAACAGAGTCAACCTGCACAGCTATTTTGAGCGTCCTATGCAATCGGACCCCAAGATCCCTCTGATCTTACCATTATACTATATTCTACCAACATATTTGATCTACCAAATTAACCACTTCACACTTATTTGTGTTGAACTCCATCGGCCACTTCTCAGCCCAGTTTTGCATCCTGTCAATGCTCCGCTGTAACCTCCGACAGCCCTCCACACTATCCACAACGCATCCAACCTTTGTGTCATTAGAAAACTTAATAACACACCCTCCACTTCCTCATCCAGGTCATTTATAAAAGTCACGAAGAGCAAGGGTCCTAGAACAGATCCCTGAGGCACTCCACTGGTGACAGAGCTACACGCAGAATATAACCTGTCTGCAACCATACTTTGCCTTACGTGGGCAAACCAGTTCTGGATCCAGAAAGCAATGTCCACTTGGATCAGATGCCTTCTTACTATCTCACTTAGCCTTGCATGGGGCATCTTATCAAATGCCTTGCTGAAATCCATATACACTATAATTACTGTTCTTCCTTCATCAATGAGTTTAGTCACATCCTGCCCTTTACAAAGCCATGCTGACAACTCCTAAACATATTATACCTCTCCAAATGTTCATAAGTGCTCCCGGTCAGGATCTTCTCGATCAACTTACCAACCACTGAAGTTAGTCTCACTTGTCTATAATTTCCTAGGCTATCTCTACTCCCTTTCTTGAATAAAGGAACAGCCTTCGCTACCCTCCAATCCTCGGGAACCTAGACCCGTCCCCATTGATGATGCAAAGATCATCGCCAGGGGCTCAGCAATCTCTTCCCTCGCATCGACAGTAATGGCTACCACATTATATCTCCAAGTGCTGATCCACGCTCTAAGCTCAACCACTTTGTTCACAACACTCCATGCATTAAAAGTGACACATCTCAAGCCTTCGGTCTGAGCTTGACCCGTCTCTAGCACCTGCCTCTCCTCCTCCTCGCACTGTCTACAAGCTACAACTATTGGTGAGCTAACATCCTCTCCCAAGTCTCTTCAGTTCTTTTCCTACTCTCAACAATTCTAGATTAAACTCTCTCCTGTAGCAGTAGCAAACCTCCCCGCCAAGATATTGGTCCCACTGGGATTCAAGTCCAACCCGTCCTTTTTTGTACAGATGACATCTGCTTCAGAAGGTGTCCCAATGCTCTAGAAATCTGAATCTTTGCGTCCTGTTCCAATCCCTCAGCCACGCATTTATCCTCAATCTCATCCTATTCCTATTCTCACTGTCGCGTGGCACATGCAGTAATCTCGATATTAGCACCATTGCGGTCCTGTTTCAAGCGTAGTAGGCAAACCCAAGTTCCTTTCCTATGTCAACAGAATCGCCTGCCTGATCCAAAAACTATAGAATACCCTTTCACTACTTCCTTACTCTTCCCTTCCCTACCCTTCTGAGCCACAGGGCCAGAGTCTGTTTTCCGAGCCACGGCCACTTCCGCTTCCGCCAGGTAGCCTGTACCACCCCCAACAATATTCAAACAAGAGTACTTATTCTCAAGGTGTACAGACACAGGGGTACTCTCTAGTACGTGACTCTTCGCCTCCCCCTATCACTTGTGGGTGCTCCGGTTTCCGCACACGTCAGATAATGAGTCGGTAAGATATAGGGGCGGAATAGGCCATTTGTCCCTCCGAGACTGCTCCGCCATTTTCCTTCTCAGTCGCAATCTCTTACATCACCCACCCCATATTCCAGCATCCCCTGACCAACTAAGAAGCTGTTAACATTTGCTTTATAAGTACATAAATATACAGCAGGCTGTTGGAATGAACTCACCAGAAACAGTAAATTCTGGCTTTAGAAAGTCCTCGGCATCCTCTTCTAAAAGGACGACCCACTTTTCTGAAGCTGTAGCGCACCGCAACCTGGGAAACATCTGCATCACATCCATTCTATCAAGCCTTACAACATTCGACAGGGTTCTGTGAAGACACCTCACATTCTCTGAATTCCAGTGAGTAGAAGCACAGGACCATGAAACATTCCTCACCAGAAGTCCCGAGACGCTAGTAGGCTAATTGATCATATGGGGGTAACTGGGGGGTCTCATGGGACCGGAGGTTGGTTACTGTGTTGTCTCTCGAAATCAAATTAAAAATTAAAATAATTTTTAAAATGCCTATCCCTTATGCTCGGTTATATCTCCTTCCCTCAAGTTAAATATAAGCCTCATCCTCAATGTTGTTCTTCCCATGGGAAAGCGATTCTGACTGTTCACTGTATCTGGTATCTCGTTTTCACATGTTTGGTCATCCGTCAGCGTCCGTCGACAGCATGGAAATCAACCCATTCTCTCTGATCTCTGAAGATCCCCTGACTGAACTGCATGTTAACAATTCCGCTGTCCTGCCTTCACTGACTAACTGTGTTATCTCCTGGAAAACCTCCCGAAAATCGGAAGGCAGGGTTTCTTCCTCATCGCTACCCCGTCTATGATTCCTGATCAGACGCCGCATTTCCAAATTAATGTTAATCCCGTGGAAATTCATCTCACCTTTCCCTTAAATCTCCAGCACAGTAACCGGTTTTCAGCAGTTTTGGAAACTTGCACGCAAACTTTAAATTGCCTTGAGCGCACGGAACTAATCTTCAGCAGGACCTGCACCGCAACGGACGGTGGTATTCCTCGGGGGTTCGAGGTACAGCGAGGAGTTGTGTCTTGTGCCGAAATTGGATGCTGCTTCCTGGGGCCGTGGTTCCGCCCGAACAGATGAGACGAGTTAGTCCACTTCGGTAGAGACTCTCTGGGTTTCAAGTTCCAGGCAGCTGAATATGAGGAAGTTGAGGTGTTGGCATTATCAGATAACAGTTTTCTCAGACAGCGGTGAGGAAGAAAACAGTTCCTTTTACTTTGGAGAAGAAAGTTGTCTAAAGATGACACGTTGTTAATTTCTGCCTGACACTGTGGAATGGGACAGTGCAGATTGAACTTCCTTCTGAAGTTAACCCCATCTTGTCCAGTTGACTTATTTACCATCAGAGCTTTGAGGCTTCCCCAGAACTTTCTGTCTAGAAATAGTGCATTCACATACTTCATGCTATTGTCTTCCTCAGTGAACATTGATGCAAAATACTTATTCAGGTGCTCCGTCGTTTCTGGGTCCCCCATTAGTACCTCTCCAGCATGTTTTTACAGTGGTCCTATATTACTTCTCTCGCCTATCTTTTATAATTTATGTTTCTGAGGAAACATGTCGTATCCTTTTTAATAGTGTTGCCTAGCCAAGCTTCGAATTCCCTTTTAACTTCCGTAGTGAACTTTTTCTGTTGGTTTCCAAGAGCTTCCTAATTTACTAAATTTCTAGTCATTCCTGCTATTTATTTTCACCCATGATTGTCTTTAAATTGGCTTTTACGTCTCTTCTTGTCCATGATTATGTCCATTTGCCTTTGGAATCCTTATTCCTGGTTGGAATCTATATATGCTGTGCCTTCCGAATTGTTCCGTGAAATTTCAGCTATTGCTACTCTGCTGTCTTCGCTTCTAATGTCCCTTTCCAATCAATGAGGCCAGATCCTGTCAGATGACTCCAATTCCATTTACTCTGCTTTAATGCTAATTCATTTTCGTTTAGCTTGTCTTTCTCAGGGAAATTCGTTCACATCACTTTCAACCTGGGATTCTTTTACCTTAAGGTTTCTACGCAACTCCTCAGTAACTTCAAATATGGTCTTCTTGCATTTGCAGTTACTTAGCTGAATCCACAACGATTCAACAGTTTCTGACTACATGTCACCTCTTTCTGTTACAAGGGGGACCTTGAGAGCGGGACCAAGTGGAGGACACAGACACAGGACTCCTATCAACAGAACAATGTTTGTTGATAGTTACTAGGAAGACCAGGCGCGAGGACAAAAATGTCATCATGGACGTTAACGTTGGATAACAAATCGGTGAAACCTGAACACGGACCTGTACTCGGACTTCACTCAGACTCGGTATTTGAAGCTTGGTGCAGGAACACGTCTTGGATCCTGGACTTTTAGACGGACCGCGAATCTGGACACGGAGGACTTGGACAACGAGGAGACGGAATACCCAACTTAGAGGAGCGGCCAACGACCGGACCCGCTGAGCTGGAAGGACTAAGACAGCAGGCTGCAAACGGCAGGCTCTGAGAAAAATAAAGCGGATCTTCGTGTTGTAGATGGTGACATATACATTGAACTTTTACATTTTTATTCTATACTATAATAAATGAACATTGACCTTTCAACTTCAGAAGTGAATTTCCCACAGATGGCAGAGGGTCATGGTGTAGAGGTATCATTCTGGCGGAAGCTGCACAAATGTGGTCTTCGGAGTCCCGGTGCTTGTGATGTAGAAACATAGAACCGTAGAACATTACAGTACAGAAACAGGACCTTCGGCCCTTCATGGCTGCAACTGAGAATTTTCCTGCCCAGTCCCACTGCCCTGCACCTGGAACATGACCCTCCATACCCTTCCCATCCATGTACGTGTCGAAGTTTTTCTCAGATGTTAAAAATGGGCCCACAATTTCCACTTCATTTGGCAGCTCAGTCCACACTCTCCTCTCACCACGCCCTATGTGGTGGAGCCTCCCCCACCTAATTCTCCGTTTAAACTTTTCCCTTTTCACTCTTAACCTATGTCCTCTGATTTATTTTTCTTCCCTAGCCTCAATGGAATAAGCCTGTTTGCATTCACTCTATCTATACCCATCATAATTTTATATACTTCTATCAAATCTCCCCCTCATTCTTCAACGCTCCAGCGAATAAAGTCCTAACCTATTCAACCAAAACTACTCACAATAAACGAATTTGGACTGAAATTGTGTTAGGCTCATGAGAAAATTTAAGTTGACATTTAAAAAATTAAAAAGTAATCGGTAGCGTTGAATTGTTGGGAAGATTGTCACAGGGAGCACCGGGTTGTTTTTGAATGGAAAATATAGACAGGAAACATGCAAAATGTGGTCATTCAGTCCAATGTGTGGCTTTCCATAGTGTTAATTTGTGGGGGAGGGGTTGATGAGGTTGTTGGGGTCAGTCAAATATCAGAGAGATGCACAAGGTAAACGAGTGGTCCATGAGGATTATTGACTTGCGCTCAGCGGTTATTTTATTAGGTATCTCCTGTATCTAACAAATTCGCCATTCAGTGTATGTTTGTCGTCTTTTGCAGCAGTACCCCATCCACGTCACGGTTCGATGTTATTTTACGTTCAGAGATACTTTGCGGCACACCACTTCGTAACGACAATTTATTTGAGTTACTATGCCCTTCCTGACAGCTTAAACGACATTGCTTATTCTCCTCTGACGTTTCACATCAACAAGGGTTTTTGTCTGCAGAACAGACGCTCACTGGTTTTCGAATTGGTTCTTCATAGCATTCCCTGGAAACTCTAAAGTCTGTTGTCGGTGAAAATCCCAGAATTTCGGCATTTTCTGAGATACCCAAACCATAAACAAACATTCCGCGTTCGAAGTAAATTAAATTACATTCTGATGTTTGATCAAATATTTCAAACTTCCAAAGGTATATTTAATGTCTGATGCTTTAAATTGTACATTTAATGTCAGATGATTTAACTTCAGCGTATTTTAAAAAAAATCACATTCCACAGTTATCTTTTATGCATTGAAGTTGCTGCCAAATGATTGGGTGATTTTTCTATTGAGGGATTGGTGTAGAGGTGTATTCTACCTAATAAAGTGAGTACTGACTGTATCGTCATAGGGTTCGTCGGGATACAGGTCATTTGCAGAAAAATAGCATATTAGAGTATGTGCTGTTCCGCTATGAGAGGCTTAATATCAGAGGTAATTCTGCAGTAAATGGGTGGAGAGTGGAGCAATGCTATGTGGAAGGATCTCGGGAGTCCAGATCTACCTGAAAATGGCAGCGCAATAGGAGAAAACACTTGTGTTTTTAAAAAGGGAGGTAAAACCCACATTGCATCAATGTATAATATAGGTTTGCTCATTTTTGGAGAACATACTTTAGCCACTTTAGCGCTTTTAGTGAACAAAGATGAGTACCAGAAATAAATGGGATCGAAGTGACTTTCACCGGGGAAAAGTTGTTGGTGTCAGACGGGGTGGTTTGAATATCTCAGAGACTGCTGATCTCCTGGGAATTTAACGCACATCAGTCTCCTGTGTTTACATAGAATGGTGGAAGAAACAAGAACGCCCAGTGAACGGCAGTTCTGCGGTCAAAAACGCTTGTTAACGAGAGAAATAATATGAGAATGGGCAGAGTGTTTCAAGCTGACAGGAAAACGACAGAAACTCCAATAACCATGTGTTACAACGGTGTTGTGCAGAAGAGAATCTCGAACCTTGAATTGGATGGGCCACTGCAGAAGAAGATAATTAAAAGATAAAACAGATAGTGATCACTTTGTTAATTACAAGAATTACCGAATAAAGTAGCCACTGAATGTAATTATGAGAAGCAGGAATATGTTGAATCAGGCATCACCCACCTTTGTTATGCTATAGAAATATCGTTCAGGGTCCACCGTGACCCTGTACAGCCAGAATCCGTTGCCCTCCCCGGGAGAATCAGTAACAGTACTTAAGATGTGTGTGGCCAGAGAGTGGAATCTCTGAGTCTTTCATTGTTGCAGACCACCCTAGATGAGAAATCAATGGTTTTGAAGTGCAGGTTGTTCATTCCTTCGTTATGTGTCCCATAGTATGACATGGACATCATGGTCTTTCCATTAACATGATTGTCCTGGCAAAGTTCATGACAGAAGTGGACTGCAATTGCCTTCTTCTTGCCAGTATCCAGCCATTATCAATGCCTTTCAGAAAGTGTTTGCCTGGCGTCAGAGGTGTCATGATCAGGATTTGTGATATCCACCTGCTACACATAGCACCTGCTCCCATGGCTTCATGTGACTCTGATCAGGAAATCTAACCAGGTGCTGCACAGTGCCTAAAGGTGTCCTGCAGTCTAAGGGAGGGAATGAAAGTCTTCAACTCTTTTGATAGATATGTATCTCCACCCTGTTACTGAGGAGGTTGTTGATTATGAAAAACTAGGATTTAGATAAAAGACTGGAGAGTGTTGTCGAGGTGGATAATAAATCAGACACGATGAATTGGTGGAGAATACCCTGTCTGCTTAATGGCCTCATTCTGCTTCTGTGGCTGATGGTCCTATGGTCTTTAAACTGTAATGGAATGAAGAGATATGCACCAAGTTTAAAAATATTAATATAGTTTGGGGTCGGGATTATCACAGGAACGGTGTGCTGTAGAAAGCTTTCCGTGCTTCATTGTTCAACTTTCTGTATTCTGAACTCATTTTGCCATTATCTCCACTCTAGTCCCAAATGCAAAGGGAGAGGGGGACGCTTTCGTTGAAAAAGCTCCATACACATAACCAGCAATACCGCTCGGCCGAGGGCCTGCGAGGAGAATCCTGAGATGTAGTCTCCAGGGTAATGGTGCTTTGCAAAGTTTAACGACGACGTCACGAGCCTTTGCGTCCACATGTAATAGTTTAATTTAGTTGTTAATCAAGCATACATGAATATAGCCAAACGGAGCAGCGTTGTTCCGGGGCCAAGGTACAAACTGCAATACCAACAGCAACATGGAAAAAAGCAATATGCCGATTTGCAAGAGCATATAGGATATCAGTAAATACAGTGACAAAAATATAGTCTGAAACCCTGAGCCCATGAACGTTTCTTTTAATGTTGTATATCAATAACTTCGATGATGGAATAAATGATTTTGTTGCCAAGTTTGAAGATGATACGAAGAATGGTGGGGCGGCAGTCAGTGTTGAAAGAGATAGGATACAGAAGGACTTAGACAGATTAGGGGAATGAGCATGAAAGTAGCAGATGAAATATTGTATTGGATAATGTATATACGCACTTTGGTAGTAGAAAAATGTGCAAACTATTTTCTAAATGGGGGGAGGGAGAAAATCCGAAAATCTGAGATGCAAAGAGAATAGCTGAAGTTTAATTTTCAGGCAGAATCGGCGGCGAAGAAAGTAAATGCAATCGTAGTATTAATTTCAAGAGGTTTAGAATAGAGCAGCAGGGCCGAGATTTTGCAGCTTTATAAGACAACACTAAGGCCTCACTTGAAAATTTTGAACAGTTTTGGGCTCATCATCTAAGAAAACAAGTGCCGGCATTGGAATAGATTCAGAGGAGGTTCACGAGGAATGTTTGGTAGCTCCGGATCAGTACTCTCTGGAATTCTGCAGGATGAATGGAATGTCATTAAATAATTTCGAAGATTGAAAAGCTAAGACAGAGTTGATGTGGAAAGGATGTCTCCCATTACAAACGTAAAATCTGCAGATGCTTGAAATCCGAGAAACACACACAAATTGCTGGAGGAACTCAAGAGGCCAGGCAGCATCTATGGAAAAATGCACAGTCGACGTTTCGGGGTGAGACCCTTCGGCAGGAGAAATTAAGGACGAGGAGTAGATTGGAAAGGTTGGGAGTGGGGAGAGTGGAAAACACAAGGTAATACGTGAAACCGGTCGGGCGAGGGATGAAGTAAAGAGCTGGAGACTTGATTGGTGAAAGAGATAGGGGATCGAAAAGGGTAGAGGACAGAAGACCATGAAAGAAAGATAAAGTAGGAGAAGCAACACAGAGAGGCGATGGGCAGGGAATGTGAGAGAGGAAAAATGGGTTGGGGAATGGTCTAGGAAGGAAGGCGTAAACGGAAGTTTGAGAAATATATGTTCATGACATCAAGTTGTAGCCTGCCCAATGGAATATAAGTTGTTGTTCCTCCAAGCTGAGTCTGGCTTTATCTCGATAGTGGAGGAAGCCATGGATTGCTATATCGGAATGTCTAAAAGCGAGGGAAGATCTGATAAGGTTTTGGAAGGTTATGAAAGGCAGAGACAGTATATTTTACCCAGGTCTCAATTGGTGACCCAAGTCACCATCAAAGTGCGTGTATTTAAGAGGAGAGGGCATAATTCCAAGGAAGATGCACGGGGAAAATAGTTTACACAGTGAGTGGTGGGGGTTTGATATGCGCTGCCTGGGAAGGTGGTAAAAATAGAAAATTTTGAGAATTATAAAAGATTTTTATATCGGCAAAATAAGCTTAATGGAATTATATTGATATTGCGTAGGCAAAGAGGGTTAGTTTAATTGGACATTAATTTATTATTTTAATTGATCTGGAACTTTGTAGGCCGAATGCCTCTCCCGTACTTTTCAGGTCTACATTCTATGTTCTAAGAGATTAGAATAAGCGTACAGGAAAAAAAAAACTCGAGCGCCGATCATGCTTGCAGCCGACCGTCCACTGTGTCTGTGGTGAGGAGATATTGGTCGGCTGAGGGCCGACCAGCTATTCCGTCAGACATTCGTATTTGAGGTGGGATTGCGGTTCTAGGTCTCACCCTGTAGATCATGTTCGGTGAAGGCCAACTGGGGTGAGGCAAACAGGAGCGACTGAATATCTGACGGAAGTTGCTGCCTGCGATGAGGTAGAGCAGATGGTTGAAGGCACTGCTGAATGAGGCCAGGGCTCCAGTGAATCCGAACCAGTCCAGTGCAACACCTCTGGGGAAGGTTAGTAGGAGGACGTAAAGAATAATGGGGAGCCAGCAGATCTCAAAGGCGGCGACTGCGGTTATGATCAGGTGTACGGGCTTCCTGGACTTAACAAAACTTCCCCCGTGCAGCCTGCAGCTAATAAGACTGCAGCGAGTGATCAGCATTACAAAGGGCATACAAGAGGAAATCTGCAGATGCTGGAAATTCAAACAACAACACACGCAAAATGCTGGTGGAACACAGCAGGCCAGGCAACATCTATAGGAGAAATACTGTCGACGTTTATAGGAGAAGTCCTGACAAAGGGTCCTGACAAAGCGATGGTATAGGAGAAGTCCTGACAAAGGGTCTCGGCCCGAAACGTCGACAGTACTTCTCCTACAGATGCTGCCTGGCCTGCTGTGTTCCACCAGCATTTTGTGAGAATTTCAAAGGGTATGCCGAACATGAAGACGACCCAAATAAGCAGGCAATCCTAAAAATACCTATGGCCGTGAAATAGTGGGAAAAGAGATTCCCAGCGAGCATCGAACTGGACACTGCTTCCGAGAACGACATTTTCGCTTCTGGTAGAGGAGGTATTGTGGAAGTGAGAGGTGCGCTGAATGGATAGAAGGAAAATTTAGGCGGGGATGCGAGAACGAAGAGGGAAAGAGCGACAGGCCATTTGAGAATTGCTGCAGTAACGGCAGTGAAGGTGGCATATGTCTACTGCAGCGCAAAGACCACAGTGGTCCTGCATTCCAATCCACTGGGCCACGAACGCCCCACCCCAAGCCCTCGAATTTTCCAGAAGTCTGTGGTGTCTGCCCCTCCATTAGAATTCCCACGTTTGCTGCTAGCCTTCACCAATGAGTTCACCCTGACATGGCTGTTATGTGGATCCTGGATCAATATCTGCAGCCAGCCGAGGACCCCGCCATAGACAGGCCCGCAGGAGAACATCAGACAGGACTCGAGTGAGCCAACTGCTCCCATCACTAATAGTAGCTCCCGTGTCCGAGCGGGATTCCTCCGGGTACTTCGCTTCACTCCCACATTGTAAAAACGTGCTGGTTCTTAGGTCAATTGACCTTTGTAAACTTTCCTGAGATTAGGCTCGAGTTAACCAAGGGGGTTGCTGGGCAATGCGGCTCGTTGTGCCGAGAGGGCCTATTACTGCACAGCACTTTAGTAATTCGATGTATTGAACTGTCATCAAGAGAGAAAAATATTTCATGACATATCTGAGAGGTGATAAATTTGATTCTGATATGGGTTCTTGTTGTGAACTGAAACTGGGATGAGAGCTTGGAGAATGGAATCATGTCTTAGGAAAGGGGAAGGGGGAGTGGAAGAAACGGGAAACATCTGCGTGTCATTCTGTAATGATCGATAAACCAATTGTTTCGAATCAATTGCCTCGTATCTGAGGGATTCGCGTGTCTGTACCCGCACCAGCCACCGACCCCAACACCAACCCTGGAACCCGGCACCTGTACTACATCCTTCACGTGGCGCTTTACCCTCGACATTCCCAACAACCTTTTCTTCCTCCAGCCAGATTTACAAAGGCGCTGTCCGGACTACGTTGTTAAATACAGTACCGTGGTAAAGTACTACCGAAATATTTCCAGGGCTATTTCCAGAGTCCTACAAGAACACGTATGAATCCAGCACAGGATTAGTCCACAATATTGTACCGAACCGATTAAATTAGTCATCGGTTGACCAACGTAAGTAATCGCGTCTACTGACTCAATGTCTATTTCCCTCAAGTTCATGTGCACATCCAAACGTCTCTTCTCAGAGTCAAATATGTCTGCCTCCACCAGGATCTCTTGCTGCGCAATGGGGTGGGTGGGTGGCTTCAGCCGTTCGTGGCCCCACCATCTTTCCCAGAGCTCAACCCTAGGAGGAGCAGCAGGGTTCGCCCCCTTCGTGAAATTCAAATGTAACTTAGGAATAGACATAGGAATTTTAATGGTTGGTATTGACTCAGTACAAGTTAAGACTGTCGTTGTTATTTGTTTCATTATCACCGCATTTTAGCTGGCTTGACATTTGTTGTTTTCTGGCAAGGCTAATCTGCGAATAAATATTGTGTAAAAAGCAAGCGAGCTCGTCTTTATGGAACGTTAAAAATCTGGTGGCAGATAGCAGGGAAGCGCTTCCTGAATCATTGATCGTGGATATTCAGTTTCCTGCACATCCTCTGTGACCATATTGTAAGGTTTACTCATATGGCCCTTTAAAAAAGGGAGAAAATGGGTTTACACTAATTAGTGATTACACGAATACACTAATACTAGCTCCACCCTTCCGTCACCGTAACAAGTCAGGAGCTATATAATGAAAAGCTGGCGTTCAACATGTTTGGGATAACCTCCACCAACATGATTAATTTATCTGGTTTTATATTACTATCTTACTTAGATACATATAAACTAGTGTTTTCTGTATAGAAAAACCATACAGCAGGTGTGGTCCATTTCTGCTGGTTCTTTTCACCCGTTACGGGCTACGTCACAAAAATGGGGGCTCGGCCGGAAATTGAATATTGTTTAGAGCCATTTTTAGATTGTTCAGCGCTTAATTGATTGATTAATGGTCCATCTGATTGGGGAAATATCGTTTAAAATTCGTAAGTTGGAAATCAGCCGCAGTGGATGCTGATATATTTTAAGAAACGCCAACATATGAAATACTGGAGGACGCCAGAAGGCTTGAATTGTTGAGTATTGCTAAAAATTGAAAAATACTGAGTTGAAACCTACAATTTGACACGGATGCAAAGGCCAATAGCCGAGGAATATGTCTCTGAGAAAGTGTTTAAAGTGGAGGAGTTGGAGTTGTTTCCTGAAAGTAAACCTAGCGGGGTTGAGCTTCAGCTCCAGTTAGAAAAATTAAAGTGGGAGCATGTGTTGCAACTAAAACAGCTTGAGGCTGACGATGCTGAAAAGACGAGGCAGTATGATGCTAGAGAGGCAGAAAAACGGAGGCAATTCGAGAGTGTCATGTACCCCGTGACCAGGTTAGCAAACCAGCAGTAATGGAATGATACGTTGGAGTCTGGAGGTAATGTAACTAAAAATGTTTACTAGTAAACTAAGTAATACAGTACACTAAAATGCAAATATACATATAAAACAAGTTAACAATGATAGGAATCAAAAGCAAACTCTATCGAAGTAGAGGGGTAAAAGAAGGGTCTTATGATGGTGGAGAGTTCAGTTCAGTTTACTTTAAGTCGAGGTAGTTGCTGTTGTACGGTTGGAGAGAGAGAGCGAGAGAGAGAGAGAGAGAGAGAGAGAGAGAGAGAGAGAGAGAGAGAGAGAGAGAGAGAGAGAGAGAGAGAGAGAGAGAGAGAGAGAAAGAGAGGCGAGCAGCTGCATCAGGCAAACCTTCCGTTATCTTCTTGTCCTGTTGTACTGTTGCTGTCACCGACTGCGACCCCTCCGTTCCCGGCTAGACCGTTCTTCAGTGGTGAGCCTGTCATCCAGGCGAGGGTGGTCACACATATATACATACAAGCCCCCACCGGTCTACCTTCACACACTATGAGCCTCTGACCGATTCCCCCGAACCGATCCTCCAAAACCCCACCTTCCTGTCGGTGCACAATGCTCTTTCAGTGCCCCGTGACGTGCCTGCCTGTGTCTCAGCATACACGCTTTTTTTTTCTCCTCTGTCGGGACAGGAGCCATCCAAAACATTTCCAACACCTAGCATCGCTTTGCTGTCTCAGCAGGAATGCTCACAAACAGGCAAAATCCTTAGAAATAAAGTAAACAATTATCGAAGAATCCATAACACTAAATCGTTCTCTCTCTCTCTCTCTCTCTCTCTCTCTCTCTCTCTCTCTCTCTCTCTCTCTCTCTCTCTCTGTCTCTCTCTCACTCTCTCTCTCTCTCTCTCTCTCTCTCTCTCTCTCTCTCTCTCTCTCTCTCTCTCTCTCTCCTCTCTCTCTCTCATTATCAGCATCTGCAGCAGGAGGCATCCCGCCTCTTCTTCTGTCTCTCTCGTTAGCAGCACATTTCACAGGGGGTCAACTCTGGACCCCATCTCCGCCTGGTTTTCTCATCACACATCACAAGAGGGAAATAAAAAGCAGAAGGGTCTAGTGTTAGGTCCTGATGTCTTTATTGAAGTTATTGAAGTACCTGTGAATTCACACGGTACTGAATGAACCTTGTGTTGAAACTCAGCTAAGAGTTGAGGTGTCTGACTCGTTTGAAAATGAGTAAATTCCTTTTGTGTCAGATGGACTTTGTTCAGTGAATAAGCCGTTCACATTTGTTTCGGTGGAAATTGAGGATTCTCAGTCACTTGAGTTAGACACAGTTCTATAAGTTGGTGATGAGATGAAAACTATTAACTGTGGTGATTTAAATGTTATTGAAGATATTGAGAAGGTGTAGTTTCTTGACTTTTGAATAAGGAGATATTGAAGTCTGGATTGGTTTCAAGACCTTTGACCTTGCTGAAGGGACTGTAGTCTCCTTAGAAAGTCCATCTTGATTTGTTTAACTACCTTTTGGAATTTAAAGATAAGCAACTTTGTGATGCTGTTCAAGGTTGTGATTTTGAGAGACAGCTTTCGGAGACTTCTCAAAAAAAAGTGAATTGTTGTTTCGACGAAGTGAGGCCATCTGTTGGTGGTATTATGGAAAAGATATAGAACTGAACATTTTGGAGATTTGCATTAATGACTTGTTTGGAGCAAAAGACTAGTTGAGCAGTTCAGCGAATGGGCTTAGTTGAGAAAGCATGAGTGATAGGTTTGCCCCTATGCTGGGTAAAGTTCAGGTAGTCCTTGAAAGTCCTGTTCGACCTGATCACGTGATGTTTAATTGCTCTGTTTTGAAATACAAAAGAGAAAATGACTGACCGAACGCCATTTTGTATTTAACAGGATCTGGTTTTGCAGGAATTTGACTTTTTTTGTAACAGAGCATGTGAATGGTAAACACAATATCGTGGTAGACTGAATCTCTGGATATTAAGTTTATGTGTAAAATAGAAATTAGTAATTGTACACGCATTTGCTATGCTAACTGATAATGCGCATGTACTGCTTCAAGCTGTATAGTGGATAGTTAGACAAAAACTTTGCTCCTTGATGAAAATATTACCTAAAGGGACTGAGGTGTGTCGATATCCCATTATGGACTGTGCCTTTAAAAGAGAGAGAGCGCGGTCATACGCTAATTCAGAGAAGGCGAGAACACTGAGCTGCTCGTGAGTCGCCATGGTAACGGAAGGGCGGAGCTATATAATGGACAGCTTGCCTTCAGCATGATTGGGATACATGCAAGGTCAGCTGGCTTTTTAGACAGACACACGAGAGACAGACAGAAATACAGAAGCAATAGACACTGGATGAGTTTTGAGTGCCCACGAAAGGATGGGTTTTTCTCGTAGTGTGGAAAAGGCGTGGCCAGTGGAAGACTATCCGTGTGCTTAACTCCTGCCTGGGTTGATAGCATTTCCGCGTGAAGAAGGTATCCTTTTGTGTGGTCACAGTCGGTGACTGTCATAAGGTGGGCGGCGGAAACGCACCCAAGTGCAAAACTCAGCCACTGAACTACCAGGAAATGCACTAGGCGTGATAAAGAAGCAAGGAAAGTGGAGAAGAAAGGACACTGGACATGACACAGGCCACAGAGGAGAGAGGATTCCGAGCCTGGTCAAGGACTTGACGAGGACAGCGTAACCAGTACATGGAACAGAGAACGAAGAACGAGGAACCTGGACAAGGACACCGAGCCAGACACTGTATAAGGACCGATGGTGTTGACAGAGGTTCGGAGCCCGGAACTAGGAGAGGAAGTGATGAGGCTACAGGACGAGGAGAGAAACCAGGGCTAGACTGGAGACTCCTGGACAGGACAAGGGAACCCAAGCACAGGACGAGGGATCCCCAACACCGGGCTGGGCAAGTTACTCCTGGTCTGGGCGAGGCACATGGACAAGACGAGAACACAAAGCCGTGTCTTGGAGAGGACAAGATTCTTGGATATGGCTGACTGGACGAGACCCCGAAGCTTTGACTTGGTCGAGGAAGAGACAGAAACGAGGAACACAGAGCCGGATCCCCTACTTGGGTACAGGACATTGGGCTAGGACTCATTACACAGCATGCAGAATACGACGAGATGGTTCCCAACACTAGGTGGCGGCAAACGGAGGGACCTACATTGCGATGGAGTGGACCCGAGACAGTTCAAAATAATGAAAGACAGTTCCTAATCTTGCTCCGGTGGTTGAACTTGACAGCAGAAAAGAAATGGGTTAAAGGCGAGGCCAGGCTGCAGGCGAGGCAAGGCGAGACAAGACACCAGGCGGAGCAAAGCAAGGAGAGACATGGCTCCAGGAGGACGGTAAGGGAAGGGCTACAGACAGGAACAATCCAGGAGCCAGAGGCTGAATCCTGAAGCTATTTATGATCCCAGCCCAAACAAGAATCAGCTGCCTCAGTAGAAAGTGGGGAAAACCGGACAACCTGGAAAAAGAAACATGGACAGGACCGTGAACTGAAATGCGGATTTCATGGACCGGAACATGACAATGATTTTAACAGAACTTCGAAGAACAACATCGAAGAATCGACGACATCGTCTTCCTTGGAAAACAAATCACCTCTCTTTCTCTCCTCAATTCTACTCAACTCAAAATCACGAACTGTACTGACTTCATTCATATACCATCGTAAGACTGTATCATTTACCACTTAAGCTTGAAGAATATTGGGGCTTTATATTTGCATAACGTCTGTTAACCTGATTGATTTGTCTGGTTTTATGTTTATCTATTACCGAGATACGAACAAAAAAGTGTTTTGTTCACAGCAAAACCAAACTCCATTTCTGCTGGTTCTTTTAACCCATTATGTGATAGGTAACACCCTTCCCGTGGTGGTAACGCGAAAAGGACTTGCATCCAGGTTGTGAGAGTTTTTAATTATGAATGCCGTCCTTTTGAAGATGTCCTTGATGGTGGGAAGAGATCAAAGGTTCATTCTTATTGTCAAAGAGTGGCGTTGATATTTGTCTGCTTAAGATAGCCATGAAATACAGGAAGACCATAGGTCTTGATGAAAGAAAAGGCATCAGCTCCCTCCACCCAAATGACACAAAAAAGAAAAGAAACAAAACTCGCTGACCCCAAAATCCCCCCTCGCCTGCAGGGAAATAAACAGCCACAATATCAACTAAAGTCGCCCTACACATAACATTTGAACCATCACTCGCAGAAAAGAACAGGGAAAGTGGCGCCAATTTCCCCCACCTTTGCTTCGTACACACTAGAATTAACAGGTCTGCACGCCCTCCACCCCGCGCCAATCGGCCAGAAGTAAGAAACACCGAAGAACTGAAGGAAATCATTATCAAATTCAGTCCAATAATCACATTTATCTCAGAATATGGAAAAGGGGAATTTAGCCTAGTGTAGGTACTCGGTGAATTGGTGTCCCAATCTACGTCGGATTTTACCGATATACAGGAGGCTACACCGGGAACAGCGGACACAGTATATGACCCCAACAGACTCACAGGTGTAGTGCCGCCTCACCTGCGCTCCCTGCGCCAGACGAGGTGGGATCTTCAAGTGGTCACCCACTCTAATTTCACTTCCGGTTCCCATCCCGATATGTCAGTCCATCTCCTCCTCCACTGTGGGGATGAGGCCACACTCAGGTTGGAGGAACAATACCTTACGTTCCGACTGGGTAGCCTCCAACCTGCAGACATGAACAGCGATTTATCGAACTTCTGGTAATGCCCCACATCCAGTTTCAGTCAGCCCCTTCTTTCCTCCATCAGAAACCCCTCCACCCACCCGGACCAACGACAGCCGTCCGGTATACGCTGTCTGGTAACTACTGGAAGTGCGCCGTCGGGGCAGGGGCCTCAAATACCTCGTTGACTGGAAGGGGTACGGCCCGGGTGAGTTTTCCTGATTTCCAATCGTTCCCAGTTCCGCTGATTACAGCACACCTGGTTTCCTTTAGCGAACATAGGATATAACGTGGGTGTCACATCACTGCTTTGCCAGTTCCTTGTTCGAGTCTAGTGTGAGTAAACTTTGTTTATTGATTTCTTCGGACTGTCAGTTCCAAACTCCGCATCATTTACTGAATAATCTACGCGAACCTTGTCTCCGTGTAAAGACTCTCCTGGATACCGGTTCCCCGTTCCCGACTGCCCTGATGCCTCACGACTCTTCCTCCGCTCCTGTGTCCTGTACCTGGGTTCGTCCTCAGCCTCGTCCTTGCAAAACCGATGGTAACGCACCCCTCCCCCGCCAATCATTCATAATTCCCCACCCCTCTTTCCCTCTTCCACCTGCCAGTAGGAGAGCCTGCTTCTTCAGGCGGTCATAGCGTAGATACCCGACGAAGTGGACTCCCAATCTACTTCTGCAATCAACAACAGGATCCCACCGCCAAGCACATCTTTGACTTATTCTTCCCCACTTTCTGCTTTCCGCAGGGATTCTGTCCTACATGACTCCTTTGTCCCTCCTAACTGATATCCCATCTGGCACATGTCCCAGCAAGCAGTCCAAGTACTACACCTGCCCCTACACCTCCTCCCTCATTACCATTCGGAGCCCAAACAGCACTACCAGCAGAGGCGACACTTCACCTGTGAGGCTTTTGGGGTCATATACTTTGTCCAGTGTTTCATGTGAAGCCTCCTGCATAGCGGTGAAACGCAATTTTTCCGCTTCCATTCACATTCCGATATGTCGGCCAATGTCCTTCTCGACTGCTGGAATGAAGCCACACTCAGGATAGAGGAGCAACACTTTATATTATCTCTGGGTATCCTCCAACCTGATGGCATGAACATCGACTTTTGTAACTTCTGGAGATACCACCAACCACTTATGGTGACGCACCACCCTTCACCTTTCCCCATTCCGTTTTCCCTCTCTCACCAGCCAAGCGCCTGCAACTGGTGCTTCCCTCTTTTCTTTCTCCCATTGCCTTCTGTCCGCTTCTATCAGACTCCCCTCTTCCCCAGCTATCTATCACATTCGCCAAAAATCCCCGCCCTTCCGGTTTCACCTGTTACATTGTGTTTCTCTCTCCTCTGCCCCACCTTTTAAGTCTACTTCTCGTCTTTTTTTTTCCAGTCCTGCCAAAGGGTCCCGGCCCGAAACTTCAACTGTTCTGTCCTTCTATAGATGCTGCCTGGCCTGCTGAGTTCATCTAGCATTTTGTGTGCTTTGCTAAGACATTTCGCATGGTGGGGGAGTCTAGGACAAGTGAGCACAAACTCAAGGTAGAAGGGCATCCATTTCAAAACAGAAATGCAGAGAATATTTTTCAGCCAGTAGGTGGTGAAATTTTGGAACTTATTACCACAGGCAGCTGTGGAAGCCAGGTCGTTGAGAGATTGATAGGTTCTTGATTAGACACAGCATCAAAGGTTGTGGGGAGAAGGCCGGGGAGTGGGGCTCAGGAGGGGGAAATTGATAAGCATAATTGAATAGTGGAGCAGACATGACGGGCCAAATGGTCTAATTCTGTTCCTGTGCCTTATGGTCATCTGGTCTTCAAATCACCACAGAACCTGGCAGGCTCAAATCCTTTGACTCTGGGGACAGCTGGTATTGCTCACAGGCTCTACTCAACCTTGGTCGAAAGTCTTCAGCCTCCGTATAATCCAGCTCACTGGCTACGTTGCCATGGACGGTATAAGGAACAGGACGGGTATTGTAAATCTTGGGTGTGGCATTTTCATTCAAAACTATTTTACCCTTGACATGTTTTCGTTTCCCAGTACCATCCCTGAGCACAGCTCTGGCATCATACAGTAATCTTCTCAATTCACTTTGTTGATGGGAAAGTGACATGCCAATTGATTTATCTCCAATATAATTGTCTTAGCCAATCAGTCCCCTACAATGCTTGCCCTTCTGGTTTTACTACAGACAGGAGCAAGGCTTATTGAGAAATTAAGGAGCCATGGGATCCAAGGGAACTTTACTTCGTGGATCCTGAACACGCTTTCTCACAGAAAGCAATGAGTGGTTGTAGATGGGTGACATTCTGCATGGAGGTCGGTGACCAGTGATGTGCTCAGGGATCTGTTCTGGGACCCTTACTCTTCATGATTTTTATAAATGACTTGGATGAGGAAGTGGAGGGATGGGTTAGTAAGTTTGCTGATGACACAAAGGTTGGGGGTGTTGTGGATCGTGGGGATGGTTGTTATAGGTTGCTGCCGGACATTGATAGGATGAAAAACTGGGCTGAGAAGTGGCAGGTGGAGTCCAAACACGATAAGTGTGAAGTGGCTCATTCTGGCAGATCAAATATGATGGCAGAATATGTTATTAATTGTTAGACTCTTGGCAGTGTGGAGGATTAGATGGATCTTGGGGTCCGAGTCCATAGGACGGTCAAAGCAGCTGCGCAGGGTGACTCTTTAGTTAAGAAGGCATATTGTGTATTGGAATTGAATTTAGCAGCCGAGAGGTAATGTTGCAGCTACATAGGACCTTGGTCAGACCCCACTTGGAGTACTGTGCTCAGTTCTGTTCGCTTTACATTCGGAAGAATGTGGAAACTATAGAAACCTTTTCTGCTTGGAGCGAAGGATGATGAGAGGTGACCTGATAGATGTGTATAAGATGATGACAGGCATTGAGTTTGTGCATAGTCAGAGGCTTTTTCCCAATCAAGACGGCACAGGTTTAAGGTGTTTGGGAGTACTTACACAAGAGATGTCAGGGGTAAGGCTTTTCACGCAGAGTGTTGAGTGCGTGGAAGGAGCTGCCGGCAACGGTGGTGGAGGCGAATACAATAGGGTCTTTTAAGAAACTTTTGGGGAGGAACATAGAGCATAGAAAACTTGAGGGCTATGGGTAGGGACATGCACGGAACAACTTTGTGGGCCAGCTTACTCGTATTTTGCTGTAGGGTTTCTATGTTTCTAAGTAGGTTTTACAGTATATGGTGCATTATATGGATACAGCCTTCAAGAGCATAAACACGTATTTTCTTCAAAATATGTCCACGAAGCTTTTTTTAAGACTGCTAACAGCTTTTCACAGATATTGCTGTTTCAAAGGCATATAAAAAATGATCTGAGATCCTATCTCTTGTGTGTTTCATATCAGAAGGAAAGGAAAAAGCACCCTGCTTGCAGAAAGTGGTAAATATAGACGAGTGTAGAGGGCGCCAACCTTTCAAACACGACGGGGCCAAAACACTGCGGTGATAACATTGAATATGCATTATGGACGGAATTCACTGCGACATTATTCCCTGGATTCAACGTTGGCATGCCCATGGAAACTACATGGGGTGGGTGGGTGTTATTCACGACCAGCCGTTTTCCGTACAGAGCAGTGCCAGGAATTTCAGTTGTTTGTGATATATATCAATAACATGGAAGGATATGCAACTAGGTGGGTTATCATATTTGTAAACGATACCTGGGTTTGAATGTGCTGTGCACCATGAAGATTTCTATCAAAGGATCCAACAAATACTGTGCCTATGTCTTCGGCACGCTAGATTTTTTTATGTGTGGTTTTAGGTGGCATGGTCTCCAGAGGGATTTGTTCGCAACATCTGCGAGAATGCCTGGGATTATCTGGAGAAACAGTAGCAAGCGAGACAGCCAGGAAGTGTGGTATGTTCTCCAGGATGTTGGGCACAAACTACGAGACGATATTTAAAAAAAACATATCTCTGCGACAGTGGAAGTAAGAGGAGTAACGGAGCTTTACAGGCAGAGAGTAGTAAGACCAAATATTGATCTAATTTTGTTTTATCTTTAAAGTTTAACTGCTCGTTATAGTATTATTTTGATATTCAGAAACTGTACAATTCATTAACCACTTTATTAGGTGCAGCTGTATACATGCTCGTTAATGCAAACATCTAATCAGTCAATCATATGGCAGCAACTCAATGTATAAAAACATGCAGACATGGTCAAGCGATTCAATTGTTATACAGACCAAACATCAGAATGGGAAAGAAACGTGATCAAAGTGACTCTGATTGGTCATGCCAGACAGATTGTTTAGGGTATTTCTGACTCTGCTGACTTAATGGGATTTTCACGCACGACAGTCTGTTGAGTTCATGAGACGGGTGAGAACAGAAAACATTATGTTTTGTGTGTGAAAATGACTTGCAAGGAGAGAGATCATAGGAACATGGAGACTATTTGGTACAAGAGGTGTATACTGTTCTGGTCACCCGTTGCAGGAAAAATGTCGAGGCTCTGCAGTGGGTGCAGTGGAGATATACCAGAATGCTGCCTGTATTGGAGAGCATCGTCGACTACGAGAGGTTGAACACACTTGAGTTATTTTCGCTGGGGTGGCGGGATGAGGTTGAGAAGATCATGAAAGGCATTGATGTTCAGTGTGATTTCCCCGCGTTGAAATATCTGACACCAGAGGACGTGCATTTAACGTGAGAGGGCATCATTCCAAACGAGATGCGATGGGAAAGTTACTGCAGAGACTTTGGTATGTGCCTGGTATACGCTGCCTGGAATAGTGGTAAGTGTAGAAAGGTTAGAGACCTTTAAGAGATGTTTAGATAAGTGGAATCAGAATAAAGGAAGGATATCTCCAAGTGCAGGCAGTGGGTGTCTGTGTAATTTGCCATTTATTGACTGATTGAATTGGTATGGTCCATTGTCGAGAGAGTGGTCTATGTTCTATGTTCTGAGAGATTAAAATAAGTGTATAGGAATGCCTCCACTGCCGACCACAATTGCATCCGACTGTCCACTGTGTCTGTAGTCAGGGGAAATCGGTCGAATGTCTGGCCGCGAGGAACTCCCTCAGAGAGTCGTATTTAAGGTGAGGTTGGGGGTTTGAGACTGGGTCTCCAATTCTGGCCTCTGCTCGGCAAAGGCCAGATGGAGCGAGGCGAGGAGGGAGCGCCTGAAGACCTGTTGAAATTCACGGCCAGCGAAGAGATAGAGAAGGTGGTTGAAAGCTTCTGTTGAAGGAGGCCAGGGCTACAGTAAATAATGACCAGTCCTGGGAAATCGGTGTGGTGAAGACCGATAGGAGGTCGTCCACAGCGTTGGGGATCCAACAGATCATAAAGGCCACGACCACGGTGAAGATGAGGCGGACAAGCTTCATAGATTTGACGAAACTGTTCCCTTGCAGCCTTCAACCTATCAGGAAGTAGCAGATGATGATAATTAATAAGGGGAGGCCGAAGGTTAAAACAAACCAAAATGGCTCCAAGACGGTCGATTCCTTCTTCAAATCCCGAAACAGGAGGAGAGGGAGGCACATGATGAAGGCTAGGATCCAGACTCCGAAGCAGACCACGTGAGGCTCAGATGTTGCTGGAACCACGTGGGCCGAGTAATAGCCAGGCAGCGGCAGATGCTGATCAGACATAACAGATACGTGCTGGCGGATGCGTCGAGGAACATCAAGATTCCAATAAACTTACAGGAAAATTAGGCGTTGTACCCGGAGTGGGTCAGGGAGATGACGGTCATGCGGAAGGAAAGGGTCAGGCAATAGGTCAGGTCAATCAGAGCTAGAGTCAGGAAACACTCCGTGTGGACGTTACTCTTCATCTTGAAGACAATCACCCAGATGACTGCCCCGTTACCCGGGACCCCCAGTATAAGGTGAGGGTGAAGATGTCCATTGACGTGAGGGAAGCTGTTCCCCACTCCATGTTTCCAACGGCCGTGGAATTCCCAGCGAGCGTCAAATTGCACACTTCTTCGGATAAGAACATTATGAGATCCGGTGGAGGAGATATTGCGAAGTGAGATGGATACAGAATGGATAGGCGGAGAATTCAAGAGGCGAGCCTACAGTGAAGTGGGTACGAGAGGAAGGGAAGTAGAGATCGGGTCTAACACAGAACACAAACCTTACACACCGCAACGGCAGTGAAGGCGGCGGAAGTCTGCTGAGAGACCAGAGTCGATTCCAAAACCCTGGACCCTGACCGGCATGTTCCCGATCTGTCAACGACAATGAGATATATGACCGTGCATTAGCTACCCGACCATAGTCAGGTCACGTGCGGCCGATTTCCTTTAAGGGAATGTATTCTAGCACTGCCGTTATATGGGTCCAGGATCGGCCTCTTCAGCCAGCCGAGGACCCACGGATGACAATCCCTTAGAAGAACATTCTACTGGACTCGAACGATCAATCTACTACTAATACTAATTTTAGCTGCCGTGAACGTACGGGATTCCCGCGGGTACTTCGCTTTCCTCCCACATTGCAAAAACGCTCTGGTTCTCAGGTTAATTGACCTGTGCAAACTTTTCTGTTGTTAGGCTTGAGTTAACAAGGCGGGTTGATGGGCAGGGCGGCTCGTTCTGTACTTCAGTACTTTAGTAATATGATGTAGGGCACTGTCGCCAAAAGGTAAACTTATTTCATGATTTATACGACTGATGATACACCTGATTCTGATATTGGTCTTTGTTGTGCACTGAGACAGGTAAAGGGGCTACGAGAAGGGAACAAATTATTCAAAAAAATTCTAATTTGTAAGTATCTAAAAATGGGTTCTAGACAAATGATGTTTATTGAACAAGTATTCAAAGGACATAAATCAATTATTTAAAAATAAATCACGAAAACATAGTATACCTCTCGTTTTGCATAGCACAAACGCTTGGTCCATAAAAGAGGGCTGAAAAAGAAAGTTAGATATATTAGGGCTTCATAACATGAACATTATTCATACGAAAAAAATTACGAAATTGAAACCATATTCATAACGTATATTTAACTATAGGGTAAGTTATTTGTTTATTCAGTTTAGATAAAACAAAGGGAAGCGAAGATCCGAAGATAGAGAACAATGGAAAGTCTTGTACAAATTTACAAACCAAATTTACCCATTGTGGGTTTTGTGATGTTGCCGATTCCTGCGTCCAAAATATTAAATATCGGATGTTAACTGCCCAGTAGTAAAATCGTAGGTTAGGCAAAGCCATACCACGTTCCTTTTTATACTTATGTAAATATTTTTTTTACATAATCTAGGAGTTTTATTCTGCTACACATACGAGGATATTTTGGAATCAATAATATCAAAAAAAGATTTAGGAATTAAATAGTTAGTGCTTGAATTAAATATAAAAAAATAGGTAAAACTATCATCTTAATAGCATTGATTCGACCAACCAATGACAAAGACAATGGGGACCATCCGGTAACAAGTTGCTAGATTTGGTCAAATTAAAGTAAAAAGAAAACTTTATATAAATCCTTATGTTTGTTGGTGATGTTAATACTCAATTAAATAAAGTTATCTGTAACTATTTGAAATGGTAGAAGTTTCTAGATTGGATCTTGCATATTTAATGGGAAAAAATCACACTTATTAAAATTCAGTTTATTATCAGAAAAGCTAATAAACTGAGCAAACAAAGATAAAATAACAGGAATAGGTCTCTCAGGATCAGAGATGTGTAATAACAGATCATCAGCATATAGGGATAGCTTATATGTCCATTCCCCACGGGTAATAACAAAAATATTTGGTGAGTCACAAACAGCAATGGCTAAGGGTTCCAAAGCAATATCATATGGTAAAGCCCTTAAAGGACAACCTTGCTCCGTGCCACGAAGCAGCTGAAAAAAAGGGAGATCTCTGATTATTGGTAAGAATCGAAGTCAAAGGCGTATAATGTATTAATTTAATCCATAATATAAGTGTCGGACTGAAGTGAAAATTCTGCAGCAAATTAAATAAGTATGACCATTCAACTCAGTGAAATGCTTTTAAAGCATCTGATAAAATGACACATTCTGGGATTCTAGATGAGTCAGTGTAAGCTATGTTAATTAATTTTCTAATATTAATAGGTGAATAACGATTTTACTAAATCAGATCTGGTCCTCAGAAATAACTTTAGGTAACAGATTTTCCAATAGAATGGCCAAAATGTTGGTAAAAAAAGTCGTGGAATCCATATTCAACAACGATGTTGCACATTAAGTAGAGTCTTTATCTTTTTTTTAAGAATTAAAGATGTGAAGGCGTCATAAAAAGATTTTGGTGGTTTTACATAACCAAGGAGAGAGTTTAGGAGAAAAAAGTTTTAAAGTATTCCGCAGTATAACCGTCCGGGCCAGGGGCTTTAACTGAATTCATTAAAAATACCCTCTTTTATTTCGGATTCTGTAATAGGTGCATCTAATGATACACAATCCTCTGCTGTTAATTTCGGGATCTTCAGTTTCCTTAAAAAGTCATTCAGTTTGAAAGAAGCATCAGAAAATTCTGATTGATATCGAGAGTTATAAAAATCTTGAAAGGGTTTATTTATCTCTTAATGAGCAATCGTTAAAAGTGCCATCTCGCTTACGAGTCTTAATGATCTGCCGGTTAACAGAAGCAGTTTACAATTGATTAGCCAATAAGTTAACAGTTTTGTCCCCGTGTACATAAAACTGAGTCCGAGGTTTAATTAACTGATTTTCAATCGAAAAGGTAATAGCAAACTCTTCTCCATTTGAAGTTCAACTCTCTTTTTATAGAGTTCTTTACCAGGGGGTCACAGAATAAATCTGATCAGTTTATTTAATTTTATCAACCAACATAAGTATTTCCGTATTAATTCGTTTTCTGACTCCAGTAGTTTGAAATAATTTGTCCACGGATAAATGCTTTAAAAGTGTCACATAATTTTCCACTAGAAGTCTCTTCTGTAAAGTTTGTTGAAAAAACCAGATCAACTTGTTGTTTAATAAAGTTGAGAAAGTCTGAGGCCTGAAGTAGAGTTGAACCTCCATGATTTAACACTTGAGGATGAATCAGTTGTCTCAATAGATAGCTTCAAAGGTGCATGATCAGAGATAGTAATAGAGTTACGATCAATAACGTCTGTAAGTAAACGATGATCAATAAAGAAATAGTCAATTATTGAGTAATTATGGTAAACATGAGTGAAATATGAAAATTATTTATCCTTGGTGTAGAAATCGCCAAATTACAGAGATTCCAGAATCAACCATAAAAGAGTTAATGAAAGAGGCCGATTTATCAGGTAGAAACTGAATGGACTTAGATCTGTCCATCAAGGGATTTAGACAGCAGTTAAAATCCCCACCCATTATCAATATATACTCATTTAAATTAGGGAAGGATGTAAATAAACACTTACAAAATTCGGGACAGTCAATATTTGGAGCATAAACATTAACTAAAACAACCTTCCAGTTGAAAAGTAAACTAGTAGGCAGCAAAAATCTACCTTGTGGTTCTGAAATTGTTTCATAATGTATAAAAGAGGTTAAGGAATCTATAAAAATAGAAACGGCTCATACTTCAGCCTGAGAATTCGAATGATATTGAAGATTGTTCCAAATCCTAATAAAAAGTGATTATCTCACATCCTCACATGAGTCCCTTGTGCAAAGGTAATATTAGAATTAATTTGTGGAATACTTTAAATACTTTTTTTCCGTTTCATCGGATGATTTAAACAATTTGTCTCCAAAGAATCAAATTAATAATCTTATCCATATTGCTGATAATTATCGTAGTAAACGCACAAGGTTAAGCAGAGAATAAACTCATGAATCCGGAAGAGGAGCGCAGGTTCAAAGAGGAACCGAAGATACGACACTCCAGCCATTTTGGTAGTTTCAAGTCAGCTCATGAATGAAAAACTGAGCGAACAGCAAAAGCAATAGAGAAACCCCTCGCCGAAACACAGAAACAAAAGAAAAAGCCACAAAGTGGCGAGCAGGCAAACTCAACCTAATTTAACCCACATCTCTCAAGACGGCGGCTCAGAAAAAAAAAGAAAAATAAACATAAACCACCCATTTTCAAAAAAAAAGCAAAGGGTTAGTATAACAGGAATAAGACTATAAAATTAATATTATTAAAAAAGACAAGACTAAGAAAGAAAGAAGAAAATAAAACTAAACCGTTAACACCTAAAACAGAATATCGTTATACTAATATTTCGAAAGAAGCCGTCTTGTTCCGACACACCCAAACGGATGTGACGTGTACAAGAACCGAGGCCTTATGGGAAGAGGATATGACATCTTGGAAAGAGAAATTAAAGTAAAAGACTTAATACTTCAGCATAAAATATATAATGCAGAAGCATATTCAAACTTAAACAACATTTAATTATTAGTTTTCAAAATTAAAAGAATAATAGTCAATATTTATTTTATTTCTTTGTTGTTATTTTGTTTTCCTTTTTTGTATTTGCACAATTTGTTATCTTTTCCACATTGGTTCTTTGTCCGTCTATGTTGGTATACAGTTTTCCATTGATTGTATGCTGTTTCTTTGTATTTACTGTGAATGGTCTGAAAACAAAATAGAATCTCACGTTTGCTTCGATGACGGGCACTTTGATAATAAATTTACTTAGAAAATTGAACTTGGTAGGTTTTACTCAGAACTGATTTTCCCACAGGCAACGGACTGTCCGTTTGTAGGGGTGCCTTTTGGGGCAAACTGGGCAAACACGTGTTCAGAGTCCTATTGCTTGTGTCAGCTTAAACGGATTTGGACTAAAATTTAGTATGGCTCATGGGTAAATTTCAGATGACATTTACAAAATAATTAAAGAATCGGTACCACTGGATTGTTGCGAATATTGTCAATATTGTCACGGGATTCACCAGGATATAAATGAAATGAAAATATTGACAGGAAAATGGTTAACAGAGTTCATCCAGTTCAGTGTCTTGTTTTCCACTGTGTGAGTGTGCCTGTTGGCTCAAATATCTGACATGCACCCTTCAAAAGGACCGGAATCTCGTCGTGGGCTTTGGATGGTTGTGTACCTCAATGGCCCAAAGAACAACTTTGGCTTGTGTTAGGCCTCAACGCTTTGGGTCTTGATAGGGTCAAGACCCTATAGCTTGATAGGGTAGAGACCCTCTGGGCTTGAAGTTCGGAGAAGCTCAATTACAGGACGTTGAGCAGTTGGCATCAGGAACTAATACTTTACTCAGAGAGATGTGAAGAAACAACCATTTCCTTTTACAGTTCAGTGTATGGTTTTCCACTCTGTACGTGTGTCTGTTGGGTCAAATCGCTGACCTATGTACAATGTGATCGAATGGACCATCAGTGGTATTGACATGCACTTAGCAACTGTTTTATTAGGTATCTCCTGTATCAAATAAACTTGCTATGAAGTCTATGTTCGTCGTCTTTTGTCATTGCAATCCATCGACTTCAAGATTCGACGTGCTTTGCGTTCAGTGATGCTTCTCTACACGCCGTTTGCAACGGTGGTTTTATTTGAGTTACTGTCACCTTCCTGACAGCTTGAACGAGATTCGGAAGATCTCCCCTGACTCCTCTCATCAAAAATGCGTTTTGGTCTACCGAACTGCCGCTTACTGGCCTTTTGTTTTTGATTCACGCACCATCCCATGGGAAGTGGCGAGTCTGTTGTGCATGACATTCCAGGAGATCAGCAGTCTCTAAGTTACTCAAACTATCCTGTCTGTCACCAACAATCATTCCCCGCTAAATGTCACTTAGGTCCTCTTTCTTCCCCCGTTCTCATCTTTGTTTTCTAAAAGTGGTAAAATGGCCACTGAGTGTATGTCGTCCAAAAGCAAGTGAAGCAATATTATATACTGAGGCAATATGGAATTTGGCCTCCCTACCTTTATGCACAACAAGCATCTTCTCCTCTTGAGTTGCCACTTTCAGGTAGATATGAAGTTAAATACCTGAGATCTGTCCACATAACATGCTCTTATGGTCCAACCATTTACTGCATGGGTACCTCTGATGTTTAAACTCCCAATGTGGGACTCCACATACTCGACTGCATGAACGCCATTTTTCTGCCCATATTTGCGATTGTGAGAATGTGACGTTAATTAGTTTGAATTTAAAACATGAAACATGAAACTTGAAAAGATCAGAATGTGCTGCGAATTTCCTTGACTGTGGAATGACTGTTGGTGCAATTTGGGATAGTTTGTGTTTCCTACAAACTGCTGATTTTCTATGAGAATCACACACACAATAGACTCTGAAGTTTACATTTTATGCTGCGAGAAACAAAAAACGTCCTGTGAACGGCAATACCGTAGAAAAAGCTCAAGTGGTGTATCCCTTGTCCCATTTCTATCACCAGCAATGTCGCTCGGCCAAGGGCTCGCGAGGAGAATCCCTAAGATGTTGCCTCTAGGGTGAAGATTCTTTGGAATTACGTTCCCCGACATTTTACTGCGGCGCCATAAGCTTCGGCATCCACATCTCACAGTTCAAGTGTAATTGATGCACAACAATGCATGTATACCCGTGAATATATCCAAACGGAGCAGCTCCGCAACCAACCTGCAAAATACAGTATGACACGCACACACACAACAAAGGATATAAGATAGCATGCACATATAAGATATCATTAAATACTGTCAGATAAAACAAATAGGCCAAGAATCTAAATCTATGAATGTAGCAGGTCTATATCAGGCGTACAACGCGTCCAGTAACCAGTACAAAACCACTTTCAGAGCTAAATTACTCACGAAGGAAGTGATGTGTGTGACTGGCTGCTCACCATGCAGGTGACTCCCCTCACGACCAACTCCCACATCTTTCGGTGCCACCTGTACTCGATTCTCTTCTTCACAGTCCCTCTCCCCCTTATTCTTTTTGAATACCTCCTCCACCCGTACTGGGACTTCACTGTGTCTGACCCAGGGAGAGTGTGATGGGACGTCGTAGGGGATTTCAATCTGTTTCGGACCCCGGGAGTTTGTAATGTGACGGTGTAGGAGTAGCTTGATGTGTGACTGATCCTGGGAATGTGTGATGGGGAGGCAGTTCTCACCCTGGAAAATGTGTAACAGGACGGGACGGTACGACTGACCCTAAGAATGTAATGTGACTGCATCGCCCTCCATCCATCAGATCTGGGACACGGTCGATTTATCTTCTTTCCCTTGACTCCCCCTCCCCTCCTACCTTCTTCCCTTTCCTATCAAGTCCATAGAGGAGCAGAGTTAGGCCATTTAACCAATTAAGTCTGCTCCACCATCTCATCATTACTGATCCAAATTTTCTCCCTTTCACGGTCCTAAATTCAGCCGTATCCCTATACGTTCATGCCCTGACTACTCAATAACCTATTAACCTCTTCCTTAAATATAACAAGAAACTTCGCCTCCACAGCTGCCCTTGTCAACGAGCTCCACAGATTTACTGCATTCTTGCCAAAGACAATCTTGCTTAACTCCTTTCTAAAAGATCTCACCTCTACTGATACTGTGTTCCCTAGTATTAGACCTTTCCACTAAAGGAAACTACCTCTCCACAGCAACCCGATAAAGCCTTTCACTGTTCAATAGGTTTCAATTATCCCACGCTCATTTTAGTGAATATAGTTCCAGAGCCATCAAACGCTTTCCATTTGTCAAGTCTTCCAACACTGGAAAGGTTTTCGTGTATCTCCTGTGAACTCTTTCCAGTATCTGAGATATTGGGCCAAAAACTGATCAAAATAGTTTAAGCGAGACCCGATCATTGAGTCATAAATTCTGAGCATTAGATATTTATTTTTATATTCTGTATCCTCCCGAAATGCATACTGATATCACGCCTGCTTTCCTCACCACTAAATCTACCTGCAAATTAACTTTCAGGGTATCCGGCACAAGGAAATAAAAGTCCTATTACACCTCATGTTTTAAAGGTTTTCTCTCCATTCTGTCCACACTGTCAGATCTTCTACCAAAGTGCATGGTCATATATTTCCCGACACTGTATTCCATCTGTTACTTCAGTGCCCATACTCTCTACCTGTCTGATCTTTTGTTGTCTCTCGACTTCATCAAAACTAACGTCCAATCCATCTCTACCGTCTGCAAATAAGTGACATAACCGTCAATTCCGTCATTAAAATTATGGTCATATCATGTGAGAAAAATCGGACCCATCAGAGACCACTGAGGAAACCAAAGTATCACCCGCAGCCAGCCAGAGAAAGCTCCCGCTCTCTGTACCCTGCTAACCAGTCACTGTTTGTTCGATGCTCGAATCATTCCACTAAATCCATCGGGTTGTAGCCTGTTAAGCAGCTTTAGGTGTGGCACCTTCACAAAAGCCTGCTGAATATCTATGCACACAACATCAATCGATTCTTCCTTGTCTCTTCTTATTGCAATTTCATCAAATAATACCTGCAAAATCACCACAGCCATCTCTTTCAGAACCCTGGTGTGTACAGCATGGGTCCAGATGACTTAGCCACCTTAGACGTGTCAGCTTCCGAAAAATCTTCTCTCTAGCAATGGTGATCTCACAGACGTCATGACCTCTGACATCCTGAACTTCCACCATATCGCCAGCGTCTACCAGCGTAAGAACTGATGCAAAACACTTATTCAGATCGTCCGACACCTTTGCCCCACACAACAACCTCTCCAGCATCCTTTACTAGTGGCCCAATATTGATACTTGCCTCTGGTTTACACTTCATGTATCTGAGGAGACTTTTGGTATGCTCTTTAATACAGTTGACTAGCTTACTTTTCTCCTGATATTTACATGAATTAATTTTGGAGCTGTTTTCTGTTGGTTTGGATCAGCTTCGAAATCCTCTAACATTCCTCTAATTTGCTGTGCTTTTTATGTTAGCCTTGACTTCCCTTTTTAGCCATGGTTTTGTCTCCTTGCCTTTAGAACACATCCGTATTGTGCTAAATGGTCATTTGACTTCTGATAGATTAAAAAAAATGTCAGCTATCGCTGCTCTACTTTCATCCCTGTTAGAGTTTGTGAGACACTTGAATAGAGTGTCTGCGCCGTAGTTTATTTCAGGAAGCTGGTTGCTGGTGGAAGTAACAGGTCTGAGGTCCTGCTCTCTCCCTCTCCGGAAAAGGCTAGTGTCTTCCCACCTGCCCTGTGGGGCTCTCTTCCCCGTCTGCTTTGTATATCGGCCGCCTTTAGTTATTCGGTTCTTTGGGTGAGGTTGCTGTGGAGGGTGGAGTCGTGAACGGATCTCTGACTTCTCCGTTCCTGCATCCCTCTCTCCTTCGGAACTTTCTCCCAGGCCAGTGTTCCTGTTCACCACGCTTTTCTGTTACCCGCGCACGCTGTCATTCAGGGGTGGTACGTGGCTCCATTCTCACCCTCCGCACTGTGTGTGTGAGGGAAGGATAGCAGTATCAGAGCTGACTGGAACGTGTGGGTATGTGGGACATGGGAGGTCCAAAGCATCCGGATTCTGGAGCTGCCTACCTCACCATTTCTCGTGTTTTGTGTGTCGCTATTTGTCTGCCGTCACTGGCGGAGTTCCCGTCTCTCTGGAGCTCTTAAACACCTCGGCTGACTCTTTCGATTTCAATTAAACCAAGTTGTGAAGGATTTACCTCACTGACCGCTCCCTTATCTTTTAATCTTCTTATCCCTTCAAAAGGAGCAGAACCTCGTCGTGGGGTTTACAGGCTTGTGTCCCTCAATGGCGCAAATAACTATGTTGGGTGGAGTCAGGCCTTTATGCTTTGGGTCCTGATAGGGTCACCCATGCCAAAGAAATCTCGGGATAGATCTCGGATAAGAGTGATCCACTGGTCCTCCTGACTCGATAGTTCAGCAAAGGGCTATCCCTGACTAGTAAAACAAAAGTGTTAAAGATACAGCAGTGAAGAATTCTTCTACATCTGAGGGCGATGGTATTCCTGATTCCCTACCCTGCATGTCCAACAGTAGTGAAAACCGAGAGGAAGCTACTGAGACGATGATGAACAGTGCCAGAGACGGAGGACCTTCAATGATGCCCTAACTGCCAATGGCGTAACGCCAGTGTCTCTGTCCAACATGTTCTCCTGTTTCTCGAGCATACTGCTATTCGTAGCAGAACAGGGCGGACAAGAAGTTCAAGGAACAAAGAACTGATTTAAAATTATTTGAGGATATAGACATTTGACTACATTCCCCAGACGCCTCCACGGCAGTGCGCATGCGTACTACACGAAGATCGACGCAGCTTCCCCCATCGTGTTTGTGTCTGCCGTCTTTTTTCACAGGCGTGCGGATCTGCGTTTGTCCCGTCCTGTGGGAGCTTTTTTATGTCCTCCCCCGCCCCGAGGCAGGTGGTCGAACTGCATCAACCAATGGATAGAAAAGCAGCAGTTTGTCGCCGTCGGCCACCGCCACTTCTCCCGTCGTCATATTTGGATCGAAGGGCGGGCGCGAAATTAGAGGGAATCGGCGGTGGGTTTGGGTGGGCGCGGTGGCTGCAGATACCGTTGGGTAGAAGCGTGTTCTTTGGACGCCACGGAGGAGCGAAGGTACAGACTGGTGGAAGAAGAAATTACTTTACAGTGCGGAGTCGCGTGGGTTGTGGCTTCAGATAATTCACGGACCCACGTCCTTGCCCTGTGCTCCCCTTGAACGGACGGCAGGGTTCGCCTCTGCCTGAAATTGTCACGTGATTTGTTGACATGGGGAATTAGAATGGTGGGTGTTGACACAATAAAAGTCGACCGTATCGATTTCTCTGGCTTATTATCACCGCAAGGTACTTGGCGTGAAATTTGTTGATTTGTGGTACCATTACTCTGCAAATTACTACAAATTACAAAATACGTAATTAGTGTGCAAAATAAAAAGAACTACTGAGGTCATGTTAGTTGGCTGCTCAGATGACGGAGAGGAAGAAGTGTTTTCTGAATCACTGAGTTTGGATCTTTAGGCACCTGTGCCGCCTCTCCCGTGGTTGTAACGAGAAAGGGGCTTGACCTCGGGTGGTAAGGGGTTTCAATGATGCTTGCATTCCTTCTGAAGATATTCTTGGTGGCGTCCGCATTTCTGCCCATGATGGTGCGGAATGATTCTGCAAACAACAGCAGCCACCTTTGAAGGATGCTCGGTTTAAAGAATTCAGACTGTGTCGTGCTCAGAATCCCCCAATATTTTCATCTATTTCAAAGTTGTCAAGAGAATTTGGAGATGTTCCATGTCGTCCTTACCGCTAACAATTATGTAATCTAAGTTCGCGGGCAGCTCTGCAGCACCTGGTCCATGGCTTTCTGACAGACTGCAGGTGCAGATGCAACTCTACCAACAAGCCTATTTAGCCATAAGCGCCTTCGTAGGTTGGTTTGGCGAAAAAGAAACATTGGATTCTTCTTCCGTGTCCATCGCTATGCAGGTCTCAGCTAATAACAGTTTGCTGAAGTGTTTTCCTCCAGAATGGTTTGCAAATACATCCTCTATCCTGATCAGAGGGTTTTGATCTACCGTCAGTATCGGATTGATGGTGAAATGAAAATCATCACAGATCCTGCAGCCGAACATTCTTCGTAATTGGAACTACAGGAGTTGACCACAGGCTCCACTCCAGTTTGTACAGAAACTATTCTTATAATCTGCCAGACTCACTATTTTGTTCGGGATGTTTTAAGGAGACAAATCGGATATGTAATATTTGGCTGTATCGTTTTACCGTTGACAAGTCTGAGAATCAATACAGCTTTAAAAGGCAAGGATGGCAGTCCTAAATATTGATTTGATTTATTTTCTTTTTACTGTTTGCTGCTCTTCATAGCATTATTGTGATATTTAGAAACTCAGCGAATCATTACCCTTCAAATCATTTCCACGTCGCAGGATTTTTAAAACATGTGTGTACGAGATAGTTAGACAGTGTTCTGTACACTCAATGGCTACTTTATTCAGTACACCTGTATCCCTACCCGTTTATGCAATTATCTTACTAGTCAATTAATTGGCAGAAAGGCAATGCATAAAAACATGGAGTCATGGTCAAGCGGTTTAGTTATTGTTCAGAAGAAACATCAGAATGGGGAAGAAATGTGATCTGGGCGACATTGACCATGGAATAATGGTTCAGGCCAGACAGGGTGGTTTGAGTATTTCAGAAAGTGCGGATTGAATGAGGTATTCACGGACAACAGTCTCATTTACAGAGAAATGTCTGAAAAAAAAACGTTCCGTTCTGTGGTTGAAAATGTCCTATTTACGAGAGAGTTCACAGGAAAATGTCCAGCCTCGTTCAGGCTGACAGGAAGCAGACAGAACTCCACATAACCACACGTTAGAACAGTGGTGCGCAGAAGAACATTTCCGAATGCACGGCACGTCGATCCTTTCAGTGGCTGGACTACAGCAGCAGAAGAACACACAGTGTTCCCCTCGTAGAGCTGATGACTTGGCCACTCAATGTATACTGGTACAGATACAGCCAAGATTTGGACCTAGAGAATGCTGATGTAGACAAGAGTGAGATGTTGCCCTTTTGGAGATTATGTGTAAAGGGAGAAATGGAGTTAAATGCCTTCGGAGGGGTTAATGCTTTCATGCTTCTCAGTAACGTCAGAGAATGTATACAGCGCACAACCTGAAATCCTTACACATTGCAGACAACCAGAAACAGAGCGAAAAATCCGGAAAGAATGAATGACAGGAAAACGTTCCAAATTGAACGTCATCCCTCCCCTCCCCCACGCACAAATATCGGCAAAGAACCAACCACCGCCGTCAACAATCAGATAATTAATTATAATAAAATGTAAAATTACAATTCTATCTATTATGAGAGAGAGAGAGAGAGAGAGAGAGAGAGAGAGAGAGTTTGTTTTTTTTTCGCGGATATTGGAAGCTGATTTTTGCAAAGGTGGGTTCTTTATTCTGAATGAGCCGATTAGATGAGTTCGTCCACCTCGGTAGAGACACTCTGGGTTTCAAGTTCCAAGAAGCTCAATATGAGGAAGTTGAGGTGATGACATCATGAGATAGTATTTTACCCAGAATGCAGTGAAGACAAAAACATTTCTTTTTAGTTTTGAGAAGTATGTAAAGAGTCCACCTGGTTAATTTCTGAAATTAACCCCGCCTGCTATAGGTCAGGCGCGGATAAGCAGTACTTAATTACTACATTTCCCAAGTTCCTTCATAACGGAGTGCATGCCTTGTAAGCAACAACATTTTAGATTGCATTCAGCAGGATCCTCCACCGAAAGCGCATTTTCACTTCAGGAAAGTCGCCGCGTTCTCGCGTGTGCAGTCCGATTTCCTAGCGGGCGGAGTGGTATTTAGTCCACCCGAGCCCTCAGCTCCTCTGTGGTGCAGAGGCATCCAGTCGAGGTGTATCAAGCAAAAGATTCAAGTGCAACTGTTTGTCGCTATTGGCAACGGCTCCTCTCCCGTCGCCATGCTTGGGTTGGTGGCGCTGGCGCGACCACTGTGTGGAAGCGGTGGGGTTAGCAGAGGCGCAATGGCGGGAGATACAAATGAGCTGAGACCTGCCACTGAGGAGAGAAGGGAAACACAGCAGGAAGTAACCAAGTACTTTGAAAAGCGGAGTCGGCTGCGTGGCGACTTCAGACGTTCGTGGCCCCGCCCTCTTCCCTCCTGCTCATCCCCAGGGCGAACAGCAGGATTCGCCCACTGCGTGAAGTTATAACGTGACTTTTTGACATGGGGAATTTCAATGGTGGGTGTTGACACAGTATTATTTCAACGTATCATTGTTACCTATCTTATTATCTCACTATCACTGCATGTATGATTAAGTTCTAATATCTCTGTCCAGCAGACAGCCATTAAATACTGAAAGACCATGTTTGCTGATGAAAGAAAACACATCAAATCCCCCACACCGTAACCGGCACGAAAAACAAAAGAAGCAAAACTTGCAGACACCAAAATGCCTCTTCGCCCACAGTAAAAAAAAACAATCAAAGTCCCATACATATAATGTTTTCGACACCTCACTTGTAGGAACCCAGACAGTGCCACATGACTTGAATTGACTTGACTTGACATGAAATCCCCCAACTCCGCCTCTTATACACAAAAAAATAATAGGTCAGTACTCCCGCCAATCAGGTGCAAGAAAGAAACACCGACGAAAACGAAGAAAAGCAATATAAAATGCATTTCAAACATCACATTAATCTCAGAAGATGGAACATATATTTTCATATGCTTAAGAGGAGAGCATCGCACAAATACAGTCCTTCTGTAGGGAATTGACACCGACTCCGGTCCTAACGCTGCTTATTCGGCGCCGACGGTTGCTGACTGTCTCTGTTGGGAGCTATTGCTGACCACCTCCGGTTTCGCTGCGATCCACTGTACTGGCCCTCCACAACAGATGGTGATGCAACCAGTCAAACTGATCTCCATAGTAAATGAATCGAAATTTGCCTGTGGCACCAGCTCTTCGGGACTGTGCAGCGTCGCGGAGAGTGTTGAGCTCTGAGAGTATTGGAGCACCTGAATTTGTTTTCTGTTGTTTAACGAAACTTGTTAAAGAATGACAGTTCTTCGTGGGTTGCTTTTTTTTCCTCGACTGACTCGCTCTTTGTGATACTGTATCCGGCGCTTTCTGTTTAGACTTCATCAGTTTATTTTGATAGGCTCGGGAGGATTCCATGTTACTTGTTTTATGTTATTGGACACCCAATTAAAGCAAAAATCGCGGTGTCCCAGTTTTGAGAATGGTACGTCTCATAGTGACAATCGGCCAGGCAACCGATGTTCTGTTGAAAGTTTTGTGAATAAAGTCTGGTCACCATCTCTGCATTGGGAGTCTCTATTTCTTCCACACTTGTGTTCCAACATTGCCAGCAGACATATGACTGCTAGAGTGATTGCTGACATAATATCCCCTTAAATTCCAAATTAATGATCCGAAATGACCCGCAGTGGCCGGAGGTTTACAGTAAATGATGGTTGGTTTAAAGAATTCATACTTAAGTCGTGTTCAGAGCCCCAAAAATGTTAATATTTGTTACGCTGTCATGGAACATTGAAGATGTTGTTTGTCATCCTTACCGGTAGCAATGATGTAATCTGAGTGCCCGGAAGACCGTGCAGCACCTCTTCCACAGTTCTCCGACAAAGTACACGTGCAGGTCGAAAAACAAGCCTATTAAGCGATAAGGCCGTTTGCAAGTGTTTATGGCAAAAAATACTTTGGACTTCCATCTCTATCTACAAGTAGGTCTCAGCTAAGACCACTTTGCTGAAGTGCTTCCCTCCAGAAGAGTTCGCCAAGATATTCTCCATCCTGGGCAAATAGAATTGATATCCCTTAGGTTGTGGATTGATAGTGACTCAGGATAGGATGATGGCAAAAAAAGCAAACAAAAATAGCGTGCAGTCAGGAAGGCAGCGAGATGATTGGATATATTGGCAGCCAGCAATGTGAGTATCTGTGCATTAGGGATGCAGAATCAGAAATGATAGCACATACAGTCCTCAATATGTTATATCTCTATGCACAGAGTATATGAAATAAGGTAGATGATCATGTTGAATTATTTACAAATTGTCAAGTACGATATTGTGACCGGTGCAGTTGGGAGATAAATGTCCAAGGCTAGTCATTGTATTGGAGGGATAGGAAGGCAGGCGGAGGTGGCAGCGGAGCCCTGCTGTTAAATAATGGCATAAAATCAGTAGAAAAATCTCAGATAGGTTTGGAAGATATTGAATCTTTATGGGTTGAGTTAAGCAACTGTAAGGGTTAACGGCAGTAACACACAGACCTTCCAGCAGTAGCTGGGAGGGTAGAGCTGCAAATGGAAAAGGCAAGTCAAAAGAGCAATGTTAAGAGAGTCAATGGAGATTTCAACATGCAGGTGTATTGTGAAAATCAGGTTGGAAATGGATTTCAAGAGAGGGAGTTTGTTGAATGCCCAATAAATGGCTCTTTAGAACAGTTTCCCGTTGAACCTACTAGGGGATGAGATGAGGGGATGAAATTTGATAGGGAGAAAGTATAGTCTGATGTAGCAGTATTTCAGTGGAGTAAAGGACGTTACTGCCGATACAGGAGATTACACGACGGATAAATCAAGTGGAGGCAGTGGAGGCTGTATATTTGGACTTACTGAAGGCCTTTGATAAGATGCCACACATGAGACTGCTTACGAAGGTAAGTCCCCATGGTATTACAAGAAAGTCAGTGGCATGGTCAGCACATTGGTGGATTGGTAGGAGGCTGCGTGTGGGAATAAAAATTACCCTTTTCTCGTTGGACGCGGTGACTAGTGGTTTTCTGCAGGGGTCGGGATCGGGAACGCTTCTTTTTGTGCTGTTTATCAACAATTTAGCTGATGGAATAGATGACATTATTGCCGTTTGCAGATGATACGACGATTGATGGTCGGTCAGTTACTGTTGAGGAAACAAGTAGGATGCAGAAGGACCTAGATTAGGAGTATGGGCAAGAAAATGGAAAATGAAATGTAATGCTGGAGAATGCATGGTCATGCACTTTGGTAGCAGAAAAAAATGGAATGAAGAATATGCACAAAGTTTAAAGAGATTAACATGGGTCGGGTTTAACGGAAAGTGGTGTGCTCTCGGACCTGTTTCTGTGTTTCATTGTTCAACATTCAGTGTTCTGAACGCATTTTTCGATAGTCTCCGCTCCATGACCCTCATACAAAGGGGAGGACACACTCGTTGAAAAAGCTCCATATTTGTCCCCACCAACATCGCTTGGCTGAGGGCCCGTGAAGGAGAATCCCTGATCTGTTGTCTCTAGGGTGACGGCGCTTTGGAATTACGTTGTTGAACGTTTAATACGACGCCATGAACATTTGCATCCACATTTGATAGCCGAATTTAATTGTTTATCAAGCATACATGAATATTGTCAAACGGAAGAGCGTTACTCCGGGGTCAAGGTACAAAATATAATACCAAAATCAGCACATAATAAAAAGTTATATTGGTTAGCAAGTGCATATAAGATAGCTGCAGATACAGTCAGACAGAAAAAAATTATATAGTCTAAGACTATATTCAGTGAATCCATAAATGTTGCAGACTTCGGAATCAGTATGTGAACAAGAGTTTCATAGCCACTGCATGGTGACAATCAGTGCTTTCTTCCGCACTGGAACTCTCTGTGTGGCACTGGTGATGGGACGGCGTAAAGGAGCTTCAATTTGTGTCTGATCCATAGAGTGCATGATGGGGCGGTATGGAGGGAACTTCACGCTATGCCTGATCCCGGGAGTGTGTAAGGGACAGTGTGGAAGGAAATTCACTCGTGGAATATGTCAAAAAACGATTCGGAGGACCCTTCATTCAGAGTCTAACCCCTGGAAAATGGGATGGGAGAATGTACAGCGGAATTCACTCCGTGCCTGAGTCTCTGCTGCACTGCCCGTCACTGGGCCGACTCTCTCGTGCCTTTTAATACCTAAGCCGATTCCTCACATTCAATGAGCCAATGCGTATAGCCTTGACCACTCTCCGAGATATTTCTCTTTCCCACTCCTGTCTCGAAGAGGACCATAAGAAGACCGTTGTTCGGTTTGGGGGCTTGCTTGCCTGAATGGCCCATCGAGTTATGTCGGCTGGAGTCAGTGCTTTATGCTTTGGCTCTCGTTAGGGACACCCATGCCAAACAAGTCAAAGGATAGACCCCAGACTAACAGTGAACGACTAGTCCTCTAGATTTGTGATACAGCTCAGGCTAACAACCTTGACAGGAAAATCCTCACCTGCACTCGTTCGGCATCCCATCCATTCCGTTAGACACCACTCTCCAGCACTGTTCGCACAATTCACATAGCTTTCTCGCCTGGACAACTCCAGTAACAGCTCCACTCTATCCTGCTGCTTTTCCCGCGAGGGCAGCAGCGAATACTACCATCAGCTGGGTCCCCCACCTCAGATCCATCCGAAATCCCAACTTCATAAGACTTTAAGGCATGAGATTTAGACTAGTCGGCCGATCAAATCTGCTCTGCCATTCCATTATGGCCAAGTTAGTTCAAATCGATCGCAGTCAACGTATCTGAACCCTGCATCCTCGGCCCCAGCAGCCACTTTCAGCTGACTGTGGCGATTCAAGGGCGCAGTTCACCCCATCTGTCTGGAGGGCTGTTGGGAATGGGGAATATATACCGGCCTTGTTGGATCTCATAGAGAAACAGAAACATAGAAAAACTGCAGCACAATACATGCCCTTCGGCCCACAAAGTGCCGTACATGTCCGTCCTTACCTTAGAAATCACTAGGCTGACCCATAGCTCTATATTGCTCTAAGATCCATGTAACTATCCATAAGTCTCTTCAAAGACTCTACCGACTCCGCCTTCAACACCGTGGCCGACACTCCATTCCACGCACTCACCTCTCTCTGCAATCTTCTCTGCACTCTTTCTATGACTTCCACATCCTGTGAGGCGATGAGAACTGAGCACTGTGCTCCAAGTGGAGTCTGACTAGGATCCTTTATAGCTGCAACATTACCTCTCGGATGTTACATTCAATACCACAATTGATGAAGGCCAATACACCGTATGCCTTCTTAACGATAGAGTCAACCTGCGCAGCTCCTTCGAACGTGCTATGGACTCGGACCCCAAGATCCCTCTGATCTTTCACACTGCCAAGTGTCTTCTGAAAGTAATTGTTGAAGTTATACTGTGCATTTCTAATTTAACGTGCAGAAATCAATGAGTCCTTGTAATATTGTGAAACTGGAACTCCCAGGAGGCTAAACACTCCCAAAGATCTCTCTAACTATAGGGCATTGCGGTTGTGTATTCCGAAATAACTATATTCCCCAAGATTCTCCGCAACACAGTGCATGCTCACTAGCAAAAGCTAATAGACTACATTTCCCAGAAGCCTCCAACGACCGCTTATTTGCACTTCAGTAAGGTGGCCACGGCTCCAGCAGTGTTCCTGTCTGTCGTTTGTTTTCCTAACAGGGGAATTGGCATTTTCTCCGAGCGATGAACTCCTTCTATGTGCCGAAGCACCTGGTCGAGGTGTATCCACCAAAGGATACAAGAAAAGCCGGTTGTTGATATTGGCAACGGCCACCTATCTCGTCGCCATGTTTCGGTGGGGGGCGCGGGAGAGACCACTGAGTAGAAGGGATACGGGTGGATGAGCGTTGTAATGGGAGATACCATTGAGTGGAGTGGTGCTGTTGGGACCTGCCTCTGAGGAGAAAGAAGCCAAGTACTTTAAAAATCGGCTTTGGGTAGGTGAAGCTTCAGATGTTCGTGCCCCGCCCTCTGCCCCAGTGCTCAACCCCAGGGCTAACTGCAGGTTGTCGCCCCCGCGTGAAATTGTGACTTGTTGACCGAGTGGTGGGTGTTGACTCAGTATAAGCTAGGCGTATCATTGTGGTCTGTCTTATTATCACATTTATTATCGCTGCATGTATAATTAAACTCTAATATTTGTTTACTCCAGAAAGCCATTAAAGACAAAAAGACCATGAGTCTTGATGAAAGAAAACACGTCGATTCCCCCAGCCCCTCCCGGCACCAAAAAGAAAATAAACAAAACTCGTAGACCCATTATACCCGCCCCCTCGCTCGCAGTAAAGACAGCAAACAAAATAACCGAATACCCCAACGGAGCCTCTTACACAGAACAATTAACAGGTCAGCCCCCAGCCCCCCGCCAATCGGCTACAAGAAAGAAACACCGAAAAACTGAAGGAACCCAACACAAAATACAGCCCAATAATCACATTAATCTGAGAAGATGGAAAACGCCTTTTCATCTGTGTGAGAGGAGAGTATCCGTATAAATACGGTCGTTCTGTTGAGAGTGACCACCGACCCCGGTCCGGATGCTGCTGTTTCGGGGCTGAAGATTCCTGACTGGCTCTGTTTGAGTCGTCGCTGACATCCTTGGATTTCGCTGCGATGCTCTGTACTGGCCCTCAACACCAAATGGTGATGCAGCCAGTCAGAATAATCTCCACAGTACATCTATCGTGATTTGCCAGTGTCACCTGCTCTTCGGGACTCTGCAGGGTTCCGGAGAGTGCTGAGCTCTAGGAATACTGGAGCACGTGGATTTGTTAACTGTTGTTTAACGAGAAATATTAAAGAATGACAGTACTTCATGTTTTTTTTTTCTCGAGTGACTCGCTCTTTGGGATGCGTATCTGGTGCTTTCTGTTTAGACTTGTTCAGTTTATTTTGATAGGCTGGGGGGATTCCATGTTATTTTTATCATCTTAGTTGACTGCAAATTAGATCTAATAGCGTGGTCCTAGTTTTGGTCATGTTACGTTTCACAGTGACAATCGGCCAAGCGACGGATGTTTTGTTGTAATTTTTATAAATAAACTCTGGTCACCATCTCTGCATTTGGAGTCTGTATCTCCTCCATACTTGTGTTCTAACATTGCCAGCAGACACGATGACTGCCAGAGTGATTGGTGACATCACATCCCCTTGAATTCTAAATTCATAATCCAAATGGCATGTAGTCTGCACAGGTGGCAGTATATGTGTCTTACTCAGAGCCTCAAATCTTTTGTTCTTTTCAAAGGTGCCATGACCTTTAGAGATGTTAATTGTTATCTCTACTAGTAACAATTATGTCATCTAACAGCCTTGGAGACTTGCAGTACCTGATCCATAGCTTTCTGACAGACAACAGTTACAGATGCTACTCAAAAAACAAGCCTATTACAACGATAAGGCAGTTTGTGAGTATTTATGGTGAGAAACATTTTGGACTCTTCTTCCATCTCCATCTGTAAGCAGAGCTCAGCTAAATTCACTTTGCTGAAGTGCTTTCCCTCAGATATGTTCACAAATATGACCTCTATCCTGGGAAAATGGCATTCATATACTTTATGTATTGGAATGATGGTGACTTTAAAAATTCATGATCGGACGATGGCGAAAAAAAGTAAAAACAATAAAAACTGGCTTGCAGTCTGGAAGGTCAGGCAGATGATTGCATATAATTGCAGTCAGCAGGGTGAGTCTCAGTGCATTAGGAATGAAGAATTATAAATGGTATCAAATACAGTCCGCAACGTGTTATATCTCAATGCACGGAGTGTATGAAATAAGGTAGCATCTGCTGTATTATTACAAATTATCAGGTACGATATTGTGTTCATCACTGAGCGGTGGCTGAAGGATGTTTGCAGTTGGGAGCTGAATATCCAAGGTTGCACATTGTATTCGAGGGGTCGGAAGGAAGGCGGACTGGGTGGCGCGGATCCGCTGGTAAAGAATGGCATCAAATCAGTAGAACGATGTGACCTAGGATCGGAAGATGTTGAGTCCTTGTCGGCTGAGTTAAGCAACTGCAAGGGTAAAATGATTCTGATGAAGGTATACAAAAGCCCCCCAAAAGTCTCTGGGATGTGGACCACAGATTCCAACAGGAAATAGAAAAGGCGTGTCAAAAGGACAATGCATTGATAGGCATGAGAGATTTCAACATGCAGGACGATTGGAAAAATCAGGTTGGAAATGAAACTCAGGAGAGTGGGTTTGTTGAATGCCTAGGAGATGGCTTTTTAGAACAGTTTGTCATACTTTGGGATCAGCTATACTGGATTGGGTTTATATAATAAATCGGAGCCGATAAGCGAGCGTAAGATACAAACAAAACATTTGGTGAGTCGAGGTATTCTGCAGAGGTCAGTGCCGGTAACACCTCTTTTTATGCTGTATATAGTTACCTACTCCGTAACTGGGTGTCTTACCAGCAAAGAAAGAAGTGTCCGTTGGAGTCTGGTGGTACTATTTTCAACAGTGCTTATTAGTAAAAATATACAAAACAATATTAATGCAAATATAAAGATAATATACGTTAGCAATACGAAACCTAAACGTGTGGGTATAATAATAATCAATAATAAACCAGTTCTATCGTTGACGAGGGGATAATGAATTGTCACCTGGAAATATAAAGTTCAGTCCAGTTCATGCAGGCTAAGGTAGTTGTTTGTCGATGTGTTGTAATTGTTGGAGAGAGAGCGAGAGAGAGAAATAGAGAGAGAGAGAGACGGAGAGGGAGAGGGCGATCAAACAGTGACAGCTATTGTCCTTGCAAACCTTCCTTTACGATCTTGATCCGCCGATCTGTTGTTGTGGCCATTCAAGTATGACCCCTCTGTCCTTTAGCTAGACCATTCTTCCGTGGTGGACTCTCACCCAGGCAAGGGTGGACACACACACAAGACCCCACCGGCCCCGCTATAAACACTGTGAGTTAAAATTGACCCAGATCGGTCCCAGATGCCCCACACATTCTTGTGGGTTTGTGATGCTCAATGGTGTGTCTCCTGGTGCGTCTGAGGGGTGTAACCCCAGACCTCACTTTTATCCCCACTCACGGGATCTCAGGTGTCAATCAGGACTGAATGACTTAACCCATCAAACCAGCCCACTCTGGCTGTCCCCTGAGGTATTTTAATGAGCAGGATGGTACTGCATAAACAGCCCTCTCCGCAGCCATAAGTCTTTCTGGAGTCATAACATGGGGGATAAACATAACTCTCTCTCTCAGTCTGTTATCTCGTCCTTGTCTGAAGCAAGAGTTCAAGTCTCAATATGGTTTCATTCCATCTCTTTCTCTCTCATTAACAGCCTGGCAACAGTAACAGTTTGTGATTCTCCCAGGGGAGGGGACATGGGCAGCTACGCACCCTTCTGCCCATCAGAGTTGTTCATCCTTCATAACACCACCATTCTTCTAGGAATTTTCACCAAAAGGGAAAATTAACTAATAAGAGTCTTACAGAATTACAGAATCTAACAAAATACAGAAGTGTTTTTTTACTACAGAGCAATATAGCTATACATTCATCTTCGCATCTAGATAAGCAGTCAGCGATTACACTGTCACTTCCTTTAATATGTTGTACCTTAATATCAAATTCTTGCAGCACCAGGATCTAACTTAACAACCTCCTGTTTTTATTTTTCATGTTCGTCAGGAATACCAACGGGTTGTGATCTGTATTAACAATTACGGTTCTTTGTGCCGAACAAGTGTACACTTCAAAATGTCGTATTGCCAAAACAAGTGCCAACAATTCCTTTTCCACAGTAGAGTAATTCCTCTCGTGCACATTGAACTTCCGAGAGAAATAAGATGGTGCTCCACTCCATCCCCTGCTTTGTGCAATAGGACTGCCCCTGCATCCTCATCACTTGCATCAGTCGCCAGGGAGAAGGGTCTAACAAGTCAGGTGCGTTAAACACAGGGTGATGGCACAGTATGTTTTTTACCTTTTCAAAAGCATCCTGACAAGAATTGCTCCATTCAAATTTTTCCTCCTTCCGTAGGAGTTTTCTAAATGGGAGAGCAATATCCGCAAAATGTTTACAGAATTTTCGATAGTATCCCACCATGCCCAAAAATCTTCTCAGTACCCTTTTACTGGTGGGTACAGGAACCTCAGAAATAGGCTGTAGTTTTGCTTGCACAGGAGCCAACTGCCCCTGTCCTATCACATACCCCAAGTACGTGATTGTGGCATCACCAAATTCACTCTTTGCAAGGTTTACTGTAAGTTGGGTTGCAGACTTTCTTTTAAACAGGTTTTCTACAGCCTCAATGTGCTCCTACCTGGTGTCACTCCAAACCACCACATCGTCAATATAAGACTTGGTGTTGGTTAACCCTTTTATCACTGTGTCAATCATCCTCTGGAATGTCCCTGGTACATTTTTCATTCCGATCCGCAAAACATTGTACTCGTAAAACCCGGATGGGGTGACAAAGGCAGCAATTTCTCGAGCCCAGTCCGTTAAAGGAACGCACCAGTATCCCTTTAACAAGTCAATATCAGTGATGTACCTCGCCTTGCCCATTTTTTCAATGCAATCGTCCACCCGAGGGATAGGGTAAGCATCTGTCTGCGTGACAGCATTCATCTTTCTGTAATCGGTACAGAATCTTATGGGACCGTCCGGTTTCGGTACTACCACACAGAGAGAGGCCCACGCAGAAGAGGATTCGCTGATTATACCAGCAGCTAGCATACGCTCAATCTCTTTTTCTACTAGCTTGCTCTTTTCCGAATTCATCCGATAAGGGGATTGTTTAATAGGCTGGGTCGAGGTAACTATTACATCATGCTCTGTTCCTTTACACCACCATGGAACATCTGGACATCAATCTGTATGCCGTTTCATGAACTGAGTTAACTGCTCTCTTTGTTCAGGCTGACTTTATCAACAAGGTTTGTTAAAATAACAGAATTCTCTAATCTGGTGGGTACTATACTTATCTTTTCAAACCACTCTGGTTCCTCGTCAACACTCCTTTCTGCCTCATCAGTTTTCGAGACTGCACCGACCACCGCGGGGGTCGTTGCATGATAACCTTTCATCATACTCACGTGAGCCAAATGGTTCGGCTTTCGTCTATCAGGTGTTTCAGTCACATAATTCAGTGAGTCTATTTTCTCAATCACTTTATACGGTCCTTGAAACCTTGTCTGTAGGGGTTTGGTAACTACAGGAAATAGGACCAAAGCCTTATCGCCCACGTGAAATTCTTGCTCTCTCGTTCGTTTGTCATACCATTGTTTCATTCTTCTCTGGGAGTCTTTAAGATTTTTTTTTTTGCCAAGGCGCATACCTTATTGAGTCTTTCCCGGAATTTTAAAACATAGTCAATCACACTGACCTGAACGTTCGGACTAGACCACTTCTCTAAGTAGGGTTAAAGGTCCCCTGGGCCTGTGACCAAAAACGAGCTCAAACGGACAGAACCCCAGAGATTTCTGAACTGTATCCCTTACTGCAAATAACAGGAGTGGTAATGCATCATCCCAGTCACGAACGTATTCCGGACAGGGAATTTTAATAATGGTCTTTAGTGTAGCTTGGAATCTTTCCAGCGCTCCTTGAGATTCCGAATGGTACGCCGAAGCTAAAATTTGTTTGACTACCATCTGGGTCATCATATGCTGAAATGCTTTGGATATAAATGTACTCCCCTGATCCGACTGTATTTCCTTAGGTAGCCCCACTGTGGTAAAGAATTTAATGAGGGCTTTCACCAACGCAGGGGTTCTAATATACCCCAGAGGCACAGCCTCTGGAAATCCTGTAGCGGCACACATCATTGTCATGACGTACTGTCGCCCACTCGCTGTTTTAGGTAAAGGACCCACAAAATCCACAATGACTCGGGAGAAAGGCTCCTCAAAAGCGGGTATTGGTCTGAGAGGTGCCTTAGGGATAAACCGGTTTGGCTTTCCAAACACCTGACATGCATGGCACCTTCTACAATAATCTGCAATATATTTTCTCATGTTTGGCCAAAAGAAATCTTTCATAACCCTATCCACTGTCTTCCTTACTCCCAAATGTCCGCCTAAAGGTCCCTTATGAGCTAAGTTCAAAATTTCATCCCGATACACCTTCGGAACTACCACCTGATGTACCACCGCCCAGTCCTCATCGACCGGAGCCGAGGTTGTGCTCCAGTTCCTCATCAGCACACCCTCCTTCAGGTAGTAACCCTTTGGCTCTTTCTCAATCTCTGTCTCAGAAAGAACTGACTCTCTCAATGCCACCAGTACCTCGTCACGTCCCTGCTCTTTTATAAATTCTCTTCTTGCTAAGGGTAGGTCGAACTCCTCTCCTTTACTCTCTTTCACCTCCCTATTCTCCGTTGTAACATCACCTAACCCCTCGGTGCAGTGTCGGTAAAAATGTCTCAGCCAAATCAAAACTGGACTCATTTAAACTGTCCTCTTTCTCAGCCGCCTTTCTCGACATGCTGCGAGTGATCGCACATGCGGGATAGATCTTATAATCCAGGGGCGGGTCCTCAGCACTCACAAGCTTGCTTGTCAGTTACACTGCTGACCCCACCTCGCCACCTGCTAAATCATTAGCAAGAAGGACTTCCACGCCGTCTCTCGGTAATTCTGACCGCACCCCTATTTCAACTGGACCAGATAACAGGTCACAATTTATAATGATCCTACGCAAAGGTACAGCTTCTGTTCCTTTTCCTATGCCTCCCAAAACTACCTCTCCAGTCTCAGGACCGAAATCTAGCACCTTACCTAGGATCAATGACTGATCAGCGCCAGTATCTCTCCAGATCCTCACTGGAACTGGGGTTTCTCCCTGTTTCACAGACACTGTCCCTTCTGAAATAAATTTCTCATGCCCCTCTCGTATTTTATCTACCTTGGCCTTTCTCGTGGATTTGCTGATCGACTCAATACACCCTGTAGGGACTGCTGCTTTCCTTTTTCCTGTCTCCTTCTTCCGAGCAAAGCACTTAGATGCACTATGACTAACCTTTCCACAATTGTAACAGGTCAAGCCAGGAAACTTCTTGCCAGCCTGCTTTTCTTCCTCCTTACCTTTACCACTAGCTCCTGGCTTATTCTCTACCTTAGTCGGTGGTCTTTCTTTACCGTACCTACTGACTTCCTGGTAACACTTATTTGAGGAAAACTTTGTCTTGTGGGTTAGGGCATATTCAGCTGTGAACCTGGCAAATTCCGATATAGACTTATTCGGCTTCTCGTTCAGATACATCCTGATATTATCCGGATATAAACAGAACCTTTAAATTCCTCAATCAGAATTAACTCTCTGAAACCATGGAAATACTCCCCCATCTTTTCTGCAGCACACCAACGATCCAAGAGCACATATATTTCATAAGTAAACTCTGCATACGTCTGATTCCACACTTTCTTTAAATCTCTGAATTTCTGTCTATATGCCTCTGGTACCAACTCGTAGTCCCGAAGGATTTCCTCTTTTATTTCCTCGTAATCTGCAGACACGTCCATGGACAATGCTGCATATTCCCGTTGAGCCTTCCCTCTTAATGCACTTAGTAACAAGGCCACCCACTGATCTCTGGGCCACTTCTGATTCACTGCCACCTTTTCAAAATGTAAGAAGTAACTGTCAACATCTGTCTCCTCGAACGGAGGTACTAACTTAAACTCCCTACTAACATTAAACTTCTCCTCACGGTCTGCCCCTTGGACTCTTCCCTGTTGCTTTAACTTCTCCATGTCCAGCTCATGCTGCCTCATTTCTGCTTTTCAACCAACTCAGCTCTTTCTTTCTCCCTTTTCACCTCTAATTCCCTTAGCTGGAGCTCATACTCCCTTTTCTTCTGTTCCACGTCCAACTTCATTTTTTCCAACTTTAACTGAACAATCCCAACAACTCGTTTCTTTTCCGGGAACAGATCCAATACCCCAGCCGAAAACACATCCCTGCCCATATAATACTGAGCTATGGCCCCCTGGATCTCCCACTTTTTCCTTGACGACTTCACCTTTATTTAAACATTTCGCAAAATTCACCACCAGTTTGGCATCCTCTAGCGCCTTCAAAGTCGGATTTTCTAAAAATTTGTCTATATCCATCTTTGATGGTTTCCCTTCTGGTTACCCACGCAACCAGATCAAAGTCTGGACGTATAGCCCGATTCACTGGCCCCCCAATTTGGTATCAAATCTCGAGACGAGGCCCCAATTTGTTACGTACCCCGTAACTGGGTGTCTTACCAGCAAAAATAGAAGTGTCAGTTGGAGTCTGATCGTAATATTTTAAAAAGTGTTTATTAGTAAAATATACAAAACAATATCAATGCAAATATACAGATAATTCACGTTCACAATACTAAACGTAGAAGTGTGGGAAAAGTAATAATCAATAATAAACAAGCTCTATGGTTGTCTAGGGGATAATAGATTGTCACATGGAAATATAAAATTCAGTTCAGTTCATGCAGGCTAGGGTAGTTGTTGGTCGATGTGTTGTAATTGTTGGACAGAGAGAGCGAGAGAGAGAGAGGGAGAGGGCTATCAAATAGTGACAGCTATTGTACTTGCAAACCTTCCTTTACGATCTTGATCCGTCGATGTGTTGTTGTGGCCATTCAAGTATGACCCCTCTGTCCTTTAGCTTGACCGTAATTCCGTGGTGGTCTCGTGACACAGGCAAGGGTGGACACACACACAAGCCCCCACCGGCCTCGCTATAAACACTGTGAGTTAGAATTGACCGATCCGTTCGTTCCACGATACCCCACACTTTCTCGTGGGTTTCTGATGCTCACTGGTATGTCTCCTGGTGCGTCTGAGGGGTGTCACCCCAGACCTCACTTTTATCCCCACTCACGGGGTCTCAGGTGTCAATCAGGTTTGAATGACTTAACCCATCAAACCAGCCCACTCTGGCTGTCCACTGAGGTATTTTAATGAGTAGGATGGTACCGCATGTACAGCCCTCTCCGCAACCATAAGTCTTTCGGGAGTCATAACATGGGGGATAAACATAACTCTCTCTCAGGATGTTATCTCGCCCTTGTCTGAAGCAAATGTTCCAGTCCCAATATGTTTTCGTTCCATGTCTTTCTCTCTCATTAACAGCCTGGCAACAGTAATAGCTTGTGATTCTCCCAGGGGAGGGGACATGGGCAACTACGCACCCTTCTGCCCATCAGAGTTGTTCATCCTTCGTAACAATATCAACGAGTTTGATGATGAAATAGTTTGACCATGATACGAAGATTGGTGGAGCAAGAGTTAGTGTTGAGACAGATAGGATGCATACGGATTTAGACAGATTAGGGGAATGGGAATGAAAGTGACAAATGTAATATTATGTTGGACAAAATATGGTCATGCACCTTGGTAGCAGAAAAAAATGTAAGGACTATTTTCTAAGTGGGTAAGAAAGAGCGAAAATCGGAGATGAGAAGGAAACACCTAAAGGTTAATTTGGAGGTAGAATCGGTACAATGTTCTTATTAATTTCATGAGGTCTGGAAGACAGGAGCAGGGATGTGATGCAGAGGCTTTATAAGACACCGGTGAGTCCTCACTTGTGTTGTATGAACATTTTGGGCTGTTCATCTGAGAACAGAAGTGCTAGCATTGGAGAGGGTTCAAAGGAGGTTCAGAAGATTATTCCGGTAACGCAAAGGTTATCACACGAAGAACGTTGGATAGCTCCGGCTCTGTATTTTCTGGAATTCAGAAGTATGAATGGGATGTCATTAAAACATTTCGAATATTGAAATGACTAAACAGAGTTGATGTGGAAAGGATCAAATCTGCAGTTGCTAAAAATCCGAGAATCACATACAAATTTCTGGCGGAACACAACTGGCCAGACAGCAGCATCTAAGAAAGATGTACAGTCGACGTTTCGGGTTGAGACTCTTCGGCAGGACCGGGGGGGGGACATGAGGAGTAGATTGAAAAGGTGGGGGGAGAGGAGCGAGAAACACAAGATAAAATTTGAAACCAGGAGGGGAGGGATGAAGTGAAGAGCTGGGAAGTTGATTGCTGAAAGGCATACAAGGCTCGAGAAGGGACGAGGACAAGAGCCCGTGAAAGAAAGATAAGGTAGAAGATGCAACAGAGGGAAGCTACGGGAACGCAAGGTGAGAAAGGAAGATAAAGGATTGGGAATGGTCTAGTAGGGAGGGCATTGTCGTAACTCTGGGAAATGAATGCTCATGCCGTCAAGTTCTAATGGAAGGAAATGGAATATAAGCTGTTGTTCCTCCAACCTGAGTGTGGCCTCATCTCGACAGAGCAGGAGCCAAGGATTGTTATATTGGACTGGAAATTGGGCCGGCACCAAGAGAGCGGAGATCTAATAGAGTTTTGGAAGGTTATGAAATGTACAGACAGAGAGTATATTTTCCCCAAGGTTGAAATGTCAAACACCAAAGTGCATGCATTTAGGAGGGGAGGGCGTAATTCCAAAGGATATGCGAGGTGCAAATAGTTTATACAAAGAGTGGTTGGTGCTTTGTGTTGCGCAGACTGGGTTGGTGGTAAGGACAGATAGTTTAGAGACTTTTAAGAGATATTTATATCAGTAAATTGAGCTTAATGGAAGTATATCGACATTGCGTAGGCAGAGGGGATTAGATTAATTGGCTTTTTAACTTAGTGATTTAATTGATCCGGTACTTTTAAACCGAATGGCCTCTCCCTGTGCTATACCTTTCTAAACTCTATCTTGTAAAAGTGCCGAATAAGCCCGCAGAAAAGTCACAAGCTCTGATCTTACTTGCAACCAACTGTCGACTGTGGCTGTGTTTAGGATATCTTGGTCAACGGAGGGTTGACGAGGTTTTCCGTCAGACTATCATATCTGAGTTGGGATTGCGGTTCTGAGTCTCACCCTGTATCTCTTGTTCGGCGAAGGCTAGCTGGAGCGAGGCAAACAGGGAGCGCTTGAAGACCTGACGGAAGTCGCTACCGGCGAAGACGTAGACAAGAGGGTTGAGGGCGCTGTTGAATGAGGCCAGGGCTTGAAATAGCATGATCCAGTCGGGAAGATCAAATCCGATTTGTGCGATGTTGCAGATACTAACTGGGAGCCAGCAGATCACAAAGGCGGCGACAGCTGTCATGAGCAGGCGTATGGGCTTCCTGGACTTAGCGAACCTGTCTCCGTGCAGCCTCCAGCCAACGATGGTGTAACAAGTGATCATAATCACAAAGGGGGGAACGAAGCTGAAGGCAGCCAAAATCCTCAGTGCATCATCACCAGCAAGAAGGAAGAATGCAAGCAGGCTCATGACAGTGGCTATCACCCAGACCACGAAGCAGTTCACACGTACCCATGCGAGTTTCAGATGTTGCTGGAACCAGATGGGCCGATTAACAGCCAGGCAGCGATAGATGCTGATCAGACATAACAGATATCTGCTGGCTAAAGCGTATAGGTACATAATTGATGTCAACAATGACGAAAGGGTATTCTCACCGTCCCCAGAGCCGAGCACGGAGACGTATAACATTTGCAGGGGGAGACACAGGCAAAACAACAGGTCAGCCGCAGCCAGGTTCAGGAAGCACACAGTGTGGACATTCCTCTTCATTTTGAAACCCGTCACCCAGATGACAGCTCCGTTGCCCGTGAGGCCGAGTAGGACGGTGAGCGTGAATATGGCCATTGATATGACAGAAGGTGCTCTCCACTCCATCTTGAATCTGCTGGCCGTAGCATTGCTGTGGTTGTGATTCCCAGTGAGCATCGAGTTATGCACTCCCTCGGAGAGCGACATTGTCGGGTCTGGTGGTGGAAAAATTGTGGAAGTTAGAATTGGAATAAAGAATTGAGCGAAAAGCTATTGAGGAGGGAACGAAGAAGGAAGGGGGCCACACGGAACAGAAACATAATATGCCAATGAAGGTGGACTAAGTTTGCTGCACCGCAGAGACCACAACCTTCTTTCAATACTTACCTCTAGACCCTGACCGGCCAGAACTGTCAAACACCGTGTGGTGGTTGCCCCTGTTTTAGCCTCCCCCAGTAAAACAATGTCACACGGAGGTGTTACCTATGAATGGTATCCACCCGAACACTGCTGTTCTGTGGATCCTGGATCAGAGTCTGCAGCCAGGAGAATGTTTCACTGAACTCAAGTGATCAGGTTGCTACAGCCACTAATACTGGTCCCCGTGACCGTGTGGGTTTGCTCCGGGTACTCCAGTTTTCTCAACGTTCCACAGACGTACTAGTTATGAGGTTATTTGTCATTGTAAAATATCTTCTGATAAAGCTACGGTTAAATAGGTTGGTTGCTGGGCGGTGCGGGCTCGTTGGGCAGAAAATGACTGTGCCACGTGAGTCTCTAAATACAGTATGTGCCTGAAACGTTTGCAGAGTATTGCTGAATGCGGAGGAATACAGCACAGAAATATTAGACAATAGACAATAGACAATAGGTGCAGAAGTAGACTATTCGGCCCCTCGAGTCTGCAACGCCATTCTGAGATCATGGCTGATTAATCACTATCAATACCCAATCACTACCTTGTCCCCATATCCCTTGATTCCCCTATCCATCAGATATCTATCTAGCTCCTTCTTGAAAGCATCAAGAGAATTGGCCTCCACCGTCTTCCGAGGCAGTGCATTCCACACCTCCACAACTCTCTGGGAGAAGAAGCTCTTCCTCAACTCTTTTAAATAACTGACCTCTTATTCTCAATCCATACTGGACTCTCCCAACATCTGGAGCATATTTCCTGCCTCAATCCTATCAAATCCTTTAATTATCCTAAACGTTTCAATCAGATCCCCTCTCAATCTCCTCAATTCCAGCGTGTACAAGCCCAATCTCTCCAATCTCTCTGCGTAAGACAGCCCTGCCATCCTAGGAATCATCCTAGTGAATCTACGCTGCACTTCCTCAATTGCCAGAATGTCCTTCCTTAAACCTGGAGACCAAAACTGCACACAATATTCCAGGTTTGGTCTCACCAGGGCCATGCACAAATGCAAAAGGACATCCTTGCTCTTGTACTCAATTCCCCTTGTAACAAAGGCCAACATTCCATTTGCCCTCTTCACTGCCTGTTGCACTTGCTCATTCACCTTCGTTGACTGGTGAACTAGGACTCCGAGGTCTCTTTGCATTTCTCCCTTACCTAACTCTACACCTTTCAGACAATACTCTGCCCTCTTGTTCCTGCTTCCAAAGTGGATAACTTCACATTTATTCACATTGAATGACATCTGCCAAGTATCTGCCCACTCACCAAGCCTATCCAAGTCTCCCTGTATTCTCCTAACGTCCTCTTCGCATGTCACACTGCCACCCATTTTACTATCGTCAGCAAACTTGCTGATATAATTTTCAATGCCCTCATCTAAATCGTTGACATTAATCGTAAAGAGCTGTGGTCCCAATACAGGCCCTGTGGTACCCCACTAGTCATCTCCAGCCAGTCCGAGAAACACCCATTCACTGCTACCCTTTGCTTTCTATCTGCCAACCAGTTTTCTATCCATGTTGAAACCCTGCCCCCAATGCAATGAGCTCTGATTTTACTCACCAATCTCCTATGTGGCACCTTATCGAATGCCTTCTGAAAATGTAGGTACACAACATCCACTGGCTTACCCTCGTCTAACATCCTTGTTACACCCTCAAAAAACTCCAACAGATTAGTCAAGCATGATTTGCCCTTGGTAAATCCATGCTGGTTCGGCCTAATCCTATTTCTGCCATCAAGATGTGACACTATTTCGTCCTTAATAATGGACTCAAGCATCTTCCCCACGACTGACGTTAGGCTAACGGGACGATGGTTCTCCGTTTTCTCCATCCCTCCCTTCTTGAAAAGTGGGATAACATTAGCCACTCTCCAATCTTCAGGAACTGATCCTGAATCTAAGGAACATTGGAAAATGATTACCAATGCATCCGCAATTTCCTGAGCCACCTCTTTTAGAAACCTCGGATGCAGACCATCTGGACCCGGGGATTTATTAGCCTTCAGTCCTACCAGTCTACTCATCACAGTTTCTTTCCTAATGTCAATCTGTCTCAATTCCTCTGATATCTTATGACCTTGTGCCATCCATACATCTGGGAGATTGCTTGTGTCCTCCATGGTGAAGATAGATCTAAAGTACGCATTGAATTCTGTTGCCATTTCCCTGTTTCCCATAACAATTTCTCCCAATTCATTGTTCAAGGGGCCAACGTTGTTCTTAACTATCTTCTTTCTCTTCACATAGCTAAAAAAGCTTTTGCTATCCCCTTTTATATTCCTGGCTAGACTGAACTCATACCTGATTTTTTATCTCCGCATTGCTTTTTTCGTTAAGATCTGCTGTTCCTTAAAACTTTCCCAATCATCTGTATTCCCACTCATCTTAGCCCTGTCATACTTCATTTTCTTTAATGCTATGCAATCTCTGACTTCCTTTGTCAACCACAGTGGCCCCTTCTCCCTATTTGAATCCTTCCTTCTCATTGGAATGAACTGCTTTTGCATCTTTTGTATTATCCCCAAGAATATCTGCCACTGCTGATCCATTGTCTTTCCTGCCAGGCCAACCGCCCATTTAACTTTGGCTAGCTCTTCCCTCATGGCCCCTTAGTCTCCTTTATTTAATTGCAACACTGACACCTCTGATCTGCCCTTATCCCTCTCAAATTGTAGATAAAAACTTACCATGTTATGATCACTATTTCCTAATGGCTCCTTTACTTCAAGATCACTTATCAATTCCTGTTCATTACACATCACCAAGTCCAAAATAGCCTCGTTCCTGGTTGGCTCAAGCACAAGCTGTTCCAAAAGTACATCCCTTAGACACTCCACAAACTTCCTATCCTGGGGTCCAGCACCTACCTGATTCGCCCAGTTCGACTGCATGTTGAAATCTCCCATAACGACCTCATTACCTTTAGCACATGCCAATGTTAACTCCCTAATCAACTTGTACCCAATATCCACGCTACTGTTTGGGGGCCTGTACACAACACCCATTAGGGTCTTTTTACCCTTACTGTTCCTCAGCTCAATCAACACAGACTCTACTTCCCCTGTTCCCAAGTCACCTCTTGCTAAGGACTGAATCTCATTCCTCACCAACAGGGCCACCCCAACCCTTCTTCCCATATTTCTGTCTCTACGATAGCACGTATACCCTGGTGCACTCAATTCCCAGGTCTGATCCCCTTGCAGCCATGTCTCCGTTATCCCTACTATATCGTAGTTCCCCATTTTGATCTGAGCTTCAAGCTCATCTGTCTTATTTCTGACACTACGCACATTCAAGTATAGAATTCTTAGCCCATTCCTCCTCTCTTTGAACTCCTTGAACTTCCATCGGGCTAATTGCACCCTGAATTTTGATGTCCTTCTCAAGATCACCCAAACCTTCTACACATTTAACCCCACAATATTCCACAATATTAGGCCGAAACAACTAAATTATTAGTCACATGGCCAATATATGAATCGCGTCTGACGACACAATGTCCAATTCCCTCACAGTCATGTGGCCAACCAAATGTCTCTTAAAAACGTCAACGTATCTGCTACTACCACCACCTCTGGCGGCCCATTCCTGCTGGTTACGTCTCCTGTGATCTTACCCCTTCTCAACTTAAACAAACTTCCTGGGCATTTCAACCCTGGAAAAAAGATTCTGCCAGTCAACTCTATCTCTGCCTCTCATAACCTTATAAACTACTTCTACACGGACAAACAAGTTGGATGAACTCAGCAGGTTGGGCAGCATCCTTTGAAATGAACAGTCAACGTTTAGGGCAGAGACCCTTGGTCAGGACTGAAGGAGGGGCAGGGGCCCTATAAAGAAGGTGGGGGGAGGGTGGGAAACCAATCAGAGAAAAGATCAAGGGTGGGGGACGGGGAAGCAGGGAGGAATTAGGCAGGAGAGGTGTAGAAGGAATCTAAGGGGAAAGCACTATGGGTAGTAGAAGAAGGCAGAATTATGAGAGAGGTGATTGGCAGCTAGAAGAGGAGACAGAGTGAAAGTGTGATGGGGGAAGGGAGAGGGAGGGGGTTACCGAAAGATGGAGAATTCGATGTTCATACCAAGGGGTTGGAGACTACATGAGGTGTTGCTCCTCCAACCCGAGTTTGCCCTCATCATGGCAGTAGAGGAGGCCATGTATGGACATATCCGAATGGGAATGTGGAGCAGAGTTGAAGTGGATGGCAACCGGGAGATCCTGTCTATTGTGGCGGACGGCGTGGAGGTGCTCGACAAAGCTAACCCCAATCTGTGTCGGGTCTCGGCGATGTAGAGAAGGCCGCAGCGGCATTACCGGGTGCAATAGATTACCCCAAAAAACTCACCAGTGAAGTGCTGCCACAACTGGATGAACTGTTTGGGGCCCTGAGTGGTGGTAAGAGAGGAGGTGTAGGGACAGGTGTAGCATTTGTGCTTGCAGGGATAAGTACCAGGTGGGAGATCTGTGGGGAGGGAAGTGTGGATCAGGCAGTCGCGGAGGGAATGGTCCCTGCAAAAAGCGGAGAGGGGTAGAGAGGGAAAGATATCCTTAGTGGCGGGGTCCTGTCGAAGATGGCAGAAGTTGCGAAGGATAATATACTAGATCCAGAGGCTGGTGGGGTGGTAAATGAGGACAAGAGGAACATTGTCACTGTTGTGCTGACGGGAGGATGTGGTGAGGGCCGAAGTGCGGGAAATGGAGGAGATGCGGGTGAGCGCATCATTGATGATGGCAGAAGGGAAACCACGATTTCTAAAGAAAGAGGACATTTGAGATGTCCTGGAACAGAAATCCTCATCCTGGGAGCACATGCGGTGGAGACGGAGGAAGTGACAATAGGGAATAGCATTTTTACATTTGTGTGAAAAGGTATAATCTAGGGAGTTGTGAGAGTCAGTGGGTTTATAGAAGACGTCAGTGGATCGTCTATCTCCAGAGATGGACACCGAGAGTTCGAGAAAGAGGAGAGAAGTGTCCGAGATGAACCAAGTGAATTTGAGGGCTGGGTGAAAGTTAGAGGCAAAGTGGATGAAATTGACGAGCTCAGCATGCGTGCAGGAAGCAGCACTAATGTCGTCGTCAATGTAGCGAAGGAAAAGTTGTTGAGCAGTACCAGTATAAACTGCTGCTACCACTTCTCCACTCCTACCATTATTAGAATTAGCAATGATATTGCTGCAAGTACATTGTAGAAAGATCCCCTTGTTCGAGTTGGCCATGTCTACGATTTTCTGAATTACACCAATAATTTCTGCAACCCTTTTAAACTGTGACTCTGTATGTCTCATATATTCATGTTCCTGCATAAATATCTCAGAAACGTAGTTATTGGATATGATGTTTGCCATTCAAGCAGCCACGTTGAAGATGTCAACTGCTTCTAGACGAAATGACAGCGTAGTGATTGGCATAACTCTGCTGCAGTGCCAACGAACCGAGTTCATTTCACACCACTGTCTGGAGGGAGTTGAGAAGTTGTCCCCGAGAATGCATGGGTTTACATAGAAACATAGAACCCTACAGCACAATACAGGCCCTTTGGCCCACAAAGCTCTGCCGAAGATGTCCCTACCTTACAACTTAGTAGGCTTACCTACAGTCCTCTATTTTACTGAGCTCTGTGTACTTATCTAAAAGCCACTTAAAAGACCCTAACGTATCCGCCTCCACAACTGTTGCCGGCAGCTCATTCCACGCACTCACCACTCTCTGAGTAAAGAACTTACCCCTGACATCTCTCTACCTACTCCTCAGCAACTTTAACCTGTGCCATCTTGTTGCAACCATTTCTACCCTGGGAACAATGACTCTGACTATTCACACGGCCAATGCTTCTCCATCTTGTACACCTCTATCAGGTCACCTCTCATCCTCCTTAGGTCCAAGGAGAAAATGCCAAGTTCAGTCAACCTATTCTCATAAGGCATGCTCCGCAAGCCATGCAACGTCCTTGTAAACCTCATCTGCAACCTTTCTAAGCCTTTTACATTCTTCCTGTAGTGTGGCGACTAGAACTGAACTGAGCACAGTACTTCAAGTAGGGTCTCACCATGGTCCTATATAGCTGCAGCACTACCTCTCAGCTACTAAAATCAATTCCACGATTGATGAAGGCCAATACATCATACGCCTTCTCAACCACAGAGCCATGTTGCGCAGACTCTTTGAGCTTCCACTGGACTCGGACCCCAAGATTACTCTGATCCTGCACAATACCAGGAGTCTTACCATTAATACTATATTCTGCCATCATATCTGACCTACGAAAATGAACCAATTCGCACTTATCTGGGTTGAACTCCACGCAACCGCCACTTCTCAGACCTATTTTGCATTCTTTCAACGACCCGCTGTAAGCTCCTTATAGCCCTACACACTATCCATAACAACCTCAAACCTTTGTGTCATCAAAATTCTTACTAACCCATCCCTCCACTTCCTCATCCAGTTTATTCATAAAAATCACGAAGAACAAGGGTCCAAGAACAGATCCCTGAGTCACTCCGCTGGTGACCGACCACCATGCAGAATATGGTCCGTTTGCAACCACACTTTGCCTTCTGCGGACAAAGAAGTTCTGGATCCAGAAAGCAAAGTCCATTTGGATCCCATGCCTCCCTACTTTCTCACTAAGCCTTGCATGGGGTACCTTATCAAATGTCTTGCTGAAATCCATATACACTACATCTCTTGTTCTTCCTTCATCAATGTATTTAGTCACGTCCTGAAAAATGTCAATCAGTCTCGTAAGGCACAACCTGCCCTTTACAAAGCCTTGCTGACAACACCCCCCAATTTTTCATATACCCTCTCTCTCAGGATCTTCTCCATCAACTTACCAACCACTGGTGTAGGAATCACTGGTCTGTGACTTCCTGGGCTACTTCTACTCCCTTTCTTAAATAAACGATAATATCCGCAACCCTCCAAATCCTCGGGAAGCTACTCCGGACCTCATTGGTGAGGCACAGATAATCGCCAGAGGCTCAGCAATCTCTTCCCTGGCCTCCCACAGTAGCTTGGTCCCAGTCACTTATCCAACTTGACGCTTTCCAAAAGCTCCAGCATATCCTCTTTCTTAATATCTACATGCTCAAGCTTTTCAGTCTGCTGCAAGTCTTCACCTAGAACTTTTTCCATAGTGAATACAGAAGTATTCATTAAGTACCTCTGCTATTTCCTCTGCTTCCATACACGCTCTCCCACTGTCACATTTGATCGGTCCTATTCTTTCATGTGTTATCCACTTGCTCTTCACATATTTGTAGAAAGCATTTGGGTTTTCCTTAATTCTTCCCGCCTTCTCATAGCCCTTTCTGACTCTCCTAACGTCCATCCTAGTAGCCTTATAATCGTCTAGATCTCTAACATTACCTAGCTCCTTCTGCACCTCAGTTTCTCTAATGGACTGTTATGGCCTCTGACCGTTATGGTTTCAAACTGGGCGAATTATCTCTGTCATGGGTAATCCTAGTTTAAAACGGGGTCCGGAATAGACCCTATGAACTGGGCTGCTATTAAGAAAGATAGAGAGAAGGAGGCGTCCAGCGCAATGAGAGAAAAAGGCAGAAACTGGTCGAAAGATTGATGTTATTCTTTCTCTGCAAATCGATTACCTTCCCCTGATCTGTCACTTGCCTGCTTGTAAATTTCCTGAAAAAAACAGGAAGGCGGAGCAGGTTGACGGACAGCAGTGTCCAACATGTGGTGATAAAAATCAGGTCCGCTGTTGCACAGGGAGACGCACCATTACACACAATGTTAGGACACTGGACGAGCTTTGTTTCACGCATAGGAAGGGGGGGGGGGTTTGAAGGATCGATTAGGGGAATCGGTCTGTGGCTCACAGTGTGAAAAATGGGCGACTGGTGGGGAATTATTCCTGTGTCCATCCTTGCCTTGGTGATAATTCCGCCACTGAAGAACGGTCGTACGTATCATTGTCATAGTCGGTGAATACAACAGGACTTCAGAAGGTAACGGGAAGATCGACAGCATCACCTCTCACCTCTCTCGCTCACTCCAACGTTTGTTACTGCTTTTCAGGAGGCTTTAAACTAATGTGGCAAGTGGATGGGAACAAGTGCAGAGAGACAATGGGGTATAAAATGAGGGTAGAAGCAAAAAGTGGTAAGTTGAAAAGTAAAAGTGGCAGGCAGGCAAAGCCAGGGCAAAAAGCAAAAAGAGCCACTTTTCAACATAATTGTATAAGGGCAAAGAGTGTTGTAAAAACAAGCCTGAAGGCTTTATGTGTCAATGCGAGGAGCATTCGTAACAAGGTGGATGAATTGAATGTACAGATAGTCATTAATGAATGTGATATAGTTGGGATGACAGAGACATGACTCCAGGGTGACAAAGGATGGGAGCTCAACATCACGGGATATACAATATTCAGGAGGGATAGACAGGAAAGAAAAGGAGGTGGGGTAGGATTGCTGGTTAGTGAGGAGATTAACGCAATAGAAAGGAAGGACATTAGCCTGGAGGATGTGGAATCGATATGGTTAGAGCTGCATATCACTAAGGGGCAGAAAACGCTAGTGGGAGTTGTGTACAGGCCACCTAACAGTAGTAGTGATGTTGGGGATGGCATTAAACAAGAAATTAGAAATGCGTGCAATAAAGGAACAGTAGTTATAATTGGTAACTTCAATATACATACAGATTGGGTGAACCAAATTGGTAAGGGTGCTGAGGAAGAGGATTTCTTGGAATGTATGCGGGATGATTTTCTGAAGCAACATGTCGAGGAACCAACTAGAGAGCAGACCATTCTAGATTGGGTATTGAGCAATGAGGAAGGGTTAGTTAGCAATCTTGTCGTGCGTGGCCATTTGGGTAAGAGTGACCATAATATGGTGGAATTCTTCATTAAGATGGACGGTGACATAGTTAATTCAGAAACAAAGGTTCTGAACTTAAAGAAGGGTAACTTTGAAGGTATGAGACGTGAATTAGCTAAGATAGACTGGCAAATGATGCTTAAAGGGTTGACGGTGGATATGCAATGGCAAGCATTTAATGATCGAATGGATGAACTGGAACAATTGTTCATCCCAGTTTGGCAAAAGAATAACCCAGGAAAGGTGGTGCACACGTAGCTGTCAAGGGAAGTTAGGGATAGTATCAAGTCCAAAGAAGAAACATATAAATTAGATAAAATAAAGCCGCACACCTGAGAGTTGTGAAAAATTCAGAGACCAGCAGAGGAGGACAAAGGGCTTAATTAGGAAAGGGAAAAAAGATTATGAGAGAAAGCTGGCAGGGAACATAAAAACTGACTGTAAAAGCTTTTATAGATACGTGAAAAGAAAAAGATTGGTCAGGACAAATGTAGGTCCTTTAAAGTCAGAAACAAGTGAATTGATCATAGGGAACAAAGACAGGGCAGACCAATTGAATAACTACGTTGGTTCTGTCTTCACTAAGGAGGACATAAATAATCTTCCGGAAATAGGGACTGAGGGTCTAGTGAGATGAAGGAACTAGGGGAAATACATGTTAGTAGGGAAGTGGTGTGAGGGAAATTGTAAGGATTACAGACAGATAAATCCCCAGGGCCAGATGGTCTGCATCCCAGAGTGCTTAAGGAAGTAGCCCAAGAAATAATGGATGCATTAGTGATAATTTTTCAAAACTCCTTAGATTCTAGATTAGTTCCTGAGGATTGGAGGGTGGCTAATGTAACCCCACTTTTTTTAAAAAGGAGGGAGAGAGAAACCGGGGAATTATAGACCAGTTAGTCTGACATCGGTGGAAGGGAAAATGCTAGAGCCGGTTATCAAAGATGTGATAACAGCACATTTGAAAAGAGGTGAAATCATCGGACAAAGTCAGCATGGATTTGTGAAAGGAAAATCATGTTTGACGAATCTTGTAGAATTTTTTGATGATGTAACTAGTAGAGTGGATAAGGGAGAGCCAGTGGGTGTGGTACATTTAGATTTTCAAAAGGCTTTTGACAAGGTCTCACACAGGAGATTAGTGTGCAAACTTAAAGTACACGGTATTGGGGGTATGAGAATTGAGGGGGATGTGGATAGAGAATTGGTTGGCAGACAGGAAGCAAAGAGTGGTAGTAAACGGGACCTTTTCAGAATGGCAGACATTGATTAGTGGGGTACCGCAAAGCTCAGGGCTGGGATCCCAGTTGTTTACAGTATATATTAATGATTTAGACGAGGGAATTAAATGAATAATCTCCAAGTTTGCGGATGACACGAAGCTGGGCGACGGTGTTAGCTGTGAGGAGGATGCTAAGAGGATGCAGGGTGACTTGGATAGGTTAGGTGAGTGGACAAAGTCATGGCAGATGCAATTTAATGTGGATAAATGTGAGGTTACCCATTTTGGTTCTAAGAACAAGAAAACAGATTATTATCTGAACGGTGGCCGATTAGGAAAATGGGAAACGCAACGAGACCTGGGTGTCATTGTACAACCAGTCATTGAAGGTGAGCATGCAGATACAGCTGGCGGTGAAAAAGGCAAATGGTACGTTGGCATTCATAGCAAAAGGATTTGAGTAAAGGAGCATGGAGGTTCTACTGCAGTTGTACAAGGCGTTGGTGAGACATCACCTAGAATATTGTGTGCAGTTTTGGTCCCCTAATCTGAGGAAAGACATTCCTGCCACAGAGGGAATACAGAGAAGGTTCACCAGTTTGATTCCTGGGATGGCAGGACTTTCATATGAAGAAAGACCGGATCGACTAGGCTTATACTCACTGAAATTTAGAAGATTGAGGAGGGATCTTATTGAAACGTATAAAATTCTAAAGGGATTGGACAGGCTGGATGCAGTGAAATTATTTCCGACGTTGGGGAAGTCCAGAACGAGGGGTCACAGCTTAAGGATTAAGGGGAAGCCTTTTAGGACCGAGATGAGGAAAAACTTCTTCACACAGAGTGGTGAATCTGTGGAATTCTCTGCCACATGAAGCAGTTGAGGCCGCTTCATTGGCTATATTTAAGAGGAAGTTAGATATGGCATTTGTGGCTAAAGGGATCGGGGGTATAGAGAGAAAGCAGGTACAGGGTTCTGAGATGGATGATCAGCCATGATCATACTGAATGGCGGTGCAGGCTTGAAGGGCCGAATGGCCTCATCCTGCACCTATTTTCTCTGTTTCTATGTTACTCAACTAACAACCTCAAACTGAACTGGACTCTCTTCATCATCGGAAGACTGTAACAATTTGCACCTAGGTTTGTAAAAACCTCGTGTTGACCCTATGGCAGCTCACTAGTCACCAGCCGCCATCCTGAGACACAACCTTCAACCGCCATCTTCTGCCTCCTATCAAGAAACTGTTAGATATAGGAGCAGAGTTAGGCCAATTGGTCAAAGATTCTGCTCTGCGATTTCATCATGGCTGATCCATTTTTCCTCTCAGTCCCAATTTCTTGCATTCTTCTTATATCCCTTCAGGCCCTAGCTAATCAAGAAGCTGTCAACCTCTGCCTTATGGATACCGATAGACTCCGCCACCACATCTGGCTGTGGCAGCAAATTCCACAGATTCACTACTCTCTCGCTGAAGAATTTTTTCCTCATCTCCTTTCAAAAAGATGGGACTGTGTCCTCTTGTCTTAGACTCTCCACTACAGAAAACATCCTTTCCACACACCCTCAAAAGAAACCTTTCAACATTCAACTGGTTTCACGCTGCAATTCTTCTGAATTCCAGTGAATACAGGCCCAGAGCCATCAAATACAATTTATATCACAAGACTCTCAATCCTGGACCTCCTTTCAACACTTCCAAAGTCAACACCTTGTTTCGAAAAGATCAAAGGCCCCAAACCGCTCACTTGAAATACTTCAAGTGAGAGCTCACCAGTGCTTTCAACACTATATATTATATATAACATTATATATTCAACGTTATAGACCTCTTGAAATGATTGTTCACGTTGCATTTGCCTTCATCACCTGTGACTCAACCTGCCATTTAATCTTCAGGGAACCTGCACAAGGACTACCAAATCCCTTTTCATTTCAAATTATTGAACTTTCTCTCCAGTTAGAAAACTTTCTCTCCACCCTTTTATTTCTTCTAGCAAAGTGCATGACTATTTTCTTCCTGACACTTTATTCCATCTGCCACTTCTTTGCCACTGTGTTATCCATGCTAGTAACTTTCTATAATACCACGGCCTCTTATCTTGTTAAGCAAATTTGTGTGTGACACACTGTCAAACGCCTTCTCAAAATCAAATTACTCAATATCCACTGACAATACTTTGTCTGTCCTGCCTGCTATTTCCTTGATGAATTCCAACAGATTTGTCAGACAGGACACCCCCTTTCAGGACACCATGGCCTATTTTATAATTTTCCTCCAAGTCCCCACAACACCTCCTCCTTGACAATCATCTCCAACATCTTCCCAACTACAGAGGTCAGACCAACTGGCCCAACATTTCCTTTCAATGCCTCTCTTCCTTTTTGAAGAGTCGAGTGATATTTGTAATTTTCCGTTGTACCAAAACCATACCAGAACCTCGTGATTCTTTGAAGATCATGACCAATATACCTGCGATATATACAGGCACCTCTTTTCGAACTCTCGCGTGTAGCACATCTCATCCTTATTGCCTCTTTCCCCAGAACATTCTCCATTGCTATGATATTTTACTTTGACATATTTTATTGTTTTACCTCAATGCACCATGTAATGATTTGATCTGCATGAACACGACATAAGGCCAGCATGTTATTGAATCGGGGTGCAGGTGACAATTGTAAAACAACTCCAGATCGACTTGGTATACCTCTATAAAGTCACCCCAGATTGTCACCGCCTCCCTTCTTATAGCACGTCCCCTTTCCACTGCCATGATACAAGATACCATTCAGCCCATCAATTAATTTCTCGCTTTCAATCATGGCTGATCCATTTTCTCTGTCTGCCGCATTCACTAGACTTCTCCCGTAATCTTTGAGACCCTTACTAACCAAGAATCTATCAGCCTCCACTTTAAAAACATCCCTTCTCTTTACCTCCACAGCCCACTATGGCAATGAATTTTACAAACTCACCACTAAAGGAATCCCTCATCTCTGTTCTAAAGTATGTCCTGTTCCGATGCTGTGCCCTCTGTTCCTAGACTCCCCCACAAAAGTAACATCCGCTCTATGCCTCCTCTGTTTCGGCATTTCACTAATTGGTAGGTTACAATGAGATTCCCCCTTCATTCTCTAAACTCCGGCAACTTCAGACCAGTAAAAATCAAACGATCTTCTTACCTTAACTCTTTCATTCCAGGGATCATTCTCATAAATCTCCTGTAGACTCCCTCCAATGGCAGCAAATCGTTTCCTAGTTAAAGGCCCTAAAACTGCTGACAATTCTCGGACCTCTTACCGTCCCGCCATCCTGGGTTCTGAATGCTCTTTCCACGGAAAAAAATAATTCACTTACAATTTTCAAGTCTTGCCTACTGGTAAGCATAGTCTTAAGTGAGTGGCAGCATTTAGTCAGTGGGGGTGAGCTGAGACCTCTCATTCTCCTCTCATATCCTTACAGCAGTCTGCAGACTGCTGGTTCGAAGTCAGTGGCTTGACTAGAAATAGCAGAGGAGGGGAACAGCGAGGCAGACTCATTTCAATAGGATAGGAATATAAAAGCAATAATATCGTACTGCATTTTAAAGGCATTGGTCAGAGAGCATTTGGAGTACAGTGAGCATTTCTGAGTTCCTTATTGGAAAAAGGATCTGCAGGAACTAACTCGAAGTCCCTAAACTAAATCCTGAACTTTACCACAAATTGATAATAGATATAAAGAGTAACACGGCGACTGGAGAAGAGATGAGATTCGGGACTAGGTCAGGTCAGGCACCGAGGGCTTAAGGGCAGTGCTGGGGTGGAGATGGTGTTATAAATTGGGGTATGTGTCTTTGTCTCTAGTCACTGTGTTTCCCTCTCCCTCCCTCTCTGTCTACACGCCCCATTCTGTTGTATACCACCACTCAATATCCGCTGTCATCCCCCACTCTGTCTCCCCCGAACTTTTCTTCCTCTCCCTCACACTCTTCCCTCCCTTGTATGTGTCTCTCGCTTTTCTCTCTCCCGCCATATTTTTGACATGTAACGCAAAAATTAGCCGTCCCAACACAGACACCTGTAGAACATCAGTAATCACTGGCAGCCAACCAGAAAAAGGCTGCCGTTATCCCTCCTCTTTGTCTCCTGCCAGGTTGCTACTGTTTTCTCCATACCAGTATCTTTCCTGCAATACCACGGACGCTTATCTTGTTAAGCAGCCTTATGTGTGGCTCCTCGTCAAAGGTCTTCTGAACATTGTACACAAGACCCACCGACTCTCCTTTGTCTATCCTGTCCATTATTTCCTCAAAGAATTCCAACGAATTTGACAGGCAAGATATTTCCTTAAGTAAACCATGGCCTATTTTATCACGTGGCTCTAAGAACCCACAAAACCTCTTCCTTGACAATCAGCCCCAACATCTTCCCAGCCACAGAGGTCAGAATCACGGTCCTACTATTTTCCTTCACTGTCTGTCTCCCTTCTTGAAGACTGGAGTGACATTTGTAATTTTCCAGTACTCCAGGAATTGGTTTATGCTGAAGGATGGTTATCGAGGTTGCCTGAGGGATTAGTGAGAAATGTTTGTTGGGAAGGGATGTTGTTGGGTGTCACTTAAATGAAGGGGATTTCTGGAGTTTGCTCTTGCCTCCTCCTCCTCCTCTTTCCTAACCTTGTTCACCTTGATCCTCCTCATTTCCACCTTCGAAAGTTACAAGGGTGAATGTGCTGTCTTTTCCTGGAATTGGGGAATCAAGACCTAGAGAGAGTAGGTTTAAAATGAAAGGGGAGATTTAATATGAATGTAATGGGCAATTAGTTCACCTAGAGTGTGGTCAGTATCAGAAGTGGTTTAAGTTATAAGTTGTACATAGGACATAATGAGAGCAATTTCAAGTCTTGTGTGTCAGGATCTCTGAGGGCCTAACCTGGCCCCAACATATCGATCCATCTGTAAAAAAGGCGAAACAGCGGCTGTATCTCATTAGGAGTTTGCAGAGATTCGGTTTGTCACCTAAAACAATTAAAAACTTATGTAGATACTGGAGAACATTCCGACAGGCTGCATAATTGTCTGATATGTTTGGGAGTGGGGATGGCTACTGCACAGGACCAAAATATACTACAGAACGTTGTGAAATTAGTCAGCTCCATCTTGGGTACTACCCTCTGTAGTATCCGAAATATATTACAGGAGAGGTGCCTTAGAAAAGTGACATCATTTATTAAGGGTCCCCTTCACCTAGGACATGTATTTTTATTGTTACCGCCAGGAAGGAGGTATAGAGGCCTGAAGGCACTCACCCAGCGACTCAGGAAAAGCATCCTCTCCTCTGCCATACGAATCCTAAATGGACATTGAACCCAGGAACACTACCTCACTTTTTAAAAATATATTATTTCTGCTTTGCACTATTTTAATTTATTCAATAGACACATATACTTACTGTAATTGTTTACTTGGTTATTTACTTCATTATCATTCATTGCATTGTGCTGCTGCTAAGTTAACAAAATTCATAATAATTGATAATAAACGCGATTCTGATCATTTGTAGTTTTACAGCGGCAGTACAGACCATAAATTCGTGCAAAAAAAAAGATCAGCGAAGAGGTGCTCATGGATTCATGAACTGTTTGAAATCTGATAGCAGAAGCTGTTTCTGAATTATTGAGTGTGGCCCTTCAGATTACTGAACCTCATCCCGATGGCTGTAATGAGAAGAGCAGTTGGAGAGCTATGTGTGTATGTATACGAAAAACTGCCAGAGGAATTTACTGAGGCAGGCACAAGAGCAGCACTTATGTTTATTATTTCAGTTCATAATTCAAGTCAATTGAAATGCTGCCTACAATGTAAGCAGGAAAGTAACCTATCTTGCCCAGGCATGCTTGGGCATGCTTAGGAGGTGCAGCTGCTGCATGGCAGGACAAGATTTAGTAAAGATTATTGGGGTTACAACTGTAAGGATGATCAAAAGACATCAAAGTACCTTCAAAAAAAAAAGATCACGAAAACATTTTATACCTTTCCTTTTCCATATGCTAAAAGCTTGATCTGTCAATGAAGGTTTGAAAAAAAATAAAATAAAATAGGGCTGTCAAGAACGAAGTTTTTCAGATTAAAAAATTTACGAAATTGAAACCAAATTCGTAGTGTATGTTTGATAACAGGATTAGATATCTGTTTATTGAATTTAACTAAATCAACAGGAATAAAAGAACCAAGAACGGAGAATATAGAATATCCCTTTACCTCACTACATTCCAAATTTACCCACTGTGGACACAATGGTGAGTCCAAATCTAGTTTCCAATACGTTAGGTTGCGAATATTATTCGCCCAATAATAAAATCTAAAGTTAGGTAAAGCTAGACCACCATCTTTTTTAGATTTTTGTAATTGCCTTTTGCTTAACCTGGGGTTTTTATTTTGCCACACAAATGAGGAAATTTTTGAATCAATGTTGTCAAAAAAAGATTTAGGAATAAAAATTGGTAAGGCTTGAAATAAATATAAAAATTTCGGTAAAAGCATCATTTTAATAGCATTAATCCGACCAACTAATGATAAAAATAAGGGAGACCATCTTGTAGTAAGTTGTTGAATTTGATGAAGCATAGGTAAAAAATTCAGTCCAAATAAATCTTTATATTTCTTGGTGATTTTTATACCTAAATAGATAAAGTTATCAGTAACAACTTTAAATGGCATCCTGTCATTCAATAAGGTTTGCGCGTTTAAGGGGAATAATTCACTCTTATCTAAGTTTAATTTATAACCAGAAAAACTAACAAATTGAGCCAACAAGGATAAAATAGCGGGAATAGACCTATTAGGATCAGAAATATATAACAGCAAGTCATCAGCATAAAGTGATAATTTGTTTAACTTCTCATTACGGATGATACCAAAAATATGAGGAGATTCACGAATAGCAATGGCTAAAGGTTCTAATGCAATATTAAATAATAAAGGACTTAAAGGACAATCTTGTCTCGTACCACGAGATAATTGAAAAAAAGTGGATCTATAGTTATTTGTAAGAACAGAAGCAACAGGTTTATAATACATTAATTTAATCCATGATATAAAATTAGGACTAAAATTAAAGTTTCTCAATGCATTAAATAAGTATGTCCATTCAACTCTATTAAAAGCTTTTTCAGCATCTAATGAGATAACACATTCTGGGGTTGTAGGTGATGAAGTATAAATTCTATTAATCAATTTTCTAATATTAAAAAAGGAATACCGATTCCTAATAAAACCAGTTTGATCTTCTGAAATAACCTGTGATAGTACCTTTTCTAATCTAATGGCTAAATTTTTTGTAAGAATCTTAGAGTCTACATTTAATAATGATATAGGGCGATAAGATGCACATACACTAGGATCTTTATCTTTTTTAAGAATTAGAGAAATAGTAGCTTCATAAAAAGATTGAGCTAATCTCTTCTTAACAAACGCATCATTAAAAATTTCACATAGCCAAGGAGAAAGCAATAAAGAAAAAGTTTTAAAAAATTCTACAATAAAACCATCAGGACCAGGAGCTTTCCCTGAATTCATTGATGAGATAGCCTCTCTTATTTCGGCCATAGAGATAGGAGCATCAAGCAAGCTACAATCTTCATCTATCAGTTTAGGAATATTCAAGTTATTAAAAAAATTATCCATCATGGACAGGTCACCATCAAATTCTGATTGATATAAAGATTTATAAAAATCTTGAAAAGTGTTATTGATTTCTTTATGATCAGTAGTTAAATTACCGTCTTGTTTACGAATTTTAATAATTTGTCGCTTAGTCGAAATAGCTTTTAATTGATTAGCTAACAATTTACCAGTTCGATCACGATGAATATAAAATTGAGCCCTGGTCTTAATTAATTGATTCTCAATTGAAGAAGATAATAATAAACTATGTTCCATTTGAAGCTCAACTCTCTTCTTATAAAGTTCTTTGGTAGGAGTAACGGAATAAATCTTATCAATTTCTTTAATTTTATCCACCAATAAAGCTATATCTAAATATCTTTGTTTTCTTTTACCAACGGAATATGAGATAATTTGTCCACGGATAAAAGCCTTGAAAGAGTTCCAAAGTATTCCTCTGTCAATCTCTTCGGTATAGTTTGTTGAAAAAAATAAGTCAATTTGTTGTTTTATGAAGGTAAAAAATTCTGGATCTTGAAGCAAAGTAGCGTTAAGTCTCCAAGATCTAGTATTAATGGAAGAGTACGATATCTTAATAGATAACTTCAAAAGTGCATGATTCGAAATAGCAATAGAGTCATATTTACAATCAATAACATCTGTTAATAAACGATGATTAATAAGGAAATAATCAATTCTAGAATAACTATGATATAAATGTGAAAAAAATGAAAATTCTTTATCTTTAGGGTTCAGAAAACGCCATATTTCAGTAATTCCCGAATCGACCATAAAAGAATTAATAAGTAAAGCTGATCTATTCGGACGAGTTCGAATAGGTTTAGATCTATCCATCGAAGGATTCAAACAACAATTAAAGTCTCCACCCATTATCAACATATATTCATTCAAATTAGGAAGGGAAGTAAATAAACGTTTAAAAAATTCAGGGCAGTCAAATTTTGGAGCATAAATATTAACTACAACGACTTTTCGATTAAAAAGTGAACCAGTTATCAACAAAAATCTGCCCTGTGGATCAGAAATAACTTCATGATGTGTAAACGAAATTGAAGGGTCTATAAAAATAGACACACCCCTAATTTTATCGGTACAATTCGAGTGAAATTGTTGACCCTGCCAGAACCGAAAAAAACGTTGATTATCCTCCCTCCTAATATGGGTCTCCTGTGCAAAAATAATATTAGCGTTCAATCTATGGAAAACTTTAAATATTTTTTTACGTTTAATCGGATGATTTAAACCATTAGTATTCCACGAGATAAAGTTAATCCATCATACCAATATTAATTGTGTGTATCATAAAAGGTTAAAAAGACACATAACCCACAATTTAGGAAGAAGGAAAATTGATTCAGGAGCAACCGGAGATCATGGCACCTCAACAATATTAATAATTTAAAGTCGGCCCATAAACTAAAAGCAAAAAAATAAAAAGCAAAAGCGTGAAAAAAGATCCCTACCCCCTCCCCCCACCCTATGAAAGAAAGCCAAGCGGCAGGCGCATAAACTAATACTAATATTACACCCATTTCAAGATGGCAGCTCCATAAGAAGATTTAAAAAAAAACTATATAACACCCAGATTAAGATATAGGGTTGCAAAAAAAAAAATATATATATATATATATATATCAGTCAGATTTTAAAAAAACTAAAATAGTAAAACAAAAAATCATTAATAAAAAAAGAACATTAAAATTTAAAAGTGTAATATACCTTTAAAAAAAATTCCATATTCAAATACAAGAAAGCTGACGTTTCAAAAGCAAACACATGGGAAGAAGAAACGACATTTTGAAAAAGCCATATTACAAAATATGAATATAAGTTCAGCAATCTAATAAGAAAATTTAGTAAAAAAGAGTTATCAAAATAGAATTAAAAAAGGGATTTAATAGACACTACAACATATATAAAAAAATACTAAAAAAAAATCAAAATATTCGTTCCATTTCTAAATACAGGCAAACAAATAAGCGCTTACAAAAAGCAAAGTCTTATGGGAAGAAGAAACGACATTTAAAAAAAAAATCATTATTACAAAATACAAACGTGTATAAAAAAGGATATTATAAAAATTAAAACAGCATCTATAAGCAATGATAATAGTAGTAGAAAAAAAAACAGACCCGTAGATCAGGATAAGAAATTATAACCCAGCTTCATGGGTTAAAACTTAAAGTGAGATGGCATCCTCTCTCCAAAAAATCTTCAATGTAACTCATAGTTCAAGTTGCACTAGAAGATCGATATTCTTCAACAAATTTCTTCGCTTCTTCCGGAGTGTTGAAAAATCGTTGACTGTTGTCGTTCAGCACAATTCTAAGCTTCGCTGGATACATTAAAGCTTGTTTAAGTCCAATCGAGTGAATCTCTGCCATCACTGGTTTAAAAGCGATTCTGGCTCTCATTACATCGTAAGAGTATTCCTCAACAATTCGAAATGAATTGGTATTGTAAGAGATCATACCATTTTTACGAGCTAATCGAATTAAAAACTCTTTCCAACGAGGATAATGAAGGCGAACAATCACCGCTCGTGGTTTACTAGTCGTAGACGAAAACCTCGCAACTCTATGAGCGCGATCGATAACAGGTTTAGTTTGCAAACCTTCATCACCGAAAATTTCCCACAGTAATTTAGACAAAAATTCAGTTAAATCACCGGACTCAACTTTTTCGGGAAATCCGATGATGCGCAAATTCTGTCTGCGAGATCGGTTTTCAAGATCAGTAATTTTAAACTTATACTGATCCATAGTTTTAGCAGTCGAATCTATCTTCTTCTCAATCTTCAATTGTACGTGCTTTTTCACAAATTGATTGTTCAAGAGTCGTAAACTTATTTTCATGCCGCTGAATATCTGATGCCTGCGATTGAAACTTAATTTCAAGCGATCTAACAAGCCTTCAAGATCAGATATTTTCGTTGTAAGCCTTTTTTCCAAACTTGACAGTTTACTATCCAATTTACCTTCTAGTCTGCCTTCCAAACCCGCAAGTTTAGAATCCAGAAGGTTAGCAACTGTGTCGATAGATAAAGGATCCTTAGACGATTTCTTACTTGTAGCCATTTTAAGTTTGACAAGATTAGATCAAATATTATTTTTGGAAAAAAGAGTTAATCAAAAGTAGCAACACATATGATTAAGTTCGGAAAGATTTGAATAAAGGGTGATTATAGTTGAAAAAATAAAGAGCGCCTAAAAGGCAGATGCTTACGTCGCCATCTTGAAACATCTTGAAGTTTGATATTTGAGACAGATGTTTCCCAGAATAACTGATGCAAAGATTAAGGAAAGCATTTCTGTTTGTCCACAAATCAAACAGGTCATTAATTGACAGGCATTGTGAATAATTTCTATTGGGACCGGAGAAAATCACATGGTGCAAGACATTCAGGGAAATATTTTCGCGAGATCTGCGGAGCACCAAACTACATGCAGCTGGGTGAAAGCAGGCTTCAAGCCTTGTGAAGGGGACCAGGGTAAGCAAAAAACTGGGAGAGCAGGTAAAGGTGAAAAAAAGTAGGGGTTTTATTACTCAAAATGTTAACAGAGAACAGTTCTAGAGTCCAAACTTGAGTCAGCTATACAGAACAGAACTTGGTTACAACAACATATTAATTACTCCTCAATCCAAGAGATTCCACTGATCTCCTGATTGTGGATTTATATTCGATGCTGGCCAGTCCATACAAATTTGTAGGGGAGAGAAAACTTTCCTCTCCTTAAAAAGATACAGCATAAATGAAGCAGCTCCAGAGAACACCCCTCTGGCTGAAGCAGAATGGGGCAATACCATTATCCAGCCCCAACTACTTAGGCTTGTATAATGTAACAGCTCAGTCGTTTGCCACATTATCAGGAGGATGGTCGGCTACAGGACACTTTAATATGCCCAGTTGATGGTAAGGCTGGTAATTGCAGTTAGACTAACTACATTTTGTTGCATTGCCTGGATTTCAGTTAGTATTTGAAACCCCAAAATCTAGGGTGGGGGTGTTTCAATGGATGCATTCACTTCAGTATTTTGAAGTTTCTCCCATCTACCCTGGCTAAGAGTTTAACGATCCCTTCCAGGCTTAGTTTCAATTTCAGCATTATAAAAAGGAAGTTCACTGAGAGGTTGGGTAGATTGTTTGATGTTCTTGGCTTTTGATTGCGTAAGTGCAACATTACAGACCTTACTTGGATGCAAACGATCAAGCAGAACAGGCAAATCTTAACCTACCACCACCAGAAAGTGGAAATGATAATCAACCCCTCTGTTCAGGAGAGAGTTCTGGCCTTGCACTTTGATATAAACATCTGCTGTGGGATAAGGTGTTTCATCTCCATGTACACAAAAGATGGGCACAGTCTCAGTCATGCACATACTATGAGGAGGAATGAACTGTCTATGAACAAGGGTCTGGTCGTTGCCACTGTCAATCAGTGCCTTTAACTCACAGCCATTCACCACCACCATGATCTCTCTCTGCAATTATCGTGGCTCCCTCTTTGACTTCATTTCACCTCTGGGCACATAGCACATCTGGGTTAGTTTCACAGAATTCTTGGGGCAAACAAATTTAGTGTGCTCCTCTGCACCACACATGCAAAACATGTGTCTCTTGGAAGATCTAGAAAATGAGTTAACCTCTGTAGATTTCTCCTTTACAGGAGCCTTACTCCCGGCTGAATCCACCATTTTTATTGACTGGTAAACACCTGGCCGTTTGTGAACCTGAACTAACTTCCAGGCGGTGAAGCTCCATGGCTGCCTATTTTTTTTTGTCTGGCATCAACAAACACATCAGCTAGGCCAGCTGCATCTCCAGCTTTTGCAGGGTTGTGCTACTTAATCCAGTCCCGTAGTCTCAGATATTACTCCAGGACAATAATTTCTCCAATTTCATTCACCGTTTTCTCCTTCAGGTGAGCCCATTAACTCCATTAACCTGAAATATACTTCTTTTGGGCATTCATCTAGTTCAACCTCAAGGCTGTGAAATCTGTCTATTGCTTTCTGGATTTATATCATTTTTTTTTTTAGAATAGCACTTTTAATTTCCTCGTAGTCTAGATCATCATCAAAGTCCATATGCATATAGGCACACCTGGCTTTTCCCTTCAATAGTGGAATGAACCTAAAAGCCCAAACTTCAATTGGCCATCTGCAAGATGTTGATATTCTCTCAAAAGTGACAACCAAATATTCAAAATCATAAATGGCAATCAGCTGCTGAAGCTTTGGCTACTGAGTAAATCTCAAATGTATTGCTGTAGAGCCATCTTCACGGGAGACCCCAAATTTTAGCTGGGCAGCAGGGGAACCTGCATCTGAACCCACAGCATATGCCATCAAAATGGCTGTCTTACCAGAAGATTGATCAAACATTGGAGAGGTGCAGGCCTGCACCTCTGACTGAAGCAGATCGAACTGGTGCTGCAGCACTCTAAATTGCTGTTCTTGGCGTGTTGTCTCTTCAGCCAATTGGGCATCTTTTACCTGCTGCTGCCCCATATGCGTGCGAAGAATATTTGCAAGGTCGTTAATAGTGGACTCCCAGGGCTCCTCTATTTCTGACCACCTGGCCTCACTTTCCTGTCCAGTTTCAGACTGCTCCATCAACTCCAGCTGCTGCTCTTGATCGGCCTGTTTTCCCCTCCCCTTACTGCGTTCTTCGAGTTGGAAAAGAAATTCAAAACACCATTCCTGTACCTCCTACTGGAAACCCCAACGCAGGGTATGAAGGACCAGGGTCTACAAAAAACTGGGAGAGTATGCAAAGGTGAAACATTAGGGGCTTTATTTATCCAAAACATTTACAAACTCAACAGAACTGTTCTTGAGACCAAACTTGAAACAGCCAAGCAGAAAAGAACTTGGTTACAACAACATAGTAATTACTCCTCAAACCAAGAGATACCACTCATCTCCTGACTGTGGGTTTATATTTGACGCTAATTAGTCCATAGTAAATTGCAGGGGAGAGAAAACATTCCTCTCCTTAGAAAGATATGGCATAAATAAAGCAGCTTTAGAGAACACACCTCTGGCTGTGGCAGTCCGGCACAATCCAGTCATCCAGCCCCATCTACTTGGGCTGGTGTAATGCAGCAGCTCAGTCGTTTGCCAGATTATCAGAAGGATGGTCGGCTACAGGACACTTTAATATGCCTGGCTGATGGTGCGGCTGGCAATTGCAGCCACCACAAGCATATAAAACCATGAGATACAACCATGGCACAAAAGATTCATTTTCGGCATTTCTATTTAGACTTCTTCCCTCCAAATCCTGGTGCTGTTAGTGTCGAGCATGGTGAAGGGTTTCACCAGGACATTGCGATCATGGAGAAAAGATACGAGGGCAACAGAAATCCATCAGTGCTGGCGAATTATTGTTGGACACTTAAGCGAGAAGCCTCGGAGACTGAGTACAATTGAAAATCATGAACAAAATGTTTTTTACTTAGTTGAACTATTTCAAAGCATCAGGACCATTATCCAATTAAACACATTATATTCAATAAAAGTTAATTTTTGTTTCTCAAAATTCCTACGTGATACAAGTAGTTTGAAATTATATATGTGTTCCTCTTCAAGCAGTCTATCATAAACAAAAAAAATTCTGAGCAAGCAACACTTTTGAACCAAATTGTTGTCCAGTGTAATCCTATACTCTTTAAATTAGGCTGGGTCTCACTACCTTTAGGCTCCGGTATAGCTTCATTCACTTGTCAATGTGCAGCAATGACTTTTCTAATAGTTTTGGAAACCAGAGAAGCACTGGCCCCCGACAAAACTCCTTCTCCGTGTCCTTCAGTGCATCCCCCATTCTACTCTCCATTTCTTCTTTGTTAGACCATATTGCCCCTGTCCATTGAGAAGATTTGTTTTTGTCCACTGTGTGTTTTCCAAGCAACGATATCAGTGTTGCCACTATAATGCCTCTGGAGAAAGATCATGGTCCCAGTCATGGTTAATTCAATTGTAACAAAATGCATTATCCTTTTCATGTTAAGTAAACCTGTAACACACACAAGAGTCATTTCTGCTCTTATTTCCATTTTAAATCTTTAAATTATTTGAAGTCCATATTTTCTATTTCGTCTTCTAGACAATCCAGTCCGGACTTTCAACTATCTTTGAACTCGAGACAAGCATATTTTCTCATCCAATTTTGTTTCGGAATAGGAGAAACAAATACAGACATATTTTCTTTTTCCTTTGATTTTTTGACAAAACTCCCCTGGTTCTATGGATGAGGGAACTGAAAATCACCTCCTTGATTACATATGTTTCCATGTTTTTGGAACAGTTGTCCTTCCTCAAGTCTCCCGAATCAGGGCTATCATGTTCATTAGTTGTTATATGCCGATCATGATAACATTCCTATTTCTCCCCCACCAATTTCAGCTGGTTAATATGGTACCACCCTCTTTTATATGGCAAAGTCGCTAATTTGTACAATGAAAGACTTGATTTGTGTATAATTTCATAGGGCCCTGCAAACTCAGGATTTAAAATAAGGTATGTTTATGTATTCTACTCATTGCCCTTTGTCCTGGGCTTAATTCTATCGGACTGACTTTTGAGTCAAAGCAGGCTTAATTCTGCTGCTTCTTCTTCCTTATTTGGACGACTGCCACATAATTGGACCCCTTTGCTGTCTCTACCGATTGTTGGACCCACTTTTTCTGACACAATCTCATCGAGTTCTGGTTCTGACAAATCTAGTCCTAACTCCTCTAAACCTCCCATGTCCCTTCTGGTCATGAGTTTATAAGGCGTGTAACCATTTGAAGTATTCCTTATTATCATCATTACACAAGGAAAAACGACCTGTCACGCCGTTCCATCATTTTTGCAGTTATATTTTTCGTGTTCAATTCATCATTTTCACAGTTCTAATAGACTGTACACAATCGGGTGTACGGAATCTCTTCCTGACCCCTAAAAGTCCCATGCAATATCTGGGCTGTGAAGTGTGTGCCTTGATTCAGTTTGACACTCCAGGGTAGTCAACAGTGAATGAATATATTTTCCAATAAGGTTTTTGCAGTGGCATTTGTTGTATTTGTCTTAGCCGGGAAAACTTCCACCCACTTCGTAGAAGTATCTACCACTACCAGAATATAGTTGTATCGTCCTGGAATGGGCAATAAAGGTTGAATATAATCTATCCGCAAATTAATCCAATGACCTTCCACTGATCTGGTGTGTCAAAGGGCTTTTTTTATTTCTGTCAGGATTATATTGTGCACAGATCAAGCAATTTTGGACATAATGCTCCATATCATCATACGCCAGCGGCCCACTTCTTTGATCCTTTCGAGGTTGCTTTCGCACCCCTGGTGCCCTCATAGATCATGGTACCAATGGATCATCTGGTTTCTTCCTCCCCCTGGAACCACAAGCTTTGACATGCCCTCCCTGTGTTCTTCATATATTTCAGACCCTGCTCCTTCTATTAATTTTTGAAAACTCTTTATCTTTCTTTTGCTCTTCTGTTAAATCCATAACTTTAATCTGCTGTTCCTTCTGCCTCCCAATCTCCCCAATCTGTGGCTGCCATTCCTATCCAAAATAAAGCAACTTTCATCCTTTCTGTTTCCCTCTGGCGGTAATGTAGAGTGAGATTCCACCTTCATGACTCCATACTCTTTTCCCTTTGTCTCTTCAAATATATATTGCAATAAAGCAGCAGATGGGAGGGGCTTCCCTTCAGTCGAAACAAACACTTTGGCTTCTCACAGAGGCCAATGTTCCATAAGGCAGTTACAAAGGTGCATACTATTGGAGTGTATGACTGACTCTGGCGGAAAATATTATGGGTGGCCAAATGCTACAGCTGCCAATATGATGCTTGTACACTTAAGGTTTTGGTAAAATTTAAAGCTAGCTTTCCTGGCCATGTTCATACTCTACATATATGACACATATATGACTCCACTCAACATCCTGTGCTGATTAGTAACAATCCACAAACATTTTAAAGTACAGTCTTCTTATTTTTCCTTTAATATCCCCCAACCCCGTCATTACTTTATCTGACAACACAAGTGAATCTGCAGATGCCGGAAACAAATAAAATAAAACACAAAATGCTGGCAGAACTCAGCAGGCCAGACAGCATCTATGGGAGGAGGTAATAACGACGTTTCGGGCCGAAACCCTTCATCTGGAGAGAAGTAACATGGGATGGTCGAGGGGGAATAAGAAGTGGGCGGAAGGATAAAGTAGAGAGCTGGGAAGAGATAGGCTGGAGGGAAATGGGCTAGGGGGAAAGTGGAGAATTATGGGAAATAAAAGAGAAAGAAAGGTAAGGCTGGAGGGAGACATTATAGTGAGGGAGGGGGAGGGATTGAAAGAGAACCAGACTAAAATAATAGATAGGGATGAGGGTAAGGCTGGGGGGCACAGTTATCAACGGATGCAGTGAGTTGGATGTTCATGCCGGCAGGAAGGAGGCTACCTAGGCGGGAGATAAGGGATTGCTCCATCGACTTTACCTGAGCTGCTTCTACCACCTCTTTTTGGTTTTATTACAAATTAACCCTTGGGATCATTTGCTATCATAACTTGACACGCAAGTTCACTTCCTTGGTACACCAGATTATCAGCTATCATTGAGGTAGAGTTTACTCGCTTTGCATTAATATTTTACTTGGAACTGCAATATCCATTTGCAATTCTAATTTGCCTTACTGAACCATCTTTAATTCTTGCAACAAACAGTGACTGTATGGAGGTGTGCTCGTAAGTATTCTAAGTAGATTAAGTATCAATAAATAGGCAAAATGTTGTACCGCCCAGAAAGGTAATAAAATGTTTTGTTTCACACGCTGAATATCCCTGTTCTACATGTGAGAGCATGTGTGATAGATATGCTCCCGGTCTGAGCTTCACATGCGTCTCCTGTAAGAGCACTGCTGAGGAGTTGGTATCAGTTGTAGCCACCTCCAATGAGAATGGCTCATTCGTGTTCGGGATTTTTAAAGCAGGCGCCGTGGCCAACGCTTGCTTCACAACAGTGATGGTCTGGGAATGTTCTGATTTCCGTTCCCATACCACATTCTTTTCCAATAACTCCATTAAAGGAGCTGCCTTAGTTGAAAATCTATCAATGTGATCCCTACAGTATCCTACCAGCCTCGGAAAGGAGTGCAGCTTCATAACCGTTTCTAATATTTGCTTACCAATTTCTCTTTTTTTTCCCAAGATCATTCCCAAATAACTCACTTCTTGTTTCATCGTCTGTGTTTTTTTAGCTGAATGTCTAAAGGTAGAAATACCTTTAGTCCAAATGCAAGTAATAATTGCAGCAGTACTGTCAATGGCTGATAATATTGCTGCTTGCTTTCAGTCTGCAGAAGTAGACCATCTACATATTGCACAAAGCACTGATTCTTTGAAAACAATTTTAAACCTTCCTCTCAGTACTGGTGAAATATAGAAGGGGAATTATGGAACCCCTCAGGGAAGTCCATAATACTGCTGTTCCTGAAAGGTAAATGTAAACTTCCATTGACAATCTTGTTCTGGTGGAAATAACCAAAATCCATTAATTATGTCCAGAACTGTATCCATTGTGCTCTTTCATTCCGTTTAACCATTGTCTGCAGGTTAGTTGCTACAGTTGGGGCTGTTAACGAGGTTGTTTCATTCAGCTATCGATAGGCTATTGTCAACCTCCAACTAACATCTGGTTTCCTCACTGGCTATATATGGGTGAGTAATAGTGGAGTTTACTGGCCTCAGTACACCTTGTTCTACCAAACTCGTACCTACATCTTCCTCAGATTTTTTTTTTAGGAAACCCATCTTGCTATTGCGCTTCATGGTCTGGGCCTTGTATGCACACGCTGCCAGCCATCTTTCTGCAGTCGTGCTTGTGCCTTAAAAATTACCCTGAGCTCTGTGCAACGATTTGCTGCATCATTTTATCGTTACACATCTCCTCTGGTTTTATCCACATTTTACCCATTGTATATATTCTACCCTGATATTCTCTTGCTGGGTCTGCCTGTTGTGTACAGGAGCACAGGAGAGAGAGATGCCAACGAGTAGAGTGGTGCCGCAGCAACAACCTGTCATTCAACATCGGTAATGCGAAATAGCTGATCGTGGACTTCAGGAAGGGTAAGACAAAGGAGCATACGCCAAACCTCACAGAGGGATCAGAAGTGGAAAGAGTGAGCAGCTTCAAGTTCGTGTGTGTCAAGATCTCTGAGGATCTAACCTGGTATAAACATATCAATGTAGTTATAAAGAAGTCAAGACAGCGGCTATACTCTATCAGGGGTTTGAAGCGATTTGGCATTTCAGCAAATACACACAAAAACTTCAATTCTTGTACCGTAGAGAGCATTATGACAGGCTGCATCACTGTCTGTTGTGGAGGGGCTACTGCACAGGACCGAAAGCAGCTGCAGAGGGTTGTACATCTTGTCAGCTGCATCTTGGGTACTAGCCTGCAAAGTACCCACGGCATGTTTCGGGAACGGTGTCTCAGAAAGGCAGCGTCCATTATTAAGGAACTCCATCATCCAGGGCATACCCTGTACTCACTGTTACCCTCAAGTAGGATGTACAGGAACCTGGAGACACATACTCAGCAATTCAAGATCAGCTTCTTCCCAACTGCCATGCAATTACTAAATGATCGTTGAATCTTTTGACACTAACTCACGTTATTTAATATACAGTATTTCTGCTTTTGCACTTTTTAATTCTATTCAATGCACGTAATTTATTTACTTGTTTACTTTTTAAATTTTATTTATTATTACTTTTAGGCTGCTAGATGATTTATTGCATTGAAGTGCTGCTGCTAAGTTGACGTATTTCAAGTCACATGCCTGTGATAATAAACCTAATTCTTATTCTGTAAGTTATTCATGCCAATTGGCATCTGACAAATCAAACAATTAACTGAGTCTAAACAAAGCCCCGGTATGGCCATATAATCACTCCATATAATATGTTCTTGCTCCTTGGGAAATTCCACCAACTCTATTGAATGTTCAATACGATGTCTCCTGACTTCCAACGGTATACTCGCATGTCCCACTTGTGAACGTCCGGTGAATCTACTTAGGATAATTTTACCTTGCATCTCCCGATTTGCACTTTTACATTAGTATGGTTAACAGTTGTTCAGGATCCTGCAGTGTTCCGTAAAATGGTAACAGGGCAGCCTCTAACCCTACCACTCACTAGAGGTCTTCCAGTTTCATCCTACCTTGTGTTATATACCCATGTTCTTGAGGCCTAACACCAGATTGAAACTCAGGGTACAATTCCTTGGATGTTGGTGTTTCCAGCATGTTATTTTATGGGCTCAGTCTTTATGGCTTCTCCGAGGCCAAACCGCCTTACTCTGCTCTTTCTCGTATCAGGTTTTGATATTCGCTCTTAATATGTCCCTCTTGACCACAAGCATGTAATTGTCCCACCTTCAGTTCTCCCTGTACCATTTCCTCTGCTTTTTCTTTCCCCTTGATAGCGTGGCAGGAACACCCTTGGGGTGTGGCTCTTACCCTCATTTCTCCAGGTAGTTGCCTAACTTTTAATTGGCATCACTTTCCCATTAGAGTGTTTAGTTGGTCTGAGTATCTCCTTTTCCCACACTCTCTTCATTTTTCTCAGTACCCATGTCTCAGTATGTGTGGGTTTTCTAGATCAAACATTCCCAGTGATTTTTCAGATACATCAGTACAGTGCGGCACGGGTGTCCTCAACCATTTATTTCAGGCCTCTGGTCCTAAATGCAGTTCCATACACGTTTGGAACACGGGATGCAAATGCAGTGCGATATTCACCTCTCCTCTGGTTAAATTTGTATACCGCGTCTACTGGGGCTTCCCCCTTAACAGGCAAAATTGTGTTCTTCTGTTCTTTACTTGTTCCCTCACAGTGCCGTTTTCTATCGGGAAAAACAAACGAATGTATATTTGGATGTAAACATATTATAATCAATTTTCTTTCCTCGGAATCATCTAGGCCATGTATTACTGTACTCTCTTACTAGTTGCTTGGAAAAGTTTTCAAGGATCGTTTCTGAGCACAAATGTCCCGATCGATAATCTTAGCAAAATCTCCAAAATGCTCGAAAACTGTGGTGTATGTTATAGTCTGATTCTGATTCTCTCCCCTTACTCCTCACTCTCTGGTAGTAACTAGCGGGTGCCAATCGTGCATACAGTAGTACCAGCTCCCGTTGGTAGGGTGTCAGTGGGAGTTTGTTCGGAAACGATGCTTCGTAGTCAGCGTAGCCGTGTCTAGGAGCTTCATCAGATAATTCATGCCAATCAATATCTGCATATTCACCATCCTCACCTTTCACAGATCCAAGAGCACAGATTATTCCTCGCTGTGCAGCGAGTAGGTGCAGCAGCATTTGAATCTGCTTAAAACACGTTGCATGATCACCATTGTTACTCTTCCTCTCCTGTACTGATTTCTGAATCACATTCATAGCCGTCTTTAAATCACCGCACTTTTTCCATAATCCTTCCACTTCATTCTTCGTAGTTTACTTTGTTTTCTTTGTAATTGCTCACACTTCAACTGAATCTGGTTCATAAACATCAACTCCAAACATCTCTGACCCTGTAAATCACTACAAAATAATTTCTATAAAGGTTTGTGCCTCCCTTTGTAGCCTTTTGTGTTTTCCTTCCAACCTAGCTCGCTCTGCTTTACGCTGTTGTTCTAGGATTTCCTGTCGTAAGCTATCTCCCTCGGCTTCAGTTTTACTCCAATATTGTAGGATGAGTTAGGCAACCTACGGCCCGCGAAGATATGTTGACCAGCCCGCGAGCAAATATTGGGGTCCTATGCCTACCCGGCTTGAACAGCGATTTTTCCTTATTCTGTGTGCTTCACGGGACCACAGTGATGGCCATGTATGGTGTCTTTGTTACACTGGCCCCAGGTTTCGTTTTCTTCCAAACCAAACATTGGAATATACAAACGAGGGGAAGGCAGATGTATTCGATAACCTCCATGCACGCGTAGGTTTTCAGATGGGATCGTTTTTCGTTTTCTTCCAAACCAAACATTGGAATATACAAACGAGGGGAAGGCATATGTATTCGATAACCTCCATGCACGCGTAGGTTTTCAGATGGGATCGTTCAAATTTGTAAACAGAAACAGTGTCACAGTGTTTTAACAAGAAATCCATGTTAAATATCCAGTTATCTGCATGTGCTACGATACTTGTTGAATAACTCGAGATTCGAAATAAAATTGAAAAAAATAAATTCCAATGGCAGTGAATGCAACTCAGGAAGTTAGACGCTGTGTGCCAAAATTTCCAAGAGTCTTGGACACGAGATTACTTCTTCGTCGAGCAAGCTGGGAAACCAGCTTGTCTCATTTGCCTAGAAAATGTTGCTGTGAAGAAGGTGGCAAATATCAGGCGACATTGCGAGACCCGCCCTAGAAGAAATTTTAAAAAGTTTACTGGGCAAGCAAGGAAAGAAGAAGTTGAGCAAATGAAGGCTAGTTTCGGAAAACAAACGTCCTGTTTTGCCAAGAAAAGTAGTGAAAATGAAGGAAATTCCTGTGCCAGCTACGAATTGATTGCGATGCAGTGTGACGACATATTGAGATTGAAATTTCATTCTGAAGATGTGTCAGTAATTGACATATAGAAAACATTTTCACCCAAGTAAGAAGTATCCTAACTTAGTGGACCATGCAAAAAAGATGGCATAATTGTTTGGCAGCACTTATCTAGATGAGCAGTTATTTTCATAAATGAAGCACACCAAAAACCATTTGGGAACAAGACTGTCCGATGGCCAGCTGGATAATGTCTTGTTCTTGGCATCAACAAGTCTGACACGCAATATTGAGAAGCTTTCAAGCAACAAACAGCATCAAGTTTCATATAGATTTATCGGCTGTTTGCATTAATATTTTCTTTTTTATTCTACTTAATGTACCACCAATCAATGCATAATGTTCATACATTTTATGCTTAAAGATTCTTTGTATCCTTTTAATAGATTCAAAAGATGCTCTGATTGAAATAAATTGCAACTAAACTGAGTTATCTGTTTACTAATTGGCATCCTTGGTTAAGCACAAATTATTTTCTAGCATGCGTTATTCATTAATTTGCGGCAAAACATAAATAAATGTATTTAAATGGATAATTCCCATAATTCAAGTATTTTGTTATTTATCTGGCCCACAGGCCGCTGAGTAATACGCGATCCTGCCCACAGAGGCAATAATATTGCCGACCCCTGTTCTAGGATATCCTATTCTAAGCTTTCACCCTCGGCTTCGGCTTTATGCCGACATTAGTTTTCCACGTCTGGTCCGTGCCGTTCTGCCGCGGCATTCTGTCATAATTCTATCAAATCCGCAATTAAACAGGCATCTGCTACTTTTCCTTTTTGTTTTTTTTTTGCAGTTGTTGAAATTTCATGCCTTCGAGCGATGTTCCACAGGGCATCCCCAGCAGTTTCCCTTTCACAGCCAGGGGGCGACTAAGCCCTCATAGTGCGCCCTCATACCCTATACCTATTAGGGGAGGTACCCTCTCCACTTTAAACAACCCAAGAACTTCAGACTTGTAGAATTTCCTAAATTATTCACTTTGGGTTAGTAACCGCTAATTACCCACCCCAGATCTCTGTACCTCACCCATGTGGTCCGACTCGAGTCACTCAGTGAATAAAGAGAATATCCCCGAGCCCCAAACAGGGACGCTAATTCTGTTCCAAGAATCATCCTTTGTAATAATTCTCAGTGAGGCACAGAAAATTTGCATTTAACGACAAGTAACCTTTTTTTTGTCTCATCGAAAAAGCACGGAGGTTCACAAACTAACTACCTGCGTGCACCCTACTAGAACCTTTGAACCCACCACAGCCCCAATGAACAGGCATTGCAGGGAAACAGTATTACCCAGGGAAGGTGTCTGCGCTGGCCAAGCGTTCCTCGTGTCCTTCATATCCGCCATGGTTGGCCTTTGGTTGCTGGAGGGTCCTCGCCCCTGTGTATTTTAAGCTCCTGACTCATAATGTTCTTCATAATCTGAACTCGTGGATCTTCACCCCATTGGTTCAAAGTCACCTTCTCACTGATTATTATACAAGGATACAACCAACATTGTTTCACGGTTCTGCCCAACCCGCCTTGTATATTTGTATCTTTGACTGCTGCAAAGCATTTAAATGAGACAACCCATAAAAAGTCTAACGAAATTACTGATGGCTTCTTTGGTAGGTCTAGTATTTTACATAAACAGCCACTTGACTGAAATGCTCTCAGGTTTAAGGTCAGTACCTGAAACTTATTTGTGTCCACATTCAATTACTCTGATTGTATTATCCCAGAACCAGAATAATTTCAGAGTCCACAAAATGGAGCGGGTGGCGGGGGGTGTTTGGGTGGATAAAGACAATTAGCTTGCTTGCTTCTCCTGTTTTGATACGCCAAATCCACTACTGCATACCATAGTTTCTTCTGGTCAATAGTACATTTCCCCCATTTACTTTACCCTTTTCTTTACTTAGCACATTGATTTAAAAATGTCAACGTGCCAAAATCACCCTTCACAACCCTATCTATCTGGGACACCTCCTTAAAGGAATTATGCACATTTAAACGCATCAGGGCTCGCATTATTCATGGGTATAATTATTCCATCATTATTCTTACGTCAAAAATAAAATTGCACAGGCAGTGGTGTTAAGACACAGTCTAGAAAATCAGCCAGTCTGTAAGGAGTTTGTACTTTCTCGTCGTGATGGTGTTTCTTTCCGCCAGGAGCTCCCATTTCCTCCCACGTAAAGTTAGGGTTAATAATTTGTGGTCAGGCTATCCTGCTGCCAGAAGCATGGCGACACTTGTGGCTTGCCCTTGGCACAATCTTTACCGACTGATTCGAAGAAAAACAACATATTTCACTGTATGTGTCAAGGTACATGTGATAATGAAGCCAATCTTTACCTTAATCTTTAAGAGGATAGATGGATATTTGCAAGTAGAAGTCATCGAAGTGTGCGAGGGAAGAACAAAGGGATCATGTTTTGATGACATAAGACAATATCAAATGAATGAGGCAAAAGCCCTGAGGAATGGGTTGGAAAAAACAGAAATGCTGGAAATCTTAGACAATGCCAATCAAGTGCCTGTTGTGTTTTTTTTTTCCCTGAGTTTCACAGACCTTAATAGCCAATAACCCATTCCAGCTTATATGAAGAGGGCTACCTTGAAGTACGGCCAATACGCAATAACCCCCTGAGTCTGACCAGGTCTGTGGATTCACGTGAGGTCAATGCCAAATTTCGAAACATGAAGGTCAAATGGAAGTCTGGAGGTCGATATCTGCAAGATCTGTGGAGTTCGGAGTCTGCTTTGCTGTTGCTGACGAATTGCTATTCTGCAGTTGTTTTGCTGCTCCTATTGTTCTAATGAACATTATGATGGCGCCGAAATGTGTGACGACCTTAAGTTCTGTTGGTTGTTAACGCAAACGACGTATGATTGCTTTCAATATTTGTGTGACAAATTAATATTTATCGTTACCTTTAAGAATAAAGATAGATTTCTGGATGTAGAGATTATCAAAAAGCTTAAGGAAAGAGAAAGTATAAGTTGATATCAGAGTATCAGACCCAATCATATTGAATGAAGCAAAAGACTTGAAGTATTGAAATAGGCAAGTGGAAAAAAAAACACGGCATAGATTTCCTGGCTATCCACTTGATATCGTTTAGTAGACCTTCATATATTCATCTGTCACCCTCCTTCGCTCCAAGGAGAAAAACTCGAGCTCACTCAATCTTTTCCCATAAGACATGCTCACCAATCCAGGCAGAATCATTGTAAATCACCTCTGTAGCCTCTCTAAAGCTTCCACGTCCATCCTCTGAGGTGACCAGAACTGAACACAATACTCCAAATGGGGTCAAACCAGATTTTAATAGGACTGAAACATTACATCCTCGCTCTAGAATTAAATCCCCTGACTAATTGAAGGCAAATACACAATACGCTTTCTTAAAGCATAACCATGGAAAGGTGAGCTGTTTCAAGTTCTTTTGTGTTAACATCTCTGAAGATTTAATCTGGGTTTAGCATATTATGCAATTAAAAAGAAGTCTCAATAGTGGCTGTATTTGATTCGGAGCTGGAAGAAAAATGGTATGTCACTAAGGGCACGCGCAGATTTTTATTCCTATGCCATAGACAGCATTCAAACTAGTAGCATCACAGTTTGGTAAGGAGGTGTGTGGCACAAGATCAGTAACAGTTGCAGAAAGTTGTAAACTCAGACAGCTTCTTCATTGGCCCTAGCCTCCTCAACATCCAGCACATCTTCAAAAGGTGATAGCTCAAGAAGCTAGCATCCATCGCAAAGGGCCCTATCACCACTAGGACATGACTTCTCTTTGCTACCATCGTGGAGAAGGTATAAGAACATGAAAAAACACATTCAATAGTTCAGGGACAGAATCTTCCACTCGTCCATCAGATTTCTGAATGGACAATTAACCGATGAACACTACCTCAGAATTTTTCCCTCTGTTTTTGCACTACTTATTTCCTTTTATATGTCCATCTTATTGTAATTCATAGTTTTCGATGTTAATAATTGCATTGTACTGCTGCCACAAAACAACAAATGAACAATTTACACGACATATGCGAGTGATATTAAACAGGATCTGATAACTTTTGCTATCAAACTTTGAGCGATCTATGGATGTGAACCCCAAGATCCCTTTGCTTCTTCCCATTATTCATTAGAGGCATGCCCAGTCCTGTTCTACAGTACTACAGCTGGGGTGGTTTCTGCTCCCAGAAACTTTGTTGCATCCAATACTCTCAGCCAATTCTGATAGTCACACAGTCAACGTCAGTGTGATCTAACAAGGGTGCTGACCAGCATGGGAACAAAGGGATTCAAATTGTAACTTATTGAACCTGCAACTCAGAAGACAGAAATCACCATGTTTCATGCAATTCCTTCACATCACACCCTACGCTTTAGACGAATCTTCAACCATCCTTCTTCTCCATCGTGATCAACAGGGAAGACAGTCGACTCCAGCACAGCTCAGTGGTTCTCAGAAACGGGCCTGCGATTTGGTTACGATGGCAAATTCGTCAGCAATTTTGATTTCTCTGTCAGGAAATTTGTGGTCAGTATTCCACTCTTGGAAGACATCATAAGTGGCCTGAACCACTTCAAACCCCGTCCGTGAAGTTAACCGTACCAAGGAAGTTGCATTTTTTAATACTTTTTTTTATTTTTAATTTTTACTGAACACAAACAAAAACAGAAACACTAAACGTATGCTAACAAAGCCAGGGAGTCACACAAAAGCAGCAACAAATATATAACTATTAACTTAAAATATAGAAATATAAAGGAAAATCCACTCTAAATACTGTTGGACAGAAGGAACTATATTTAACAGGAGTCACAAAGCAAAAACATTTGCAGAAATAACCCAAAACGTTGACAAATTTGTACATTCTTTAAAGCTTTCTGGTTATGGAAAGTTTTCAGAGTACTAATATATAGTTTGAAGTCTGACGTAAAAAATATAAATGAAGGTTTATTATTGCTGTTTTTGCATTTGTGGATGTAACATTTTCTGTAAATTGACAAAAGATTTATAATTTTAAAAAAATGACCGCTATGGGATATGGTTTTATTAGTGAACCCAAATAAAACAGTTTCAAAACTAAAAGTGAAATCCACATTGATATATTGATCAATAAATTGAGAAATATCAACCCAGAATGTTTTAACATATTCACAATCCCAAAATAGATGAAGTAAATCATCTGGATATAAACCACAAAAAGAAGTGGTAGTTTCAATGTCAGAATTAAACCTTGTCAAATAATCAATAATGAATATTGACTTCTCTAACTTCTGTTAATGCCCCTCCTCGCTTCCTTACCCCATCCCTGGCATATTTAGTTGTTTGCCTGTTCTCCATCTCCCTCTAGTGCTCCCCCCCCCCACGCCTCCTTTCTTTATCCTGAGGCATCCCGTGCCGTGATCCTTACCTTTCTCCAGCTCTGATTCACTTTCGCCAAACACCTTTCCAGCCCTTAGCTTCATCCCACCCCCTCCGGTCTTCTCCTATCATTGTGCATTTCCCCCTCCCCCACTACTTTCAAATCTCTTACTATCTTTCCTTTCGGTTAGTTCTGGCGAAGGGTCTCGGCCCGAAACGTCGATAGCGCTTCTCCCTATAGATGCTGTCTGGCCTGCTGTGTTCCACCGGCATTCTGTGTGTGTTGTTTGAATTTCCAGCATCTGCAGATTTCCTCCTGTTTGCTCAAATAATCAATAGTTGGATAATATCAATGTACAATTTTGAATGAAATATCTTCAATTTTATTCCTCACTAAAAATTCATGAAATAAGCCCCAAATACTCCTCCACGTCAGATTCCCCAAGCAACTTTTCCAAACACTAAACGAAACATTAGGAATAGAGGTGATGTTTTTTTTCTGAAATAAACTAATATCTTTATTATATTTTTTTTTTTAAGGTGGAGGAAAACAAATCTTTCCTACAGCTGTACTGGATGGATCCAAGCTGGGTAATCAAGTGCCGAATATGATGTATTTCTGATCAACATAATTACACCAGAGGGAATTGCAGCCATAACAGCAGCAAATTCTTTTGAGTCACAGGAAATTCAAAGGTGGGTTAAAGCTCAGTATAACTCAATAAAGTACTGGTTGAATTAAATAACTTTTTAACTAACAAAATATTATTATCGAGCCAATCTTTATAACACAAAGATTTATGCATATAAGTTGTGCTGTGATTATTCCAGATAAAATAACTATGAGGAGAAAATTGTGTTTTGTAAATCAAAGACCAAGATAAGTGTCTGTTTATCAAACTGAGATAAACGGAGAGGCAGTTTGTCTAACTTGTAATTATATAAAGGAAAGCATTTCAATCCATCAACCAAGGAAAAAAACAAAAGAAGGAATAGAATTCCATATAGAGGTAGGATTACGTAATAATTGATTAATCCAATTAATTTTACAAGTGTTATCAAGACTGTCAAAATCAAGAAAATTAGGACCCCTTTTGTCATAACTATTCATGACAGATGATTTTTTTATATTATGAACATTTATATTATGAACTGGAGAAAACAATAAGAGAAGACAATTCACAAATATCTAAATATATTCAGATATTTAAATATCCACATTCGTTTAAAGCCAATGAAATTTCAGAAACATCATTTAAGAAAAGGGTTGCATCATCTGCAAATTGACTAATCAGAAAATTGGAATTTGCACAGAAAATGCCTTTTAGAGGACTAGACAGATTGGGTGAGCAGCTGAGCAGATACAATGAATAAATAAGGTGAGATAGGACAACCTTGTCTCACCCCCTGCCATTCATATCAAACCTCGGTGAAGGCCCCAACTTCAACTCTATAGAACTATTAGCGTTTGTGTACAAAATCTTAACAGCCTTACAAAATAATGGAACAAATCCAAATTTAACAAGAGCAGAGAAGGTAAACTGATGCTCAATATCAGTTTATTTCGACAATGTTTTTTGCAGAAATCTAAAAAGAGTATAAAACTGACATTTTGTACAAGATGTCTGTTATGTGTGATGAGAAAACCATAGGGAGATGGGGTACAGTTGCCCCCCCCCCCCCGTGAACTATGCTGCTAATGAGAGAGGGAGATGAAGAACAGAGGGAGAAGCATCTGATACAGATAAGAGAGAGAGACACACACACTCATGATTTAGTATTATGGTTTCTTCACTGATCATTTACATTTTGCTGCAAGGACACTTCTTTGCTCGTTAACGTTCCTGCTAAGACAGCACAGAGTGGCCAGTTTGATGGAAATGGTGTTCATGGATGATGGTACCCCGGCTGGGGAGATAAAAGATTAGTCCGCTGAGACACAGGCAGACACGCTACTGGACACTGAAAGAGTGATGTGCACCCACAGGAGGGTTGGGGCTTGGAGGATCAATTCGGGGGAATCGGTCAGAGGATCATAGTGTATGAAACCATGCCGGTGGGGGCTTTTGTCTGTGTCCACCCAGGCCTGGGGTGACGAACCCTCCACTGAAGAACGGCCTGGCTTGGAACGGAGGGGTCATAATCGGTGACCACGACGGTAAAACGGAAGGTCTGCCTGCTGCAGCTCTCTCTCTCTCTCTCTCTCTCTCTCTCTCTCTCTCTCTCTCTCTCTCTCTCTCTCTCTCTCTCTCTCTCTCTCTGTCCCCACAACACCCCCAACGTCACAACAGCAACTTCATCAACTCAAACTGAACTGAACTGATCTCTGCATTATCTTAAGACTATTCATTTACCCCGAGACTACGATAGAGCTTGCATTGGATTCTTATTCCTACATTTCTGTATTTATCATCGCTAACCTGTTTTATACGTATATTTGCATTTTTGATACCGTATTACTTAGTTTACTAATAAACGCCTTTAGTTACAGTACCACCAGAACCCAACGTATCATTCCATTTCTGCTGGTTTGGTGACCCGGTGTTACGTGACATGTGAAAAATCAATAAGATCTAAAACTAATCTGACATTATTATAAATATGACGACCTTCATGAAACCTGACTGTGTTTCATCAATAATAAATGGTAAAACTACTTTCATTTCGTTAGCAAATATTTAGGCCAGAATTTTATAATCACTATTGAGAAGGTAAATAGAACGCCAATTATCTATAAATAATTTATCTTTTCCTGGTTTGGGATTGAAAGTAATAAAGCCCTGTGTTAAAGAAGTGGGAAGAAATTCTTCATCAATACATTCTGAAAGCAATAGAAGGATAAAGGGAGCTAAGGTGTCAGAAAACATGCCATAAAATCCTGCAGTCAGAACGTCCACAACCGGGGACATCGTTTTAAAATATGAAATAGCACCCTTCACCTCTCCCAAGTTAATAAGAGCATCACACAGATCTTTCTGATCATTGGACAGGTTCCTAAGATTATTAATATAATTCATGAAATGCAATGTAGTTGTTTTGCAATGTTTTGAGCTACACAGTTTACCGAAAAAGCAGGGCAATATTTTAGCAACACACACAAAATGCTGGTGGAACACAGCAGGTCAGGCAGCATCTCTAAGGTGAAGCACTGTCGACATTTCGGGCTGAGACCCTTCGTTAGGTCTCACTGGAAGAAAAGATAGTAAGAGATTTGAAATTAGGAGGGGGAGGGGAAAATGCGAAATGATAAGGGAAGACCGGAGGGGGTGGTGTGAAGCTGAAAGCTGGAAAGGTGATTGGCAAAAGGGATACAGAGAAGGGAAAAGATGATGGGACGGGAGGCCTAGGGAGAAAGAAAAGGGGAGGAGAGCACCAGTGGGAGATGGAGAAAAGGCAGAGTGATGAGCAGAAAGAGAGAAAAAAGGGGGGGGGGGTAAACTTCAATTATCAGGGATGGGGTAAGAAGGGGAGGAGGGGCATTAACGGAAGTTAGAGAAGTTTATGTTCATCCCATCAGGATGGAGGCTACCCTGCCGGTTTATAACGTGTTGTTCTTCGAACCTGAGTGTGGCTTCATCTTGACAGTAGAGGAGCCCATGGATAGACATATTATAATGGGAAGGGGACATGGAATTAAAATATGTGGCCAATGGGATATCCTGCTTGCTCTGGTGGACAGAGCACAGGTGTTCAGCGAAACGGTCTCCCAGTCTGAGTTGGGTCTCACCAATATATAAAAGGCTACAGTGGGAGCAACAATTTGCTACTTTTTAGAGCCCTCTGTAATCACAGAATCAATATTAAGCTGATGAATGGAAACCCTGCTTTTCTAAACGAAAGAAATAAGCTGCACTTTGTTCACGCTCTTCCAGCCAATGTTATCTCGATCTCGCATATGCACCTTCTGACTTTATAAGATAAAACTGGTTTGACTTATCCTTTAGCAAACCCAGTTCCTCTTTATCTCTCCCTGAAAGCTTATCTAGAAGCAATTCACATAAATTTGACTAACGACTCAATCTCACACGTTTAGCGAGGCTTGAGATGTTTTCCCTAGACTTACGTAGCCAAGGAAACCAGAGTGTTCCCTTCGAATACTCCTCTACCTAGTGCCGCTTTGGGTACGTACAATCAGTCTCTGTAAATGTCCTAATCTTGAGTACTTACGGCCGCACTCAGTCACTTCTACGTTCTGTTTTGTAGAATTGCTTTTATATTTATTGTTCTTTTTATTGTGTTCTTTTCTGCTGCGTTGCACTGGAATTGACAGTCATTTTCTTTTCCTTTACTCCCGCTGCACTGAAGAACGACAATAAATAATCTTCAATTTCAAACTGGATAAATCTGAGCGAGTGCCCTAACAACGGTACACTGCATCCACACAGATCGTTTCATTACAACTGTGCATTGAGGTAGTACAGGGATAAAACAATAATAGAATGCAGAACAAAGTGTGACAGTTTCAGAGAGTAAGTAGATAGACAATAAGATATAAGGCCATGGAGAGGCACACAGTGTGATCCAAAACCCATCATGTCATACTAGGGTATGAGTACCAGGGTATTGAATGAATCATACTCATTCAATAGTCTTCAAACAGCAGGACAGAATCCTGCATTTGGTCCATTCCCTCTGAACCAGGGGTTCTCAACATTGTTTTATGCCATGGACCCCTACCAGGCGAGAACCCCAGGAAGTGAACCACTGTTCTAAACCTTTCCTATCCACGTGGGAATGCTACGAAGGCTTCAAAAGCAAGGTAAGGATAAGAGCACAATCCTCGGTCTGTGATCACCGGTTTCACAAAGTGTTGCTCTGGATTTTCAGCAACCGCAAAAGCTTTTGTGTTTATAATTCGATACGTGTTTTCATGAACATGTGACAGGTGAGGCTAATCTTTAGGTCATTCAATGTATATCGGCCGAAAGGCCTTCTGAATGTCATAGCCATTACCTCAGGTACAAAACGTTTTCCCTCAGGTACTTTATAAGTCTTACTTCTAACTTTCTCACATCTACCCAACCTGAAGAGAAAGATTATATTCACCTTCTCTATGACACTCATGACTTCACAGAACATTACAGCGCAGACAGACACTTGGCGCAAGATGTTATCTCTCATCCATGTGACTATCTATGAGTTTCTTCAAAGCCAATAATGTATCCGACTGTACTACCACCTTAGTAGTGCATTCCATACACCCACCAATCAGTGTAAAAACTTATCTCTGACATTCCCCCTCCATACTTCCCATCAATATCCTTAAAATTATATTAGGCCGTTCGGCCATGGGAGAGTCTCGGGCTATCTGCTTAATCTATGTCTCTTATCATTTTACACCTCTATTAAGTCAACTTTCATCTTATTTGCTCCAAAGAGAGAAATCCTAGTCCAACAGACCTCATCAGACATGCCATCCAGGAAAGATAAAATCCTGATAAATCTCCTCTACATCCTCTCTAAAGTATCGATGTACTTCCTATAATGAGGCAAACATAGCTGAACACAATATTCCAAGTGTCGTCCTTTTAACCTCAAAAGTTTATAAGGTCACCTTTCAAACTCCTAAAATTGAGAGGGTATATACGCAGCAAATCCAGCTTCTTCTAACCCCTTGTCTAGGTAACATCCTACTTGCAACTTATTCATTTAATAAAATTCTTCCTACCGGAGAGTGACAAGAATTGTACATTGATACAAGATTCAAGTGCATTTATTATCGAAGAATGTAAAAATTATGCAACATTGAGATGTGCCTGCTCACGGGTAGCCACAAAGCAAGAAATTCGAAAGAACTCAATTGAAGAAAAAAAGAATAAAAATAAAAATAAAGGACCAACAATCAATGCACAGGAGAAAGAAAGAAAAGTAGTTCGGACAACAGCATTCTGAACCAAAAAAAAAGCCTGGCCTGTCGGTTCATCCTGTTCATGGGCATGGAGCACAGAAACTGGGCAGTCTTCATAGCCTCAGCACTATGGAGGTGTCTTTACCAATGTGTTATAAAATGATATTCGATCTCCTGTACTGAGTATTCTCAGTAATACCGAGGCACTGCATCAGAATAGAAGTGCGTCCCTTGAAAACACAGATGAGGAGAAAATTCTTTAGCCGGAGGGTGGTGAATTTGTGAAATTCATTGCCACAGACAGCTATGGAAGTCAATTCATTGGGTATATTTCAAGCAAAAGTTGCGAGGTTCTTGAATAGTAATGGTGTCAAAAGCTGTGGGAAGAAGGCCGGAGAGTGAAGGTGAGAGACATAATAGATCAGCCATGGTGGTTTGGCAAAGCAGAGACAATGGTCTGAATAGCCCAATTTGAAGTCGGAGCTTAGCAGGGATAATGGTGCCGAACAGCAACCCCTTTTCTAGCATCTTCGAAAATAGCTCCATTTCTACCTTTAATATCTTTATTTTTCACTTTCAGACTTCTTTTGAAGGCCCTGACCTGGAGTTACACGCAGGCTTTGGTTCTTTGCGGGAATGGGACCCTTTCTCGGGATTGGCCTGAGAATCTCTATCGAGTTCGGAAGTTTAGTATTTCGGAGCTCTGGAGACGGGAGGATCGAGTGTCGGTGTCACGGCAGAACACTCGCGTATCATCGGGGTTGTTGGAAAATCTTACGCTGTGGACCGAGACCGGAGGTCGTTGCGATCTTCGGACACTGAGCTCAAAAAAGCGACAAAACGTGCTTTTAACATGGTCATCCAATGGGTTGTTGTTATATAACCATAATTGTCGAATGTCGGATGAAATGCGAAGCCTTCGGGGTAACTTTGGTCTGTGTCTTTGCTATTGCTTAGCACACGCTTGGGCTCGATGATGACACCAATACGCGTTTATTTTGATGGTAGGGAGGGTGGGATCGTTGTTTTTTGCCGCTTACGCACGGCAGCGGGATCTAGGGGGAGGCTTTGGGGTTCTGACGTTTAACTGTCGTTCATTCGTTTGGGCACTTCCCTGTTTTCGCGGATGTTTTCGAAGTAAAAGCATTTCTGGATGTATATTGTATACATTAAATCGGACCTTTGAATTCCGCTCCTGTGTCATATGGTTTCCCTCCACTGCGGTGAAATGTTGCATCATCATAACGTTGACCCACAAATTAAGCATAGGATTGGGAAACGGAGAAAAGGGTCTCAGGATACGAATGGTGTTAAAACAACAAAAGCAGGGTGCAGTCAGTTTGTTAAGAAGGACAGGCAGATAATCAGGCAAAATGCAGAAAGCAGGGCAAGTATTATTACATTTGGAATACTGTACTCAAAGTATTGGGCTGAAAGATGGCAGATGGAGTTTAATGATGATAAGTGTTAGGTGCTACATATTGGTAGGAATAATGAAAATAATACATACATGGTAAATGGTAGGGCATTGAAGAATGCAGCAGAACAAAGTGATCTAGGAATAATGGTGCATTGTTTCCTGAAGGTGGAATCTCATGTGGATAGGGTGGTGAAGAAAACTTTTGGTATGCTGGCCTTTATAAATCAGAGTATTGGGTATAGGAGTTTGGATGCGAACAATTTGAGTTTAAAATTGTACAAGGCATTGGTCAGACCAAATTTGGAGTATTATGTACAGTTCTGGTAAGAGAATTATAGGAAAGATTTTAACAAAATAGAGAAAGTGCAGAGGAGATTTACTAGAATGTTACCTGGGTTTCAGCAACTAAGTTACAAAGAAAGTTTGAACATGTTAGTTCTGTATTCTTTGGAGCGTAGAGGGTTCAGGGGGAACTTGATAGAGGTATTTAAAATTATGAGGGGGATAGACAGAGTTGATGTTGATAGGCATTTTCCATTGAAAGTAGGGGAGATTGAAACAAGAGGACATGAGTTGAATGTTAGGGGGCAAAAGTTTAAGGGTAACACGAGGGGGAATTTCTTTACTCTGAGAGTGATAGCTATGTGGAACGAGCTTCGAATAGAAGTGATAGAGGCAGTTTCGATACTGTCATTTAAAGTAAGATTGGATAGGTATATGGAAAGGAAAGGAATGGAGGGTTATGGGCTGAGTGCAGGTCAGTGGGACTGGGTGAGAGTAAGAGTTCGGCACGAAATAGAAGGGCCGAGATGGACCGTTTCCGTGCTGGAATTGTTATATGGTTATAAAGGTTTTCTATCTCATTGCAAATTAGTTTTATTTGTCACAGGTACATTGAAACATACCATGAAACGCATTGCTTGGATCAACTACCATAATCTGAGGATTGTGTTGGACAGTTGTGTCACCACGCTTCCATCGCCAACCCACAACTTACTAACCCTAATGTGTATGTCTTTGGAATGTGGGAAAGAACCAATGGGGTCATGGAGAGAACATACAAATGCTATAAAGACTGCAGCAGGAATTGAACCCTAATCCCAGACACTGTAAAGATTTACGCTCACTGTTATCTACCATACCGTCTGAGAGGAAACAGTTCATGAAAATGCTTAATAAATTCCTGGTCTCAACTTTTAAAGATCAAGATGGGGTAGTATAGTAGTGCAGTGGTTAGCACAATCGTCTATAGTACAAGCGACTTGTGTTCAATTCCTGCCACTGTCTGTAAGGAGTTTATATGTTCTCCTCATGCCCCATGGGTTCCCTCCAAATTCCAAAGATGCACCAATTGATAGGTTATTTGGTCATCGTAAACTGTCTCGTTATTTGGATAAGATGATATTGGAAACTGTTGTGTGGTGCGGCTCAAAGGCCCATAAATACCTATTCCATGCTGTATCACAATAAACAAACAAATAGATAAATGAAATTCTGATGCTTAAATCCTGAAACAGCCCTTAACACCATTTCTTAGTGTGTTCATAGCAAATAGTTTTTTTTTAGCTGCTGGTCCCGTCACTTCCTCAGTCTCAGACACTGACTCTATCTGTCTCCAAATGTCAGAATATGAACCAATTTGTAGATTTGATGTGTGTATTAACTACTACTTTTTAAATCACACGTGTAGCACGCTCACAAAAAACAACTCTGTCCATGAACTGATCATCATTAACTCCATTCTGCCTTCCGGCTGGCAAAACCTCCACCCATGCTGCTGTTAACCCTAGATTTTACTGTTCCACACTATCCTGAATGACTTCCCTCATTCTACCTCATTTAAATATAGCCAACTGTTTCTGTGTAGTGTACAAGAACGTTGTACTGTGTCTCAAAGTCAACGGGTTAGGTTTAGGAAATTGTGAGTAAGCTGCTGCCTCAGGAAGTGTGACAGCCCCCCACCTCCCCCAGCACATCATTGGACGGTGTTGGGCATTGATGGATAAGACACATTTAACTCTATGTTCGACGTACACGTGAAAAACAAAACTAATCTCTCTTTAAGACTCGGAGCTGAATCTATTTGAATAACAAAGGAAGACCCAGATCGCCAGCTGGCGCTGTAATGGAAATCTCTTACAACCAAAGAGGGATCATAACGTGTTTTACAAAAGTGACGTTATGATTCCTGTTCAGTTCACACAAGATGGCCCAGCGAACAGCACGACAAAGGACAATGTCCTGCGGACAGTTCACTAATATGCTCCTTTCACTTCATCGTCTTTCAAATGAGGTTCCACTATTAATCGACTTGCCATTGAAACCTGTAATTTACATTTGATTCTGTGTCTTTGGACCGGTTGAGTAATCTGGGGCTTTGCTGTCTCCAATGAATTTCAGTGAGGTTTGGAGCAGAATGTGTGGCCTAGAAACATGATCGACACTGTTACTTTTCTCCAATTGAGGCATCAAGGGGGCGAGCCCATGATTAACTCCATTGTTTTCCTCTAATTGAAGCATTCAGCAAGGTTGAAGTCAACGAGGACGAGGATCGAAGACTAGCAAATGATCAAGCTTGCTTCAAACTGCCAGTGTATGATTGGTCTACCTCTCTCTCTCGCTAGCTGCTATCAGAGGGAAATGCAGGAGTCTTGGGAACAATATTATATGGATCAATTGGAAACTCATTTTTGGATACTTTGTAGTTCGTATTGGATATGTGCCTGTATTCCAGTTACTGTTCTTTTTTAAAAAGTCATTTTGAAGTGGTTTGCTCAGGGCGATCTATACGATCTGAGTCGTTTCAGTGAAGAATACTATACCCTGCAGAATTGTTTTCTGTACATACAGTGATAATAAATGTACTGTGAACATTAGAATTACTTTCATTATACCAATGGTTTTTTTATGAGTAGGTCTCCTTAAGCTGAAGATGACATGCTGCTACAGATTGTGATTTTTTTTTAATGTGGAGTGACCCTTGTATATCATTTACCACGTGATGTTTTCAAGAATGAGGTCTTGGTCAACGGTGAGGAATTCCAATGCAACTGGAGACCAGACCTTGGGTATGGACAATAAACACGAACACAATCAATCACCTCAGTGAACTCTTTACTAGATATCTCCTGTACCTGATCAAATAGACACGGAGTATATGTTCGTGCTCTTTTGCTGCTGTAGCTCATCCACGTCAACGTTCTACATTTTGTGCATTCAGAGATGCTCGGCAGCACACCACTATTGTAACCTGTGATTATTTTAGTTACTGTTGAGTCAGCTTGAACCAAACAAGTCATTCTCCTCTGACCTCAAAGCCAAAATAAAATTGATTATCAGAGGGTTTGCATGTCCCACATACAGCCCTGACATTCGTTTTTAGCAAATCTATCGAACAGTAACTGTTAACTGTAAATAAACTGTACAGCTGTAAATAAAAATAAGTAGCAATAAATAATGAACATGAAATAACAACATAACAGAGTCCTCAAATTAATGTAGCTATCCCCACTTTTTCAGCAGCCTGATCTTTCAGGGGTGCTAACTGTTCTTGCACCTGTTGGCAAAGTCCTGAGGCATCTGTATCTTTCACACTATGGCAGCAGCGAGAAAAGAGCATGACCTGGACACTGAGGGTTTTTGATGAAAGATGCTGCCTTTCTACAGCAACGTTTCATGTAGATATGATGCACAAGGGGGTATTGAGGCCCAGGTATGGAGTTAACTTATTAATTTTCATTTTGAGCTTTCACTCATCAGTCTCTCATATTGAATGAGGAAAAAAACTTGAACACGTGAATAAGCCAAGTGAAAATACAAGGATCTTTGAGATCTATAGGGAGTCGTGCGTTATAGAGAACAGGCAGGAAACAGAAAACAAAATCATATGTTTTGGACGTTGATACTGGGCTAAGTGGTGGCCCCGGGATATTGGTAAAAATGTCCTACTCTTTATGTAGTGTGTCTAATAACCCAGCCAAAAATAACTCACCCATCTATATACATGCACAAAGCACAAACACTATTCCACTCTCTGGCAAGTTCCCCCACAACAGTTACAGAACAGCATCCCAACCAATCCATAAGCAATGAAAAAAGAGGGCACAGATTTCAGGTGAAAGGAAGGAGTTTTAAGGGGATCCAAAGGGATAGGCTTGTTTTTCTTAAATGCAGAATGGCTGCTATCTAGAATGAGCTGCCAGCGGTGGCTGTGGAAACAGACACAATCACATCGTTTAAAAGGTATTTGGACAGACATGTAAACGGGCAAGGTGTGGAAGTATATTCAAAGTACATGTATTATCAATATACGGTCCTAATGTGTGAGAGGCGGGATTAGCATAGACGGGCAAAAACATCAGCAAACATATGGTGCGCAAAAGTGTCCAGTTGTGTGTTGTACCAGTCTACAACACTACAGCAATCCCCACCCAGTCTGCACGTGGCAAGCATCCATGCAAAACGGCCAGGCACAATCAAATTCCCATCCAATCCATAGCATGGCCCCCAGGCGACAAGTGCACGGGAAGATTCCACAACACAACCCCTCCATCCTCATCCCTGCATGCTGACGGCAAGATCCCACCAACCATGGGTATAGAATTGTAGATAGCAATACCAGCTCTTCGGTCCACATTATTGTGCCAACCCTTTGACTAATCTAACCCTTTCCTCACGGAGAAGCCTCCATTATTATGTCAGCTACGTGCCTATCTAAGAGCTTCTTTCATGCCCCTAATGAGAACCTTGGTAGTGCCAGTTTCCACACCTAAATATAGAACCTTTGATATTTCTCATGTACTCTCTTCTAAACACGTTGTAGTTATGCTCGCTCATGTTAGCCATTGGTACTTTGGGACTAAGTCTTTCACTGTCCACCCGATGCACAGTACACCTTTATTAAATCACCTCTCATGCTCCTTCGCTTCAAATAGAAAAGCCCTAGCCTGCTCAACCTCACAAGACATGCTAATTCTGATAAATCTACTCAGCGTACTCTTTAAAGCTTCAACATCCCTTTTATCCCAGAACTGAACACAATACTCCAAGTGGAGTCTGACCAGGTAGTTTAACGCTTAACCACCAAGACCGAATATAGTAGGGGGACAGCAAGATCCAGACCATAACACCCCCACCCCCAACCCTGTTGATGACCCCAACAACGGTAACTCTGCAAGATCCCACAATCTGCACCAACAGCGGCGATCGCAGCGACAGGAATCAACTCACCTGTCACCGAGCTGCGGGTTTCCAAATGAGCGACGAGAAGCAGAAGGAGCACCCAGGTGGTTCGATATCGACGCATTTTTGCGCCTGTCTCAAAAGCAAGCAGGGGCGGGAGGCGGGAGGCGGGAGGCGGGAGGCAGGAGGAGACGACTCCCACCGTTCCGCCCTAGACGCAGCCCAACTTTTGCTCCTCCTTTTATGGTAGTGCCGGACAGTGAGGGAATGGCCTGGCCGTTGGCAGAGGCGCGCGCCCGGGAGTGGGTGGGGGACCGAAGACGTGGCAGCCAATCAGTGGCGCCCGGCTGATTGTTAAGTGTGCGCGTAGGCTCTGGCGGGTTCCCGCTCGCCGGGTCTTGGACCGTCAGGAGGCGGCATATGGGGCTACGGGGTGGTTTACTTTTCGTCAATACCTCGATGGTACCTGGGGAGGAGTGTTGGCAGGGAAGGAAGAAATGTGGGAGGGAGGTAAGAGGGAATAGGAAGGTGTGAGAGAGAAAGAGGGGAGGGACGAGGTAGGCAAAATAAGTGAAAATGCATGAGAGGTTTTAGGGGAGGTGAAGGATGTGGGAGAGAAAGGGGAACGTTATGGGATGGGAGGGGTGTGAGAGGGAATATGGAGTGAGGGAAAGAAGGTATGTGTAGAGTGAAGCGCAGAGGGAGGAAAGGGGCGGCTGAGGAGAGGGAGGAATGGAAACTTAAGGGTGAGGGGATGCGGCTAGCGAGAGAAGGAAGGAGGGAAGGACCGGGGAAGAGATGGGGATGAAGTGGATAAGACGGAGAGGGAAAGGGAGCAAGGGGACGAGATGAGGGTGTGTGAAAGAGGAAGGGAAGGGTGAGAGAATGTCTAGCGAGAGAAGAATGGAGGAGGAGAGCAGAGAAGGGAATGAAAGAAGAGGGAGGAAGGGAAGATTTAGGGGACAAGAGAGAGCAGGAGGGGCCACATTTGACGAAGGGGAGGTGGAGAAAGTGGGCCGTGAGATGTGAGAGGTAAAGAGGAAGGGTAAGGGGAGTGTGAGAAATTAGGTGGCTAGGAATGATTGGGAAGAGTGAAGCGAGTGGAATAGGCTGTACATAAAGTGATGAGGTGAATATAGAGGAGGGGTGAGGGATAGGCAGCTGCAGAAGATGGGGCAAGAGAAAGGAAGTTCTAGAGGATGGAACAGAGGATGGGGTGACGGTTGGACAGATGTAGAGGATACGGGTGAGGTACGAGCAGTTGTCGAGTTTATGGACAGTCGGGTGGGTGCAGGGGACTGGCGCAGGTGAGTGGGTGCAGAGGGTGTTGGAGGCACTCAAGATCACGGAATGAGGATGGTAGGTGGGTGACTTGGATATAAATTCCACTCTGATATTTCACAGTTGCGTGAACCCACAATTGGTCTGAGCCCGGAGATTTTTTCACAGGGCCTGAAATCAAGTGCAGCACTTGAAGGTTTTTTTTTAGTAATATGTATACTACGAATATTTAGAATGAAAATTAAAAAATCACATACTCGATTTTATTTAATTGAAGGGCAATGAATTAAAGCACAAGCAAGAAAATATTTCATGTTTCATGTCAACTTTTTCTTGTCTGTCTTCATTACAAATACATTGCCTATAACATCATCCAGATTAATTGAACATCCAGATGAAAGATATGTCTTAATCCTCATCAGATCATCCAGATGTTCCACATCTAGTCTGTTCCTGGAATTACTTTTGATTCAGTTCGTAAAACTGAATCCACGTTCGCAGTCAGCTATAAAAATTGCAGCTGCACAACTACGAACGCTATGTGTGAGGGAGCATTTCAGTAACAGCACGGCCGCACATCTGCACAGTCCAGAGAGAACAGGGATTGGGTGTTGAGCAGATGAATTCAGAAGACTGAGTGCATATAATGGGAGTGAGCAGTGGGGGTACGGGGAGGGGTGAGAGGGTGACGAGTGTCAAGGGTGGATGAATTAGGAGTTGAACCGATAGGTGCAGATGGTGGGGTGAAGAATGGTGCAGAGGCTGTCATGAATAAGACCGTTGATGAGCCTCATTGCATTGAGTGTGCATGACGAGGAGGTGCATGGGTTGGTAGGTGATTACAGGTAGTGGGAGTGAGAGGTTGGTGCACTGGGTGAGGATGACCAGGTCTATGCACAGTGTGAGAAGGTAAATGTGGAATGAGTGACAAGGGGTGGTTGAAGAAATTTGTGCTGAAGGTTCTGTGTGTGAGGAGGCAGTGCAGACTGATTTTCAGGTGGTGAAGAAATGGGCGCAATAGGTGAGGGGGAATAAATGGAAGGACCAATTGGTTTATGATGGGAGGTGGTTAACGAGGATGCCTGAGGGATTAGTGAGAAATGTAGCTGGATGTTGTTGGGTGTCACTTAAATGAAGGGAATTTATGGAAATTGCTCCTACTCCTTCCTAACCTTGTTCACCTTGATCCTCCTCATTTCCACCTTTCAAAGTCACAAGGGCGAATGTGCAGTCTTTTTCCTGGCCTTGGGGAATCAAGAACTAGAGAGAATAGGTTTCAAATGAGATGAAATATTTAATATGAACTTAAGGGGCAACTCTTTCACCCACAGTGTGGTCAATATCAGAAGTGGTTTAAATATATATGTGTTATAAAGGACATAATGAGAGCAATTTCAAGTCCTCTGCGTCAGGATCTCTGAAGACCTAACCCAACATATTCATCCAGCTATAAAAAAGTCAGCAAAGCGGCTGTATCTCATTAGGAGTTTGCAGAGATTCGGTTTAACACCTAAAACACTTAAAAACCTCCATTGATACAGTGGAGAACATTCCAACAGGCTGCATCATTGTCTGGCAAGTTTGGGGGTGGGGGTGGCTACTGCACAAGACCAAAACAAACGACAGAATGTTGTGAAATTGGTCAGCTCCATCTTGGGTACTATCCTCTGTAGTACCCAAGATATCTTACAGGAGCTGTGCCTTAGAAAGGTGACATCCATTATCAAGGACCCAAATCACCCAGGACGTCTTCTTCTTATTGTTACTGCCAAGAAGGAGGTACAGAGGCCTGAAGGCACACACACAGTGACTCAGGAACAGCTGCTTCCCCTCTGCCATACGATTTCCAAATTGACATTGAACCCATGAACATTACCTCGTTTTTTTTTTCCTTTTTTCTTATATTGTTTCTGCTTTTGCACTTTTAATCTATTCAATAGACACATATACCTACTGTAATTGATTTACACGGTTATGTATTATCATTTCTTGCATTGTGCTGCTGCTGCTAAGTTAACAAATTACTTAATACACGGTGGTGATTATAAACCTGATTCTGATCATTTGTAGTTTTACAGCAGCAGTACAGACCATAAATTCGTGCAAAATAAAAGAACAGCGAGGTGGTTCTAATGGAATCATGACCTGTTCTGAAATCTGATAGCAGAAGCTGTTTCTGAATTATAGAGTGTGGCCCTGCAGATTTCTGAACCTTATCCCGATGTGGTTGTAATGAGAAGAGGGCTTGTCCCAGTTGGCGAGCTATATGTGTATATATATACGACGAACTGGCAGAGGAATTGACTGAGGCAGGCACAAAGGCAGCTTTTGAAAGGTCCATGGATAAGAAAGGTTTCAAGGTGGGGAGAGAGGGCAAGGGAGGCAGTGCAATCAGGGTAAGTCCCAAAAAGAAAGTGACAAGAGAGCACACACTACTTGATCTGGTAATGGGTAGTAAGGCAGGGCAGTTGACAGACGTTTGTGCAGATCGGCGTTTCCCATTTTTTTTTAGCCCAACATCCCCCAAAGCACTTTCACACTTGCCATTTTTTTTTTTTTGTCTTTAAACCTTGCTTACATGGAACCTGCAAACTGTACAGTAGCTTCGATAGCAATGTGATTTTAACAGGAGTTGAAATATAGTGTGGGTCAAATCCACTAACATTATAGTACAGTTTCTTCTTCTAGCGAATAAGACATTTCTCCCATTTACGTTACCCTAGGCCTTTCACTAACTAGTAGGTTACAATAAAATTCCCCCGATTCTTCCAAACTCCTGTGAGTACAGGCCCAGAACAATCAAATACTCCTCCTTTCAGTTCCCGGATCATACTCATGAACCTCCTATAGACTCCCTCGAATGCCAGCAAATCTTTTTTTAGTTAGAAAATTATTGTTAAATCTTAGTTAAAGGGGCTCAAAGCTGCTCAGAATACTCTGACCTCTTCCCGTCCCACCATCCTGGGACCTGAGTACACCTTACAGGGCAAGAAGGAATTCACTTACATTTTTTCCAGTCCAATCCACAGCATTTAATATTCACACTGTGGTTTCTTCCACAGGAACCAAACTTAGACTTGGGTGAGTGGCAGAATTCAGTCATTGAGGGTGAGCTGAGAACTCCCATTCCCTGCTGGGGGGGAAGTCAGTAGCTTGAGACGAAATGTCATGGGGTGGGGAAGATACATGAGGGAGACTTTCATTTCACGAAGGCTAGAATATAAAAGCAATGATGTCATGTTGAGGCTTTTTAAGGCATTGGTGAGGGTATTGTGGTAACTTCCGGGCCCCTTATCGAAGAATGGATGTCCTGGAACTAACTCTAAGCCCCTACACTAAATCCTAAAAACATTACCAGAAATTTATAGCATGTAAGGAGTGACATGAGAACTGGAGATGAGGTAAGATTAGGGACTAGGTCAGGGGCTGAGGGCTTTGGGTTATTGATGGGGGTTAGGGTTTTAAATTTTGGTATGGTCTTTGTCTCTCAGTCACTTTGTTTCTTTTTCCACTCTGTCCAACCACTGCACCGTCTCCCCCATCACCCAGCACTATGTCTCCCCAAACCATTCTTTCTCTGCTTCCCCGTCTCCTCCAGCACTCCACCTGCCTCTTCTCCCTCTCTCCCTCTCTCTCTCTACCTCTCCCTCTCTGTTGCCCTCGCTCTCTTTCACCCTTCATCTCCCTCACTCTCTAGATCACTCTTTGTATGACATTTTCTCTGTGACTGTCCCTTTCCCCGCCCATTCTGATTCTTCCCTAGGCCTTTCTCCTACTACTGTCCAGGACAGCTTCCAACTCATATCATAGAGTTTTGAAGAATCACAGAGAAATCCAGCATGGTTACAGGCCTATCGGCCCAGCCATTTCATGCAAACCATGGAGCTCACTCAGGTTGTCCTATTTTCCTGAATTTGGCCAAAATACCTCTAATTTTCACCATCACAGTGAAGCACACTAATCTAAAAATAATACAGTGTTTCTGTTTGCAACTAAATCTATGCAAGTACTTCTTGAGGGATACTATTGTACCTGCCTCAAGCTCTTCCTCTGACAGATCATTCCATCAACTTACAAACCTCTGTTTAAATAAGATGGATGACCCTCAGGTTACTTGTAAATGATCCTGACTCACCCGACTATTGACAGTACAGTTCCGTGTTGGTTTGCTTTCTCATAATGCATCATTTTGTGTCATCCACGATGTTAGTGATCAGGCCTGGTGAACTTGTGACCAACCCTGTGGCAGCTCACTAGTCACTAACTGTCATTCTGAGACACAACCTTCAAGCCCCACCCTCTGCTTCCTACCTCCTATCAAAAGACCATAAGTTATAGGAGCAGAGCTTGGCCATTTGGCCCATCGAGTTTTCTCCGCCTTTTCATCATGGCTAATCCATTTTTCTTCTATGCTACAGTCTCTGACTCTGTTATTGTACCTCAATGCATGTGAAATTCTAAAGCAACTTAGGTTTGAAGGCGGGGTAAAGTTATGATGGTGCTAAATGGTGACTCCTTTACTTGCATCTTTGGAAACACCTTTATTTTTGTCTTAGGTATCTCTTTCTTTCCCTTTTCAAGGTGCGGGGAGTTCTTTTGACCTGGAGCCTGGAGTTAAACTCTGGCTTCGGTTCTTTGCAAGAATAGAACCCTCTCTTAGGGCTCATGACCGGCCGCTTTTTCATATCCCAAAGACGCATCCTGAAAGGCTACCACAGCTTCAGCGTTCTGGGATCTCATGGCTTTGGGGGTGGGCTGATTCTAGGCCAGTGCCGCTCACTGAAGCGTCACGGGAGAACATGGAACATCAGGAGCAGCAGGTTAGTTGCTGGGGGTTATGTGTCTGGAGAGCATACAGCTTGGAAAACTTCATGCAACAGACTTCTAACATCATAAGTCAGCGAGCTGTTTGTTATGTCTCCCCTCTCACTCTGAAACGGGGACACATCCTTTTCCTTTATTAGGGAGAGGAGTGAGACCCTGTGGATTACTGGGTGAACGAGTAGTTTTTGGGGTTGTGCAAGTCTGTGTCTTGATGCTTTGTTGCACGCTTGAGTGCTCAGTAGAGGGTAGAGGGGTGTTTTTCTTGCTGCTTGTGGGTGGGAGGAGCAGTTGGGGGCATTTTGTTGTTCAGACGTTTTAGCTGTCATTCATTCTTTGGGGCACTCGTCTGTTTTTGTGGATATCTGTGAAGAAAAAGAATTGCATGATATATTTTGTATACATTTCTCTGACATAAAATGCACCTATTGAATGACCTTGTACACGTCGACAAGGTTGCCCTATATTCTGACCACCTCTCTACTTACAGCACCTCCACTTGCAATGGCCATATGCCATAAGAAACCAGCAGACTTATGGTAAGAGTACTGTTAGGTTATTCATCCCATCGATTCTATTTTGCCATTCAGTCATGGCTGATCTATTTCCCTTCTCTACTCCCAGATAATTACAGTATCTGTAATTACCGACAAGTAACCCTTATTGTCTCATCTAAAAAGCACATGGGTTTACAAGGTAGCTACCTCCGTGGACCCTACTAGGATCCCGGACATCCCCTCCACCCCCATGAACAGTAAATGAAGAGATAAAATATTACCCAGAGAAAGGAGTCTACACTGCCAAGGCGTTCTTCGTGGTTCTGATTTCCACGTGTCCGTGGGATACTCCTTATAAACGATGGTCTTTGGTAGCTGGAGAGTCATTGTCCCTACATATTTAGAGCTCCTGGCTCTTACAGTGTTCCTTATGAATTGAACGGGTGGATCTCCGTCCCACTGGCTCAAGCTCACCTGACCTACATGTGTCACCTTCCTATTGGTTCTAGTCCAGGGCTACAACCAACATTGTTTCATGGTTCTGCCCAGCTCAGCCTTGTGTGTATGTGTCTTTCAACTTTGATTGATCCAAAGCAGTCTAATGAGGTGACCCAGACAGAGACTAACGAGATTACAGGTTGCTCTTTTGGTAGGTCTAGCATTTTACCTAATTTTACCCCTGGGTCGCTTCAGGCTCGCCCAGCTCTTTCCCGTCTAGGGAGAGTAGCCTTCTGCCCCGCCAAAATCGGTATCAGCTACTGTGGATGCTGTGTGATGTCCCCGCCTCGCCCAAAAACAGACAGTAAACCATATGCGATTAAATGAGTACAATTTGTAAAGGTTACTATAACTAAATGATTAATAACGATACAGTATATATGAAGAAAAAAATAAAGAAAAGGCGCCAAACTTATCAAAGTCCAAACCACTTCGTGCACAACCGTTGGAGCTCAATTACTGAATTCTTCCGACCACCATTTGATCCCCTCGGAACTCTTCGACTCGCAGCTTAGGACCATCCGAAGTGGTCAACCAAGCACGTCTAGCTTCATCTCCTCTCCTCGGAGTACCTCCTGGCCTCGGACCCCCGCTTTGGGTCCGTTCCTCGCCCAGTTTACAGCATTGCGTCCTCTCTCTCTCAGCCCCTCGCTCCGATATGCCTAAAAGCTCGCCAACAATAGCTTACAGACTCAGAAGAAAGAAAAACATTAATCCCAATTGGTTTACAGATACATCAAATCTGTATTCTTCCTCATTTCTGCGATCGGTAGATGCTGTTTGACCTTCTCCAAACAGAAACACGTGGCTTACACTGCTCCTGCAGTCTCTTCAGCCACCTGTTTAGTATTCACTGCACTTCTCTCCAGCTTTTTATTCCTCATGACTTCTTCCAGATCAACTTTCTCCAGTCTCTCCATCTTCATTTCAAACTTGATTCTGTAGGGACAGTCACTCACGAGCTGCGACCTTCGCCTGGCACGTGTCCAGAAAACACATTAACTCTGTAGTTCTCAGCCGCTCCTGCAACGACCTCACTTCATATTCTCCTGAGGCAAATCCAAATACCAAGAGACCATCCACATACACCAAAACTCCAAACGCCTCCACATCCCCCATGGTCTTCCACATGCCCCGCAGGAAGGTTGCAAGGGCTCCAGATATGCCCTGTGGCATCTTTTCGGACCGGAAGACTCCTAGGGAATTTATAACGGCCTTCTTCTCCATGTCGGCCCCACTCATCGGGATCTGGCAACATCCACTCCTCAGATCCAGCACCTTAAACCACTTCGCACAACCAGACAGGCCATCGCCTCTTCGGCCCTCAGGGCCATATTCTGGTCACTGACAGTGCGCCTCTTCAGCGCAGTATAATCCACACACACGCTGCTTACGTCTTCCACGGCTTCAGGGGCCAGTCGCCGCAACCTCCCTCTCTCCGAGGTGTCTTCAGCGGTCAACTCCCCTCCCTCGTGGTATTTCGCAACGTCCACTAAGAGGGTCTTACCCTCAGATACTTCTCCCAGGCCGTACCTCCACCGGCTCTTGTTTGAATTCGGTATCGGTCCAATGCTGCTACACACGTCCGCAGAAGCAGCTCGAAACTCTGGGTGCATTGACAATGGCTCCAAACAGCGCTCACCCGCCTCTTCCGGGCAGGCCCCCAAGCGCCCCAGCAGGATATTGGTTCTCTCTAGAACAGAAACTCTGCCCGTCTCAACATGGTCCGGACACATCAGCATTAACGATTCATGAACCTCAGTCACCTCCACTTTTGCCTCCAAGAACTCCATTTTCACTGACCAGCCACCGTCGTCTGGATAATCACCAGCACTGGTACCCCAAATCTCCAGTGCCCTCAATGTCGTCAAGGGTACATGCTTCCAATAACGGTTATAAAACAAACTGTTCAGCAACTTCACCGGCGCCCCGGTGCCGAGGATGGCTTTAACTTGCCTTCCATCCATCCGTAACAACACCTGTGCGCGTGGCCCGTCTAAACCTTCAGGAATAGGGTCTGCTCCTTTCGGGAGTTCCTTGGTACATTGCTGGGAACGTGCTCCCCCAGAGACCCCAAGCCGTTCCCCCACTGGGCCTCCTCTAATTTTCCCGACACCTCTCGGATCAATGTAACAACTGATCCCCTTGACAGTTCCCCTTGGATCTGTAATTTTTCTTCCCCCTTAGCCAAAAGGAATACCCTAAAAACTTTCCACCAATCTCCTGCCACGGATATGATAAGCCCCCCCAGCTGCGGCATTTGACCTCCAGTCGAACCAAACGCATTTTCCCACACTTTCCCAGAACTGGCAGCTGTCACTTCGAGGTAATTGCGTCCAACAGTTGTAACAACGTCACGAGCCCGCCTACTCAAACTTTCAACCCGTCCCTGTCGCTTTCCCTCAGCCAAGCACTGTCACTCACCCAACAACTGAGAGGTCCGCTCCACCCACGCCTCCGCCTCTTTAGGGCTGGACATTATTCCAACAACCGGGCGGAGCCGACCACTGCTGAAACATCCCAACCTGTCACTCCTCACTCTCCAAACTGTACGGACAACCCATGGACCCACCACCGTTTCGTCAACGCTAGTCAGAGCCCGAACAACGCCCTCTGGGGGCACGAACAGCCACCCCACCCAACACACATGCAGAGATAAACAGCAATCGCACACCCGCAAAGGCACACCAGCTCTTAGCCGCAGACATAATTTAAAGAGGGTGATCACACAACTTCCACAGAAATCAATCCCGGACGAGCCCCCACAATGTAACCCCTTGGGTCGCCTCAGGCTCGCTCAGCTCGTTCCCGTCTAGGGGGAGCAGCCTTCGGCCCCGCCAAACTGGGTAATCAGCTGCTGTGGATGCTGTGTGATGTCCCCGCCTCGCCCAAAACAGATAGTACACCATATGCGATTAAATGAGTACAATTTATAAAGGTTACTATAACTAAGTAATTAATAACGATACGGTATATATGAAGAAAAAAAATAAAGAAAAGGCGCCAAACTTATCACAGTCCAAACCACTTCGTGCACAACCGTTGGAGCTCAAGTATTGAAGTCTTCTGGTCACCATTCGATCCCCTCGGAACTCTTCGACTCGCAGCTTAGGACCATCCGATGTGGTCAGCCAAGCACATCTGGCTTCATCTCCTCTCCTCGGAGAACCTCCTGGCCTCGGACCCCGTTTGGGGTCCGTTCCTCGCCCGGTTTACAGCATCGCGTCCTCTCTCTCTCTCACCCCCTCCCGCCGATCTGCCCAAAAGCCCGCCAACAATAGCTTACAGACTCAGTAGAAAGAGCAACATTAATCCCAATTGGTTTACAATGGAATACAATTCTCGTTATCAGAAAATTTTAACCCAAACAAGCTTCCAGCACTCTCTCGCAACAAAAAAAGCATTCCTACTTTTAACAAAACAAAGAAGCCATTTTGATTACATACACAGTAACAAAGAAAAAAGAAGAAACCCCTTTTACACGAATAAGTAGCTTCTCATCTGAGAAAGGTCTCAGGTTTAGCAGATCATTACCTGAAGATGCTTGTGTCCACTTTCAATTGCTCTAGTTAGCGTATCGCGGAGCAAGAATCAGTTCAAAGTCTACAAAATTGGGAGAAACAAAGACGTCACGTCCCCTGTCCTTGATTCATCAAATCCACTAATTGTAGACAGTAGTTTCGTCTGGCCAGCATCTCCCTCCTCTTGATCCAAAAATATTTCTCAGGATCATTATCCTGCTCTCATTCAGGTGACTGCCCATCGGACTGCCATGGAACCCCAATAGGTGTGCAACACTTATATTCTATAAATAATATTAGCAGTTACTTACTATATTCACTCAGTTTATACTGACAGTCATCCCTTGTTGAGATGATTACAGTGATTCTTGTTGAATACAGTGTTACATACCCCGTAACTGGGTGTCTAACCAGCAAAGATAGAAGAATCTGATGGAGTCTGGTGGTACTATTTTTGAACAGTGTTTATTAGTAAAATATACAAATCAATATCAACAATCCAAATTTATAGATAATACACGTTAGTAATAATAAACCTAAAATGTCGGTATAATAATAATCAATAATAAATAAGCTCTATCGATGTGTAGGGGATAATGATTTGTCATATGTGAATATAAAGTTCAGTTCAGTTCATACGTGCTGAGGTAGAAATTGGTCGTTGTGTTGTAATTGTTGGAGAGAGAGAGAGAGAGAGAGAGAGAGAGAGAGAGAGAGGGAGAGAGAGAGAGAGAGAGAGAGAGAGAGAGAGAGAGAGAGAGAGAGAGAGAGAGAGAGAGAGAGAGAGAGAGAGAGAGAGAAGTAACAGCTACCGGCAGGTCAACCTTCCTTTACGTTCTTGATCAGTCGTTTTGTTGTGGCCATTCAGGTATGACCCCTCTGTTCTTCAGCTAGACCGTTCTTCTGTGCTGGACTCGTCACTCTGGCATGAGTGGACACACACACAAGTCCCCGCCGGCCCTGCTATAACACTGTGAGTCAAACTGACCGATCCTTTGTTCGGTCTCCGATGCCCCACACCTTCACGTGGGTTCCAACACTCCAGCAGTGCTCTCTAGTCTGTCTCCTGGTCTGTCTGAGGGGTGTCTCCTCAGACCTCACTTTTATCCCTACTCAAGGGGTCTCAGGTGTCAATCAGTTTTGAATGCCTTTGTCCATTAACCCAGGCCACTCCGGCTGTCCACTGAGGAATTTTAATGAATAGAATGGTATGAGGTAAACAACCCTCTCAGAAGCAATGTCTTTCAGAAGTCATAATATGGTGAATCAACAATCTCACTCCCCCTGCTTTAACTCTCTCTTATCTGTAGCAGATGTTCCAGTTTCAGCTTGTTTTCCCTTATCTCTCTCTCTCTCTCATTAGCAGCATAGCAACAGTAACGGTTTGCGTTTCTCCCGGGGGTGGGGGGGGGGGGGTGGGAGATGGGCAATTCTGCACCCTTCTGCCCATCAAAGCTGTTCATTCTTCGTAACAGCTGCTTCATGAAAGCATTATCCTCTATTTGTTCCATTTTGTTCCAATGTTTCAGCCTTCCGTCTTTTTAGTTGATATTTATTGAACAATTCAATTATTAGGGTATATAAAATTAGTATTACAGTAGCATGTGATACTACGTTCACCCACGAATGTACTTATACATTTGTTCACCAATTGCACAAGTTACACTAAAAGCCTGGCTCACTCAATATTTCATTTGCCTTACCAGCATGTATTTTAAATACTTCAGTGAGTTCAGTCCATCGATGGATTATCTCCCTTGCCTCCTCCACAACACGTGTCTGTCTCCAGTCTGCAGTCAAGTGAGGAATTGGTGGCAGCTCACTAACAACACAAATCCCACAGATATTCATTTGTATCAGAGCGTTGGATAATGATATTCTCCTTCATTACGGTGCCTCCTGCTGGCTGAGGCAAAGTTCGTTCTGCAATGACCAGATCTAAAGTCACATTCCCCATGGTGACATTGTGACTTTCCAAAGGGCACTGTTTCCATCCCTTGGTATAACTTGTGGCACCTGTTGCTCAATTATACGTCTGTCCCACCAATCATATAGTAAATAGACTGATTATTCACAGTCAAAACATACAATGAACAATTTTCATAAGTACTGAAACCACAATAATCTATCCGTTTCCCAGTACCATTCATAATAATAACATGTGTTGGTGGGTCAGTTAAGGATATCTTCTATTTTGATGATATTTCCAACATCATGAAGCCTTTTCAAATAATTATTTTCATGTCGGGGAATGTGGAATACGGCGCCGAGATAAAACCTTCCTTTACCATCATCACAGGTACCTGGTACACTTTTGGGTATTGTATGGCTTCTAATATGAAACAATGGAGCCCTCTCTCTGACCCATCTTTTTAGCTGTTCATCTGAGACCCAATTAGGTCCTTGATATGCATCAAGCTGCTGCCGATCATGGTAAGCAAACAACTACCAAATGTAGCACGGATCTCCGTTTTATACATTTCCTTAGACATGAGGTCTATGTGGTCAATAATCAGATTTGTTGAAATTTAACCACATCCAGAGTTACCTGAGATGCACCTTGACAAATCTGATTAGTTTATACCTGATCTTGAAAATTTACTCCGGTAATATCCCTTATTTTCTGCTGTATCTATTTTCTAATTCTGTTATATCTAGTGTGTTAACCCTGATGCATAAACCGCCCCCACTAATTCCAGTAGTCCTCCCATCCACTGCCACTAACCTCATAGTTCCCACACCCCGCACTTCCCGTTTCTACCTCCTACCCAAGATCCACCATCCTGCCTGTCCAGGTAGACCTATTGTCTCAGCTTGCTCCTGCCGCACTGAACTCATTTCCGCATACCTTGACATTGTCTTATCCCCCCTTATTCAATCTCTTCCCACCTATTTTTTTGACACTTCTCATGCTTTGAATTTTTTCGATGATTTTAAGTTCCCTGGCAGTCACCGTCTTATTTTCACCATGGATGTCCACTCCCTATATACCTCCATCCCGCACCGAGATGGTCTCGAAGCTCTTCACATTTTTGGATTCCAGACCTAACCAATTCCCCTCTACCACCACTCTCCCCCGTCTAGCGGAAGTAGTTCTTACCCTCAATAATTTCTCCTTTGGCTCCTCCCACTTCCTCCAAACCAAGGGTGTAGCCATGGGCACCTGTATGGGTCCCAGTTATGCCTGCCTGTTTGTTGGCTTTTTGGAACAGTCCATGTCCCAAGTCTGTACCGGTATCCATCACACTCTTTTCCTTCGCTACATCGACGTCTGCATTGGCGCGGTGCCTCGCACGCATGCTGAGCTCGTCGACTTCATTAACTTTGCCTCCAACTTTCACCCTGCCCTCAAATTTACCTGGTCCATTTCCAACTCCTCCCTCCCCTTTCTTGATCATTCTGTCTCCATCTTTGGAGATGGTCTATCTATTGATATCTAATATAAGACTACAGACTCTCACAGCTACCTGGGCTATTCCACTTCCCACCCTGTCTCCTGCAAAAAGGCTATCCCCTTCTCACAATTCCTCCGTCTCTGCCGCATCTGATCTCAGGATGAGGCTTTTCATTCCAGGCCGAAGGCGATGTCTTCCTTTTTTTAAACAAAGGGGCTTCCCTTCGTCCACCATTAATTCTGCTCTCAAACGCATCTCTCCCATTTCCCGCACATCTGCCATCACCCCATCCACCCACCACCACACTCGGGACAGAGTTCCCATTTGTTCTTACCTACCACCCCACCAGCCTCCAGGTCCAACGTATAATTCTCCGCAACTTCCGCCACCTCCAATGGGATCCCACTACCAAACACATTTTTCCAACCCCTCCTTTCTGCTTTTCGCAGGGATCACTCCCTACGCGATTCCCTTGTTCACTCGTCCCCCCCATCCCTTCCCACCGATCTCCTCCTGACACTTATCCTTGTAAACGGAAAAAGTGCTACACCTGCCCTTAATCTTCTTCCCTCACCACCATTCAGGGCCCCAGACAGTCCTTCCAGGTGAGGCGACAGTTTACCTGTGAGTCGGCTGGTGTGGTATACTGCGTCCGGTGCTCCCGGCGTGGCCTTTTATATGTTGGTGAGACCCGATGCAGACTGGGAGACCGTTTCGCTGAACACCGACGTTCGGTCCGCCAGAAAAAAGCAGGATCTCTCAGTGGCAACACATTTTAATTCCACTTCCCATTCCCATTCGGATATGTTGATCCATGTCAAAATGAATCCAAACTCAGGTTGGAGGAACCACACCTTATATACGGGCTTGGTAATCTACAACCTGATAGCATGAACATTGACTTCTCTAACTTCCGTTAATGCCCCTCCTCCCCTTCTTACCCCATCCCTGACATATTTAGCTGTTTACCTGTTCTCCAACTCCCTCTGGTGCTCCCCCGCCTTTCTTTCTCCCGAGGCCTCCCGTCCCATGATCCTTTCCCTTCTCCAGCTCTGTATCACTTTCACCAATCACCTTTCCAGCTCTTAAATTTATCCCACCCTCTCCGGTCTTCTATCATTTCGCATTTCCCCCTTCCCTCCTACTACTTTCAAATCTCTTACTATCGTTCCTTTCGGTTAGTCCTGACGAAGTGTTTCGGCCCGAAACGTCGACAGTGCTTCTCCCTGTAGATGCTGCCTGGCCTGCTGTGTTCCACCAGCATTTTGTGTGTGTGTTGTTGTTTGAATTTCCAGCATCTGCAGATTTCCTCGTGTGTCCTCTTTTCCTTCTATTTTTGCCACACTTAAACTCACTCCTGCTCAGTTGTTTGTCAAGAAGGCGAATAAATAATTATTTTGTTGTAGGTGAGCACCATTCAGGCACCATTAGTTTAGTTAGATTGAAGATTACCTGCACATGCTAGTACTCTGACACCAAAGTGACAAATTCCCCCGAATGTTCTAATCACTAACAATGAACAACAAAGGTTTTGCTTCCTAAATCCTTTTAGGTGTATCTTCTGAATTTTGGGCTACTAATCATGAAAATCACCATGATATTTCCCTATCACAAACCATTTTTTGAAATCACTTACGTTCGTTATTTCAATTCATAATTCAAGTCAATTAAAATGCTGCCTACAATGAAAGCTGGAAAGATTCCTTGCTTGTCCAGACATCCTTGGCCATGCTTAGGCGGTGTGGCTGCTGCATGACAGGACAGGTTTTAGTAATGATTATTAAGTTCAGGACTGTCAGATTGGAATTTGATATCACCAGGCACAAAAAATTCTATGAAGGATTTTGATATTTGGGACAGATGCTTCCCAGAATAACTGATGCAAAGGTTAAGGAAAGCATTTCTGTCGGTCCACAAATCAAACAGTTCATCAATTGACAGGCAATTTGAAGAATTTCTAGTGGGACCGGAGAAAATCACTTGGTGGAAGGCATTCATGGAAGTTTTTTGAATTTTTTCTCGACATCTACAGAGCACCAAACTACATGCAGCTGGGTGAAAGCAGGTTTCAATCATTGTGAAGGACCAGGGTAAGCAAAAAACTTGGAGAGCAGGTAAAGGTTAAAAAAGGGGGGTTTATTACCCAAAATGTTTACAAACTGAACAGAACTGTTCTAGACTACAAAGAAATCTGCTAAACAGAACAGAACTTGGTTAGAACATAGTAATTACTCCTCAAACCAGAGATACCACTCATCTCCTGACTGTGGGTTTATATTTGATGCTGACCAGTCCGTAGGGGAGAGAAAACATTCCTCTTCTTAAAAAGATATTGCTTAAATAAAGCAGCTCCAGAGAACAGCCTTATTGCTGTAGCAGAATGGCACAATCCAATTATCCAGCCCTATCTTCTTAGGCTGGTGTAATTCAGCAGTTCAGTAGTTTGCCAGATTATCAAGAGGATGGTCGGCTACAGGACACTTTAATATGCCCGGTTGATGGTAAGGCTGGTAATTGCTCTTAGACTAACAACATTTTGTTGCATTGCCTGGATTTCAGTTGCTATTTGAAACCCCAAATGCTGGGGTGGTTGTGTTTCAATGGATGCATTCACTTCAGTATTTTGAATTTTTTCCCGTCTTCTCCGGCTACGAGTTTTATGATACCTTCCAGGCTTAGTTTCAATTTCAGCATTATAAAGAGGAAGTTCACTGAGAGGTTGGGTAGATTTTTTGATGTCCTTGGTTTTTGCCTGTGTAAGTGCAACATTACAGACATTACTTGGATGCAAAAGATCAGGAAGAAAAGGCAAATCCTGAAGTAGCACCATCGGAAAGTGGAGATGATCATCAACCCCTCTATTCAGGAGAGAGTTTCTGGCCTTGCACTTTGATGTAAACACCTGCTGCGGTATAAGGTTTTTCATCTCCATGTACACAAAAAATGGGCACAGTCTCAGTCGTACACATACTATGAGGAGGAATGAGCTGTCTATGAACAAGGGTCTAGTCGCTGCCATTGTCAATAAGTGCCTTTAACTCCTAGCCATTCACCTCTACCATGATCTCTGTCTGCGAATTTTGTGGCTCCCTCTTTGACTTCAGGTCACAAAATGAAAAAAATGACAAGCCAAGACGCACACTGACAAAACCATATAATTATAGCATCTAGTTCCAGCAGTGCAAAGCAATACCGTAATTCGATAAACGCAGACCATGGACGCGGTTTAAAAAAAAAAGTCCCAAGTCCCGATCGAGTCCAATAGTCTCGATATCAGGCAGCAAAAGGGAGAAACTCTCCCTGCCATAAACTTCCAGGCACTGACAGTTAATGCCTCGGAAGCACCCGACGACAGCAGACTCTGAGTCCGTTCGAAAGCTTGGAGCCTCCGACCAGCCCCTCCGATAGAGCCTACCGAGCGGTTTTCAGCTCGTCCGGGCCGCCGACACAAGCAAAGCCGAGGTCTCGGCTGCCTTCTCATCCGGAGATTCCGGACCGCACGGTAGCAGTGGCAGTGAAGCGGGCATTTCAGAAGTTTCTCCAGATGTTCCTCCACGCTCTCACGTCTGCCACCATCAAATCAGGATTTTGCACAGATCCCTACTTAACACGGAACGGATATCCATTCTTCAGAGAGGCCGCGCGCGCTGCGTCGCGCCACCATCTTCTCCTTCAGCTTCTACTTCACAGGGTATATTCCTATGCCAAGGCAGACATCGCCAATGCAGGGAGCTATATTATTCCAGTCACTATCCAAGTCGACGTTTTCACATTTCCCTGTCTTTGATTCTGTTGACTTCGTTCTAGGCCGACTGACATGCCTGTGTTCCTTTCAATCCCAATAGTGCTGACGATTGTGATCCTGTCCCGGGGAAAGTGCGGTCTTTCTAAAGGCATCACTCATTACTTGATTGCCATGGCAACGACGGATCTCTTGGTTGTTGTCGTCGTCCTGGTACTGAGGTAGATTCCTATTGCTTATTTGGATGCTTTTCTTTTCCAGACGTTAGTCCTTTACTTCTTACTAAACGAAAACATACGTGGGGTTGTAGGGGGAGCGGAGGAGTGGCTACAGGTGTAACCACAGCCCAGTCGATCAGGCCAACTGGTTTCCACCTCATAAACTCTGTCTGCACACCACTCTTCACGTAAAGCGCCGGCATAATAACATATCCTTGAACTCCAGACATTCTCTCTTGTCCCCTATCCCATCGTAAGAAAATTGAATCTGTTTTAAAGACAGCTTCTATTCTGTTGCTACAAAACTGTTGGGTCGTGCACCAATCCTGTAAATTGACTGTTAATTTGGAGATAGTGGTGGAAAAGCCGTGGATGGATCCGGGTGTTATGTCCATAAACTAGAGCAGGATAATATCCGGACAATTCGGCGAGAACGAGCAGCAGCCGAATGAAAAGAAGAGACGGCCAGTGAGAGACTGTTCAGAGGGAGATATCCACAGGCGAAGGACATGGCGTACCTGTGAGTATTAAGGGTAAAACTGGAAAGTGAAAAGGATCCAGGGTGAGTTATTGAACCCACAAATTAGAGCATCATAATGAAACTATTCTTCCCAACAGGACTTCACCACTATTCAGTCAAAGCATTTACATTTTTCAACACCACTCTACACCAACGTACGTAACATTGCTCGTCTTCAGAGTTCTGTGTGTAATTCTCGTCACCGTAGTACAGGACGATGCGAATCAGCTGCGGAAGAGAAACTCTGGCAATTTGTTTGCGTTGCAGGTTGTGAATAAATAGTGTTAGGCTGGTCTTATTTTTTTTTCCTGCGATGTGACCAGAACGAAATACATCAGATGTACAGACGGGTTTAATCGTGGACATCTTTTTCATATGGCAGGTACATAAAAAACAAAATGTCATGGTTTACATATGTTCTGCTGGTTTTCCCGCTCCCCTTCCCTTTTCTTCAATTATCCATTCAGCTACTACTCTTCCTTCATCGCCTCACGAACAGATCACATGCCCCTTGTGATCACCACTTTCAATTTCCCCCATGGTCTATTCCCCTTTCTCAACAGATTCCTTCTTCTGAATCTCTTGTTTTTTACAACTATCAACTACAACGTCTTAAGGTCATCCCTCTTTCCGAATCCACGCATTTACCCGCTCACTTGGCAACGAGTATCATGTAACAGTCTGTATTCCCTATCGGCTCCATTTTACTCTGGCAAGTGCCTCCTTCCACTACAGACCTGAGGAATTGTTTTGACCAGAAACAGCGACAGTTTATTCACTTCCATAGATGCTGCCTGAAGTGCCGAGATCCTCCACAGTAAGTGTCTGGTGCCACTGTTTCAGTCCAGTGGATGGACGTTTAAACAGAATTTCATATATGTTGGACTTTAATACAGATTTGGTCCAAAACCTTGTCAAACATAAAACAATTTGAAAATCGCCAATCATCCGCCACAGAATTATCCAGTCCTTCATCGCCGACGCAATTATTTCAGATTACGTCCACCAAATTTGCAGGGTTTCCATCACCTTCCCCCCATCTTTAGAAAGGATCCCATCTGAGTCTTTTATCAGACCTGCAGGCCGCTCCCGACACGACCAACAGTAAAATGAACGACTTCTTCCGGCTCTGCATCTCCGGGTCTTTGGAACTATCCCCTTTGCTGTGACCCGGGAATATCCTCCGGGCTCTGCTCGCCACTAACACGTGTCTGATGGTTGCTGGGAAGATTTTGGCGTCAATTGTTAAGGATCATGTCTCAGGGTACTTGGAGGTACATGATAAATGAGGCCATTGCCACAAGGGTTCCCCAAAGGAAAATTTTGATTGACAAATCTATTGAAATTCTTTGACAAAATAATCGGCAAGATAGACAAAGGAGCCTCGGTTGTTGTGTACTTGGATTTTCAGAAGACCTTTGATAAGGTGCCATAATGAGGTTGCTTAACAATCAACAAGTGCATGGCATTACAGGAAAGATTGTACAATTGATAAATCAGTAGTTGATTGGCAGGTGCCAAAAAGTGGGAATAAAGGGCGACTTTTCTGATTGGATGGCTGTACTCGTGGTGTTCCATAGCGGTCGGTGTTAGGGCTGATTCCTTTTAAATTATATGTCAATGATTTGGATGATGGAATTGATGGCTTTGTTGAAAATCTTGCAGACGATATGAAGATAGGTTCGGGGGAGGGGTTGTGGAGAAGTAGTTTTGAGGATGTAGAGAGCCTACAGAAGGACTTAGACAGATTAGAAGTAAGAACATAGAAAAGCAGATGGAATACGAGTTGTGCAGTTTATGGTCAGGCATTTTGGTAGAAGAAATGAAATTGTCGACTATTTTCTAAATGGAGAGAAAATACAAAAAATGGTTCAAAGGTAGTCAGAAATCCTTTCGCCGGATTCCTTGAAGGTTAATTTGCAGGGCGAGACTGTGATTACGAAGGCAAATTGAATGCTAGCATTCATTTCAGGGGGACTACAATATAAAAGCAAGGATCAAATTTTGAAATTGTATCAAACTCCAGTGCAGCCTCACTAACTGGTCCGTAGGTAAATTCCCTTGTAATTGGTGTTGATTAGGTGGGTCGCTGGGCTGGACCGAAAGGGCCTGTTCCGCGCTCTATTCCAAATAATATAAAATTAAACAAGCTTTAACCGTTCGAAGCGCGACCACCACGTCTGGAGCTTATTTCAGATCCCCTAGGCACTATGTGTGAAACAGTATCCTCATATCCTCACTCTCATCTTAATGCTATTCTCGCCAGTTTTAGGCAACCCTAACATGATCAATCCACACTAACTATCCAGCGTATCTATTATGATTCTGTTCAAAGTTTAAAGTTCAAATGTCCAATTTAATTTCAGAGAAATGTATACAATATACATCCTGAAATGCTTTCTCTTCGCAAACATCCACGAAAAACAAAGAAGTGTCCCAAAGAATGAACGACAGTTAAACGTGAGAATTCCAAAATCCCTCCCGACCTAAGCGGCAGCAAGCAACGATCACTACACCCACACCACCAGCAAAAATATAAGCGCATTGGTACAGTCACTGAGCCCAATCGTGTGCGAAACAATAGCAAAGACACAGACCAAAGTTACCTCACAGGCTTTGCATTTCATGCGACATTCAACAAACCACAGGTTCTCTCTCTCCCTAGCAAGGCAAAGGGAGGTGTCCCCCATTTTCACAGTGAGCGGGAGGCATAACAACAACCCGCTGGAGAAAATGTTAAAAGTCCGGTTAATTGATATTTTTCGAGCTCCGTGTCGGAAGATCGCAAAGACCTCGGTCCTTCAGGCCCACAGCGAAAGATATTCCGGCATCCCGGACGAATCTCCTGCCTTGATGTCGACCCTCGATACGCCCGTCTCCAGAGCCCCGAGATCTTAGGCTTCCGAACACGATCGAGATTCTCACGCCAAACCCTTGGCATGCCGAATAACGGCCAGTCGTGGACCGGTGAGAACGGTTCCATTCCCGGAAAGAACAGAATCCTGCATAACTCCAGGTCAGGGTCCTCAAAAGAACCCTGAAAGGGGAAAAAATTAAAAATGTGAAAATCGAGTTGTTTCCGAGGATGCAAGCAAACGAGTCGCCGTTAGGAGCCATTAACCACCCAATCCTCTTCTAAGTTATAGACTTTTATCATGACACTTTTCAGCTTCCTTCTGCACGGTGAATACTGTCTGCAATACACCATCTGTATCGAAATGTTAAACTCATCAAAAATGCATTGCAGTTGTAATGAGCAATGAGGCAAACATTGCAGATGAATGCTGAAGAACGGGGTTGGATATTGTGGACAGGTTAAAAGTCAACAAAGGGATTGTTTTAAATGTCTTTATAAGTACAACCCGCCAGGCAAGGTCCAAAAGTTATCACGTCCCGTCTGCTGCTTTTGACCCATCTCCCTCTCTTCTCGCTGTTACCATCGGGCGGGAGGAGCCGGGAGCCATGGATACCAGGTCACCGGGGTCAGGAACAGTTGTTGTCCTACAGGCAATGGGTTCCTGGACCGGGTTCACTCGCCTCGGCGCTGAAATGACCCCACGGCATGTTGAAACTCTTTTGGGGACTCTACAGCTATTGTTCTCTGTGTTAATTATATATTTTGTATTAACTTGCGCGGTATGTTCCCTTTTGCAAGTTGAATGCTTATCGCTCTTTGGTCTTTGGTGTTTTTATTTTCTGAGGAGGCCGGCAAAAACCCGGAATCTCAAGGATATATATGGTAATACACAGACTTTGTTATTAGATTTACTCTCAATTTTTAACGTCGGACAGCAGTGAATAAACACACAAGACTTGATGATGCATATCGCACTTTGAGAAACAAGGAGCGAGATTGCTACTACCCCTGTAGAACTAAATGTTTTTCTTTCAGTCTTTTGAGTCTGTTGGGGAAGTATCTGATAATGGAGTTCAGAAAATGCGGGGGATAGCAGAAGGATTAGCCAGGCAAATTACAGGAGATTTAATCTGATCTGAAGACCAGGAATAATCCACACGCAAAAGGGAAGGGCTTGCTGAGTGAAAATGTGTAGAACTGCTGGAAGGAGATGGCAACTGAGTTGCCTCATAAATAATCTGAAAGAAATGGTAGTTTTCAATGAAATAATAACCTCACCGTTTGAATCATTGGGATATGTTAGTCTATCGACCCATGGCTGCTTATTGGATTTCGTGTTATTGTTTATAGAAATGTCAGAGATGGCTGATGGGCAGAAATGCATTTGACTCGGTGGGAGGTGTCTTTGATTCGATGACCCTATGCCCGACAGCCTGGTTTTCCTAAGTTCTGGAGAGATAAACAGAATGATGCCGATAGTGACCACACACACACACACACACACACACACACACACACACACACACACACACACACACACACGCCTATGGACAAACAAACACACACACAGACACACACACTCAGGCAAACCGACAGACGCACGTACAGACAGACACACACACTCAGGCAAACCGACAGACGAACGTACAGACACACACACGGACACGCAGATGTCAGATGCGTACTCACATGCGCACACACACACACACACACAAACACACAAACACACACACACACACACACACACACACACAGATCAGAAAGCGTTGAAGCGCGAAAATGATGGCGTTTGGTATGGATGGAGATGTTGGGGGAAAGAGAGAGAGAGAGAGAGAGAGAGAGAGAGAGAGAGAGAGAGAGAGAGAGAGAGAGAGAGAGAGAGAGAGAGAGAGAGAGAGAGAGAGAGAGAGAGAGAGAGAGAGAGAGAGAGAGAGAGAGAGAGAGTATACCACAATTCTTAACTGACACAAGTTGTTTAGCTACTTTTGGGATGTGGGACGAAACTGGACCAGCCGGAGTAAACGCCCACGCTGACGGGGAAGAACGTGGAAAATCCTTACAGACTGCGTTGGTTTTGAATACCTCGAATTGTAACTCCACGCTTCCGTGACACCCAATACAGTTCCCTTTCTATCTGAAACGTTTGTGCATGATGCAAACCAATGCAAGGGTGAAGTTAATGTTATTACAGTGAGATGGTAGTGACGGGGTTGAACGCAGTAAACGCAATGTTTCGCAACATAGGACTCTCAGACCTTTTTTTTGTAAACGGAGGATACACAAGCGGCAATTTGAGGGGGATTTTTTTTTGCAGTAATTTTTATATAGTTACTGCACGGTAACAGAGTATTCCCTCACAATGAGCATGTGCCGACCAATTACACCCATCTGATCAACTAACCTATTAACCCATACGCATTTGGAATGTGGGAGGAAAGGAAACCCAAAGGAAACCCACGCCGTCTCGGTACAGCGTACAAACTCACAGGCAGCGACTGGTTCTGAACTCGCGTCGTTGGCGCTGCGAAAAGCGGCGCTAACCAATACGCCGGTAGGTTTAGGTCGGTGGGAAGAGCGGGCTTGTAAGCTCCTCTCTCCGCTGAGTGCGTCTCACAATGCCAGTAAACGGAGATGTTTACATCTGCTCACTGACTTCTTCTGGGTCACGGCGTAAAGAGCCGTGATTGTACCGCAGGAGCTGCAGCATGTATCCCAGCTCCCTAGTGGTTCATATGGGAATAAAGCAAAAACTGACAAACGCGCTCGCACAGTGCGTACCATAAAAAGAGTCCACAACACGATGAAATTATCCGACAATAAAAACCAACAGTAAAATGGGCGACTTCCGACAGCTCTGCATCTCCGGGTGTTTGGAACTCACCCCACTGCTGTGACCCCGGAGTCTCCTCCGGGCTCTGCTCACCACTGACACGAGTCTGATGGTCAAAGCATTGTGTAGCAGAATGACCACAAACGGGATCACAGGCCGCTGAACGTAGCTGCTGAACTCAACTACAGTCCAAACCACTGAGGTCACCACACCACACATCTTTCATAGCAAAACCAAGGGAGGTTATTAAGGTGGTATTTCCCTGAGAGCAAAAAATACCAGAAAATGTTCTTTAAAAAGCTCCAAACCCGGACATTCGTTCTGCATCATTTCGCAGGAGACACAAAAGACTGAAGGACGTACCATCAGGCTCAGGATCAGCTTCAATCACGCAGTTATAAAAATGTTCAGCCCTTCACCCTGACCATTAGATGGATTCATGATATCGCAATCTGCCTCGCTCTGACTTTGAAATTTGTTGTTCGCCTGCGCCGCATTTCCCCTTTACACTTGCGAGTTGAAATGATATCAAACAATCTCGAATCTTGAATAATGAATCCATTTGCCTATTGACCATTGTGCAGTGGGATGGTCCAATGGCATCAGGGAACTGCCTGCATGGAGTCCTGGTGTGTGATCGGTAATTCTGTAAGCATTGAGCAGTCTCCTCAGAGTGAACGATTCAGATGAGAGCCCTTTCCATGTATGGGAGGAGGGTGATATAATCCCGGGAACTTCGCCTCATCTAATCAGACGTCACTGCATGGGCGATGAAGGAATGGATCATTCTGTATATGATGAGGGACACTTTGGAAATTATGGGGGGACCAATTGCTTTATAAAAGGGATTTGGACAAAATGGGTATTAAAGTGCTACATATTACATCCCGTTTTACTGACGTCCATTCACATGAAACTGTGATAACTGCAGGGGTTCGCAGGTCAGGCAGCATCTATGGAGGTGAATAAAGAGTCGCCGTTTCGGGTCGACACTATTTTAAATAGAGCTGCGAATAAGACTGGCGAGAAAGAAGGCGCATGGCAGAATAGAAAGTGGGGGAGGCGATAAGGAGGACAGAGTGGTCCGTGAAACTTCTGGCCACGTGAGCGGTTAGATGGGTGGGTGGGGAAGAGGGATGAAGTAAAAATGTTGTAGTTGATAGTTGGAAACAGTAAGAGCTGGTGAACAAGTAATCTGATAAAAGAGGTGTATTAACCATGGGAGAAATGGAAGGGGGTATTCAGAGCAATTTCTATAAGCTTATTGATTAGTCTCGAGGGGACAATGGTATTGAATGCCGAAATTTCCTCAATAAAGCTCATCTTAATGTCTGCAGATTTGCTGTCCAGGTGTTCCAGCTTTGAGTGCATTTCTTCTCGTAGCTGGAGACTCCAACCAGGAGTTTGAAGTAAACCCTGCACAGCTATCATCAGCAAGTAACCTGTAACACCAGATGTCCAAACATGCCAGACCACTGTTATACTGAGACAACGAATGCCTACCGTTCCTTGGCCGGACCGAATTACTTTGCTGTCCTCCTCCTACATGAACACAGGCTGAGCAGAAAAGTCTAGGTCCAGAGGGAAGGACAATTAAGAGGCGGTTGTGGGTGGCAGAGGCGCGATAACGGGGTTACTTTGAGTCAGTGGACTTGGCCGTGTTCAGGTTTCTCTTCTGGATATCGGAACCAACACTGTAGGCCGTGGTTGTAACGAACTTCATGAAAACAGTTGTAGATGAGTATGTCTTCACTAAAACATTCAGTGTCTTCCCCAAATGGAGACCCTGGATGTGATCCGAAATATGCTTTGAGAACGATCAGAGGCATTCAAATCTAGATACCACGAAGGGTACAAGAGGTGCAGGCATAAACTCTGGACTCCTGTCCTTGGGCTGTTCCTATCTCCCTTCTTATAGTCTCTCACTTCCCATTTCTCACTACCAATTGACCTCTCCATTATCGGTATGAAATCACCTCGTTGTCTGAATATTATCTGGGCTATTTCGTGTCTGAGTACGCGGACCTGACTTATAATTTTCCATCTGAAATGTATTACTAAGTCTTGTCAAATCGGGATAGAAGCGGTCTTTGAGTATGGCATTTCTATTTTCTCAATGGGAGAGGGATAAAAGAGACAATGCATGGCATTCAAGCGGATTTTATTATGCTGGTTTCTGTCGTGCCAGAACGGTGTGTAGAGAGAGTCTATGGAATAGGAGTGCGTTGGCCGTACACATACAGAGCGGGCGGAATTAACGTTGACCCAGGAACGGGATCAACGTCTGAACACATAGGGCGGACTGGGGACGTCAGTCTACCTCAAAATCCTTAACACTACAGAAAAAAGACGTCGGCATTGTCTTACCTATTTTCCCGTTCTCGTCAAACCGTCGCTCTCTCTCGCAATTCCCTTCGTAACAATGGCTCCATCTCCCTCTCTTTACTCCTTGCATGCTCCTGTTCCTACTCTCTTCTGCACTCATTGAACACTCTCTCCCCTATTCGCGACTGGGTTTCATTACCTCACAACTATTCTCCACCCTCTCTATCCTCACCTTCTCTTCTTGTCTCTGACTCTCGCACTCTCTGTGTTCCACACTCCCAGGCGTTACTGTCCTCTCTTCGGGTTTCACGTAGCCTTTGACTTATCTCGTGAACCCTGGTTGTGTCTTCTGAATACTTGTTCCTGTTAGGGTTGTGAATATCCTGTGCGTTCCGAACTGCTTAAACGCATTTCAGACATTGTTGCTCAGCCATCATCCCTGCCAGTGTTCTTTTCAAATCAACTCTGACCAACTCTCTCATGCCTCTGTCATTCCCATTATTGCAATGAAATTCTGACATATCTGTATTCAGCGATTTCTTCCAAAATTCCAGGGTGTAAAAGATCATTTATCAACATGTTATGATGTCTTTTCCCGAGGGGTTCTTTTACTTTAACCTCTCCAATCAGTTCTGGTACTTTGTACAACGCACAATACAGTATAGTTGACCGTTTAGTGGGACCAACAACGAGCTGCTCTAAAACGCCATTTTGGAGAAACCGTAGAAATTTCCCCTGCCTGATTTTCCAAATCCACCGGCAAATTGAAGTTCCTATGAATATATTTCCCTTTTAGCATAGATTTTCTATCTCCCTTTGTAATCTGTAGGCTATGACCTTTAGACTGTCCGAGTGTCTACATACAACTGGCAACAGGGTTTTACTACATTTGTAGTTCCTTAGCTCTATCCGCAATAAATCAACATCTTCTGACACTATGCCACCTCTTTCTAATGATTTGATTTCATTTTCTTGCCAACAAAGCAATACCGTCCACTGCCTTCCTGCCTACGCTTTCAATGCAATACCTACCCTTGGACATTAATATGCCAGATATAATCCCTCAACCCTGAGTCAGTGTGGCTGAAAACGTCACACCTGTCAATCTGCAGCTGTACTGTTGGTTTACCCAGCTTATTCCGTATACTCCATGCAATCAATTACAACACCTTCGTTCCTGTCTTCAACCTTTTGATTTTGTCCAGTTTTTAAGTTACACCTCACCCAGTTCACTGGAATTCTGCTGTATCAACAGTCTCTGCTCATCAAAATATTGTCTCTGTCTGTAAATCAGCCTTCACACCTTCTGCAAAATTAGCTGCCCTTCCTACTATAGCTCATTTTAATACAAGATACTCAGCACATTATTCACTACATGGTCGAGCATTTGATTCCTAACTTTGTATGAAGGATTACCAAAATCTGCCTCCAGAGCCTCTGCACTAACTGTTCTGGCGCTTTGCTTACCATTCCCATGCAACTCTAGTTTAAACCGCATCGTGCGCAGTTAACAAAACTCCCTCCTTGGTTATGAGTCCCTCTCCAGTTCAGTCGTATACCGTCCCTTCCAGACAAATCCTATCATCCTTGAAAGATTCAAAACTCTTATGCGCTCCCTTCTACCTACAGCAACCCCCTAGCCACGTATTAAACTGTATAGTTTCCCTGGTCCTGCCCTTTAAAGTAGTTCCTAACACCCTGAACTCCGTATGCTGAACCTCGACACTCTTTCAACCCAGGTTATTCGAACTGCAACGACCACGACATCTACCTTCTCACTGAGAATGATGGGGGCTTGCTCCGACAAATCACAGACCTTGGCTCCCGGGAGGTGACATATTATCCTGGAAACTGGTTCGCGCTCAGAGAACCTCGTGACCGTTCCCCTGTTACCACAGTGTCCCTCTGTACCTCCCCTTCCATGCTGAAACACAGAAGGAGTTTGAGTGCGCGGCCCATTAAACCGCGCCGTTTATTAAACCACTGGTCTAAAAACGGGACAAATTTGCAAAAACCAATTAACTTCCGAGATGGTAGGTATTTGTATGTGAAGGGAAACCGGAGCACATGGGAGAGAAAATCCATGCGTTCGCGGGACGGATGTACAAACCCTTCACCGAGGACGTAGGATTTGAACTTGGAACACCAATACAAAGAGCTGTCATCTCGTCGTGCTGTCTGCGTCGCGACTGTGGCACCGCAGTCCTTTACCAAGCAAGACCCTCTGAGCAAAGGAGCAAATATATTGGGAATTGGAGACACAGACGCTGGCTTTCAGTTGTCGTAGAGCGAAGTGTTCCACAAAAAAATGAGGAAAATAGACAACCTTATTTTCTGAGTCATAACAGGCTGATAATACTTTAGTTTTAAGAGACATGCTGACAAAAATGCAGGATACTCAGTTGAAAATGTGGTACTGAACAACATATAGTTTCTTTGCAATGTGTGGTCCTAACCACAGCTGTAGAAGAGGGAGAGTTGGGCATGGGATCAGCAAATCAATTCCATACAAACCCAGAGCTGCAGGAATGCCAACAGAACCTCCACAGAATACATCAGTGGGAGAGGAAAGATATTCACAGCGCAGAGGATTGGAGTTGTCTGGAAATAAAAGGGGACAGCACAGGGTCGATTTCTCTCCAATCGACTGAGGTCTGAGGATCCTGGCAAGTTGTGCTGGCGGACAAGAGACACTAACGGGCCGAAAAAGAGTCACTAACACCAAGAAGGATCACAGCCATCAGACTGTTATTCCCACTCCACTAATGGAGAAAAGGCTACCTATCCACACGGCAGGACCACAAGCAGTTATCTCCCCCAAGCCTTAAGTCTGAATGGCATCTCCACCCACTAACACACCCCTGCAGACCCTCAGCCACCAGTAGTTTATCACCTTATCCACCGACAGCCGAGTACCTAGCGTCCTTTCTGAAGATGGGACCCAGAATAAGGATGTTTTGTTCTTACGATTGTGTTCTTTATTTAATAGAATTTATTTGTGCTGCACTGGAGCCGGAGTAATAAGAACTTCGTTCTACTTTACATCTATGTACTATGAATGCCATGCAGCAATTTTCAATATTGAATAAAGCTGTATTTTTTAGTCGTGTTAATGATCATACTGCAGAATGGGTTAATTTCAAAATGCAGTTATTGAGAGATGACAGCAGCAGTTCTTAATTTACCCCAGACAGTTTGTTAGAGGAACTCAGCGTTTCAGGCAGAATTTATGGAGGAAGAATAATCAGTTGATGTTTCGGGCAGAGACTCAATCAAATAAACGAAGGAAGGGGGCAGAAGTCGGAATACCCAATGAGTTGTGGGTGGTTGTGCTGGGAGTATTCTGTGTTAATATGCATTCGGCAGATATTAACTCAGTCGAGAACAAGACTTCAGTTCATATTTTAAATGTCAAGCATTAACTTGAAGTTACAAACACTGGCGGCCCATATATGGAGAGATAATGTTTGTGAAATAGTGACGATGAGACCTTTACATCCGCAACAGCTTAGTCAATCAAGTGGATCATAGTGAGAATAACTTACTGGTGTAAACAATGTCATTGTAACGATCGTAATTTCTTTGAAACATCCGCTGATATATCTGATCACAACGGCCAAAAATATGAAGGACTTTTGTGCGACTCTCCCGAGTGGGACATAAAGGAAAGACTGCTTGTTGTAATGAATATCAGCAGCGTCGGTGTGCCGCCAGTGACTCAGCAGGAATGGAGACAAGGGGAAGAGGCAGTATTGCGAGTTGGCACTGTGAGCCTGAAAAAGCAGTAGTTGGTACCGAGGCGGGACTGTTTGTCGTCGAGAAGGAGGTGAGTACGAAATAAGCGTTGAAAGGGACTCAAGGTGGGCACAGGAATGAGTTACAGGAGCATTATAACCTGAACTTTCAACATGGGCAAGAACCTCAAACCTGTAACTGCGAAACAGCAGAGGACCCTGCCACCACCGGGTCTCATCCCCAGGACAAGAGCTGATACAGATTACTGTATACTGTTTACTTCTGCTGAGAAATTCACCGATATTGAATTATATTTATACCCTTACTCGTAGCAACATTTTTTTTTCATTCGATATGTGTCATGATTGTTTTGTGATCCGGTGTCTGGTCCCGAGGAAGGATGCTTTGTTTGATCACATATCTGTATCGCCGGTTGAGAATAAACGTGAACTTGAGAAGGAGGAATTTATTAAACACATAGAAGTTACAGATATCATGCACTGCGTGGTAGCTGACTGGACAGTGTTGCGAAACAGAGTCAGAGATGGAGATTGAAAAGGAGAATCTGAAAATATATGGACGAACACAAAAACAGCGGAGTTTGGGATGACAGGTGTATTTACCTTTACTTTTAACATGATTGTATAGAAACAGAGCCAGCAATCTTTCCCTGTGTGGCAATCCCAAACACCAGAGAATGTCGAATCAAAGTGCGAACGAGGTTATTTAAAAGGTGTCTTCAAGTGCAATTGCTTTCACACCGAGAGTGATGGATGCCAGGAACGCGTAACCGGGATAGGCTTTGCGGGTACTTTGTAACTGCAGCGATTCTGCGATGTTTAGACAGGTAGACATGTGAATTGTGTATAATCCATTAGATGCCGGCACAAAGGGTTATTTTAAACTGTTGGGATAATAATTCAGAAATTGGCGGTGTGTCCATGTTGAGGAAGTTTCTCGAAGGATTCTGCACGATGTAAGCAAACTAGGGATTTGGGAATCACCATGCAAGATGGAGGTTAATCCGGAATCAGTGGCCTGCTGCACACTGTGTGTGGGGTGAAGTTAAATGCAATCATAAAATAGCAATTGTAGGTACTGTATACTTAGAAGCTTTGATGTACTGCAGGATCTTTGACACGAGCTCAATGTCTTTCTGAACGTAACAATGCACGTAGAGATGTTGGTAAAGAGGGCGAACGTATCATTTCATTAGTTGCTGGTGCTTTTAGTGATGAGTTCAGGAAGTCATGCAGCAGCAGCGTGAATGATTGAACGTCGATATCTCCAACTTCGAGTTCATTCTCCCCCTCTACCATCTCCTCCTCTTTAATTCTCCTCTCTTCCTCCACTTACTTCCTTTCTCTCCCCCACTACGCATTTCCCCCGATTACTGTCCCTTCCCTTTCTCCCGTGATCCATTCACCTTTCAGACCTAATTCCATTTGCTGCCATGGGTCTTCGACTTATCACTTCCTAATATTGCTTCGCACCCCGTCTCTTAATTACTCGATTTTAACTAGCATGTTCTAGCATGTGCACTTACCCTTTCCACCCACCTTCTTACTCTGTTTCCTTTCCACTTCCTTTCTAGTTTTGATGAAGGACTCCGGAAACCTTGACAGTATGTTCATTGATTTGGATCCCGCTTGAGCCAATGAGTCATTCCAGGATTTTATATGCGGTGTTGCGGATGCGTAGCATCTACAGAATCTCCAGAATGCATAAACAATTGCTCCGGCCATCGTTCATTTGCTCGTCTAAGCATCACTTAGATGGAGGATTGATCAAGCAGACATGGATACGCAGGCGCACATGAGCAGCTTAAATTGGCGTTATTGTTTGCATCCATAATGGACCGAACGACCTATTCCTGTGCGGCACTGATCTGTGATCATCATTTTCAATCATATATTTGTAAAACAGATTTCAATGCGGATTCTCTGATTCGATAACCTGGACCAGACAGTCTCGTTTGCCTTAGTTCTTGAGAGACAGACACAATGGTAGAACGGGCAGACAACTGCTAATACTAGGCTCCATGACATAGAAGCTTGTATTTTATTATGGAGCCCGGAATTCACGGAGAGAATTTTATTTTAAAGTATTTCATTTTAATTATTTACCGATGCAGCAGGGTAGCAGTGGTTTCTACCAGCACCTTCACGTCTTTGGAACGTGAATGCATTTGGAACAAACCCACGCCGTCACCGATCTAACGTACAAAATTCATAGAGGCGGCTGCGGGGACTGAAACTTCATTCAAACGTGTTCAACTTGGTGGGCAGCGCGGATTCTTACTCTTCATTCCGAATAGTTTCTCTCACAATGCGAGTGAATGGAAATTTCACCACCTCCCGCATCTGCTGCCTGAACTTCCTTTGGGTCAAGGCGTAAAGACCCGTGTTTGTGCAGCAGCTCATTAGCTGCAGCATGTAGCCCAGATCCCAAAAGCAGAAAGGTGGGATCGAAAAAACAAAATAAATCATTCGCGTCCACACAGTGTGCACAACATAAATAATCCACAACACGATGAAATTTGCCGACACGACCAACAGTAAAATGATCGACTTCCTTCGGTTCTCCATTTCCGTGTCTTTGGAACCATTTCCACTATCGAGACTCCGGAGTCTCTTCCGGGCTCTGCTCGCCACTAACACGTGTCTGATGGTTAAAGCATTGAGCAGCAGAATGACCACAAACGGGATCACAGGGGTCAGGATTTGGCTGCCGAACTCAACTACTGTCCAGGCCACTGAGAGCTTGACAGCATCTCTTGCTACGCAAGGCCAAGGGATGCTAGAACGCCGATACGTTCCTGTGAGCAAAAAATACCAGAAAACGTTTTTGAAGCAGCTCAGCGCTGTCACAGTCCCCAGAACCACAACCGCCATTCTGTCAGTGCAGTATTTAGCTTTCAGATTCTGGCAGCAAATAGCCACAAATCGGTCAACGGTGAACATGACTGTGAACCAGACGGAACAGTCGTAGGCTGCGTAATGTAGGCTGGCGTGGACATTACATATGGGGATGTTCCACAGGAAATTAAACGCTTCCCAAAAAACAATCGGAATCTTCCTCAGTACCAGGTCGACAATAACAACCAGGACATCGGCTGCTGCCATGGCCATCAGGTAACGAGTGACACCTTTAGAAAGATCGCACTTTCCTCGGGACAGGACAACAATCGTCAGCATGTTCACTGTTGGGATTGAGAGAAACACAAGCATGTCAGTGTCCAAGAAGCAAAGTCAGCAGAGTCACAGACAGGAAATCTGGAAACATGTTTTTGTATCCAGTGCTGTAATTTCAGCGCGAGCTCTCAGGATTCTCCTGCCGGTCTCTTAAATTTGAGCAATATGCCTCAAAAGATGATTGGAAAGACGTCTATCTTAAACTACACTCCAGACTGGTGAGTTCAATATCTGAAAATTTAAGAGATACAGTCTCAGTTGAAACATTTAAACGCCAGCTCAGAAACTGTTTATTTAACCTTGCTTTTAACTAAAGTCGTTTTTCTGATCTTCAAATTTTGTTTCAGTTTGTACTTTGAAAACATATTGAAACGTTTTATTGTTTAAAGAAAAACACAGAGGCAAACGTTACTGACGCCATCCCGTGAATATATCACAGGATCATCACCCGAAGTTCAGTCAGTGAGGGCGATCTACTGTGTTAACCGGAACATATTACTAAATCCCCATCAATCAGACCCCTTTACCGGTCTCCGTGACCACTGCTTGCCATTCTCTCAATCGTCCAGTCGGTGAACAGGAACTTACCGGGAAATGCAACCAAAGCGAGAACGGGATAGTAGATGGGTTGTATCGTCACGAGTAAATACCAGATCCGTACGTCTGCTGTCCACATCGGATCTTTCGAAAAAATATAGGGAGCCAAGCTGAAGATACCCTTCCCCGTCGCAGAAACATTCCATGTTCCAATTTCCCGATCCTGAACCATTTTCCGTCACTGTCCCTGATTCCAGCTGATGGCCGGCACTTCGCTCACTGCAGATCCAGCAGCTCATGTAAAATGTCAATTTGTTTATCGCAGTTCCCCAGTTATTTTCTTCCACTCCTGAGCCACTGCGGTCCGTGTGTGGCGGAATGGTTGCTCTCACCAGCACTCTGAACTTCATCGAAAGTGGCAAATTCAAATAGAGCTTTGAATCCCCCAGTGACCCAATCAGGCTTCGTGCGTGCTAATGTTATTTACACGACACATTTCTACGGTTAACCCATTTGAGTCCGGAACAGTGAGGGAACACGTAAAATGCATTGTTTAACGGGGTGGTGGTGTCCAGGTTGCAGCTCCACCGATCCCGCATCATCTCGCAAGAGACACAAAAGACTGAAAGCACGTACCATCAGGCTCAGGAAAGGCTTTAATCACGCCGCTATAAAAATATTCAACCCTTCACCCTGACGACTAGACGGTCTCTTGATATCGCATTCTGCCTCGCTGTGACTTTGCAATTTGTTGTTTGCCTGCGCCGCAATTGGTCTGTTGCTCAAGTCATAGTGGTAATGATTTTTCTGTGTTTATTTTTTTGTGTGTTTTTGCGTTGCATTGAATGCGCAGTGACAACTATTTCTTTCTCCTTTATACTTGCGAATTGAAATGGTATCAGTCAATTTGGAATCTTGAATAATAAACCCATTTGTCAATTGACCGCTGTGCAGTGGGATGTATCTGGGAACTGCCTGCAAGGCTGATGTAGTCGTGGCGTGTGGTACGTGAGTGTACTAATTTTGAGCACTCTCCTCAGAGTGAAAGACTCAGATGAGATTCATTCCATGAGTGGGAGGAGGATGATATAATCCCGAAAACTTGGCCGCATCGTCTCTGACGTCACTGCGTGGGCGATGAAGGAATGGATCATTCTGTATCAGATGAGGGCCTGTTCCGAAACAATACCGAGCAAATTTGCCTTATGAAAGAGATTTGGACCAAATCTGTATTAAAGTCCTACATATTACATGCAGTGTTAACGCCTATCCACTCATATGAAACTGTGATAACCCACACAGAATGCTGGAGGGTGTCGGCAGTTCGGACAGCATCTATGGAGGTGAATGAAGTTGCAACATTTCTAGTCGAGACACTTTTAAATAGTACTGCGAATAAGACTAGAATAGAAGGAGGCATATGCCAGTATAAGAAGGTGGGGAGGCGATAAAGAGTACAGCCTGGTCCGTGATATTTGTGGCCAAGTGAGAAGTCAGATGGGTGGGTGAGAAAATTTGAGACGGTTGAAAGGAGGTTCACGTAAATGATCAAGGTTTGCATAGCTTGTCATATGAAGTATGTTTGACGTCTCTGAGCCTTTATTCAGGAGAATTCAGAAGATTAAGCGGTGACCTCATTGAAACCAATCGAATAGTGAAAGGGTTTGATAGAGTAGGTGTGGAGATGATGTTTCCTCTGTTGGGAGAGTCATGGTACTTGGTGTGGACTCAGGACAAATCGAGGGATTCGGAGCAGGCGGATTCGTGGGAGCTTCCCGGGGAGATGGAGCTGACCACAGAAATTTCATGTGGCAAGCCTCGCTTCATTTGGCTATCCTCCCGGTAGACCAGTCGATGTGGGGATTGTGCTTGGTCTGCCATGGATACCCTCGAAATACCGGGCCTTGAGGTGAACGAATGAGACTGAATCGTAGCTACAGCCGAAAGGATCAATGTCATGGTCCGGTCCGTGAAATCCGCATTCCAGTTCATAGTACGGTCCAGTACCTAATTCCAGGTTTTCCGGGTTTCCACAGTTTCTGTTGAGGTAGGTGATTCTTGTTTGGGCTGTTTTCATAAATAGCTTCAGGATAGCTTCAGCCTCTGGCTGCTGGCTTGTTCCAGTCCAAGCCCCCTGTCTGCATCCCTTCCCTTCACCTTCCTCCTGGAGCCTAGCTTTGTTTCACCTCGCCTCGCCTGTCGTCTTGCATTGTCTTGCCTCGCCTCGCCTGTCGTCTTGCATTGCCATGCCTCGCCTCGCCTGTAGTCTTACAGTGCAATGCCTCTCCTTGCTTCGCCTCGCCTAGAGCCTTGCCTCGCCTTGCGGGTGCCTGGAGCATCGCCCTGTTTGGAGCTGTCTGTCTGTGTCCACGCCTTCGGTAGGATGGTCCGGCCGTTTTGCCGCAACCTAGTGTTTAGCGTTCTGTGTGATGAGTCCCGGTCCTACGTCCTTTACCCAAGGAGGGGTCCCTGTTCTGTGTTCCGCGTTCTTGCCCTCCCTCGGCCCTGGCTCAGTGTTCTTCGTTTTTGTAGTTACTCGATCAAGCCAAGGCTTTGGGTCTTGTCCAGCCCTGGTCACGTCGAAGGTCCTTTTCCTGTCCTAGCCACGTCTTTATGTTCTCGTCTTTTAATGCGCCTCGTCCAGCCCAGGAGTTCCCTGCCCAGCCCGGGGCTGGGGTTCCCTTGTCCAGGAGTCTCACGTCCAGTTCTGTTGTCTCTCCCTCGACCAAGGCTCTGGGTCCTTGTTATGTGCATGTCCGTCGCCCAGCACAGGAGTACCATGCCCAGCCCGGTGCTGAGATACCCTCGTCAACACCCAGATTCTAGGTGCTTGTCCAGTCTCTAGCTTGGAGTCCAAGCCCAGGCTCCTAGTTCCCATTTCCTTGTCTGGTTTCCTATCGTAGTCAGATCCTGGCCCAGGTCCGGAGACCTTTTCTCGTCCAGGGCTGGTGCCATGTAGAGTGACCGTTCTTTACCAATTTCCTTGCTTCCTGTGTCTTACGTTTGGATCCACTCCCAATACCCCACATTATGATAATCATGGTCAGGGGCAGCGTACAGTGGATCACCGAAGCCAGCAGTTTCCCGTCCAGGCCCCGTACCTCCATGGGGGTTGTTAGCGGGTTCGGGAGGTATTACATCCCGGGAGGCTATGTCTCCGTCCAAGAGATTTCCACCGAAATCCACCAAAGCATATGGGGACAGAGGGTATTTCACTGTAGCCGGGCTCTGCATTAGAGTCCGGGGGGCTGAAGCGAGTATCGTCCGGCTCTCCAGGAAACCCTTTTCACTGGTGAGCCCTTCCTTTGGGCCGCTGAGGGCAGGTATTCCGGAAATGTCCTGGCTGGCCACAATAGAAACAATCCCCATCTCTCCACCTCCGAAGTCGTTCGGCCCGGGAGAGCCGGTTCCGTCGCATCTGCATCGTTTCCATCCCAGGGTGGTGGGGACGGTCGGAGCAGGAGCTACAGTTGGAGCGGCTGGGGAAGGGATGCTGGCTGAAATTGATAAGGTGACCGTGGGCTACCCCGAGGAACGTGGCGACAGTTTCTTTCTCTCAGCCGCTCCTGAAGTCTATTATCTAATCTAGTGGCTAGCGAGATCAGAGAGTCCAGAGAGTCCACGTCGTCCCTCGCTGCCAGTTCACCCTTTATCTTGTCCGGCAGGTCCTGACGAACGCCCGAAGGACATCGTTATTCCCTCGTTTGTCTGCGGCTAAGGTATGGATTTCGATGGAATACCTTTCTACGCTACGTATACCCGGACAAAGAGTCAGCAAGCTTTTGGTGGCGACCTTACGTCGAATCGATTGTTTGAAGACCTTCCTCATTTCTGCAACAAAGGAGGGGAAGGAGGAACAAACCTCTGGACAGTTATCCCATAACGAGTTTGCCCAGGCGAAAGCATCCCTTCGTAACAGCCCCATGATGTACGCAATCTTGGATTTATCTGATGTGTAGGTACGTAGCTGTAGCTCAAACACCAGATAGTATTGTAACAGGAAGGACTGGCATCTTCCTAGGTTCCCAGCCTAGGGTTTGGGCTGGAAGTCGTATGGCTCTCTAGGGAAGTGTGTTGCTGATCTCAGAGGCGACGCCATCCAGAGAGGTGCGGATTGGGTAGTCGGGATTCTTGGAGGGGACAGATAAAGAGAAACCGAAATTCGATCCGCCTGTTCACTGACCTTCTGTACATCCGTGTGCAGCGTCCCAAGGTTTTACATGACCGCCCCAAGTAGTTAGTCGTGGACGCCCAGTAGGTTGCCCTGACGGGCGAAGGCCTGTCGTACGGGATCCGTGTCCGCTGGGTTCATTATGGCCACTTCGTTCTGTTGCATGGAGGAGTCTGAGGATGAACCCAAGTGCAGGACATGGGCGCGGAGACAGAGTCGGGAGGCGTTCTGGATATTGCGAGTGCGGAATCGGTATCAGGAGCGATGAGAGACTTAGAAATGGCAGTCATAAGAACTATGAAACAAGGTTACTCACTCCAGAGCCAACCAACGAACTGGCAGCTCCTTGTTGTGATTACAGGGTTTTTGTACTGCATTTCTTGATGGAAAGCAGGTATTTGTAGTTAGCGGAACCAGGGGAATGTTTGGAAATTAAACAAAGAGATTAAGACCCGATTCCAGAGGCAAATAGCCAGCGAGGGGATTGCCAGGAAAGACCATGACAACGGACCTACCGAGGACTGCATAAAGTCTACAAAGCAATGCTGGCTTTACATTAAATAATAGACAAAGTAGAGGGCAGTAAGTTGGTGTCAGTCCAGACTCTGGGTATTGAGAGACTGATGGCTCTGCATCAGAAACTGTTACATCGTCGGCTCGTGAAAGCCGCAATGCTGTTTGCCCGGTGTCTTTTGCCAAACGGCAGGAGGGAGAAGAGTTTGCATGAGGGGCGCGTGGAGTCCTTCATAATGCTGTTTACTTTAGCGGATGCAGCGTGTAGTGTAAATGCCGAAAATATCAAGAGAATCCAAAAAAAAAAAATCCAGATTCTCTCGCAGAAATTATCTGATCACTTACGCAGACAGTTAAATGTCTTTGGCCAAAATACAGTTTTAAAATACAACCACGGAAAAGAAATCATACAATTCTACAAACTGAAGCCTGTTCCAGTACTAGAGTCATATTCTTACAAATTATATGTACAACAAATCCATTATTACAGATAGGACAACCCATAATAACCGTCGGGTTATAATGACATAGGATCAATGAACATGTATAACTTCCTTAATAGATAAAGCCACTCCAAACACACGTAACATACGGAAATCAATAAATGCAATGTTGAATTAAAAGAGGAAATAGAAATACGAACGAACATGAACAGGGTATACAATGAACTGCTTGGAACTGCGATCACCCCGAAGGCACTGCGCTGTAGCATTAAACAATTAGGGCTCCACCAAAATATCTACGTAATGCTTCAGAAAGCTATCACAATAAACACAAAAAAAGTTAACAAAACGAAGAAATGAGTGTATTGGTCCATGAAACGTACTTCGGATTATACTATGTTGAGCTAAGTAAAAAATATTGATATTATTAACAAATGATGATGATGATCCTGATGACAACAACAATGATAATAATAATAATACTACTACTACTACTACTAATAATAATAATAATAATAATAATAATAATAATAATAATAATAATAATAATAATAATAATAATAATAATAATAATAATAATAATAATAAAGATGACGATCATCATCATCATCATCATCATCATCATCATTATCATCATCATCTTATCCAAGTTAGAGGCGGCTGAATCCAATACCTGGCTGTAGGTATAAGCAAGCAATACATTTTCACTTCAGTACATTTACTTCAAGTGCTTCGCATCCGGATCGTGTGGAGCATTTGCAGAGTGTTGATGATGAAGCTGCGCTTACGTACAAAATTATCTTTCTGTTTAATATCCTGCTAACAGAAAATATGTGCATTGTTCCCTCCGAAATGACACAACACAACAAACCAAAATACATCATCAAAATTTGCACACAGATCAGTGTTTTCAACAATACTTCTGTAAATTTCAAGCAATACCAAACGGTGAAGCCCAAGACAATGCCTCCAAAATAAAGGCAGTCGTTGATTGAAACCAAAACTGAGCAAGGAAATCAGAACAGCGCAATTGCAGAATAGAGTAAAAAAAAAACAAAACTGAAACCTTAAGAGCAGAAATGTTTCTCCTATGATAGTATAAAATATATACCCTAAGCACGAAAGTTAAGAGAAATGCTAAGGAAATGTTTAAACGTGAGAAGATTCATACAAGATACGATAAGTCAAACAAAAGCGTTGTAGACAGAACAGATACACTAAAACATAAGTTTGGTACAGGTATACATAAAATGCACCAGATGAAGAAAACAGAATTGAGTGCAGTAACAGTGCAAAAGGTTTACACAAGAGAAAGATACTAAATTCGACGCACCAAAATGACACCAACACTAGCAGAAAATTTTCGAACAAACACAAAGAAAATGAATCTTCGTTCTCATATCTGGTCAGAACGGGATCAAGAATCAGGACACAACCTGGATTAGGGAAGAAAACGGACGCACAGACCATTGAGGAAATGCAAAGCAAATACCAAGCGTTAAATTGGATATGGTGGTTATAAAAATCCCCACATCTGGAAGGATAGTTGCAGATATTGTATGTCTTGCCTTTACATGCATATGTGAAAAATCAAATCTGTTGTTAAAATCCTGAAAAAAGCACCCGATTTTTTGACAAAACGTAAAACATATATCACACCTGAAGGGGAAGTTATAAATGATGCATCGAAATATCGTTCGATTACTTCTTTACAAACTAGATATAAAATTGTGACATCATGCATCGCGCAGCTGATGACAACTCAGTTTGGTAGCCACAATATCCTTAAAGAAGAGTAGAATTGATGTCGTTAATGGTATGAAAGGATGGAATGAACAACGGACAATACATTCTAAAATTCTAAATCAACCCCGCCGGAAAAGAAGAAAACTTGGTATTGACTATAAAAAAAGGGTTAACTCTATCACGCAATCATGGTTTATCGATGTTTACGTACATTGGCGTACTACAATCATCCTATCTATTAACAGCGAAAGAGGACAGCCACCAATATCAAGAATAATCGAGGCATCTTCCAGGGTGACTCTCTAAGCCCACTATGTTTCTGTTTCGCTTCTGATTCGTCTTTTATTTTTCCAGCTCAAGCTGCTGAAACCTGAGATGTGGGCAGGGTCATTCCTCAATCGCTACTTCTGGACTATTCTCGTGGTGTTTAGCATTGAGGTTTTCTGGAAATTTACATGAATATTGCTGTGTAGCCCTAATTGTAGTGACTTTGGGATAAGGCAAGCTATCGGGAACATGTTCCTGTTCCAGAAACTTCCAATTTTCCCCTTTAATTCAGCATTTGTCGCATTAATTTCTGTATTGGAATGTGTATTTGTTTTGGTTATATCTATGAGGTAAGCTGTACTTGATTGAGTGAACTGTATTATTAGTACCAGAAAGTTTGTGAACGCTGAAGAACTTTCTCTATTTCTGTATAAGCACGTGCTAAAATGTGATCAGATCTTCACATAAGTCGTAAACTTAGATATAGCGAACCCAATTAAACACAATAATGCAAAAACATAATTGTTCATTTATCTCTTGAGGAAAAATATCCAAAATTACGTGAATATTTTGGACTGGGGGCTGAGGCGGGTTGGAGAAACTTTGATTTCAGTATCTGTTTTGACTGCCTTATACAGCCATATTTATTTATGAGAGAATAAGGGTTATGTCCGCAGAGCCACCTTTCCGTTTTGGGTTTCAAATGTAGGATTTCAAGGAGACTTCCAGCTTCCCCGTTGGACACATCAGTTCCTGAAAGACCGTCTGTGGAACTGGAGCTGCAGCTCGATTAGCTTGGCTTGTTAGGAGAGAAGTGATAGTTATAGAGAGGAGCGAGAGGAAGGTAATCACACCAAGGCTACAGGAGGCAATGAAATAGGTGACTGTCAGGAGTAGGAAGGTAGAAAGTCAGATAGTGGATAGCGCCACGGTGGCTGTACACCTCAAAGATAAGTACACCATTTTGAGTACTGCTGGATCAATCATCCTCCGGGAAGGGACAGCGGCCATGGCTCCAGCTTTGACTTTGTCCCTGTAACTCAGAAGTCTAGAGAACTGAAGAGGATGGCTCTATAGTCAGGGGGACAGATAGGTGATTCTGTTGACGCGAGAAGTTTCTCACCCGTGTGCCAGCGTCCGCGATGTTTCGGAACGCCTCGACAGCCAGAAGTCTAATACATGTTGGTACCAACGACATAGGAAGAAAAAGGTAGGATTTCCCGAAAACAAAAGACAGGCAGTTAGGAAAGAATCTGAGAAACAGGACTTCAAGAGTAGTAGTCTTGGGATTACTGACTGCGTGACGCAACAGTGAGGATATCCACAGAATAACGTTGCAAATAATTTGGTGCTGAAGAATTAGAGCAGGGGGTGAGAACGCAGATTTCTGGATAAGAAGGATCTTTTCTCGTGCCGGTGTGACCTATACAATCGAGTTGCATTGCACTTGAATCGGAAGGAACCAATTCTCTTGCGTCCGGTTTACTGGAGCTCTTCGGAGTATTTTTAAAGTAATACGGCAGGTGGTGGGATCCAGTATGATGGAGCTAAAGATCAAGCAGTAGCTTGACAAGTAGATGACGGATCTAACATGAATGCTTGGAAGGACAAGCCAATGACTGGGTACCAATACGACCAGAAAAAGGGTAAAGTTGTTCCAAAATGCCAAAATTGGAAAAGGGTGAAATACGTGGTACTCCAGGCGTGAATTTAAATGCGCGTAGCTTTCGAAATAAGGTGGTCAAACGCGTGACGGATGCTGCCCGGCCTGCTGAGTTCTTCCAGCGTTCAGCACGTATTATTTGATCCACGATATCTGCAGTTGTATTTTTGTACGTGACGCAATTACAGATTGACCGGTATTATACTGTCTACATCACTGAGTGGCAGTTGAAAGGAGGTAATAGTGGAGAGCTTAACAACACATTATATACTTTGTATCGAATGGACAGGCTTACACAGTTAAAAAGAGGCGACATAGGGTGATAAATCAGCCACGATGGAAGGGCGGCGATCAATAGGCCAAAAGGCCTAATTCTGCTTTTTTTCTCTTCTGATCATGTGGTTCTTTTCCGCTGAATTGCTTTCACATGATTGACGAATCAGGTTTTGTATGAATGACCAAGTCTGTTGATGTTCTTAATAAAGTGATTTATTAAGTGATTTTATATCAGTAAAGAGTACAGCAATTGTTGAATATTCAATATTAAGTGTTAAATGTGCAGACAGTACGTTCCCCGTGCCCCATACAACACCAATCCCATCAAAAAGCAAGAAGAATTGCAGCAATTTTCTAAATTACGAAGTCACTCTCATTGGAATGTTTGTTAGCTGTTAGCAAGAGGAATTGTAATGTAAAGCGGGGTTCTTCTTTTTGTTAACTAGCAGGAATACCAATTTACTGTATCACCCTTGGGCCGATACCGATTTCAATCAAGAGGCAGTGGTGGTACGGCCTGGGGGAAATATCTGAGGGTAAGACCCTCGTAGTGGACGCTGCGAAATACCACGAGGGAGGGGGTCTTCGGGTCCGAAAGGATGCCACAGGGCATATCTGGAGCTCTTGCATCCTTCCTGCGGGGTAGTTGGAAGACCATAGGGGATGTGGAGGCGTTTGGAGTTTTGGTGTATGTGGATGATCTCTTGGTATTTGGACTTGCCTCAGGAGAATATGAAGTGAGATCGTTGCAGGAGCAGCTGAGAACTACCGAGTTAAAGTGTTTTCTGGACACGTGCCAGGGCTGGCGAAGGTCGCAGATCGTGAGTGACTGTCTCTACGGAATCAAGTTTAATATGAAGACGGAGAGACTGGAGAAAGTTATCTGGAACCATTCGGAAGACTTACAAGTTGGAGAGAATGAAGAAAGTTGTCTGACTGAGGGTAATAGCAAACTGAGAACCCGGAGAGGGGAGTTTGCGGAGGTGAAGTAATTACAGACAAATCTCAGAAGACAGAAGTGGAAGCTTGAAGGGAACCTGAAGATGACCATCGACAGTTCAAATGAAGTGCAAAACCTGAAAGTTGATCTGGAAGAAGTCATGTGGAAGAAAAAGCTGGAGAGAAGAGCAGTGAATACTGAACATGAGGCTGAAGAGACTGCGGGAGCAGTGCAGGCCACGTGTTTCCGTTTGGAGAAGACCAAACAGCAGCTACCGATCACAGAAATGAGGAAGAATACAGATTCGATGGATGATGTGCTGGATGTGTGGTACATGCTGCCTTTTGCTGACTTTCCCTCGATTGTGGAAGAGACCTTTGGCCCTTCTCTCATTGAGTGAGGTGTAGCGGGGAGGGTTAGCTGGGTGCAGTGTGGGGCATGAGTGAGAGGTTGAGAGAGGAGTTGGTAGTGGGCCCAAGGTATCCCCAGTTGTGTCCGAGCCTGAAGTGTTTAGGTGAGGGGGTACGGAGGTCTCAGAAGGGTTAAGGAACTCCCAGATAGTTGGCCTTAAGTAGCGCCTGAGGTACAGGGCGTGAGGTTTATTGTGTGGGTAGGAGATGTCACTGTTTGTGCTTGTGTTACGGTGTGTTGGCAGGAAAGGTGGCGAGGTATTTAATAGTCATGAGGACATGACTTTTATTTGGTGGGGGGAGAGTGTAAAGGGAGTTTCTTCTTTTTGTTAACTAGCAGGAATGCTAATTTACTGATAACGAGAATGATATTCCTTTGTAAACCAAATGGGGATTAATTTTCTTTCTTCTGAGTCTGTAAGCTTTTGTTGACGGGCTTTTGGGCAGATCGGCGCGAGGTGTTCGAGAGAGAGGACGCAATGCTGTAAGCTGGGCGAGGATCGGACGCCAAGCGGGGGTCCGAGGCCGGGAGCTACTCCGAGGAAGGGGGATGAAGCTAGATGTGCTTGGTTGACCACTCGCAGGGTCCTGAGCTGCGAGTCGAGGAGTTCGGAGGGGATCGAATGGTTGCCAGATGACTTCTGAAATTGAGCTCCAAGTTGTGCACGAAGTGGTTTGGACTTTGATAAGTTTGACGCCTTTTCCTTATTTTTCTCTTCATATATACTGTATCGTTATTAATCACTTAGTTATAGAAAAAACCTTTATAAATTGTACTCATTTAATTGCATATGGTGTACTGTCTGTTTTTGGGCGAGGCGGAGACATCACACAGCATCCACACCAGCTGATTCTCCAGTTTGGCGGGGCCGAAGGCTGCCCCCCCTAGTCGGAAAGGAGTGTGAGCGAGCCTGAGGTGACCAAGGGGGTTACATTGTGAGGTTCTCGTCCGGGGTTGCTTTCTGTGGAAGCTGAGTCATCACCCTCTTTAAATTGTCTCTGCGGCTAAGAGATCGTGTGCCTTTGTGGGTGTGCGATTGCTGGTTATCGCTGCGTGTGTGTTGGATGGGGTGGCTGCTGTTGGTAGCCTGGATGTCGTTGTTCGAGTTCCGACTAGTGCTGACGAAATGGTGGTGGGGCCATGTGTTGTCCATACTGTTTGCAGAGTGAAGAGTGACAGGTTGGGATGTTTCAGCAGTGGTGGGCTCCGCCCGGTTGTTGGGATAATGTCCAGCCCTAAAGGGGCGGAGGTGTGGGCGGAGCGGACCCCTGAGTTGTTGGGTGAGTGGCAGTGCTTGGCTGAGGAAAAGCGACAGGGACGGGTTGAAAGTTTGAGTAGGCGGGCTCGTGACTTTGTTAGAACTGATGGGCGCAATTACCTCGAAGTGACAGCTGCCAGTTCTGGGAAAGTGGGAAAATGCGTGTGGTGTGACTGGAAGTCAAATGCCGCAGCTGGGGGGCGTATCATATCCGTGGCAGGAGATTGGTGGAAGGTTTTTAGGGTATCCCGTTTGCCAAGGGGGGCAGATAATTTGCTTGTGGTGCCAAGGGTATCTGTCAAGGGGATCAGCTGTTCCGTTGATTCGAGAGGTGTCGGGAAACTTAGTGGAGGCCCAGTGGGGGAACGGCTTGGGGTCTCTGGGGTAGCACGTTCCCAGCAATGTAGCAACGAACTCCCGAAAGGAACAGACCCTATTCCTGAAGGCTTCGAGGGACCAAGCGCACAGGTGTTGTTACGGATGGATGGAAGTCAAGTTAAAGCCATCCTCGGCACCAGGGCGCCGGTTAGGTTGCTGTACAGTTTGGTTTATAACCGTTGTTGGAAGCATTTACCCTTGACGACATTGAGGACACTGGAGATTCGGGGTACCCGTGCCGGTGATTACCCAGACGACGGTTGTTGGTCAGTGAAAATGGACTTCTTAGAAGCAAATGTGGAGGAGTCTGAGGTTCGTGAATCGATAATGCTGATCTGTCCGGACCCTGTTGAGACGGGCAGGGTTTCTGTTCTAGAGCGAACCAATATCCGGCTGGTGCACTTGAGGGACTGCCCGGAGGAGGCGGGTGAGCGCTGTTTGGAGGCATTGTCGATGCACCCAGAGTTTCGAGCTGCATGTGCGGACGTCTGTAGCACCAGCGGTGGTGCGGCCTGGGGGAGGTATCTGAGGGTGACACCCTCTTAGTGGACGCTGCGAAATACCACGAGGGAGGGGAGTTGACTGCGGAAGACACCTCGGAGAGAGAGAGGTTGCGGCGACTGGCTCCTGAAGCCGATGAAGACGTAGGCAGCGTGTGTGTGGATTATATTGCGCTGAAGAGGCGCACTGTCAATGACAAGAATATGGCCCTGAGGGCCGAAGAGGCGATCGCTTGTCTGAGTGGTGCGAAGTGGTTTAAGGTGCTGGATCTGAGGAGTGGAATTTGCCAGATCCCAATGACTGGGGCCGACAAGGAGAAGACGGCCGTTATAAAGTCCCTAGGAGTCTTCGGGTCCGAAAGAATGCCACAGGGCATATCTGGAGCTCTTGCATCCTTCCTGCGGGGCAGGTGGAAGACCATAGGGGATGTGGAGGCGTTTGGAGTTTTGGTGTATGTGGATGATCTCATGGTATTTGGACTTGACACAGGAGAATATGAAGTGAGGTCGTTGCAGGAGCAGCTGAGAACTACCGAGTTAAAGTGTTTTCTGGACACGTGCCAGGGCTGGCGAATGTCGCAGCTCGTGAGTGACTGTCTCTACGGAATCAAGTTTGAAATGAAGACGGAGAGACTGGAGAAAGTGATCTGGAACCAGTCGGAAGACTTACAAGTTGGAGAGAATGAAGAAAGCTGTCTGACTGAGGGTAATAGCAAACTGAGAACCCGGAGATGGGAGTTTGCGGAGGTAAAGGAATTACAGACAAATCTCAGAAGACAGAAGTGGAAGCTTGAAGGGAACCTGAAGATGACCATCGACAGTTCAAATGAAGTGCAAAACCTGAAAGTTGATCTGGAAGAAGTCATGAGGAAGAAAAAGCTGGAGAGAAGTGCAGTGAATACTGAACATGAGGCTGAAGAGACTGCGGGAGCAGTGCAGGCCACGTGTTTCCGTTTGGAGAAGATCAAACAGCAGCTACCGATCACAGAAATGAGGAAGAATCCAGATTCGATGGATGATGTGCAAGATGTGTGGTACATGCTGCTTTTTGCTGAATTTCCCTCGATTGAGGAAGAGACCTTTGGCCCTTATCCCATTGAGTCAGGTGTAGCGGGGAGGGTTAGCTGTGTGCAGTGTGGGGCATGGGTGAGAGGTTAAGAGAGGAGTTGGTAGTGGGCCCAAGGTATCCCCAGTTGTGCCCGAGCCTGAAGGGTTTAGGTGAGGGTGTACGGAGGTCTCAGAAGGGTTAAGGACCTCCCAGATGGCGCCTGAGGAACAGCGCTTGAGGTTTATTGTGTAGGGAGGAGATGTCCCTGTTTGTGGTTGGGTTACGATGTGTTGGCAGGAATACTAATTTACTGATAACGAGAATGATATTCCTTTGTAAACCAAATGGGGATTAATGTTCTTTCTTCTGAGTCTGTAAGCTTTTGTTGACGGGCTTTTGGGCAGATCGGAGCGAGGGGTTCGAGAGAGAGGACGCAATGCTGTAAGCTGGGCGAGGATCGGACCCCAAGCGGGGATCCGAGGCCGCGAGGTACCCCGAGGAGGGGGGATGAAGCTAGATGTGCTTGGTTGACCACTCGGAGGGTCCTGAGCTGCGAGTCGAGGAGTTCGGAGGGGATCGAATGGTTGCCAGAAGACTTCAGAAATTGAGCTCCAATGGTTGTGCACGAAGTGGTTTGCAGTTTATTAAGTTTGACGCCTTTTCTTTATTTTTCTCTTCATATATACTGTATCGTTATTAATCACAGTTATATTAACCTTTATAAATTGTACTCATTTAATCGCGTATGGTGTACTGTCTGTTTTGGGGCGAGGCGGGGACATCACTCAGCATCCACACCAGCTGATTCCCCAGTTTGGCGGGGCCGAAGGCTGCTCCCCTTAGACAAGAACGAGTGTGAGCGAGCCTGAGGTGACCCAGGGGGTTACAGTAATATCAGTGGTTATGTCTGTTTGCAGGCTATATCTTAAGTTAATGTATTTCTCATGATTGAATTGTAAACAACACGAGCTTATTTAATTGTCTTCCGCAGTTGAACGTCAAGTATATTAAGGACTCCTTCAGAAATCAACAAAAGTGCGATGGGTGTAAAGAACGGGTCTCGCAGACCTTCGCGGAAAACGCACTCCCGTCCCAAAGGCTCGGTGTACGCATTTTACTACACAGCTCTTGCAGTGATCGTAGTTCCAGGTAAAACATTTTTTGCTGCTTTAACAACGGTGGTCTTGTCTATTATATCTCATATACCCCTATGGACATTGTGCATTGCATTTCTGCAAAAGTGATTGGCTGAGCAGATATTTGTATCAAACATCCAGTCTACTGGTGTACCTGATAAAGTGGCCACTGAGCGCTTTATACATTATATACCTAAAACGAATATATGATAATCATTGCAAATACCGTACCATGCAAAAGTCTTCGACATACAGTCTATTGTGCCCCAGACTTTTACAATTCACTGTTTATGATGTTTAATTGTGTTTGAGGCCTCCGTCAATCATAAGTGAGCAAGGATATTGTGTCCGAGCGGTCCAGATACACCTCCCTGAACAATACGATTTGGAGAACAAGCTGTTGCACATGTAGCAAGTTTACCCTCTCCACAAGTCTGATCACCCCAAAGGATCTATAGAACAAAATGTATGCCTGTTCTATTGGCTCCAGCTCCGGATGATACCCTCGGAATTTACTACCGAAGCTTGGCCCATGGGTAACTTAAGCCGCCAAGCAAAGGAGGTGTGAGAGCAGATATTCCCTTCTCTTGGATGGGTTGTCAGCCACAGCTGACGAACCCCATCTGTCCGAAAGGGCAGGTTTTATGGCGCCAGTGACCGCCTTTGCCATTTCTCGAGTCAGTGGGTACGGTTCCGCCGATCCGCATACATTAAGGCCAGGAGCTGGATGTGGTTGTGAGAGGTTATTCAAGGCGCACGGCATTGAGAGCATTTAATAGGTAGTGAGAGCTCCCCTAGCTATAACAACTTTCAGGAAGCTTGAGTATAAATATGAATTATATATTAAGTCATATAAATTCATACATGGCAAGGTTGTTAAGAAAGACAAAACAATACATAGGGTTAGGGAATATTAAGTGTAATCTGACTGCATAATCTTTATACAGTTAACTGGACGATTTCTTGACATACTTAACGTGAATTATATCTTTGGCATTTGATAAAATAATTGAATTACATTTTGAAATATTGCAAACATAACGCAGCCTCTGTAACACGTGTTAGTGAGTTCACTCTCTTTACCACGCTATATCAATGATTGATCCAGTTTTTAACTCTTTATGCACTGATGAATAGCATTATTTGTATTTAACCTATGGTTCTTGTAGCTGCTGTGGCCTTCGTCTCAGCTTGATCCGGTCCAGCCTTAACCCTCTGCCCTCTCTCATTAACAGGACGTTTTTCTCCGCAGAATTTACTCTGAGTGGGTGTTTGTTTTTTGCTTGTTTGTTCTTCCGTCGACTGTTGCTTGTGGCAATCACAGAAAATTAGCATTTACTAAGATACTCAATCAACCCTGATTAGCACCAACTAACGTTCCATGGTCAAAGTTACTGAGATCACATTGCTTTCCCATTCTGTGAACGGGGTGACAACATTTTTATGCAATGGCTCCTACCACAGACCGAGGGGTGCATGGACCTCAGGTGGGAACCGTTTTACCTGACGACGTCTGGATCTGTTTATGCTTGGGTTGCTACCAATATTTAGCTTATCAGGTGTTGTCATTAACGAACAGGTGTATAGGTGTGCCTAATAAAATGGCCATAGAGTGTATATTTGATTACTGTACCCCAATAAAGCCCAAAAGTTCTTTTTTTTCTGTACTCGTTTTCGATCCTAGTCATTGGGGTTTCCATATCAGGTCGAGACAATCTCCATTGAGACAATCAAAAGAATGTCATCAGATTTTCTTTCGAGTTGACATACCGAAATTATGCAAATTTCTCATTTCAAACTTCTGATTTTCTTCAGCTGCGAGTGTGTTTTGTGATTAATCTCCATGTGTTTCTCCTACAGTTAATAGAGTGGCGATTGTGATCCTGTTCCGAGGACAATCCGGCCTGACAAGATGTCCCGACAGTACCTCGTGTCCATGGCGGTGAACGATCTTCTGGTAATTATCAACCCCGTGATATTAAACCTGATTCCCGCCATTTATTTCCCCGGTAAGTTTTCTCTCCATTACTCCCTTGTGCAGTTTCAGCATTGAGTTAATTTACGCAGCCTGGGATAGTTTGGTTTGGTTGATGGTCATGTTCACTATTGACCGATATGTCGATACTCTGGCAGAAACTCAAAGTAAATTATTGCACCCACAGAACTGCTGGCATTTTTGGCTCGGTGGTCTATATCTAGTGCGGCGTTATCAATATTCCCTGGTATTTTATGAACGAACCAATCTACGTCATTGATAACGTGCCCTAGTATTAGCAACAAATGGATATCCGTTATTCTTTTCTCCTGTGGACAATATTTGATTTGGCTGATCGCGTTCTGACACTTTGCCTCCCGTCCCTGCTTCTTCTCTCCTTCAATGTTCTGACTGTCAGTCACATTTTGGAATCCAATCGGGCCCGGGGAGACTCCACAGTTGCACCACGGGAGAGAAACAGAGCGACCGGGTGATGGAAAGCCGCCGAAAGTCGATCACCCTGCTCTTTGCAATCTCGGGATGTTTCATCCTTTTATGAATGCCGTATGTTGTCGACTTCTTTGTTCATCAATTTCAAATTGGTGATGCAATTATTGGTTACAGCGATCCCAATTAGATCCTGATGAAAATTGCCAATGTGCTTCAACTGTTGAGTCGCTCCACAAACACGTTTATCTACGCAGTGACTCAAAATAAATTCCGGAAAGTATTCAAGAATCTGATAATGTTTCCACGGAAAATTTAACATTCCTTTGCTATGTATCGGAAGTGGCAGTTTCCTGCAAAGGAAAATTATATGAAATGTACTAACTCAGCCCATTTGGACAAAATAAAAATGTTGCTTGAAATTCTCGATTTGGTTTAAATTATTATTATTATTATTATTATTATTATTATTATTATTATTATTATTATTATTATTATTATTATTATTATTATTATTATTATTATTATTATTATTATTATTATTATTATTATTAATATTGTTATCATTATCATTGTTATTTATTTATTTATTTATTTATTTTTAAATGACTAATAATTTAATAATATGTTTTTATTTCTATGTTACGGGGAGATATCATACCTCTAACCACCCACTGCTCCTCTCTCAACTTTCCACAGTCACCGCTCTAAGTGACTGCTGGGTTTTTCCCGTCCATTTGTCCTCCGACTGATCGCCCACCTGCCACTTATCCCTGCGAATTAAAGAAATGCAACGGCTGCCTAATCACCTCTTCTCTCACCATCATTCATGTCGTCAAACTGTCCTTCCCGTTGATTTATAACTTCGCCGGTGATACTATCAATTTCTCTAACTTCTGATATACACTTACCCGCCCTTTGCCTCTTCCTTCATTTTCCAATCTAATTCCATTAATTCCATTCTTCCCTCTGCTCATTTCCTCAACTGCCTATCACTTCCCTCTGGTGCTCTTTCTCCTATGGCCCACACTCATCTTCTTTCAGAATCCTTCTTTCTCAGTCCTTTATCTTTTCCACCAATCATCTCTCCCCTACTTACTTCATCGCCTTCCCCCAGTCACTCATTCTCCCCTTCATCTGAGTTGACCTATCTGCTTCTAGCTTCCAGCTCCGCATGCTTATTCTGGCTTCCTCACCCTTCATATCCAGTCCTCATGAAGGGATTCGCTCTATAACATCAACTAATGATTCCTTTCCATAGATGCTGCCTGAACTGCAGAGTTTCTCTCCAGAAGTTTATGTGCGTTGCGTAAACTTTCCAAGAACTGGAATAATCTTTGAGTTCATGAACTGCCTATTGCTGTTCGAATCCAATAAAGTATCTCACGTAAGTGTTTTCGTTTGCTAGATAGTGAAACACAGCGTCCACACACAAAATGTTAATTGGACAATGATCACATGACGTTTGTAGGATTCCAATTTCTGCATGGGTATTGTGCAAGTAATCAAATATCAGAAGACAGTTCTTCAGAAAGTCGCACAGTTTCTTTTATTATTGAGTTTTCTTTAACACTCCCATATATCCCATAAACTTTCATTTCAACTCTGCAGTACTTGGCATTTGTACTCTGCGAAAAATAACCCTTACTACTTCCAATAATTTTGCCTCCCCTATAACCTGCTATCAGATCTCCCAGCAGCCTCCGTCGCTTTGGAATAAATAAATAAATAAATAAACAAGATTTCCCAATTTCTCCTCATAGCTCAAGCCGACTAATCCGAGCAGCATTCTGGTGAAATTCATTTGAAACCACACACATCTGATTTAAAACATTTTTCCTCTCAGATATAATGTTCCAGTTTGACAATTCCAACATAATTAAAAGAATCAGAGCTTTTGCATAAGCTAAGCATAGACCCGGAGAATAGATGATCTAAAAAGCGACCAAACAGGACGTTCTTTCCTGTAATAATTTTATGTACAGTTCTCTACAAACGTCTTCGCCACGTACATGTTGCTCGGGTGTGTAATACTTCTGCACAATTGTGTTTTTTGTCAATATGGAGCAGAGGGCGAATTTATAATCCTGATGGGAGCAAAGGATGCTGCGATGGGCCAGAGTGAAGCACCACGGGAGGGATGAGAGACAGGTGGTAGAGCAAGAGTGCAGATGGATGTTGGCGGTGTTAGCACGGGTTGAAACTGTCCCAGCACACAGACACCTGAATACTTTTGTATAAGTGTGCCAACGTTTTGCGCACAATCGATTGCCATTTTGTTAAGTAACTCCTGTTCATGGTCTTCTGCTGCTGTGGCCAACCAACATCAAGGTTTGAAGTGGCGTGAGTGCAAGACTGTTGTAACGACTGCTTACTTGAGTTACTTTTGCCCTCCTGTCAGCCAGTCTGATCAGTCTCCTTTAACCTCTCTCATTAACCTGGCATCGTCATCCAATATCTACCGATGATGGATTGCTTAGCAGCAATCGGCTTAACTCTGGGGACTATTATGAGTAAAAATCTCAGCAGCTCACCATGTTCCAAACTTTCCCTGATTCTCTCTCTCTCTCTCTCTCTCTCTCTCTCTCTCTCTCTCTCTCTCTCTCTCTCTCTCTCTCTCTCTCTCTCTCTCTCTCTCCCTCTCTCTCTCTCTCTCTCTCTCTCTCTCTCTCTCTATCTCTATCTCTCTTTCTGTGTGTGTTTGTGTGTATGTCTCTCTCTCTCTATCTCGCTGTGTGTGTCTCTCTCTCTCCATCGAAGCTCACAGTTGTTTTCGCTATACTTCTGCCATCCTGTCACCTGTAAGTATGCCATTCACTTGGCTGACTTCCACTCCCTACTCCTCTTCCCCCATGTCGGTTGATGAACGTCTCTACTGTCACGAAAAATGCACTCTGAGGTTGCAGGAGCAATACCTCATATTCCGTCTGGATAGCTTAACGTTGTAATAGACGGGATGGTAATGGGGACAAGCTCCCACTGTCTATTAAATACCCCTAATGGTATGCACCTCATTTAGCTGTAAACAGTCATGACCACCTCCTGGCCTTCTCATGTGACTCAGCTACTAAGCCCAGCCGAACCATCTCTACTGTCAGGAAAAGGGACAAAGGTATGTTACTGGCATCTTAAAACCAGTCGCTTAAGACAGATGGGGCTTGTGGTTGACAGATCATCTAAGGGAAGTAAAGTTCTGATCTGAAGCCTCCAATGCCTCGTGCTTATATTCACTCATTTGTTTATTGCAAAACAGGTCAACAGAGGGCGCCATCTCCACGGTACTTCATTCTGCCCTGACTCACCTGGACAGCCCCAGCTCTTAATTCAGAATGCAGTTCATTGACTTCAATTCGGCATTCAATACTTCGACCACCTCCAATCTGATCGCCAAACTTCACCAGCTTGCTATCAGCTCATCCCTCTGTAATTGGACCTTGGACATTCTGACTAACAGACCACAATAAGTTAAGTTAGACAACGTCTCGTCCAATCTCAGCCAGAATACCGGCGTGTCTCCAGGCTGTGTGGAGAGCACTCTTCTGTACTACCTTTTCCCCTATGACTGCGTTCTTGTATATTGTTCTAATTCCATAATCAAGTTCGCAGACGGCATTTCGGTGGTTTGCCTGATTAGAAGTTATGACGAGAAGACCTACAGAGACGAGGTCCAGCACCAGGTCGTGACCGACAACAACCTGGCCCTTAACACCCAGAAGACGACGGAGATCTTTGTGGACTTCTGGCACGCTTGGAACCTGACTCATGTCCCCATCTATTTTAACGGAGCTGTAGTGGAGCGCGTATCAAGCTTCAAATTCCTTGGTGTCCCATCTCCGATGATCTCACCTGGTTCCTGAACTCCTCTATCCTGATCAAAAAAGGCACAACAGCGCCTTTAGTTCCTGCGGAGCATCAAGAAACCGCACCTCTGTCCCAGGATACTGACGGACTTTTACCGCTGTACTATTGAGATCATACTCACCAACCGATATCAGTGCGGTATGGCAATTTTCCCGTATCGGATCACAAAGCACTCCAGCGGGTGGTGAAAACTGCCGAACAGATTATCGGCACCCAATTTCCCACCATTGGGAACATCTACCATAAACGCATGCTGGGCAGGGCGAAAACCATTGTCAAGCATTATTGTTATCTTTTTCGGGCTTTTCCCCTCTTCCTTTCCAGTCCGCATTCAATGTTTGGGGCTGAAAAGTCTACTGTTTCTCCCATACATGCTGATTAACCCGATGAGTTCGTCCATCATTTCCTATATGATTCCCAGGAGATTAGCTGTTTCTGAGATACACAACCCATCCCGTCTGGCACCACCCATCATTCCACAGTCAGAGTGTATTTATTATTCAGATCAAACATCATAATGGGGCATATTCCTGCTCCATTGTGATGTTCGACCTGAACAACAACTGATCCTCTTCACCATGCCGGCATGGATTTGTTTTTGTGATATGCTTTTATTAAGCTAATATCACATGATTGGAGGAACAAATATTTGTATTACCGATCAGGTAAACAATTATAAATAATAAGGCAATCACTAATTGTATGTACACAAGATCTCCCATCATTTTCATTCACGTATTTATAAAACTCATTTCAATGTGGAATAATTGATTCGATAACCTGGACCAGACTGCGTCATTTGACATATTTCCGAAGAAACAGACACAGTGGTAGAACGCACAGACAACTGCTAATGATATGCTCCCCGAACTAGAAGTTTGTCTTTTTACAATGGAGTAGGAAATTGACGGAGGGACTTTAGTTTTAACAGTATTTTAATTTCCTTCTTTATCAATACAGCAGGGTAGCAGGGGTTTCCACGTCTTTGAAATGGGAATGCATTCTGAAGCAGCCCACGCCGTCACCAATCGAACGTACAACGTTCATAGGGACGGCTGCGGGAATGAAATCGCTTTCAACCGCGCTCCACTAGGTGGGCATCGCCGGTTTCTTAGCTCTTCATTCCAAATAGTTTCTCTCACGATTGCGGGTGAATGGAAATTTCACCACCTCCCGTAACTGCTCCCTGAACCTCTTCCGGGTCAAGGCGTAAAATGTCGTGTTTGTGCAGCAGCTCAGTTGCTGCAGCATGTCGCCCAGCCCCACCCCCATGGTCAAAGGTAGCAACGTAACACGGAAATAACACAAACGGATTCACACAGTGTGCACAACAAAAAACATCCACAACACCTTGAAATTCGCCGACACGACCAACAGTAAAATGATCGACTTCCTTCGTTTCTTCATTTCGTGGTTCCTGGATCTGTCCCCACTGTTGCAACTCCGGAGTCTCCCCCGTGCTCTGCTCGCCACCAACACGTGTCTGATGGTCAAAGCATTGAGCAGCACAATGACCACAAACGGGATCACAGGCAACTGAGTGCAGCGCAGCAGAATTTGGATTACAAAACCATGGTAGGTTCAGAAGGTCACAGTTTACCGAGAGCATAGAATACCAGACAACGTTCTTTAAACTGGTCAGCGCAGCCACAGTCCCCAGAACCACAACCACCATTCTCTCGGTGCAGTATTTAGCTTTCCAATTCTGGCAGCGAATAGACATAAATCTGTCTGAGGTGAACATGACGGTGAAGCAGACGGAACAGTCGTTGGCTGTGTAAAGTATGGCGTCGTGGACATTGCACATGGGGATGTTCATCTGGAAATTAAAAGTTTCCGGATGAACAATCGGAATTTGCATCAGGACGAGGTCTAAGAAAACAATCAAGAGATCGGCTGGATCAACCCGGGCCAGGACCACAATCGTCAGCACGCTCACTATTGGCATTGAAAGAAACACAAGCATGTCAGTTGGCAAGGAGCAAAGTGACAGACAGGATATACGGAATCATGTTTTTGAACCCAGACGAAGACTGTAGTTTTCCAGCACCGGCAGTGTCTGCTGGGGACGAGGATTATCGTTCAGTGAAGTCGACAAAGAAGTTGAAAATAACGCCATCACACAACAAACGAGCAGCCTTTAATAAGCATTCAGGATATCAGTGAAGATGGATTTGGAATAGGGTTCGAAATTGATCATTGAATTGGGATTACTTTACAATGACCAAAGTGGAATAATAAGGTACAGGGAAACACGCGTCTTTACGCTGCGCATACAGATTAATTCAACATCCGCTGCTTCGAGGCGTTGCAGTAATTTCAGTTCGAGCTCTTAGGCTTCTTCTCCCGGTCTCTTACATTTATACCATCCCCCACAAAAGGAATTTGTGAAGTCATCCATTTTAAGCTACTGGTAAAAACTGTTAAGTTCAATTATCGAAAACAGAAGGGATGTAGACTCAGATTAAACTTTTAAATGCCAGCTCAGAACCTCCTTGTTTCACGTTGTTTTAACCAAAATCATGTTGTCTGTTTGTTTGTATTTTGAAAACACTTTGAAACTTCATCGTCTTTTTGAACAGTTCTCTTTAAGTATTGTTATTATATATCGAAAACTCGGAGATAAACCATTGACCGTTGACCAGATTCAGTCAAAATATCAGAGATTAATCATCCGAAGTTCAGTCAGGAGGACGATCGACTGTGTGAAACGGATAATGTAATTAAATCCCCGTCAATCAGACCTCTTTACCCCGTGACCAGTAATACCCATTCTGTCATTCCACGAGTCGGTGAACAGGAACGTACCGGGAAATGCAACCAAAGCGAGGACGGGATAGTAGAGGGGCTAAATTGTCCGGAGTAAATATCAAATCCGATCGTCTGCTGTTAACCCAGGGTCATTCGGAAAAATATAGGAAGCCAGACTGAAGACACCCTTCCCCGTCGCTGGAATATTCCATGGTACTATTTCCCGTTCCTGTACCATATTCCGTCACGTTTCCCAGAGTTCAGTCGGAGACCGTGCTTCGCACGCTGCAGATACAACCGTTCACGTAAACTCCCGCGTTGATAATCGTAACTCCCAAAATTATTGTCTTCCGCCGTCGAGCCACTGCGGTCCATGTGTGACGGAGGGTTTGCTCTCACTAATACTGTGAACATTCACCGAAAGGAACATTTTTAAATAGAGCTGTGAATCCTCCAGTGACACTATCAGGCTCCGTGCGGTCTGATGTTAATTACTCAGCATTCGTCTACGGTTAAACCCTTTTGAATCTGGACCGCTGTAGCAACAGGTTAAAACGAATTATTTAACAGCCTGATGAATCCAGGATGTCGACCATCTTGATTGGCAGGAATTATGAACATCTGGAGAGACATGATATGAATAGGTATAGTCAGCAATGCATTGTCAAACGCAGGTCGTGCCTTACGACCTGATTGCATATTTTGAGGATGTGACTGAACACATTGATAAAGGTGGAGCAGCAGAGGTACAGTATATGGATTTCAGCGTGGCCTGTGACAATATACCACATGCAAGTGTTATTGTGAAAGTAAGAAGGCGCGGGATCCAAGGAAACATTGCTTTGTGGATCCAGAACTGGCTTGCCCACAGAAGACAAAGTGTGGTTTTAGATGGGTCAGAGTCTGCATGGACTTCTGTCACCAGCGGTGTGCCCCAGGGCTCTGTTCTGGGAACCATAATCTTAGTGATTTTTTTAAAAAATGACCTCAATGAGAAAGTGTAGGATTGGTTAGTAAGTTTGCTGATGACACTAAGTTTGGGGGTGTTGTGGATCGTGTGGAGGGCTGTCAGATTTTACAACGGGACAGAGATAAGATGCAAAATTGGCCTGAGAAGTGGCAGAAGGAGTTCAACCCAGAGAAGTATGGAGTGTTTAATTTTCTTAAGTTAAATATGATGGCGTGATATAGTGTTAACAGTAAGCCTGTTGGCACTGCGGGGTTCCAGAGGGATGTTGGTATCCGAGTCTGCAGAACACTCAAAGCTGATGAGTAGTTTGACCCTGTGGTTAAGAAAGCATACGGTACCTTGGCCTTCATCAATCGTGGGATTGAGTTTAGGAGCCGAGAGGTAATGTTGCAGCTAGTTAAACCCCACTTGGAGTACTGTGCTCAGTTCTGGTCCCCTCGCTAAAGGAAGTATGTGTAAATCTTAGAAAGAGAGCACAGGAGATTTACAAGGATATTGCCCGGATGCTGGAACCTGCTTTTTCGAGAATAGGTTGAGTGAACTGTGCCTTTTCTGCTTGGAGGACGGAGAATGAAAAATGACCTGACAGAGGTCGAAAAGATGATGAGTGGCATTGATTATGTGGATAGTCAGAGGCTTTTCCACGGCTGAAATTGCTAGTTCGAGAGGGTTGAGTTTTAGTCTGCTTGGAAGTTGGCACCTTGGAGATATCAGTGGTAGGTTTTTAGGCAGAGGCCGTTAATTGCGTGGAATGGGGTGCCGGTGACCGTGGTGGAGGCGGATATTATAGGGTCTTTAAGAGACTGCTAGACAGGTGCATGTGGCTCCGAAAAATGGGTATCCCGCGGTAATTTCTAAGGTAAGGACATGTTCGGCACAGCTTCGTGGGCCGAACGGCCAGAATTGTGCTCTAGGTTTGCTGAGTTTCTATGTTTCTAATCAGACTGCTTTACCGGACCCTGTGACATCATCCTCTCGTTACTCGAGTCGCTGGACAGGAAAATACCAGGAAGTTTAACCAGAGCGAGAACGGGATTGTAGTTGGGATGAATTGTCAGGAGTAAATACCGGATACGTGTGTTTACTGCCATACAACGCTCATTCGAAAAAATATAAGGAGCCATGCTGAAGATACCTTCCGGTTCGCTGGAAAATTTCATGGTGCTATTTCTCGATCTTGATCCATTCTCTCTCACTTTTCCCGGATTCCAGTCCGTGTCTGGCGCTTCACACGCAGCAGATCCAAACGTCAATGTAAAATCCCACTTTGTTTATCGCAACTCCCTAATTATCGCTTTCCCCTGTGGAGCTGCAGCGCTCCGTACCTGACGGATGGGGTGCTGCCGATAACATTGGGACACGTCATCGAAAGGAGCAAATTTAAATGGATCTTTTTTTTTCTTGAGTGAGTGGTATCAAATGCAAGATTTTTTTTTTTACTGAACGTCGGTAAAGGTGACAATTGCCCCTGTCCAACTAATATCCTATGAGGGAGGAGGCTGCGCAACGTCCACGCCAGGAGCTTCACACTCGAAAACAGTCAATTCCTCCAAGCAGTAAGGCTGATCAATAATTTTACCCACTAATCCATCCTACAGCCCCGACCACTACCCTACTTCATCATTTTCTGTCAGTAACCTTTTGATACTCCCTTACGTCGCTTTACAAACATGGAATCAATCCATGAATACGTATTGATATTTATTATTATATTATTCTGTTCTTTACCGTATTGGGCTTTGCGTTGCATTGAACACGGGGTAACAATTAGTTCGTCCTCCTTTAAATTTGTGAATGGATATTATATTACAAAATTTCGAATCTTGAACAATAAACCATTTGCAAATTGACCATTATGCAGTAGGATGGACCAGTGGGATCAAGGAACTGCCTGAAAGGCTGACAGAGTCGTGACGTGTGATCCGGAATTCTACTGACATTGAATGAAAGATTCCGATGAAAACCTTTCCATCGATGGGAGGAGGGTGATGCAAAACCGGGCACTTTATCGCATCTGATCAGACGTCACTGTGTGATCGATGACAAGACCAAATGACCATAAGACCGCAAGTAGTCCATTCGGCCCATCGATTCTGCTGCGACTTTCAATCGTCGGCACATCCTATTCTTCCAGTCTTGCTTTCTCCCCATACCCTTTGATGCTTTGGCTAATCAGAAGCTATCTGTCTCTGTCTTAAACAGACCAATCACTTGGCCTCTTCAGCCGCTCGTGGCAACAAATTCCACAGATTTACAACCCTCTGACTAAAGTAATTTCTCCGCATCTCATTTCTAAATGTACGTCCTTCAATCCTGAAATTGTGCCGACTTGTCCTAGACTGCTCTACCATGGGAAATAACTTGGGCATATTTAGTCTGTTCAGGACTTTTAACAATCGGAATGTTTCTATGAGTTTCTCCCCTCATTCTCCTGGACTCCAGAGAATCAGCCCAAGAACTGTCAGATTTTCCTCATACGGCAACCCTTTCATTCATTCTCTGAGCCCTCTCCAATGTCAGTGCGTCCTTTCAAAAAATATGAGCGCAGAACTGCAGAGAATATACAAGTGTTACCTCACGAGTGCTTTACAGCACCTCAACATCAGATCCCTGCTCTTATATTCTATACCATTAGAAATGAATACAATCATTTCATTAAACTTCCTTACCACCGACTCAGCCTGGAGGTTAACCATTAGGGTATGTTGCACAAAGATTTCCCTTTCTATTTTGACATTTTGAATTATCTTCCCATCTAAATAATAGTCTGCCTGTTTTTTTTTTCCTTTAAAGTGCATGTCTATACACTTTCCAGCATTGTATTTCATACTGCTGGAGTGGATCTTTCTGCGTCGGGTGAGGCACAATTTGGAATGATGTCGGACCAAATTGCTTTATTTACAAAAGGTAAGTGACTTGGGCCAAATCCGCATTAACGTCCTGCAAACTACACGCCGTTTAATCTCCGTGAGGAACATTGAAGACAGGGGTCAGAAGGGGTACGGAGAAAAATACCGGAAAACATTAAAACAGTAACAGTTTTTTTTTTGCTGAACAGTCTATGCACCTTAAGAACTGATATATTTCAGTCAGTTCATCTCGCAGAGAAACTAAGATCAGACTTTCAAATCTTTCATCATAACCTCCAATCCAAACAGATTGCCAGAGACTCTCCTGCCGACAGAACGCAGCTGATTCGAGTCCTCCTGTACTATGGCGACGAGAATGAGAAACTGGTCACTAAAGGCGGGCAAAGCAATGCTATGTAAAGAAGCACGATGACCTTCCTGCTCATATATCCGCTGTCCGCACCTGTGAGGATATCATGTCTTATCCTTCATCACCACACGAATGACATGTGTGATGCTCTCAGTAGAATACACCTGCTTCCCTCCCCCCGCCCCGGGTAACCGGCATACATTCAGTGCCTAAGAAACCTCTATACTGTACCGTGATTTTAGGAGCAAAGCTCTAAATTCCAATATCCCGCCCCAGTTTCTAAGTGATATAGCATCTGAACATTCCTGCTGTTTACAACACCAAGATGGAAACCAATCATACACGGGCCCTATATTCTAATTTATTCGATCCACATATTAACTAACGATGTATTGTGCATTAATTAGACAAGAACACGTGAAATTGATATTTTTTCTTCATTCATGCCTGGATAGAATAAACATGTAAAGGACGATACCTTTGGGAGGAGAGTCCAACGTCCGAGCAAACAGTTTTGGGAGAAAAGGACGCCCCTCTGCTATTAAGGTGTGGAGGTAATTCTTCAACCAGAAATTGTGTAATTTGTGGAATTCGTGGCACAGGGGGCAAGTTATTAGGAAATTCATGGCACAGATTGCTAGATTCGCGGCTGGTCAGGAGGTGTTTGATTACAGGAGGGCACATGAGGGTGGCGCTGAAACTAAAACTTGCCATGACCGAAGTGGCCACGTCTTGTTGAGCAGAGGAGCTTAACGATGATCCTATAATTCGTGGATCTAATACATCACCTTTGGTGCCAATCGCCTTGTCCCTTTTATCTTTTTTTTTACTAATAGGTAAACCTTGCCCTTCGGCTGGTGATATCACCCTCTCAATAGCAGAACACTAGAAAGTTCCTCTTACCATTCGAACTCTGCCAGATATCGCCAAAATGTCTGAATATTATCCCTGCTCTTTTTAGAACGTTAACATGAGGATCGGTTCTCGCCTTTTCCATCCCAATCTGAAAAATCACTGTCAATTATACAGTATTATGTGTTGGGGATTTCCGGTGATATCATCGTCGAGAATGGCAGCTTAAGTCGGTAGTTCCACCAGAAAAACGCGTATTAAGCCCCGTTAAGCCGTCAAATATATTTTTCGAAAAATATTTGAACTGAAAAGAGGGGTAAAAATAGGGAAAAGAAATGGAAATAAGAAAGCGACACTGTGGAGCCTGCGTCCGGGAGAAGTGCAGCGAGTGGCTCTCCTACCCGACCGCGTGCTAGCTCGGCGGCCGCTGGGCCTCGTTCAGGCGAAGTGGCGATTATCTTCGAAATGCTGAAATAAATAATGCAGGTCCAGAAAAATATAAAGCACCATCTCCGGGATATTAAGGCAGAGCTCGCAAGCGTTAATCAAAAAATAGCGTTGGCAGAGACTCAAACTGAGAAGGTGGACGATCGCGTTCAAAACTTGGAACGGGTATTGAGCAAGACAATAAACTGCTTGACCAGGAGGGAAGATCACGGCGGAAAAATATCAGAATCTACAACATTCCCGAAGGAGCGGAGGGCTCTTCTGTGACGGAGTTTCTCGGAAAGTTACTGCGGGAGGCGCTGGATCTTCCCCCGGCTATGAATCTGGAGGTCGAAAAAGCCCACCGCGCGTTACTCACAAAACCTACCCGGGATAGAAAGCCACGATCAATGATAATTAAATTCCTTCGGTACAGTACCAAAGCGGAGATTCTACGAAGGGCCTGGGGTAAGAAGACAGTGTTTTTAGATGATAAATTAATATATTTCTACCAAGATTACCCACCCCCATCTGTCCTCCGGAAACTCATTAAAGCTAGTGCTGAAGCAAAGTAAGATTAGATTTCAAACTCCGTTCCCTGCTAAACCTCGAGTGTTTTATGACAACTGGAAGCAGTTGTACGAGACAGTGGAAGAGGCGACTGCAGACATGAAGGCCAGAGGGCTGCCCCTCAGCATGACCAAAACGAGGGAATTCCTGACTGAGGAATTACCCGCTCCGCTTGGGAAATAATGCGAGAAACAAGAATGCAGGGTACGGGACGAAGTCGACAGAAATATATCAAGCAGAGACCGGGCGTTTCCCAAAGACAGTCCTCACCCCCTTCAGAAGGGCCATAATATTTGGCTAACTTTAAAAATGTTGAGAAGCTAAACAGAAGCAAATGTACACGGTGATATACCTATCTCGAGAAATACTTATTATAATGTGTATTGCATATTACGTAGTTCTTATTTTTTATTTGCTCACTTACTCCTCTTTCTCCGCCAAAATGACACTATATATATATGTGCTTATTTGTGTATGTGTGTAATGTGTGTATGTAAACTCACAAGTAGGAGCGTTTATCCCCCACAGCTAGACATTTCCTCTAGCTCAATGCAGGGTCATCTACTAGAGACCGCAGCCTCGGAATCACACGTTCGTTGTCATTTTTGTTATTATTTGAGTTTATTGGTTCTTATTTGCTCAGGGAGTAGATCCATTAAGTTTTATTCTAATTTTAATGATACATTGACAGATAAATACAGATGGCTAAGGACAAGGTAAAATTCATTTCTTTTAATGTAAATGGCCTATTAAATCCAATCAAACGTAAGAGAATTTTATCCAAAATGATAAAAGAAGACGCCCACGTAGTATATTTAAAGGAAACTCATTTAAGTGATAATGAGCATAAAAAAAACTAAAGAGAATGGGCTTCACTAATCTGTTTTTCTACTCATTTAAATCAGGTCACAGGAGAGGAGTTGCTATTCTTACCTCAAGTAAGCTAAATTAGCAGAAAGTTAATAGACTTTTTGAGGATGCTGCCTACCTTCTCTTACAGATTAATATTTTCCAGCACAGTTGGGCGCTGTGATATGTTGGTATAACCCATCATATGACGCTCAATGGAAAAACATTCAGGAGCGGGTACATCCCATCCCCATACAAGCGATTTTGGCTGATAGCAACCTGCAAAGTTTCATAAATACCATTGATAACCCATAGGTGAAGTTGACACTTAAAATATGGAAAACACCCATAAAAGAATATAATCTAGAGGGAGATATTGCAATTCATAAATGGTGTGCATATGACTCGGATTTTCCACCAAATAAGTTGGATGCTAGATTTAAGGACTGGACAGCTAAAGGAATTACAGTTCTTTGCAACATAATGAAAGAAGAAACATTGTTCAGTTTTGAAATGCTTAAAGAAAAACATTTATTAGAAGGACAAGATTTTTATCGGTATTTACAAATGCGACAATATGTTACTAAGACACTTAAAAATGTAGCCAAGGCTAAAATTTGCTTGATAGAACTCTTTAGAAAAGCATATAATTCAGATAATGGTAGTAGAAACATTTCAGGCATGTATAAGGGGTTGTCAAATCTTAAAACACATTCGATTTCATACTTTAAAACAAAATGGGAGAAGAAAGTAGGGATAATTATATCGGAGGAAGAATGGACATCAATATGGAGATAACAATGGAAGTGTACCAGTCCACAGAAATGGAGGGAGTTTGGATGCAAAAAAACCGATAAGATATTTCATTACACCCTCTCAGAAATCCCATTATGATAGAAACCTCCCTGTTTGCTGGAGAAATTGTGGAAATCAAAATGCAAACCATTATCATATTTTTTGGGACAGCCCTGTTATTAAAAAAACTATTGGAGGGGGATACACAATGCCCTACAAGATATCTTTAAATGTGAAATACCCTTCGAGAGTAAGAACATTTATTTTTTGATCTATACCTCAAGAATGGTTGAAAGGAGATAAATATTTAATGAATATACTGTTGGTGGCTGATAAAAACACTTACTAGGAAATGGTTATCACAGGAGAGCACAACTATAAATACATGGATGGAAATTACAATAGGCATTTACAAAATGGATAAGATAACAGCATCTGTTCATCATTAGCTGGAACAATTTGATTCATACTGGGAAAAATGGTTTAACTACATAAAGCCTCATAGGCCTGATATTATTCTCACAAATCAGTGAATATGTTGTAAAAAAAAAATCACCTCCTACTTGTACATAGATTTTTCCTTTTGCTTGTTTTTCATTCCACTCTTTCTGTAAATGTATACCTCAGATAAATACTTTGTGGAGATTTGTGATATATATGATTATATGATGTACATGTACCATGTCTGAAATACATCTTATGGAAATGTTTGCTTAATGATGAACTTCAATAAAATATAAATTACAGAAAAAAAGTATTTGGTCTTTGACAGGTCTTATACAGTATTTGCTCAATGGTCTTGTGATGGCAGAAAAGCAGTTGCCTTTGAACCTTCTTCTAATTTGCCTCGATGGGATACAGGACAAAATAGAATGTTTGCCGTTCAAAGATATGCTGGCTGCTTGACTATGCCAGAGAGGTGTACAGAAAGAGTCTCGGAAGCGGAGCCAAGTTAACATGATAGACCAGTCTGTGTTTACTCCAGTACCCATGCACACTACCACACCCCTTGTATCCATTCTGTTAGGAAAGAAGGAGTAACAGGTTGGCAAGGGTAGGTGTAAAGGGAACATACGTCAGCGATGTCAACTGGAGCGGTTGAGACGCAGCTCGGCAAACACCCGTTGCTTCAGGTGTGTGGTACAGACAGATCATCACTACACTGCAGGGTTGTGTTCCGATGTCTGTGTCCACGCTAGCAATCTGTAGATACGGATGAGTTTGTCAAGACGCAGGAGCAGGGATCCAATCACAAAATCGGTACTGTGCACACAGTGATAGCAATTGAGTAACACATCCCGTGGTGCAAACAAAATTCAATGTCAAAATCCTGTCTCGAGCCATTGTGGGTCCTCAGGCCGGTGCTTATGCCGGTATTTTGGTGCAAGCAAAGACGGCGACAATTTCAGGAAGAGATCAAATCATCCAGGGTGCTGGTGATGAAAGTTTCTGATAAGGGAGAGGTGAAGGATGTTATGGGCGGGGACACAGCATTCCTCTTCAGGTCAGAGGCCCTTCCAGTCCACAAGATACTGGAGGACACAGCCCCGGCGACGAACGTCCATCAGTTGACGCATCCTGATGCATCGATGAGCCGTGAGGGCGAGGGATTTGTGGACAGAGCACCCGGGATGGCTCATTAAGGGGTTGATTCGGGGCACATGGACGGTGGGATGAATGCGGAGGAGAGTGGAGTAAAGTTTGAGACGGATGTCAGCAAGTTTGATGATTTTAGCAATGGGAAAGGGGCCGATGAAGCGGGGCGAGCATACGGGAATCAACCTTGAGGGGCAGGTATTGGGTTGAAAGTCACACACGATGTCCCTGGCGGTAACGTGGGAACTTGGAACGATGAATGTCAGCCGGATGCTTGATCCTAGTAGAGGCACGGAGAAGGGCAGAGAGAGTGCCCCTCCACGCCCGCTGATAATGACGGATGAATACCTCGGCAGATGGAACGCCAACCTCCTCGTCCTAGGCAGGAAACAGTGGAGGTTTGCAGCCAAGGCAAAACTCGAAGGAAGACAGACATGTGGGTGAGATGAATGAGATTTTAATGCGTACTCGGCACAGGGTAGCTGCTGACTCCATGCAGAGGGGCTCTGGGAGAGCACACACCGCTATACAGTATTTAGCTGCTGGTTGTCTGGCCATTGGAATCTGGATGGAATCCTGAAGACAGACTCACAGACGCACCCAGAAGTTTACAGAATGTCATTCAGCATTTAGATGTGAATTCAGAGTGGTTGACTGCCACAACATCTACAGCCAAACATGTAATTTAAAAATATACTGTACCACAAATTTGGCAGACGGGTGTTTAGGAAAAGGAATTTAGTGTACAGACTTGGAGAAATATTCAACTACTGTGAGATTGGTGGTGTTACCATCTGATGGGGGAAGACCTGTAACAAAATCCAGGGTAATGTGGCACCAGTGCCTCTTGGGGATAGACAGGGGTTGTAACAGACTAGCAGGTGACCGGTTAGAGTTCTTGCCTTGAGTACAGACCAAACAGGCTGTGACAAAGTTGCGGATGTCATTTCCCATGGAGGTCCACCAGAACTGCCGACTGATGAAGGCATGAGTACGCTTAGTTCCGGGGTGACAGGATAACCGGCTAGAATGACGCCAGTGCAGGGCCTCACAGAGGACTGAGCTGGGAACATAAACACCGTTATCGGGGCATTGACGAAGGGCTGCTTCACTCTGTTAAGCTGCTTGTACAATGGATTCTATATCGCTTTGCGTTGCACACACGAGACAGTGAGCAGCGAGGACGACATCGGGTACCTCAGGGGTTCCGGAGGAGGTAAATCCTCGGGAGAGTGCAGCAGTCTTTCTATTCTGAGAACTGGGGCGGAAGGACAGAGTAAAATTGAATCCTGAGAAGAACAGGGATTAACGAGCCTGGCGGGATTTGAGACGCTTCAACAGTACGGATATATTTCAGATTCTTGTGGTCAGTCAGGACTACGAATAACAGCTTTCTCCATCCAGCCAGTGCCACCGCGCTTCCAAATGTAGCTTCATAGCAACAACTCGCGGTTTCCAACATCGTAATTCCGCTCCGTGGGAGTGAGGCAGTGAGAGAAGAAGGCGCAGTGGTGTATCTTCTAATCCTTGACGGAGTGTTGAGAGGTAGCATCTCTTACACCAGTGTCAGACGGATGCAGCTCCACAATGCACTGCCGGTCGGTGTCGGGTTGAATCGGAACAGGGGCAGAGGTGAAACGTTGCTTCAGGTCGGAGAATGCTTTCTCACCAGCAGAGGACCAGGAGAACCTGACAGCAGATGAGGTAAGAGCACTGAGTGGTGCAGCCAGTGGCTGTAATTTCTGATGAAACGACGATAGAATTTGGTAAAGCCCAAGAATCGGTCCAACTCTCGACGAGTCAGGGGTTGGACATATTCGATCGCCGCCTTGACCTTCTGCTGATCGATCTGAATGGATCCGCTTGAAAGTAAATACCCCAGGATGGAGTCTGCATTGCAATGAAACTCACATTTCTCAGCCTTCACAAAGAGCTGGTTCTCGAGAAGGCGCTGGAAAACACTGCGAACGTGACCTGTTAGTTTAGCAAGGGGATTAGAAAAAAAATCAAAAAGCCTTCGAGATACAAAAAAAAACAAATTGGTTCAGCATATCACTGAGAACGTCATTTACGGGGGCGTGGAAGTCGGTGGGGTCTATGGTGAGACCGAATGGCATGACCATATACACCTTGCGGCTTAGCGGCCTGAGGTCGTGTTGAAGGCAGTCTTTCACTCGTCCCATTCGCGGATGCGGACAGGATGGTCGGCGTTACTGTGATCCAGCTTGGTGAAAACTCAGGCTGCTTACAGCAGTTCACCTGCCGAGGTCTTGAGCCGGAAAGGGTAACGGTTCTTAACAGTGACTTCATTCAGTCCCGGAAATCAATGCATGGACGTAAGGAGCCGTCCTTCTTTTCAAGAAAGAAAACGACCGGCACCAACAGTGCGTGGGGGAGGGGGTTTAGGGGAAAGGGCCAGATAATGCTTGCAGCCAGAGACTCTTGAATATGCTTATTCATGGCTTCTGTTTCAGGTGCGCACAGGGAATACAGGCAGCTCTTTGGGGGATATGCCAGGCAAGAGGTCAATGGTGCAATAACATGGACTTGCTGAACGTCTATTCAGGAGGGATGGCACTGAAGCCCGGAAATTCCTCGAGGGATCTCGGCTTGCAGACAAGTGGATCTGAGCATGGCGGAGGCAGTGGGAATAACAGAATAGACTCCAGGCTACAGTCTTGGGACTGAGCCAGTCAATCTGAAGTTGCGCTCAACTAACCAGGGATGGCCCGGGACAATGGGTGCTTGAGGATGATCAATAACATAAAGAGTTCATGCTGGTTGCCGGATAAGCTGAGACTCACCCGCGCTGTTACGTGGGTAATATTAGGCAGTCTTTAACATTTCAGGGCGTTGGCATCAATGGTGACTGGACAGCAGTCGTGGGTAATCGTCAGAAGGCAGACAAGATGGAAACGTTAAAACACCCCTCCGCACCAGAATCGACCGAGACGGAGACTGTTCGGAGTTAGACGCCCTTCTCCAGAGAAGCTATTATGAGAGTGAGTAGCGTCGAGGCAGGCCGGACAGAGCTCAAGCTCACCAGTTCTCCGGAACTTACTGGTTTGCGTTTGTGTTTTGCAGGGCGGTTGGAGATGAAACGGTCTGGTTGGCCACAATACGGAGAGGGACGTGTGCTGATTCTCCTTTCTCATTCAGTGGGCATCAGACTGGCATGGTCCACATGCATAGCCTCAGGCTCTGGAACGTAGACTGAGGAGGAGATTGGAACACACCCAGTGTCCCCCAGCGACGCCTTGGAACCCCTCACTCTGCGGCGCTGCTGAAGGCTAACGTCAATACAGGTGGTCAACAACACAAGGACTTCAAAGATGGCAGGAAGATCTTGGATGACCAGCTCATCGTTGATGACTACTGGAAAGGACTCTTAAGGATAGGATCTAAGAGCATTTGGAGAAGTACAATCTACTTATGGATAATCAACATAGCTTTGTGAATGGAAGATATTGCCTCACGAGCCTGATTGAGTTTTTTGAAGATGTAACAAAAAAAATTTATGAAGGTACGGAATTGGATGTGGCTTACATGAACTTTAGCAAAGCATTTGACAAGGTCCCTCATGAGAGACTCATCCAGAAAGTCATGAGGCATGGGACAAGTGGAAACTTGGCTGTTTGGATAAAAAAATTGGGTTAAAGGAAGAAAGCAGAGTGTTGTTGTGGAAAGAAAGTATTCTGCCTGAAGGACGGTGATTAGTGGAGTGCCGCAGGGATCTGTCCTGGGACACCTGATATTTGTGATATTTATAAATGACCTGGATGTAGAGGCGGAAGAATGGGAGTGTAAGTTTGCGGATGACACGATGATTGGAGGAGTTGTGGATGGAGCTGTTGGTTGTCGAAGGCCACAAGTAGATATCGACAGTCTACAGAGCTGGGCAGAAAAATGGCAGGTGGAGTTCAATCTGGACCAGTGTGAGGTGATGCATTTTGGAAGGACCAAATAGAAGACTGGGTACAGGATTAATGGTCAGTTATTTAAGAGTGTGGATGAACAAAGGGTCCTTGGGGTTCAAATCCATACGTCCCTTAAGGTCGCTCAACAGGTTGATAGGATAGTTCAAAGGCCTATGGGATGCTAGATAGAGGGATTGAGTTCAAGAGTATAGAGGTCATGTTGCAACTCTACAAATCTGTGGTGAGACCACACTTGGAGTATTGTGTTCAGTTCTGGTCACCTCATTATAGGAAGGATGTGGAAGCTATGGAGAGGGTTCAGAGCAGATTTACCAGGATGTTGCTTGGTTTGCAGAAAAAAGTCATATGAAGCAAGGTTAGCAGAGCTAGGACTTTTCTCTTTGGAGCGTAGAAAAATGAGAAGGGACTTGATAGAGACCTACAGGATTTTGAAAGGCATAGGTAGGTTGAATAGTCTGTACCTGTTTCCCAGGGCACCAATAGCAAACACCATAGGGCATATGTACAAAATTAAGGGAGGGAAATTTAGGGGAGACATCAGGGATACGTTATTTACACGGAGGGTTGTGACTGCTCGGAATGACTTGCCAGGAATCGTTGTGGAGGCTAAAACATTAGGGATATTTAATAGCCTCTTGGATAGATACATGGATGAAAGGAAAATGGAGGGTTATGAGGTAGTGCTCGTTTAATACTTTTTCTAATGGTTAAATGGGTCGGCACAACATGGACGGTTGAAGAGACTGTACTGTGCTGTAGAATTCTATGGTTCTATGTCTTCGGAGATGCCGTTCAGGAAAAAGTCGTACTCAAAGGTCCAGCTGCTGGAGGTGGCTGGGTTCCATAACTCTACTGGAAACCTGACATAGATCTGCGCCCCTGCTGCATGCGCAGAATTTCACGGGCAGAATACCTCCCATGTTCGGAGCGATCAAACACTGAGTACTTTTCAGGAGGAGGCAGTCGGGTCTCATGGGCGAGTGAAGTAAGCGAGAACGTGCAGGGCGGAGCGGAAATGCAGTCGCAGAATGCTGATGGACATTCTCGGGCAGCTGCGGTTACTGATGCTGGGCCACAAGTTTGGCTGCATTGTCAGAAAGCGACTCCACTGCTCTGAACACGGATTCCAGCTCGCTCGGGTGTCTCCCTAGCATCACTCCCTGTTGTCCAAGACAGATCTCGGGCGGCCGGAATCTATTGGATCCAATCCAATCCAATCAGTCAGGACGCTGAAGCAGCGATCCATTCGCAGTCCACGCACTGTGCGCACTGCGATATTTACTGAGTAGCAAATCAGTCGGGGGAGCGGTGGGGCAACAAAGTCGGCGTCACATTTAGGGCAAAGATCAATACATCACGAGAAATCCAAAACACAGAATCGGGAAACAGCCAGAGTCCATATTCAGACTGACAGATTTCAGATACGAATACAGGGGCCAGAGTAGAGCAGGAGCGAGGGCAAGAACACGTGGGGCATGTAAACAAACAAGAGCACATTGCAAAACGAAACGGCAGACTGACGGCTAAAATACACAAAAAGGCAGTTCAACTGGAGGTACTGACAACATCTTTGCTGTCCGGATGTTCCTGCTTTGACTTAAATTATTATTATAGTGGTAGATTCCAATAGTGGTAGGCTTGTTTGAAGACACCACTGCCCGATTAATACCAGCATGTAACCTGTGTGATGGGAGAATTTGCTGCTGCTTTTGCGGAGTGTGGGTTTGAGTGTCCATCATGTTTTCTGTCACTCATTCTGTGGGACACCCTCTTGTTTTCGTGGACGCTTGCGAGGAATAAGAATTGCAGGTTGTATATAATATATATTCTCTGATAATAAAAGGAACTATTGGACTACTGAACGCTATTTCATTCAGAGTTTGAGGAGGCTTGGTGTGTCACCAACAATTCCCGCAAATTTACGTATATCTACCGTGGACACCATGCCAACTCCATGCACTACCGTCTGTAGGAGATGGGAGTGTGGGGAGCGTATGGTGTTTGATGAAGCCTTGCACTGTGTTGGTGAAAGCTAGAGAAATTTGTAAACTCAGCCATCTACATTATGGTAACTAACTTCGCGAACATCGGGGACAACTTCAAAAGGCTCTGCTTCATATAGCAGGCAGCCATCATTAAGGTCAACCATCACCGTGGACATGCGTTCGTCTCACTATTAGAGCAGAGAGTTCGTACAGGAGGCGGAAGAGACATTCTCACTGTTTCTGGAATAGTTTTTATCTGATCTATTTGATACTCAATGGACAGTGAACCCACAAACAAACTCCCATTATGTTTCTGTTCTTTTATCCCTTTTACACTATTAATTTCATTTAAATATATATGCAGTCTATTTACTGTAATGAATGGTTTATTATTATTGTGCATTACAATGTACGACTACAGAAAAACAACACACTTCACGACAATGCCAGTTATATTTTGATGCTGCTAAAATTATTCTCTGGTTTTCATATATCAGACTCTTAAAGCCATGCCACTTACACTTCGTTTCTATAAAGTCAAAGATTCACTACTCGACAGCTCCTCAATGCTGCCTAATTTTACAATGATTACCCTTTTCATGTTTACAAATGTAGATAACGTGCCGCCTTATGCCCTTTACAAACTGTTGTAAAACGCATCAAACTTGGCTCAGCAGTGTCAATGTGCTGGCAGAGTGCCAAAGGTCAGTAACTTACTTTCCCACGTGAACGACTTGTTGCACCATCCCTCGGAGAGTGCACTCTGTATTGATTCAAGAAACTTTTCTGCACACCATTCACAAATTCCGCCCTGGCCGGGCTTCGAAGAATCAGTTGAAATCTCCCAATGTTATCCTTGAATCAAAGAGCATGTATTGATGAGTATTGGAGCGTCTACAATTGTAACACAACTAACTCTAAATGGCTGCCGCTCGCCTCTTTTAACGCTATGATTGGTCCACAGGAAATAATGACATTTTTTACAGCATTGAGTTATCATTTTCTCAGTTATCAAATCCTGGCAATCGCGGCGTTTCGACATCTTTTTTCTTATCATCTCTTGAGATTAAGCGCGTAACAGGCCCTCCGGCCCCTTAAATAACACCGTTCAGAAAACCACCTGTATAACAATGGGCTAATCGCTGGGCAATTTACAACGACCAATTAACCTACCAATTGACGTTTTCACGGAAGGATATACAATTTTCTTTCAGAGGGCCACGGAATTTCGCTACAGAAACTGCAAGAGAGCATGCAAAGAACGCATCACCAGGAGAAAAATGATCTTCGCATTGAAGACGTATGAAGAAGACTGGAAAAACGTAGAAGGCGCGGGTCGGTTTGCCTCCAATTGATTCATGGCTGAGGATCCTGGCAAGCTACTGCTTGCGGTTTAAGCCAGGGTAGGGGCGATGGGCTAAGGAGAAAATGAAGACGTAATATTTGGACATTATGCTGGCAACATTCCAGGCCGGTTTCTTAGGGAGTATGCACATGAGCTGAATGACATCGCAAGGACATCTTCAACTCTTCACTTATCCAGGATAATAGGTTGCCCCACTATAAACAAAGTCAAGGAAGCTGGCAGATCAGGCTGATATCTACACAGGATATCAAACAAGGTCACGGAGAAATGGTAATAAACTGTGCGAGATCTAGTACACTTCGAGAGTCAGCTCGGTCGAATACTAATGTTGGGCACCTGGTTTTCTGTTTTCCGAAGCTTCTCGGATATCTGTGCCAATTAGTTTGTCCCAGCAGCGGTGTTTGAACATATAGAGATGTATCTAACTGCAGATATTTAATTCAAATGAAGCACAGTGAGAATTATTTTTAAAGTTAACAGCGTCATTGCTAAGATCGTAACTGCATTTAATCACCTAATGATATATCTGATCTCAACGGCCTAAAATAGGAAGTGATTTTGAGTTTGTGATCCTCTACCGAGTGGAGCATAAAGGAATGGCTTCTTGTTGTATTGGATACCATCAGTTTCAGTGTTTCTCTGGTGACTCAGAAGGAATGGAAATGAAGGGGGCAGAGCCAGTATTGCGAGTGAATAGTTTGAGCTGAGCCGAACAGTAGTTGGTATCTAGACAGATCTGTCTGCAGTCCATAAGGAGGCAATACGAAATAAGCGTTGCAAGGGCTTCTAGATGGGCACAGGATGGAAGTCCAGTAGCATTATGACCTGGCCTGCAAGCAGGGGAAACGGCCTCATCCCTCAGGCTGTCAAACTGTTGGGGACCCTGCAACCACCAAGTACTCGTTACCAGGACAAGAGCTGTTTACAGTTTTCTGTTTGCTGTTTACCTCTGTTGAGGTATGGAATTATATTTATAAACATATCCGGGACAATATTTGGTTTCATGTGCTGTGTGTCATGTGTGTATTTGTGTGATGCTCTGTGGTCCCGAGGAACAATGTTTCGTTTGCTCGTATATACGCAACGACAGATGATAATAAACATGAACTCGAGAAGGAGAAAGGTTAAATGACGCGAAGAAATTCAATATTTCATGCACTGCGTCATCATTGACTGGAATGTATTGTCAAACCGAGTCATAGACGGTGACAGAAAATGAACAGCTGAAAATATATGGACAGAGACAAACGCAACCGGAAGATAGGGTAGAATGTGTATTTGCCTATCACAGGTTTGCATGGAAACAGAGACTGACTACTTTTCCTGTGCGGCAGTCCTAAACAACAAAGAACATAGAATTAAAGTGAGAACTTTAATTGCTTGGAACTGCAGCGATCATAAGATGTTTAGATAGTAGACATATGAATTGTGTAATATCCATGTTATGCTGGCACATAGGGTTAGTTTAAAATGTTTGGATAAGAATTCAGAAATTGGTGGCGTTGTGCATGTTGAGGAAGTTTATCGAAAGATTCTGCACGATGTATGCCAATTAGGGAGTTAGGAAATAATATAGAAGAAGAAGATTAATCTGTAATCAGTGGGCTGCTGCACACTATGTGTGGGGTGAGGTACCGTTAAATGCAATTATAAAATATTTAATGAATGCACTGTATACTTAGAAGTTTTGATATACTCTAGGAACATTGGCTGGACCTCCATGTATTTCTGAATGTAAAATTGCACAGAGTGTTTGGTAAAGAAGGCGTATGCAACATTTCATTAATTGCTCATATTTTTAGTGTTGAATTCAGGAAGACATGCAACAGCTGCGAAAATCATTGAACCTCGATATCTCCATTTCCAGTTCATTTCCAACCGACCCAACTCTTCTTTAATTCTCCACTCTTCCCCCACTTACTGTCTCTCTCTCCTGCACTGCACATTACCTCCGCTTATTGCCCCTTCCCTTTTTATCGTGACTCAAACACTTTTCCGATCTGATTCCTTCTTCTGCTATTTGCCTTCAACTTATCACCTATTAAGTTATTACTTCACACCCCGCTACTATTTACTTCACTTTACATGCCACGTTATCGCTTGTAAGCATCCTCCTCCCCCCTCACACCACCTACCTTCTTACTCTTGTTTCTTTCCCCTTCCTTTCCAGTTTTGATGAAGGCTTCCGGAAATCTCGAATATATGTTCATTAGCATAGATCCCGCCTGAGCAAATGAGTCCCTCCAGAATTTTGTCTGCGTTACTGCGGATGTATAGTATCTGCAGAATCTCTGGACTGCATAAATAATTGCGTTGGCCACCTTTGGGCCATCGTTTATTTGTCAGATTAAGCAACCGTCAGAGAGAGCATTGGTCAAGCAGAGATTTACCGCGGAGACGCACACGAGCAATTTAAATTAGCGATTTTGTTGGCATCCCATTCGTAGGTCGAACGGCTTATTCTTGTGCTGCGCTGATCTGGGTTCAGCATTTTTACCCAGGTGTTTGTAAAATTGAGTTCAGTGCGGACAGCCTCCTTCCCATAGTTCTTGGGGCGCACAGCTGATGATAATATGAAGCTTGCTTTTTATAACGGAGCGGGAAATTGAGGGAGTTTGTTTCATTTTAACAATGTTTTATTTTTCTTGCTTATAGCTACAGCAGATTAGCTGTGGTCTCCATCACGTCTTTGGAATGTGAATACTTTTGGAAGAAACTGAAGCCGACACCGGTAGAATGTGCACTGAGACGGCTTCACGCTGGGAAGCGAAGTGCGAATCTCTCCGCCAATTGGTTCAACTAGGTAGGCCAAACCGGTTTCTTAACTGTTCGTTCCGAATACTTCCTCTCAGAATGCGGGTAAGTGGAGATTTCACTACTTCCCGCATCTGCTCCCTTAACTTCCTCTGGGTCAACGCGTAAAGAGCCGTGTTTGTGCAGCAGCTCAGTAACTGCAGCATGTCGCCCAGCTCCGACAAGATCGAAGGTGGTGTCGTAGTCGCGCGCGTAACATACCCCATAGATGGTCGACGTAAATAAACCAAACGAGTCCACATAATGTGCACAACAAAAAGCACCCACAACACGATGAAATTCGCCGACACGACCAACAGTAAAATGAGCGACTTCCTACGGTTCTCCATTTCCGGGTCCTTGGAGCAATCCTCACTATTGCGATTCCAGAGTCTCTTCCGGGCTCTGCTCGCCACCAGCACGTGTCTGATCGTAAAGACATTGAGTAGCAGAATGACCACAAACGGGATGATAGGCGTAAAGAGGATGTTGCCGAACTCAACTACGGTCCAGGCCACTGAGGTCATGACAGAGTATTTTACATGGCAAAACCAAGGGATGTTAGAAATCGCATACCATCCTGAGAGCATAAAGTACCAGAAAATGTTCTTTAAACAGCTCAGCGAGGCCCCAGTCCACAGAACTACATCCGCCGTACTCTCAGTGCAGTATTTAGCTTTCAGGTTCTGGCAGCCAATAGCCACAAATCAGTCAAAGGTGAACATGACAGTGAACCAGACGGAAAAGTCGCTGGCTGCATAAAGTACGGTGGCGTGGACATTACACACAGGGATGCTATTCAGGAAGGGAAACGCTTCCCGATAAAGGATCGTAATCTGCCTCAGTACCAGGTCCAAGATAACAACTAGGAGATCGGCTGTTGTCATGGCCATCAGAAAACGAGTGACTCCTTTAGAATGACCGCACTTTCCCTGGGACAGGGCCACAATCGTCAGCACGTTCACTATTGGGACTGAAACAAGCAAAAGCACGTCAGTAGGCAAGGAGCAAAATCAGCAAAGTCACAGACAGGTCATATGGAAACATGTTTTTGAAGACAGACTAGCAGACTGAAGCTTCCAGAATCGGCGATGTCTGTTGTGAACAAGGATTATAGCTCAGGGAAGTCGACAAAGAACAGGAAACTCACGTCACCACGCTAAATAACGAAGAGTTGGGAAGAAATGTTCACCGATTTCGGTAAAGATCATTTTAGAATAGTGCTTAGAATTGGTCTTTGAATTGGAATTGCTTTACTATTACCAAAGTGGTATAACAAGGTACAGGGGAATACGCAACTCCACACTGTGCACACAGATCAATTCAGTGCTCAGTGCATTCAGGTGGTGCGGTTAGTTTCAGCTCGAGCTCTCTGGCTTCTTCTGCCGGTCGCTTAAATTTATACAAGCTCCCTCAAAAGATATAAGTTTTAAAATACACTCCAAACTGGTGAATTCAATTATTTATAAAAGAAAGGCTGCAGACTGAGTTGAAACTTTTAAGTGCCAGATCAGAACCTATTTATTTACGTTGTTTTTAACCAAAATCGTTATGTCTCTTTCTTTGTATTTTGAAAACACTTTGAAATTTCATCGCCTGTATGAACAGTTCTTCTTCTTCTTCTTCTTCTTCTTCTTCTTCTTCTTCTTCTTCTTCTTCTTCTTCTTCTTCTTCTTCTTCTTCTTCTTATTATTATTATTATTATTATTATTATTATTAATAATAATAATAATAATAATAATAATAATAATAATAATAATAATAATAATAATAATAATAATAATAATAATAATAATAATAATAATAATAATAATAATAATAATAATAATAATAATAATAATAATAATAATCGGAGATCAACGCTATTGACACATCCGGTCAAAATATCAGAGGTTAATGATCCGAAGTTCAGTCAGGAAGAACGATTGACTGTGTGAACCGGAACATGCAATTAAATCCCCACCAATCAGAACGCTTTTCCTCGTGACCAGTGCTTCCAATTCCCTCAATCTTCGAATCGGTCAAAGGGAACGTACTGGGAAATGTAACCAAAGCGAGAACGGGATAGTAGACGGGCTGAATTGTCTTGAGGAAATACCAGATCCGTGTGCATGTTGTGATCCAAGGATTTTTCCAAAAAATATAGGGAGACAGGCTGAAGGCACCCTTCCCCTCTCCGCTGGAAAATTCCATTGTCCTATTCCTCGATCCTGAACCATTTTCTAACACTGTTCCCAGATTACAGTCCGTGACCGGCGCTACGCAAGCTGCAGATCCAGCCAATCACATAAAATCCCACTTTTATGTTTGCAACTCTCCAATCCTTGTGTTCCGCTGTCGAGCCTCTGCGGCCGTGAGTGACGGAGGCCTTGTTCTCGCTAACACTGTGAACTTTCATCGAAAGGAACAATTTTAAATAGAGCTGAGAATTCCCCAGTGACCCGACCAGGCTCTTAGCAGGCTGGCATTAATTACTCAACATGCATCTACGGTTAACCCATTTAAATCCGGACCGCTGGAAAAAAATGCAAACCGCAGGATTTAAAGGGGTTATGATGTCCAGAATGCACATCCACCATTCGCGTACATTCGTTCTGCATCATCTCGCAGGAGACACGAAAGCCTGAAAGCACGTACCATCAGGCTCAGGAACAGCTTCAATCAAGCCGTTATAAAAATATTCAACCCTTCACTCTGAAGATTCGACGGTCTCTTGATATCACAGTCTGTCTCTCTCTGACTTTGTAATTTGTTGTTCGCCTGCGCCGCAGTTGCTCTGTAACTGCACTGCTGTATTCTGCACTCTGTCATTGTATTACAGTGCACTGTGGCAATAATTTTTTTCTGTGTTCTTTTTTTTTTCTAATGCGGTTTTGCGTTGCATTGAATGCAAAGCAGAAACTGGTTCGTTCTCCTTTACACTTGCGAATGGAAATTGTATCAATCAATTTCGAATAATTAATAATAAACCCATTTAACAATTGCCTACTGTGCAGTGGGATGGTCCAATGGGAACATGAAACTACCTGCAAGTCTGATGTAGTCGTGGCGTATGATCCGCAAGTCTACGAACTTTGAGCAGTCTCCTCAGAGTGAAGGACGCAGATGAGATCCTTTCCATGGAGGGGAGCAGGTTGATATAAACCCAGGAACTTCGCCGTACCTAATCTGAAGTCACTGCGTGGGGGAAGGAGGCGTGGATCTTCTGTATCGATGAGGGTCATTTCGGAAATCATGCGGAGAGAAATTTCTTGAGGGAAAGAATGTGGATGAAATCAGTATTGAAGTCCGACATATTACACCGTGTTTTATTGTGCGTACACTCACCTGAAACTGTGGTAACCCACTCATAATGCTGGAGGGGTTCGGCAGGTAAGTCAAAATCTATGGAAGTTAACAACTAGTGGACGTTTCGCTTCGTGACCATTTAAATAGAGTTGTGAATAAGACTGGAGTGGAGGGAGACACTTGTCAGAATAAGAAGGTGGGGGAGACGATAAGGAGCTCAGACTGGTTAGTGACACTTGTGGCCAAGTGAGCGGTTAGATGCGTGGGTGGGGAAAAGGGAAGACGTAAGGACGTTGTGGTTGAGAGCTGAAAACAGTAAGACCTGGAGAAGAAATAATCTGATAAAATAGGGGCACAGTCTATGAGAGAAACGGGAGGCTGTAATCACAAGGGGGAGATGATCTGCTGGTGACGCGATGAAGGAAGAGTAGTGTCAAAATGGATCATTGAAAATAAGTGAACGGGAGCGGACAAAATAATCGGAAAACATTAAATCCATGACATAATTTTTTATGCCCACATTAAGACAAAAGAAATTCGCGACTAAATCCGTCTGTACATCTCATAGGTTGCTATATTTCGTTCGGTTCAGCTCGCAGGGAAAGCTGAGACCAATCTGTCCAATGTTTCGACACAAGCCGTAACCGGGCAACCACTGCTAGATGTCGTCCAAATGTGTGGATATAAACTCTGCTCTAGTTTATGGCTTAAAACCTGCAACCGTCATCTCCTTTCCCATCAATATCTGAAAATTTACCATCAATCTTACAGGATTAGGAGACTGCTGAATAGTCTGTAACAAAGTGATAGAAGCTGTATCTAAGCCTGATTCATTGTTCTTCTGATGGGGTAGAGGAGCAGAGAGAATGTCTGGAGTTCAAGGATATGATTCCTGCGCTTTACTATGCAGAGGGGTGTGCAGACTGAGATTCTAAAGTGCAGGCAAATTGACCTAATTGACCGGTCTACGATAGAACGGGAAGCAACGTCAGCGTCTGCTACGTCAGCCTGTAAACACTCTTTGTTTCGGAAGTGTTGTACGAACCAGACATCAGTGCACTGCAAGGCTGTGTTGTGCTGTCTGTGTACATACGAGAAACCAGTACATGTGGACAAGGTGTCGGGAGTTGTGTTCACGTACCTGACGCCGGTCCACAGGCGGACAATTATGAGGATACAAAACCAGTACACCAGCAAGCCTGAGGGGAAACCAGTGGACAGTGAAATCCAGTGATGGAGCATAACGAAACACTAGTAAAAGCGTTTGGATCGCCCTCGGATATGCTGATTTTTTTACCAATTTCGATCCAGTCAGGGATACTGCTATCTCGGCAAACTTAAATATGGCATGGGAGCGATTGAATATGAAGCAGACTAAGCGGTGTGCTCAGCACACAGTCTTTGGTGGTACCTTTTGTAACGGAAATTGTGAAGGAGATGTTGTTCCATATCCGAACTGAGCATGTGCCGACCAATTACACCCATTTGATCAATTAACCTAATACCTAATACGCATTTGGTATGTGTGAGGGAACCTCAGCTAACAGAGGAGACCCACGTCGTCTCGCGTCGAACTTACAAATTAAGAAACGGCGGCGGTGTCTGAATCCGCGTCTTTGGCGCGTCAATAAGCTAGGATAACCGATACGCCAGCAGGTTGAGGTAGGTGCGACGCTCGGGTTTGTCAGCTCCTCTCCTCGCTGAGTGTGTCTCACAATGCGGGTGAACGAAGATTTCAGCACCTCCTTCATCTGCTCACTGAACTTCTTCTGAGTCAGTGCGGAAAGAGCCGTGTTCGTGCAGCAGCTCAGGAAATGCAGCATATAACCCAGCTCCCTTGTGGTTGAATATGGGAATTCAACCACAAACATCGAATACGTCAGACATGCTATAGTGAAAACCCACAATCGCGTCCACACAGTGTGCACCATAAAAAGGATCCACAACACGATGAAATTTCCCGACACGACCAACGGTAAAATGTGCGGCTTCTTACGGCTCTGCATCTCCGGATCTTTGGAACTATCCCCTTTGCTGTGACCCCGGAGTCTCCGCCGGGCTCTGCTCGCCACTGACAAGTGCCTGATGGTTAAAGCATTGAGCAGCAGAATGACCACAAACGGGATCACAGGCGTAAGGAGTTAGCTACCGAGCTCGACTACTGTCCATGCCATTGAGATCACCACCCCGTATCTTCCTGGGCAAAACGAAGGGACATTATCAAGCTGGTATTTTCCTAACAGACTTTAAATAGCCTAGCACGGCCGGAGATCCCAGAAGAACAGCCACCGTTCTCTCGGTGCATTTGTTAGTTTTCACCGTCTGGCAACCAATAGGCACAAATGGTCAAAGATGAACATGACGGTGAATCAGACGGAACAGTCGGTGGCTGCGTAAAGTAGGACGGCGTGGATATTACACACTGGGATATTCATCCGGAAATTAAACGTTTCGCCTTAAACAATCGGAATCTGCCTCAGTACCAGGTCGAAGACAACAACCAGGAGATCCGCCATTGCCATGGCCACCAAGTAACGAGGGACGCCTTTAGAGGGACCGCACTTTCCCCGGGACAGGACAGCAATCGTCAGCACGTTCACTGTCGGGATGGTAAGAAACACATGAATGTCAGTGGACAAGGAGCAAAATCAGATTAACAGACTGGGGACATGGCAGTATTAAATAGTTCCGAATTGCGGGATCACCAGAAGAGGAAAGAGTGAGGGTGGAGGAAGTTACTGCAACCACAATGCAGATAGCAGCGACTTATGGAACACATTTTCCAAGTTGGGGACGTGCCAACAACATAAAATACCATCGATAAATAAAGAATCGATGTGGATCCTTTATAAATCGATCCTTTACCGACCCTGTATTTTGTCTATGTGCTAAGCGAGTGCTGCTCGCTTCTTTTTAATGGTGTGTTTTGTCCAGTGGAAATATGGACATGTCTTCCAAAATTGACTTACGATTTTGCACGTATCGAATTCGAAGTCGGCGTGCATGGAAATCGCTGTGTTTCCAAATATCATATTTATTGAATTTAGAGATACATCGTGCTCCAGGTCTTGCAGGCCCAACGAGCCACGCCCCTTCGCAACCCACCACCTGTTTAACAGGAGCATAATTACAGGACAATTTACAATGGTTAATTTACGTATCACCGTCGTTTGAATTGCGTGAGGAAACTTGACAACTTGGGGAAATCAGTTCATGGTAAAGACGCAGAGACCCCTCAAGTGAACGCAAGAGGCCGAACTGCAATCTCTGACGTCCTGAGCTGTAATAGTGTCCGCTAACCGCTAGGCTGCGGTGGCGCCTCAAGTAAGTCACAAAGCATCGAGCATTGAAACAAACAGATTGTCTGATGCAGACACGCTCTGTGTGTCGGAGAGCAGTCGTCAGTGTAATAGAGACAAAAGACATCCCTGATGCTCTCTGAGCGAGAGTAGCTTCATAATATATTAATTCTTAGAAACAGGCTGGAGGGAGTCCGGCGTATAATCAGTATAAAATATGGTGGCGAGCAACATGTAATATCAACTTCGCAATGAACCGTTGTGAAAGGTGGAGGGAAGGACATTGGGCCTGACACAAAAATGTGCCCTAGAGCAACAGAAATGTCATTAGATCTCCAAAGATCACATGACTGCGCGAGTTAGAAACTTCCCCTATAAAACATATGAAGTTGTTAGGAGAACGCTGAAGCCATTGGGTCACTAGCCCTATTCGGTCGAGATCAGAGAAATCTGATGCTGCAATAGCGGTGCTTGCTTTAAGAAGGGCACACATCATACTTGGTGGACTTAGCAGGCAATATTCATGGCTGAGGGCCCAGGGAATGCGTACACGAGCTGACGTACGTCGTCCAGCCACCGTGAGTAGTTGACACAGCTAAGTAGCTCATACATAGAAACGCAAATGTGCGGAAAGTGGGCAGCTGACATCACAAGCAGTACTACCTCCCCTGTTTGCGGGATGTTTGCCCCACTCCCATCAGAAAGCAGACTGCTTAGCATCACCGCCAGGAAAACCAGACTCAAAAACAGTTTACTTCCTCAAACACTGAGGCTGATAAACTCCTGCAGCTATTAACCTAGAACACCAACCCCAAAATTCTCGACCACCACTACTTTATCAATTCTTGTCAGTCACCTCATGTTCAGGCACTCCTGTACCTAGCGCTGCTTTGTTGTCACACAGTTAATCCATGTATAAAATCTAGTTTATGATTTACATTTATTGTGATTTATTGTGTTTATTATATGTTGTGGTTTTAGTGTCGCATCGGATCTGAAGTAACGCTTCTTTCGTCTCCTTTCCGCTTGTGTACCTGAAATTACATTAAACAGCCTTGAATTTTGAACTAACCTGTGTTTTTAGGTCATTTTTATTATTATACAACGGGCTAATTCCAAAATGCCAAAAGCTCGGTGGTGATAGCAGCACGCCTTAGTTTGCAGCTGCCAAGGAATGTTGGAAGAACTCAGCATGTCAGGAAAAGTAGATGGAGGGACAGAAGCGAGAATATCCAGTAAGTAGTAGCTGCCCGCATATAATGGAGTTATGTGATTTTAACAGATACGGTTTCAAGTCGGATACATTTTGCAGCTCTTATTGTAAATTACAAGCAGGAAATTGAAGTTAAAGCACACGCTGGCCCACAGAATAAGAGATATCGTTTGCAAAGTTGTTGTCAGGAGACGCTTACTGCACCAGCCAAATTCTAAGGCAATGGGATTGTGCTAATTGTCTGCATCACACCAAGCATCTGTGAACTTATTTAAATTACACCTTTGTAAATAAGTTCAGGGAAGTCGGCAGGTCAGACTGATATTGTCACTTAGTACATCGAACATGGTTCCAGGGGGAGGCAATCAATGGTGAGGGGAAATTATGTAATCAGCGACGCAGCTTCACAAGAACCAATCTTGGACGTCTGGCTCTCCGCCTTCAGCAGTTTTAAAATATTTGTGTCAATTAGTTTGTCCCAGCAGCGGCATTTGAACATTTCTATGCATTACATATCCCCCCCTGTAGATATGTAATGCATAGAAAGCATTTGTCAACATTTAGGATCGAAGGCAACATTCTCTTTGTAACTATTGTATTGAAACACATATTGCTGTCTTTTATCTTCAGGATAGAAAACGTGATGTGCTTTTGACCTTGCAAGAATCTACTGAATGAATCTCCAAATGAATGTCCGCTTGCTCTGATGGATAAAGGGGTTTATATCTGAAGATGCAGTTTCTCTCTGATAACACCTGAAAACATTTTTTCTCAAAAGTGTTCCTTTCTCAGAATTTTTTTTACGGCAGACTGCTTGAACACAAAGATACTTTCAGACTACTTGCATCACGTAAGAATTTGGAAAAACAGCAAATTAAACTTTATTGAATATAATGTTTCAATGCATAATGGTGCTGATGCTTTGCAATAGTTCAATTAAGTTAAAAATATAGTGTTAATGATTTTCATTTGTACTCACTGTCTGAGGCTTCTCGCTTAAATGCCCAACAGTAATTCGCCAGCATTGATTGATTCCAGTTACCCTGATATATTTTCTCCATGACCGCGATGTCCTGGTGAAGCCTTTCACCATGCTCGTCACGAACAGCACCAAGATTTGAAGGGAAGAAGTCTAAATGGGAATGCAATAATCTTTATATCACAAAGGGATTTAGTGACCTGTTGCTTTGCATGATTTTATATGCTTGAAGCATGCTTTCAACCAGCTACTTGCAGTTTGGTGCTCTGTAGATGCCGAGAAAAATTTCAGCAACTTCCTTGAACGCCTTGCATGTGATTTTCTCAGTTCTTTCTAGAAATTCGTCAAATTGCCTATCATTGATTACCTGTTTGATTTGTGGATCAACAGAAATGCTTTCCTTAATCTTGCCATCAGTTATTCTGGGAACCATCTGTCTCAAATATCAAAATCCTTCAGAGAATATCTCTGTGCCTGGTGATAACAAATCCCATCCTTACTGGTCTGAACCCAACAAATATTAGTAAAACCTGCCCTGCCATGGAGCAGCCGCGCCACCTAAGCATGGCCAATCATGCCTGGACAAGATAGGAAACATTCCAGCTTATATTGTTGGCAACATTTTAATTGACGAATTATGAATTGAAATAATAAATATAAGTTATTTTTAAATGGTGCGTGGTATGGAAAATTTCATGGTGACTTTTATGATCAGAAGCACAAAATTCACGAGATACACCTAAACGTACTCAGGAAGCAATATCTTTGTTGTCCAGTGTAACATAGCAAGAATAAAAGAAAGGGGTCGGAAGTGGTCATAATATAAAAGGGAGTAGTGGGTGCCTGCATGAAGACTAATTCGTATCTGGGCTGGACACATTGTTCTGGAGATGTCGGTAGATACGAAATAAACATTCAAATGTCTCTTAAATGGGCACAGGAATGTATAGGAAATGGAAAGTTATGATTGTGCACAGAACAAGGATTAAATTGTTTAGCTATTTAATTACTTATGCCATCTGTTGGGCCGAACATTGCTGGCTGAAAGTCCTGTTCCTTTGCTGTACTCCTCTGTGGTCTATTTTTCAGAGTCAGTCTGTTTTTCTTTTGCGGATTTGTCTAATACACTGGGGAGTAGATTTAATGTAAAGGATTGTGAGAACATCTGAAGGTATCATCGGGGTCTCCGTACAACCCCTCCCTCACCGAAACGCTAACTACTTCAGACATTTACCGGCAGCATTTTAAACAAAGAGTCCAAAGAATTGCAGGTCTTGTCTCCTTACCTGCTGAAGGACATGCAAACTTTGGAGACGGATCAGAGGAGGTTCACCAGCTGATTCCAGGGGTGAGGGGGTTAGACTATGAGGAGAGTTTGAGTCGCCTGGGATTGTACTGAATTCAGAAGGTTGAGAGCAGATTTACAGGAATATATAACATTATGAAAGGGATAGATAAGTTAGACGCAGGAAAGCTGTTTGCACTGGTAGCTGAGACTAGAACTCCGGTTCATATTGTTAAGATTTGGTGGAGTAAACATATGACGGAGCTGAGGAGGCACTACCTTTCCCAAAGAGTGGTGAATCTGTTGGGCGTAGTGTTACGTACACGTGACACATGACAGTGGTACCCTTGTCACGTGACTGGGGTTGAAGCTAAACTGGACTTGAGGTACTGCTCCTGTGATGGTGGAGTGACGTCATTTTTCCGCCAGTAGAGATCATGTGACAGGTTTTCTTTACAGTTTATAAAAGGAAGACCCCACTGTGAGGGGGGGGGGGCGCAGTTCGTGGCTGGATTTGCCATGTTGACTTCATGCCACTCCGTGATTTAATGTGATGACGCATTTTAGTTGAAGGATGACGTTTTTATCAAATGCCTAAAGTTTAAACGGTCATTGCCAGCAGTTTCCTTACAATACTGCTAGTTGATTATCAGTGGAGAGTGAAGATCGGAGTTCGGGAGTTGAAGATCGATGAGAATCGATTTTCGGCGGAGAAACGGGTTCGACATTGTTTAATCCTTATTCGGAACAAATTCGTTGACTGTTCTCGTTTTAATCTCTGCAGGATAGCAGAAGATTGAGGAAAGTGTGATAAAGGAAAGGTCACTGTCATTAAGCCGTTTCGTTTCGTAAATTCTTCGTGGGATAAGTTCGACGTCGGGGATCGAAGCAAAACGACGTGAAAGATAATTTAAACCGTCTTAAAAAGTCTCTCCCTTAAACGGACTGTGAGCATTTCGAACTTTTGGCAATACTACGTTAAATAACTGGTTTTGCAAAATCGCTTTAAGAACTGTTCAAGCTGCCGCACAGCAGTTGATTTCCATTTACGTTAGTGTTTGTTTACTTCTGGGGGGTTTGTTTTCAGTGTTTAATAAACGTGTTATTTGTTATATAATCCGTTGCCTAACTCATATAGTTATTGTTGCCTGAATACGTAACAGTGGTTAGAGTATTTACTTATAATGGGACTATATAGACCACAGAGTCAGACTATTTTCCCTGGGTGGAAATGTTAAACTGCAGAGAGTTTGGAATTGAAATGAGAAGGGGATAATTTAAAAGAGACTTACAGTGCTATTGATTTCACACGGGGAGTGACGGACGCTCGGATCGCGCTGTCAGGATAGACAGTGCAAGCACCTTACAAAAGCGACGATTAGGTGATGTTTAGATAGACACAAGAATTATGCAATATCGCACATGCTTATGCATATAGATAGGGTAATTTAAAAAATATCGGGTTATTTATGCAGGAATTGCCGGATGTTGAGGGAATTTCTGGAAGGATTCTGCATGATGCAGGCAGCAGGAGATTTGAGCGGCAACATGGCAGATAAAAAATAATTCCGGAAACAGTGGCCTGCTCCAGATATGGGGGTGCGGTGAGCACAAACACAGTGATAAAGTCTTTGGTGAAAAGGCTAGATACTGAGAAGTTTTGAAGTACGGTAGGTTCTTTGGCAAGACCTCCATATTTTTCTGACCTTGACAATGCCCGTAGAGATGCTGGTAAAGCAGGAGCCCGCATTATTCCAGTAATCGTCGTGTTTTATAATGAAGATGCCCAGAAATCATGAATCAGCTACATATGTAATTGAATATGGATATCTGCAACATCCGGTACATTGTCCCATTCTCTCCTGTCTTTCTTTTCAATTCACCTTCCGCACACCTCTTCCATTTACCCTTCTGTTCTCCTGTCCATCACCTTTCCCTTTCTCCCATGGTCCACACACGTCTCCTGTCAAATTTATTCTTCTCCAGCCCTTCACCTTTTTACCCATCACCTTCTAACGTTTTTACTTCAGCTCCCTCCTCCCATCTGAAATCACGTGTTACATTCTCGCTTGCACGCCTTCCCCTCCATTCAACTTCTTATTCTGACATGTCGCACCTTCCTTTCCAGTCCTGATGAAGGATCCGGGCCTGAAACGTCGACTGTTAATTCATTTCCATAGATGTGTCTAACATGCTTAGTTCCTTCTGTAATTTCGATGGCTTTGTCTGGATTTGCAGCATCTGCAGAATCTCTGGTATTTATCAATGAATGTTTCAGGCGCACTTGGACCACTGTTCACCTGCCCGTCTAAACATCACTGAGACAGAATACTGACCAAGCAGAGATATGACCACGGAGACGCGCATGAGCAGTTTAAATTAGCATCAGTGTTGACATCCAAATCATGTGCCGAAGCGCCTGTTGCTGAGATGAACTGAGCCAAGTCCACAAGTTTCTGACTAAGTATTCGTAAACGAGAGTTCAGAGCGACTATGGCCCGATATTTCTGAACGCATAAATGGTCTTCTAGGATTATTAATGATCATCGAGGGTGTCGGGAATTTATGTGCCAGTCACATGAGAGGGTAGAACAAAAATTCCAATGAAGTACATGTATTCAGAATATTATGATAACCAAAGTAAATTGGGTGAAGTTCAATCCTTAGATCTGAAGTGGTGTTACAGGACGAAGCGTCAGAGTCAGAATGATGCAGTAGCAAACGGACCACTCACCCAATCGCTGACTGTTACGTTTGACTGTGTTCATCCTCCTTGTAACCATTAAATGAAAATCCCTTTATCCCTCCACGTTCAGGTACCCATCAAATGCTTCTTCATTCAGTGTTATCTCCTTCGGGTGAACCCACTTCCCATAAAGCTCCATTAACCTGACATGTAGTTCTTTCGGGCATTCATCTGGTACAAACTCAAGGCTGTGAAATCTGTCTGTTGATTTCCGGATTTATATCATTTTTTTAAGACTACCACTTTTAATTTCATCGTAGTCTAGAGCAACATCAATGTCCATATGAACATAGGCACTCCTAGCTTTGCCCGTAAATAATGGAATGAGCCTAAAGGCCCAATCTCAAATTGGCCAACTCCATGATGTTGCTAAAAGTCCATATTTTCTACTTCTTTTTCTAGACGATCCAATCCGGACTTCCAACTATCTTTGAACTCCAGGCAAGCTTATTTCCTCACCCAACTTTGTTACGCAATAGGAGAAACAAGCACTGGCATATTTTATTTCTCCTTTGATTTTTTTTGACAAAGCTCCCCGGATTCTGTGGATGAGGGAACTGATAATCATCCCCTTGATTACACCCGTCCCCATGGTTTTGGAAAATTTGTTCATCGTCAAGTCCCCCAAATCAGGGCTATCATGTTCATTAACTGTTATGTGCCAATCATGATAACATTCCTTTTTCTCCCCCATCAATTTCAGCCGGTTAATATGGTACTGTGGCGACCCACTTCACAGCGCACTCGAACCGGCTCACAAAGCGGCGTGCGCCGGCATTGAGTCCGGTCCCAGAGTGGGCACCTAGTCAGCTTCACCAGTAAGGGGAAAAGCCCACGCGGGGGACGGGACTGTGAATATGCGGCACCTACAGCATTCCAGCCCGGGGAGGACAGGAACAGGAATGCTTTAGAGCGAGGCCACGAAGTTCGAATAAACCTGTTTTTGCAACTACGGCTCACTGACTCTGCGTCGTTATTCCAGCGCTGCGTGTAGCACACCGCTACAATTGGTGACCCCGACGGCACAAACGATATTTGGGCCGAAGATGAACGACGCCGCATCTGTTCATGCAGTTTCGTTAAAACTGCCAAGCTTCTGGACGCTGCGACCTCACCTGTGGTTTCAGCAAGCAGAGGCCCAATTTCACATTCGGCAGATAACCTCGGATGCCACATGTTACGACTACGTGGCGAGTTCCCTCGACCAGGACACAGCGGCCCAGTTTGAGGAGTTCATACAGTCTACCCCAGCGGACGACAAATACACAGAATTCAAAGCCCTGCTCATAAGGACTTTCGTACTCTCGCTTACTGGAACTGCATGGTTTGGGAGACAGGCCTCCGTCAGGTGAAAGAGATGCTGTCCCTGGCCGAAGAACACAAGCCCTGCCTCATGTTTGAGCAGGCATTCCTGGAGCAGCTGCACGAGGTCATACGCCTGCTGCTGTCCGCCCGCAGAGCCCGCTAACCCCAGAGGCAGGTGTGAGGAGACCAAGGAACAATGGTGCTTCTACTACCCGCCGCTGGAACGCATATGCACGCCGCTGTAGCCCACCCTGCAAGTTCCCGGGAAACGCCAGGGGCAGCCGCCACTGATGGCTACGGCGGCTGGCCATCGGGATAGCCTCCTGTATGTCTGGACAGGAGGTCGGGACGCCGCTTTTTGGTCGTACTGGAGCCAAGATCAGCGTCTTACCTCCTTCGAGGTACGACACCCGTACCAGACCACAGGGTCCCACCCTGAGGGCCGCGAAGGGCAGCACAGAAAGGACATACGACACTCGTACGGTGTGGCTACAGTTCGGCTCCAGCCGGTTCATTTGGGACTTCACACTGGCAGCCGTAGCCCAACCGCTCCTGGGTGAGGATTTTTTGCGGGCTCACAGCCTACTGGTCGACCTGCCAAGGAAGAGGCACACCGAGACCTTTCAAACGTTCTCCCTGTGTGAAGCACAGTTGCCGGCCCCACACCTCGGCTCCATCACGCTGTCCGACAACGACTTCACCAGGGTCCTGGCGGGTTTTCCAACGGTTCTGGCACCGCAGATCACGGCAGCCATGCCCAGACACGGTGTACAGCACCACATCCCGACACAAGGACCATCCCTCCACGCCCGCGCTCGAAGGCTTCCGCCGGACAAGCTCTGACTGGCGAAGGAGGAGTTCAAGAGGATGGAGGAATTCGGGATAATCCGGCGTTCCGACAGCCCATGGGCCTCCCCCCTGCACGGTGCCCAAAGCAACAGGGGGCTGGAGACCATGCGGCGACTACCGCAGGCTGACCGAGGCTACAACATCGGAACGCTACTCTGTGCCGCATATTCAGGACTTTGCAACAAACCTGCACGGCACACGGATCTTCTCCAAGGTAGACCTCGTCCGGGGATACAATCAAATCCTGATGCATACTGACGACGTCCCCAAAACGGCTCTCATCACCCCGTTCGGCCTTTTCGAGTTCCTCCGCATGCTGTTCGGCCTAAAGAATGCCGCACAGAAGTTTCAGCGGTTAATGGACGCGGTGGGACGAGACCTGGACTTCGCTTTCATCTATTTGGACGACACGCTCAAGGCCAACATCAGTCGTCAGGAGCATCTGTCCCATCTCCGCCAATACTACGCCAGACTGAGTGCATACGGCCTGACAATCAACCCGGCCAAATGCCAGTTCGGGCTGGACACCATCGACTTCTTGGGCAACAGGATTACTAAAGACGGGGCAATCCCTCTGCCGCTAAGGTAGACGCGGTCCGCCATTTCCCCCGACGCAACACAATCAAAGGCCTTCAGGAATAAATGGGTTTGGTGAATTTCTACCACTGCTACCTCCCTTCAGCTGCCCGAATCATGCGCCCCCTGTTTGCCCTGATGTCGGGTAAGGGCAAGGACATTACCTGGGACGAGGAGTCCGCCGCCGCTTTCATTAAAACCAAAGAAGCCTTAGCAAACGCTGCTATGCTAGTGCACCCCAGAACGGACGCCCCTACCGCCCTCACAGTGGACGCCTCTAACACGGCAGTCGGTGGAGTGCTGGAACAACTTATCGAGGGTCGCTGGCAACCCCTGACGTTTTTCAGCAAACACCTACGACCACCCGAGCTCAAATACAGTGCTTTCGACCGGGAACTGTTGGCGCTATACCTGGCAATCCGGCATTTCAGGTACTTCTTAGAAAGTAGGCCTTACACCGCGTTCACGGACCACAAAACCCTTACCTTTGCGTTCAGGAAAGCATCCGACTCCTGGTCCTCCCGCCAGCAGCGACATCTGTTCTAAATCTCCAAATACATGACGGATGTCCGGCATGTCTCGGGAAAGGACAATGTCATGGCGGGCGCCCACATCCAAGCCCTGTACCAGGGGGTAGACTATGAAGCACTGGCGGAGGCGCACCAGGCAGACAAGGAGATACCTAGTTACAGGACTGCAGTCTCCGGTTTGCAGCTCCAGGACATCCCTGTAGGCCCAGGTGCGAGGACCCTTCTCTGTGACGTCACCACCGGCCATCCCCGCCCCGTCGTTCCGGCAGCCTGGTGGCGGCTCGATTTCGACTCCATTCACAGCTTAGTGCACCCCTCCATCAGGACAACCGTCCGGATGGTAGCCAACAGGTTCGATTGGCACGGACTCCGCAAGCAGCTCAGTGAATGGGCCAAAACGTGCATGCACTGCCAACCAGCCACTCCACCCGCCGGCGTTTAGGCCACATTCATGTGGATATCGTGGGCCCCCTGCCAGTGTCGCGAGGAGAGCGGCACCTCCTGACGATCGTGGACCGGTTCACAAGATGGCCAGAGGCGGTCCCGCTCGCCGACACCACCTCGGAATCTTGCGCCCGGGCATTGATTACCACCTTGGTATCTCGCTTTTGTGTACCGGCCCACATTACCTCCGACATAGGCGCCCAGTTCACCTCCAGCCTGTGGTCAGCTATGGCCAGCCTTTTGGGGACACAGCTGCACCACAAAACTACTTACCCACACAGTCGAACGGACTGGTGAAGCGTTTCCACCGTCACCTGAAGTCGGCTCTCACGAGTTCGAAGGGCCTAACTGGGTAGACGAGCTTCCCTGGCGCCTGCTCGGAATCCGCACGGCGCCCAAAGAATATCTGCACACCTCATCGGCTGAGTGGGTATACGGCGCACCCCTGGTAGTCCCAGAAGAGATTATACTAGCCCCAAGGGGGCAAAGGGCAAGAGGAAGAAACCGCAGCAGTCCTGGGCAGACTACGCGAGAGGCTCGGCAACCTGGCCCCAATACCCACTTCGCAGCATGGGCAGAACCCAACCTGCGTACCCAAAGACCTGCAAAACTGTAAGTTCCTTTTTGTACGAAGGGGCGGGCAACGGGCACCGCTTCAGCGGCCCTTCGGATGGCCGTTTACGGTGATCAGAATCAACGGGTACACATTCGTGCTGGACATTGGGGGGAAAGAGGAGGTTTCCACAGTGGATTGGCTCAAACTGGCCCATGTGGGCGTGGCGCAGCCGGTCGAGATTCCGGCACCGTCGCGCAGAGGCACACCTCCCAAACAGAGTCCGACCCAAATCGTGGACTTTCTGGGGGGGGTGTATCGCAGGTTCTGGGGAGGGGGGTTATGTGTCGACCCACTTCCCTGCGCACTCGTACCGGCTCACAAAGCAGCGCGCGCCGGCATTAAGGCCGGTCCCACAGAGGGCGCCAAGTTTGCTTCACCAGCAAGGGGAAAAGCCCGCGCGCGGGACGGGACCGTGAATACACGCCCCCTACTGCATTCCCGCACGGGTAGGGCGGGATCAGGAAGGTTTTAAAGCGAGGCCGCGAAGCTTGAATAAATCTCTTTTTGCAGTTACAGCTCACCGACTCCGTGTCGTTATTTCAGCGCTGCGTGTAGCACACCGCTACAGTACCACCCTCTTTTATCTGGCAAAGTCGGTAATTTGTACACCGAAGTACTTGTTTTGTCCATAATTTCAGAGGGCCCTGCAAACGTCGGATTTAAAATTAGTTTTGTTGGTGTATTACAATCATCAGTCTTTGCCCTGGGCTTACTTCCAGGGGACTGTATTTTGAATCAAAACATGCTTTACTCTGGTTCTTCTTCTTCCTTATTTGGTCGGCTGCCACATAATTGAAACCAGTCCTAACGAAGGGTCTCGACTAGAAACGTCGACAGCGCTTCTCCCTATAGATGCTGCCTGGTCTGCTGTGTTCCAACAGAATATTGTGTGTGTTGTTGACTGGAACCGTTTGGTGTCTCTATCGATTGTTGGACCCACTTTTCTCACACAATCCCGTCGATTTCAGGTTCTGCCAAATCTAGTTCTAACAACTCCTCTAATCCTCTCATGTCCCTTCCGGTCATGAGTATATAAGGGGTATAACCAGTTGAAGATGTCACTGTATTCCTTATTGCCATCAATACACAAGGCAAAACTACCTGTCATGCTGTTCCATCATTTTTGCAGTTAGATTTTTAGTGTTCAATTAATCATTTCCACAATTTCATAAGAATGTACACAATCGGCTGTATGTATTCTCTGCTTGGTCCCTAAAAGTGCCATGACATCTTGCATTATCTCGGGCGTAAATTGTGTGCCTTGATTCAATTTGATACTCCAGGGTAGTCCACAGTGAATGAATATCTTTTCCAAAAAGATGTTTGCAGTGGCATTTCTTGGGCTTGTCTTAGCCGGGAAAGCTTCCATCCACTTCGTAACATTATTTATAACTACCAGAATATACTTGTACCCTCCTGGAGTGGGCAGTAAAGGGCGAATGAAATCTATCTGCAAATTAATCCAATGACATTCCAAAGATCTGAAGGGCTCCTTTCTTTACGTTTCTGTCAGGATTATATTATGCACAGTTCAAGCAATTTTTTCACATAATGCTCCACATCATCCTTCATCTTAGGCCACCAGGCCACTTCCTTGATCTTTTCCAAGGTGCTTTTGCATCGCTGGTGCCCCCATAGATCATGGTACCAATGGCTCATCTGGTTTCTTCCTCCTTCTGGAACCACAAGCTTTCCTTCATAAAGGATATCTCCATCTTTAACAAAATCTCCCTGTGCTCTTCATATATTTCAGAACCTGCTCCTTCTATAATTTTTTTTAATCTTTAATTTTTCTTTTGCTTTTCTGTTAAATCCATAACTTTAATCTGTTGTTCCTTCTGCCTCCCAATATCCTCAATCTGTACTCTCATTCCTATCCAAAATAAAGCATCTTTCAGCCTTTCTATTTCCCCCTGGATGTAATTTAGACTGGGCTTCCGCCTTTATGACTCCATACTCTTTTCTCTTTGCCTCTTCAAATATATAGTGCAATAAAGCAGCAGATGGGAGGGGGTTCCCATCAGCTGAAACAAACCCCCTGGCTCCTCAGAGAGGCAAATGTTCCATAAGGCAGTTACAAACGTGCATACTATCAGAATGTATGACTGACCGGGGTGGAAAACATTCTGGGTGGCCAAATGTTACTGCTGACAATTCTAATGTCTGTACACTAAAGGTTTTGGCTAACTTTAAAGATGTCTTTCATGGCCATGCTCATCCTCTACATATATGCCATATCCTGTTCTCCTCTCACCATCTTGCACTGATGAGAAGCCATCCACAAACATTTTAAAATAGAGTATTCTTTTTCCTTTAATATCTTTTTTCCAGGCCATTACTTTATCTGATCTGCTTCTACCACCTCCTTTTTGTTTTATTACACATGAACCCTTGGGATCATTTGCTATCATAACTCGACTCTCAAGTTCACTTCCTTGGTACACCAAGTTATCAGCTATCATTGAGGTAGTGTTTACTCGCTTTGCTTTAATATTTCTTCCTTGCAACTGCAATGTCCATTTGAAATTCTATTTTGGCTTTAATTCTTCCATCAAACAGTGACTGTATGGAGGTGTGCTCGTCAGTATTCTAAGTGGACTAAGTTTCAATATATAGGCAAAATGTTTTACTGCCCAGAATATTGCTAAAATGTTTTTCACATACTGTATAGCCCTGTTCTACTTGTGAGAGAATGCCTGATATACATGCTCCCGGTCTGAGCTTCACATGTGTCTCCTGTTGGAGCACTGCTGAGGTGTTGGCATCAGTTCTAGCCACCTCCAATGAAAATGTCTCATTGGAGGTGGGATTTTTAAAGCAGGCGCCGTGGCCACCGCTTGCTTCACAGTAGTGATGGTTTGGAAATGATCTGATTACCGTTCCCATACCACATTATTTTCCAATAATTCCATTAAAGGAGCTGCCTTAGCTGAAAATCTATCAATGTGATCCCTATAGTGTCCTACCAGCCTCAGAAAGGAGTGGAGCATCATAACCGTTTCTAATCTTTGCTTACCAATTTCTCTCTTTTCTGAAGATCAATCTCAAATAACTTACTTCTTGTTTCATTGTCTATGCTTTTTTAGGGTATACCTTTAGTGCCAATGCAAGTAATAATTGCAGCAGTACTGTCAATAGCTGATAATGTTCCTGCTTGGTTTCAGTCTGCAGAAGTAGATCATCTGCATATTGCACAAAGCACTCATGCTTTGAAAACTGTTATAAACCTTCCCCTCAGTGCTGATGAAATATAGAAGGGGAATTATGGAACCCCTGAGGGAAGTCCATATATTCTGCTGTTCCTGAGAGGTAAATGTAAACATCTTGACACTCTTGTTCTAGTGGACATAACCAAACTCCATTAATTGTGTACAAAACCGCCTTACTCTGCTCTTTCTCTTCTCAGGTTTGGACATTCTCACTTAATGTGTCCATCTTGACCACAAGCATGTAATTCTCCCACCTTCAGATCTCCCTGTTCCATTTCCTCTGCTGTTCCTTTCTCCTTGATAGCGTGGCAGGGGCACCCTTGCAGTGGGTCTCTTACCGTCATTTCTCCAGGCACTTGCCTGACTTTTAATAGGCAACACTTTCCTATCAGAGTGTTTATTTTGTCTGCATATCTCCTTTTCCCACAGTCTCCTCATTTGTCTCAGTACACATGCCTCAGTATGTGTGGGTTTAGATGGATCAAACATTTCCAGTGCTTTTTCAGATATATCAGTACAGTGCGGCACGGATGTCCTCGACCATCTATTTCAGGCCTCTGGTCCTAAATGCTGTTCCGTACACCCCCTGGAACACTGTCCATAAAGGGGATGCAAATGCAGTGCAAATTACATCTCCTCTGGTAACATTTTTCTAGCGCGTATACCAGTGGCTTCCCCCTAAGCAGTCAAAATTGTGTTCGTCTGTTCCTCACTTGTTCCGTCACCGTGCCATTTTTATCTGGAAAAGCCGAGTGTATATTTGGATGTAAACACATTATAATCAATCTCCTTTCCTCGGAATCATCTGGGCCATGTAATACTCTCTTATAACTAATTGCTGGGAAAGGCTTTCAAAGATCGTTTCTGAGCACAAATGTCCCAATCGCTATTGGTTAAGCACATGTGATTTTCCAGCATGCGTTATTCATTAATTTGAGGCAAGACATTACTAGATGTATTTAAATGGCTAAATTCCATACTCCTAGTTTTTATGCCATTTATCTGGTCCACAGACCGCTGATTAATACGCGATCCGGCCCACAGAGGCAAAGAGATTGCGACCCCTCTTCTCGAATTTCCTGTTCTAACATTTCTCGCTCGGCTTCTGCTTTATGCCGACATTAATTTTTCATTTCGGATCTGTGCCGTTCTGCCTCGGTATTTTGTCGTAATTCTGTCAAATCCTCAATTAAACAGGCAACTTCTACTGTGTTTTTTTTATATTTTTTAAAAATTCCTGCCCGACAGTTTCTCTCGAGCAATATTCCACAGGGCATCCCCAGCATCTTCCCCTTCCCAGCCAGGGGGACAGACTAACCCCTCATATCGCGCCCACATCCCCAACACATATTTCTGGAGGTACCCTCTCCACTGAAAACAACCCGAGACCTTCGGACTTGTAGAATTTCCTGAATTCTTCATTTTGGATTAGCAACCGCTAATTACCCACCCCAGATCTGTGTACGTCACCCATGTGGTCTGACTCGAGTCTCCCAGTGAATAAAGAGATTTATCCCCATGCCCTCAACAGGGGCGTCAATTCTGTTACAAAAATCATCCTTTGTAATAACAGTCACTGAGGCACAGTGAATTTGTGTTTACCGGCAAATAGGTTTTTTTGTCTCGTCTAAAAAGCACGGAGGTTCATAAACTAACGACGTGTGTGCACCCTACTAGAACCCATGACCACCCCCCCCCCCAATGAGCAGTCATTGCAGGGGAACAGTATTGCCCAGGAAAGGAGTCTGTGCTGGTCAAGCGTTCCTCGTAGTCCCGATCACGAGTCCGTCGTGTCCTTATCCGTGATAGTTGGTCTCTGGTTGCTGCAGGGTGTTCGCCCCTGTGTACCTTTAGCTCCTGACTCATAGTGGTCCTCATAAGCTGAACTGGTGGATCTCCATCCCATTGGCTCAAGGTCACCTGACCTACTTAGGTCACATTCTCACTTATTCTAAGACAGGGACACAACCAAAATTGTTTCATGGTTCTGCCCACCCCGCCTTGTGTATTTGTATCTTTGACTGCTGCAAAGCAGTTAAATCAGGCGACCCAGACATAGTCTAATGAAATTACTGATGGCTTCTTTGCTAGGTCTAGCATTTTACATAAACAGCCACTTGTCTGAAATGGTCCCAAGTTTAAGGTCATTATCTGAAGCTTATTTGTGTTACTCTGATTAGATTATCCCACAGCAAGAACCAGTTCAGTGTCCACAAAATATGGGGGGGGGGAGGAGGAACTAAGACAATTAGTTCGCTTGCTTCAAGAGTGAATCTACAGATTCTGGGAAGAAATAAAAACACAAAATGCTGGCAGAACTCAGCAGGCCAGACAGCATCTATGGGAGGAGGTCGTGACGACGTTTCGGGCTAAACCCTTCATCAGGAGTGAAGTAACATGGGATGGTGGAGAGGGGATAAGAAGTGGGAGGAGCGATGAATTAGAGAGCTGGAAGTGATAGGCTGGAAGGAAAGGGGCTATAGGGAAGGTGGAGAATAAAAGAGAAAGAAAGGTAGGGCTGGGGGGGAGATTATAGTGAGGGGGGAAAGAGAGAGAAAGAGAACGAGACTAAAATAATAGATAGGGATGGGGGTAGCGAGGGTGCAGGGGTATCAACAGAGATCTGTGATTTGTATGTTCATGCCGGCAGGAGATAAGGTATTGCTCCTTCGACCTGCGTGTGTCCTGATCTTGACGGCAGAGGAGGCCATGGACAGACATGTCAGAGTGGGAGCGCTCTGAGGAATTGAAGAGAGTGGCCACAGGGAGATCCCGCCACTGCTGGAGGACCGAGCGCCGGTGTTCGGCGAAACGGTCTCCCAGTCTGCGGCGGGTCTCCCCAATGTACAAATGGCCACACCGGGAGCACTGGATACAGTATATCACCTCAGTTGACTCGCAGGCGAAGTGGTGCCTCACCTGAAAGGAGTGTCTGGGGTCTGGGATGGTGGTGAGGGAAGAAGTGTGGGGGCAGGTGTAGCACTTCTTCCGTTTGCAGGGATGAGTGCCGAGAAGGAGGTCGGTGGGGAGGGATGGGGGGGATTAATCGACAAGGGAGTCGCGTAGGGAGCGATTCCTGTGGAAGGCCGAGAGTGTGGGGGATAGGAAGATGTGGCTGGTGGTGCTTGCCTCCCCTGTTTTGATCCGTCAAATCCACCAACTGCATACCATAGTTTCTTCTGGTCAAAGATACATTTCTCCCAATTACGTCACCCTATACCCGATAAATCAGTTAACGCGCTGTCATGATAGAGAGTGCAAGTACCTTGCAAAAGCGTCGATTAGGTGATGTTTAGATAGACACGAGAATTATGTAATATCCCCCATATGTATGTATATGGATAGGGTAATTTTAAAAGATCGGGTTATTTGTGCAGGAATTGCCAAATGTTGAGGGAAGTTCTGGAAAGATTCTACATGACGTAGGCAGTTGCAGATTTGGGCGGCAACATGGCAGCTAGAGATTAATCCGCAAACCGTGATCTGCTCGAGATTGGGTGTGGGGAGACCTCAAACACAATTAAAAATATTTGGTGAATAGACTGGATACTGAGAAGCTTTGATGTAGGCTAGGTTCTTTGGCAAGACCTCCATATATTTATGACCTTCACAATGCACGTAGAGATGCTGGTAAAGCAGAAGCCCGCATTGTTCCCATAACCGGTCGTGTTTTTAATGAGTAGGTCAAGAAGTCATGTAGCAGCTACATATGTAATTGTACATGGATATCTGCAGCATCCGGTGCATCGTCCCACTCTCTCCTTTCCTTCTTTTGAATTCCCCATCTGCCCCGCTATTCCATTTACCCTTCTATTCACACGTCCAGCACCTTGCCCTTTCTCCCATGGTCCACACTCCTCTCCTGTCAAATTCATTCTGCACACGCTCTTCACGTTTTTACCCATCACCTCCTAACGTATTAGTTCAGCTCCCTCCCACCCAACTGACATCACGTGTTACATTCTCCTTGCACGCCTTCACCTCCTTTCAGCTTCTTATTCTGACATGTCCCTCCTTGCTTTCCAGTCCTGATGAAGGATCCCGGCCTGAAACGTCGACTGTTTATTCATTATCATAGATGTGGCCGAACCTGATTAATTCCTTCTGCAATTTCCATGGCTTTCTCCGGATTTGCAGCATCTGCTGAATCTCTTGAGTGCATCAATCATTGTTTCAGGCCCACTTGGACCACTGTTTATCTGCCCGTCTAAGCATCATTGAGACAAAAAACTTGACCAAACAGAGACTTGACCACAGAGACGCGCATGAGCAGTTTAAATTAGCATCAGTGTTGACATCCGAATCATGCGCCGATGCGCTTATTGCTGTGCTGACCTGAGCCAAGTCCATTAGTTTCTTACTCCGTATTCGTAAACGTGACTTCAGGGACACTGTGGCCCGAAATGTTTGGACGCATTGATGGTATTCCAGGAATATAAATGATCATCGAGGGTGTCAGGAATCTGAGACGATCCATGGGAGGGAAGAACGAAAATTCCAAGACAGTACGTGTGTTCAGGATATTATGGTAACCAAACAAAATTGGGTGAAGATCAATCCTTGGATCAGAAGGGGTGTTACAGGACATAGCGGCAGAGTCAGAATGATGCGGTAAGCAAACGGACTGCTCACCCAATCGCTGACTGTTATATTTGTGTGTGCGCATCCTCCTTGTAACCATTTACCCCTCCATGTTCAGGTACCCATCAAATGCTTCTTCAACACAACGACACGGTGGTGTAGTGGTTAGCTCGAAGCTATTATAGCTCGGGGCGTCGGAGGTAAAAGTTCTCTTCTGGCCCAGTTTTGTTAGGAATTTGTGCGTTCTCCGCATGGGTTTCCTTCGGGTACTCCGGTTTCCAGTCTCGGGTCAAAATACGTCATCGGTCGTACGTGAATTGGTCATTGCCAAATGTCTCGTGATTAGTGTTAAGTAGGCGGGTTGCTTATTGGGCTGGAAGGACCCATTCAGCGCGTAAGTCTAAATAATGTAATCTAAAACAAGCTTCTACTGACTTAAATGACAACACCACGTCTGGCAGCAGATTTCGGATAACTGTGTGAAAGAGTCAGCTCATATCCTCGCTCTCGTATTAATGCTCTGCTCGATAGTTTTAGACGATCCGAACACGATAAGCAAATATTGACGATCCACCACATCTATGCTTCTTATCATGTTATATACCCCTATCTTGGCATTCTTCAGTCTCCTTCCCTACGGTGTGCGATACACAATCTGCACCGAAATACTAAAGTCTGCAATAAATATTTTGCAGTTTTATTCAGTAATGAGAATACATTGCGGATTTCTGCTTTCAGAGTGGGACTAATTTCATAAGTAGGTTACAATTCAACTAAGAGAACACATTAAATGCCTCGGTAAATTTTCCTAGCCGCAGTGGAGGTACACAATGACGGCAGTTCAGCAAACTTGGGCAATGTCAGAAGGTTTAGTCAGGAGTTTTAAACTAACCTCAGGGATAGAAAAATGTGAAAACCAGGAATGATCTCCACTCAGAAGGGAAGGGCTTGTGCTTGAAAATCAGTATGGAATTGGTGGAACGGTATTGTGACTGAGTTAGCTTTTTCATAATCTTTAAGAAATCTTCTTCTGCATCTTCCTTGCATGTTACACGCTTGGGCGACAATGACTGTCCATATCGAACGACCCCACGCTGCGTCAATGCTATCTGGCACACTTAGATGTCTTAGTTCTTTCAAAGTGTCCATATACTTTCTTTTTTGCCTTCGTCTTCCGCGTTTCCCAGGCATACGGACTTGTAATGTAAGGCATTCTATTTCTCCCTTTCTGATGACATGGCCCAGGAATATAAGTTTCCACTACTTTAATATACTCATTAAAGATCATTTTTGTATGGACACGTTGAAGTACTGACTGATCAGTTACCCTGTCTCGATATGATATTTTCAACATTCTTCTGAGAAATCACATTTCTGTTGCTTCTAAGTTTCTTTTGACTTCTGGTGCTATAACCCATGTTTCGGAAGGATGCAACAACATTAACCAGATGTAAAATGTTAGTAGCCTAAGCCTTGTTGTCATCGAAATGTGTCCGTTAGTAAAAATTGGTTTTATTTTCTGGAAGTTGTTGTTGGCAATGGCAATTCTTATTTTATTTCTACTTTACTTCTAGCATCATGTGATATAAAGCTGTTCTTTTCTTTCTTTTCTTTTTCAATCTTTTTATTAAATTTCATATATAAAAAAAAACAACACAAAATAATGAATAGATTACAGATTCAATAAACTTGAGATTACATTAGTAATAGGATAATAATATCCTATTAAAACATCCATCAACAAAAGATACATAAATCAATCAAGTCTATATAAATATATATGAAAAACAAAAATAATCGTCGAAAAAAGAAAAAAAAATTGAAATTATATATGAGAAAAAATATATAATGAAAAAAAAATACTAAACTAAAACTAACATGGGCAATAATAGCACTTTATAAATATATAAAGGTGTCAAGAAAAGAACTCCAGAACTCCATACCTGAACAAGTATAAGTAGAGAAAAGGATCTGAAATAAGCCAAATTAATTCATATGAAAGTGTCGAATAAATGGTCCCCAGGTTTCTTCAAATTTAATTGAAGAATCAAAGATAGTGCTTCTGATTTTTTCCAAACTCAGATAAGAAATAGTTTGGGAGAACCACTGAAATGTAGTAGGAGGATTTACTTATTTCCAGTTTTGTAATATAGACCTTCTGGCAATTAATGTTACAAAGGCAATCATTCGTCTGATTGAAGGGGAAAGCTGATTGCCATCTTCATTTGGTATACCGAAAATTGCAGTAATAAAATGGGGTTGTAAATCGATATTCCATACTGAGGAAATGACATCAAAAATGTCCTTCCAATAGTTATGTAAAGTGGGACATGTCCAAAACATGTGAGTCAATGAAGCCACTTCTAAGTGACATCTGTCACATTGAGGATTAATATGCGAATAAAATCGGGCAAGTTTATCTTTAGACATATAAGCTCTATGTACAATTTTAAATTGTATTAAAGCATGTTTAGCACAAATAGAGGAGGAATTAACCATTTGTAAAATTTTTTCCCATTTATCTGTTGATATATTACATCGAAGTTCTTTTTCCCATTCTTGTCTAATTCTATCCGATATTTCTGGCTGTATCTTCATAATCATGTTATAAATAAAAGCTACTAATCCCTTCTGACAAGGATTAAAAGTAAAAATCAAATCTGAAAAATCCGATGGAATTGAATTAGGAAAAGATGGAAGAATTTTATGTAAGAAATTTCTAATTTGTAAGTATCTAAAAAAATTAGATTTAGGTAATTCAAATTTGTTGGATAGTTGATCAAAAGACATCAAAGTACCTTCAAAAAAAAGATCACGAAAACATTTTATACCTTTCCTTTTCCATATACTAAAAGCTTGATCTGTCAATGAAGGTTTGAAAAAAAAATTACATAAAATAGGGCTGTCCAGAGCAAAGTTTTTCAGATTAAAGAATTTGCGAAATTGAAACCAAATTCGTAGTGTATGTTTAACAACAGGGTTAGATATCTGTTTATTGAATTTGGCTAAATCAATAGGAAGAGAAGAACCAAGAACGGAAAATATAGAATATCCCTTAACCTCACTACATTCCAAATTTACCCACTGTGGGCACACAGGTGAATCCAAATCTAGTTTCCAGTACATTAGGTTACGAATATTATTCGCCCAATAATAAAATCTAAAGTTAGGTAAAGCTAGACTACCATCTTTTTTAGACTTTTGTAATTGCCTTTTGCTTAACCTAGGATTTTTATTTTGCCAAACAAATGAGGAAATCTTTGAATCAATATTATCAAAAAAAGATTTAGGAATAAAAATTGGTAAAGCTTGGAATAAATATAAAAATTTCGGTAAAATCATCATTTTAATAGCATTAATCCGACCAACTAATGATAAAAATAAGGGAGACCATCTAGTAGTAAGTTGCTGAATTTGATGAAGCATAGGTAAAAAATTCAGTCCAAATAAATCTTTATATTTCTTGGTGATTTTTATACCTAAATAGATAAAGTTATCAGTAACAACTTTAAATGGCATCCTATCACTCAATAAAGTTTGCGCGTTTAAAGGGAATAACTCACTCTTATCTAAGTTTAACTTATAACCAGAAAAACTACCAAATTGAGCCAACAAGGATAAAATAGCAGGAATAGACCTACTAGGATTAGAAATATATAACAACAAATCATCAGCATAAAGCGATAATTTGTATAACTTCTCATTACGGGTAATACCAAAAATATTAGGAGACTCACGAATAGCAATAGCTAAAGGTTCTAATGCAATATTAAATAATAAAAGACTTAAAGGACAACCTTGTCTCGTACCACGAGATAATTGAAAAAAATAGGATCTATAATTATTTGTAAGAACAGAAGCAACAGGTTTATAATATATTAATTTAATCCATGATATAAAATTAGGACTAAAATTAAAGTTTCTCAATGCATTAAATAAATATGTCCATTCAACTCTATCAAAGGCTTTTTCAGCATCTAATGAGATAACACATTCTGGGGTTGTAGGTGATGAAGTATAAATTATGTTAATCAATTTTCTAATATTAAAAAAGGAATATCGATTCCTAATAAAACCAGTTTGATCTTCTGAAATAATCTGTGGTAATACCTTTTCTAATCTAATGGCTAAAATTTTTGTAAGAATCTTAGAGTCTACATTTAATAATGATATAGGGCGATAAGATGCACATAAGGTAGGATCTTTATCTTTTTTAAGAATTAAAGAGATAGTAGCTTCATAAAACGATTGAGGTAATCTCTTCTTAACAAACGCATCATTAAAGATTTCACATAGCCAAGGAGAAAGCAATAAAGAAAAAGTTTTAAAAAATTCTACAATAAAACCATCAGGACCAGGAGCTTTCCCTGAATTCATTGATGAGATAGCCTCTCTTATTTCATCCATAGAAATAGGAGCATCAAGCAAGCTACAATCTTCATCTATCAGTTTAGAAATATTCAAATTATTAAAAAAATTATCCATCGTAAACCGGTCACCGTCAAATTCTGATTGATATAAAGATTTATAAAAATCTTGAAAAGTGTTATTGATTTCTTTATAATCAGTAGTTAAATTACCGTCTTGTTTACGAATTTTAATAATTTGTCGCTTAGTCGAAATAGCTTTTAATTGATTAGCTAACAATTTACCAGTTCGATCACTATGAATATAAAATTGAGCCCTAGTCTTAATTAATTGATTCTCAATTGAAGAAGATAATAATAAACTATGTTCCATTTGAAGCTCAACTCTCTTCTTATAAAGTTCTTTGGTAGGAGTAACGGAATAAATCTTATCAATTTCTTTAATTTTATCCACCAATAAAGCTATATCTGAATATCTTTGTTTTCTTTTACCAGCGGAATATGAAATAATTTGTCCACGAATAAAAGCCTTGAAAGAGTCCCAAAGTATTCCTTTATCAATCTCTTCATTATAGTTTGTTGAAAAAAATAAGTCAATTTGTTGTTTTATGAAGGTAATAAATTCTGGATCTTGAAGTAAAGTAGCATTAAGTCTCCAAGATCTAGTATTGATAGAAGAATCCGAAATCTTGATAGATAACTTCAAAGGCGCATGATCCGAAATAGCAATAGAATCGTATTTACAATCAATAACATCTGTTAATAAACGATGATCAATAAGAAAGTAATCAATTCTAGAATAACTATGATATACATGTGAAAAAAATGAAAATTCTTTACCTTTAGGGTTCAAAAACCGCCATATTTCAGTAATTCCAGAATCAACCATAAAAGAATTAATAAGTAAAGCTGATCTATTCGGAAGAGTTCGAATAGGTTTAGATCTATCCATCGAAGGATTCAAACAACAATTAAAGTCTCCACCCATAATCAACATATATTCATTCAAATTAGGAAGAGAAGTAAATAAACGTTTAAAAAATTCAGGACAATCAAAGTTTGGAGCATAAATATTAACTAAAACAACTTTCCGATTAAAAAGTGAACCAGTTATCAACAAAAATCTACCCTGTGGATCAGAAATAATTTCATAATGTGTAAACGAAATTGAGGCGTCTATAAAAATAGACACACCCCTAATTTTAGCGGTACAATTTGAGTGAAATTGTTGACCTTTCCAGAACCTAAAAAAACGTTGATTATCCTCCCTCCTAATGTGGGTCTCCTGTGCAAAAATAATATTAGCGTTCAATCTATGGAATACTTTAAATATTTTTTTACGTTTAATCGGATGATTTAAACCATTAGTATTCCACGAGATAAAGTTAATAGATTTATCCATCATACCAATATTAATTGTGTGTATCATAAAAGGTTAAAAAGACACATAACCCACAATTTAGGAAGAAGGAAAATTGATTCAGGAGCAACCGGAGATCCTGACACCTCAACAATATTAACAATTTAAAGTCAGCCCATAAACTAAAAGCAAAAAAATAAAAAGCAAAAGCATGAAAAAAGATCCCTCCCCCCTCCCCCCACCCTTTGAAAGAAAGCCAAGCGGCAGGCGCATAAACTAATACTAATATTACCCCCATTTCAAGATGGCAGCTCCATAAGAAAATTTTTTAAGAAAAAACTATATAACACCCCAATTAAAATATAGAGTTGCAAAAAAAAAAAAATATATATATATATATATATACCTACATATATATATATATATATATATATATATATATATATATATACACATACACATACACACCCATATCAGACAAATCAAAAAAAAAACTAAAATAGTAAAACCAGAAAGATCATTAATAAAAAAAAATGCACATTAAAGTTTAAAAATGTGATACACCTTTAAAAAAGAAATTCCATATTCAGATACAAAGATGACGTTTCACAAGCCAAGACTTATGGGAAGAAGAAACGACATTTTGAGAAAGCCATATTACAAAATATGAATATAAATTCAGCAATCTAATAAGAAAATATAGTAAAAAAGTTATCAAAATAGAATATTTTTATTAAAAAAAAAGATTTAATAGACACTACAACATATTTAAAAAAAAACTAAAGAAAAAGAATTCAAAACCTTTGTTCCATTTCTAAATACAGGCAAGCAAATAAACGCTTATAAAAAGTAAAGACTTATGGGAAGAAGAAACGACATTTTGAAAAAAAAATAATTCATTATTACAAAATACAAACGTATATAAAAAAAGGATATTATAAAAATTAAAACAGCATCTATAAGCAATAGTAATAGTAGTAAAAAAAAAGACCCAGACCCATAGTTCAAAATAAGAAGTTATAACCCAACTTCCAGGGTTAAAACTTAAAATGAAATAACATCCTCTCTCCAAAAAAAAATCTTCAATGTAACTCATAGTTCAAGTTGCACTAGAGGATCGATATTCTTCAACAAATTTCTTCGCTTCTTCAGGAGTGATAAAAAAGTGTAGACTGTTGTCGGGCAGCACCATTCTAAGTTTCGCTGGATACATTAAAGCTTGTTTAAATCCAATCGAATGAATCTCTGCCATCACTGGTTTAAAAGCGATCCTGGCTTTCATTACTTCATACGAGTAGTCTTCAACTATTCGAAATGAATAATTTCTGTAGGAGATCATACCTTTTTTACGAGCTAATCGAATTAGAAGCTCTTTCTCACGAGGATAATGAAGGCGAACAATCACCGCTCGTGGTTTATCAGACACAGACGAAAGCCTCGCAACTCTATGAGCGCGGTCAATAACAGGTTCATTTTTCAAACCTTCACCACCGAAAATTTCCCACAGTAATTTAGAGAAAAATTCAGTTAAATCACCGGACTCAACTTTTTCGGGAATTCCGATGATGCGCAAATTCTGTCTGCGAGAACGATTTTCAAGATCAGTAATTTTAAACTTGTACTGATCTAAAGTTTTAGCAGTCGACTCTATCTTCTTCTCTAACACTTCAATTGTACGTGCTTTTTCACAAATTGATTGTTCAAGAGTCGTGATCTTATTTCCATGCTGTTGAACCTCTAACGCCTGCGACTGAAACTTAGTTTCAAGCGATTTAACAACTCCTTCAAGATCGGATATTTTCGAAGTAATCCTCCTTTCCAAACTTAACAGTTTACTGTCCAATTTACCTTCTAGTCTGCCTTCCAGAGCCGCAAATTTAGCATCCAGTTTATTGTCCAATTTACTTTCCATAGCCGCAAATTTAACATCCAGTTTAGTGTCCAAAAGACCAGCAATTGCGTCGATGGATACAGGATCCTTAGCCGATTTCTTACTTGTAGCCATTTTAGGTTTGACAAGCTTAGATCAACTATTATTTTAGGAAAAAAGGGTCAATCAAAGGTAGCAACTCATATGATTAAGTTCGAAAAGGTCTAATTAAAGGGTGATTATAGTTAAAAAAATAAAGAGCGCCTAAAAGGCAGATGCTTACGTCGCCATCTTGAAACTCCACCCAGTTCTTTTGGTCTTTTGTTCAATCTCTTGGTTACCTTTTGTACAATTGGCAGTTGGGAGTACCCTGCTATTTTGATATTACCATACTTTTTGTTTTACAGTTGATGGATAGACCATAATCTACCCTTGTTTGAACTATTTTGCCTCAGAGGATTTGTAGGTCTTCTGCAGCAGTTGCGATTATACTGATATCGTCCGCATATCTTATATTGATGTTAACACCTCCAATTTTTATTCCATCTAGGTCTTCTATTTCTCTGAGAATCATTTCACTGTAGATATTAAATAATTACGATGAGACAACGCATCCCTGTCTAACTCTTCTTTGAATTTTCGACCAACTACTTATATTATCATCATTTTTTATCGCCGCCGTTTGGTTCCAAAATAAATTTTGAAGCAGTTGTTGGACCATTCTGTCAATGTTTAGTTTAGCGAGAATTTGAAATAATCCTTCATGCTGCACTTTGTCGAATGCTTTAGTGAAATCAATAAAACATAAAAAGACAGCATTTTGATATTCAATTGTCCTTAAAGATATAATGGATTTTAATTATAATTAAATTGTTGTACGACTTGTTAAGGTATATGATGCTATCAATCGATGTCTACCAACTTAGTTTCGGGTTGTTTTTACGTAAATGTCAGGGTGGGGAGATTGGCCGAAGTGCGTTTCACTTCGTGGGGGGAGGGGATTCATTGTTTCAATGAACCGATGTCAGACGGCCTCGTTTCGGTAGTGAGTGAGAATGATGGAGTGCTGGCGGGGGAGGGTTGGAAAGAAGGAGAGAGGTAGATAGATTGGGGGAGAGAGAGAGAGAGAGAGAGAGAGAGAGAGAGAGAGAGAGAGAGAGAGAGAGAGAGAGAGGGAGAGACAGACAGACAGAAAGATCTCTGAACCATATTTCATAAATTATACTTTTCCTGCGTTGATCATTAGCTCTTGAAACGGAACTATGTTGACTATTTTATGAACACACTTATTTAACCTAAGCCAGGACAATATACAATGATCAATTAGCCTAAAATTGGACTGTGTGGGGAAATTGGACCACGCAGAGTAAACACGCTTGCTCACGGGAAGGAACACAAACCCCTTACTAACGGCGACGGGACTGAACTCAGAATTCCGGAATACCCTGGGCTGTAATAATGTTGTTTTAACCACTAGGCACCGTAGCTCCCAATGCAGTTGCCTTTCCAGCTGATACATTTCAACATGGTTCAAACCAATGGAACTGCAGATAGGAATATAATGTCATTACAGTCACGTGGGCCTGATGTGGTAGAACGTGACGCTCATAAAGTGCCAACAAAATCGTCCGAAGTATGAAAGTTTCAGTCTTTTTTTAATGGAGGGTATAAAAGCGGGATATGAGGGAGAGAGTGTCATTTTAATAGTAGTTTAAAATTTAAATGTACAGAACAGCGACAGTGGTTTCCACCACAAGGAGACCGTGCCGTCCAATTATACTCTGGTGACCAATTAGCCTGTTTCCCGGAACACCTCTGGACTGTGGGAGTAAACGGGAGGATACAAAGGAAACCCGCTGCATCATGGATAAAACGTAAAAACCTCATGCAGACGGCGTTCTGGGCACTGCCGAGCGATGTGCTCACCGCTACGCATTTGGTTCAAGCCGGTGGAGGGCGCAGATTTGTCAGCTCCTCTCCCCGTTCAGTGTGTCTCAAAAAGCTGGCGAATGAAGATTTCACCACCGCCCGCATCTGCTCCCTGTACTTCCTCCGTGTCAAGGCATAAAGAGCCGTGTTTGTGCAGCAGCTCAGCAGCTGCAACATGTAGCCATCAGCCCCATGATCGAGGGTAGAAACGCAACCTCAAACATGGAATACACCAGCACTGATAGAGCAAAAACCCACAATGGCTTTGAAATAGTGTACACACGAAATACCGTCGGCAACAGTATGAAATTCACCGACACGACCAGCAGTAAAATAAGCGACTTCCTACTGTTCTACATCTCCGGATATTGGTATCCCCACTGCTGCCACTCTCAATACGTTGGCCACTTGTCACCTGTTAGTGGCGAGCAGAGGCCAGAGACGTAGACATGTGAATTGTGTAATATCCATCATATGCCAGCACAAAGTGTTATCTTAAAATGCTGGGATAATAATTCAGAAATTGGTGATGTACGCGTGTTCAGGAAGTTTCCTGAATGATTCTGCACGATGTAAGCAAATTGGTGCTTTGGGAAGCAACATGACAGATGTAGGTTAATATGGAATCAGTGGCCTGCTGCACAGTGTGTGTGGCGTGAGGTTAAATGCAATCATAAAATAGTTCCAGTATGTACTGGGTACGGAGAGACTTCATGTACTTTGGCTCGAGCTCGATGTCTTTCTGAAAGTAACAATGCACGTAGATATGTTGGCAAAGGGCGTGCGCATCATTCCGTTCATTGGTCGTGCTTTTACTGATTAGATCAGGAAGTCATGCAACAGCTGCGAGAATGATTCAACGTCGATATGTCCAAATTCCGGTTCATACTCTCCCTCTGCCTCTTTTTTAATTCTCCACTCTTCCCCAACTTAGTTCCTTACTCTAGCCGACTACTGCTCCTTCCCTTTCCACGTGATCCATTCACTTTTCAGATCTGATACCTTCTTCTGCTATTAGTATTCCACTTATCACCTCGTAACATTGCTTTGCACCCCCTCTCCTATTTACCTCACTTTGACTGTCACGTTCGAGCTCGTACACCTTCCCCTCTGCCCACCTTCTTACTCTGGCTTCTTTCCCCTTCATTTCCAGTTTTCATGAAGTGTTCCTGAAACCTCGACTGCTTCTTCATTTCTATAGTCCCCGCCTGAGCTAATGAGTTCCTCCAGGATTTTGTATCTGTTGCTGCGGATGGGGAGCATCTGCAGAATCTCTAGACCGCATAAATATTTGTTTTGGATATGGTTCATTTACCCGTCTAAAAATCGCTCAGATGGAGTATTGATCAAGCAGGCACAGAACACGCAGAAGCACATGAGCAGTTGAAATTAGCTTTATTGATGACATCCATATAATGGGCCGAACGGCCTATCCCTGTACAGTACTGATCTGTGTTCATCATTTTTAAACAGGGATTAATAAAATAGAATTCAGTGCGGAATTTTTGATTTGATAACCTGGACAGGACAGCCTCGTTTGCCAAACTTCTTGAGAGACAGACACAATGGTAGAAGCGCAGACGACTCTGCTAATTATATGCTCCGCGGCTTCGAAGTTTGTCTATTTATAATGCAGCAGGAAATTAACGGAAGGGTTTCATTTTAACAGTTTTTTTTATTTTTTTAACTATCGATGCAGCAGGGTGGCAAGGGTTTCCACCAGAACCTTCGCGCCTTTGGAAGAAACCCACGCCGTCACCGATCGAACGTATAAAATTCATAGGGATGGCTGCGGGGACTGAAACCACTTTACCGCGTTCAACCAGGTGGGCTGCGCCGGTTTTATCGCTCTTCATTCCGAATAGTTTCTCTCAGAATGCGAGTTAATGGAAATTTCACCAACCCCCACAACTGCTCCCTGAATTTCCTCTGCGTCAAGGCGTAAAGAGCCGTGTTTGTGCAGCAGCTCAGCAGCTGCAGCATGTAGCCCAGCTCCCCCATGGCCAAAGGTGGGAACGGAGCATTAAAATAAAGCAAACGCATCCACACAATGTGAACAACATAAAGCATCCACAACACGATGAAATTCCCCGAGACGACCAATAGTAAAATAATCGACTTCCTACGGTTCTGCATTTCCGGGTCTTTGGAACTATCCCCACTGTTGCAACTCCGGAGTCTCCTCCGGGCTCTGCTCGCCACTAACACATGTCTAATGGTCAAAGCATTGAGCAGCAGAATGACTACAAACGGGATCACAGGCGTCAGGAGGTAGCTGCCGAACTCGACTACGGTCCAGGCCACTGAGATTAGGGCAGCATGACTTACATGGCAAAACCAAGGTATGTTGGTCATCAAATATATTCCTGAGAGCAAAAAATACCAGAAAATGTTCTTTAAACAGCTCAGTGTGGGCACAGTCCCCAGAACCACAGCCACCGTTCTCTCGGTGCAGAATTTAGCTTTCAGATTCTGGCAGCGAATAGCCACAAATCGGTCCAAGGTGAACATGACGGTGAACCAGACGGAACAGTCGTTGGCTGCGTAAAGTAGGACGGCGTGGACATTACACACGGGGATGTTCACCAGGAAATAAATCGATTCCCGGTAAACAATCGGAATCTGCCTTAGTACCAGGTCTAAGATAACAACCAGGAGATCCGCTGTTGCCATGGCCATCAGGTAACGAGTGATTCCTTTAGAAAGACCGCACTTTTCCCGGGACAGAACCACAATCGTCAGCACGTTCACTATTGGGATTGAAAGAAACATAAACATGTCAGTTCGAAAGACCAAAGCCAAGAGAGTCACAGACAGGAAATATGGAATCATGTTTTTGAAACCAGACATATGGACTGTAGTTTTCCAGCATCGGCGATATCTGCTGGGAACGAGGATTATAGCTCAGTGAAGTCGACAATGATGTGGAAAATAACGTCATCACATCAACCAACGAACAGCCGTTAATAAGCTGAGAAGAAGTGTTCTCGGATTTCGGTGCAAATGGATTTGGATTAGTGCTCGGAATTGATCATTGAATTGGAATTGCTTTACTATTACCAAAGTGGAATAACAAGGTACAGGGACACATGCGTCTCCAACCTGTGCGTACAGATTTATTCAATACTCGTTGCTTCGAGGCGGCGCTGTAATTTCTGCTCGAGCTCTCAATCTTCTTCTGTTGGTCTGTTAAATTTTTACCATCTCCCTCAAAAGATATTTATGAAGTCGTCTATTTTAAACTACACTCTCAACTGGTGAATTCAATTATCTAAAGCAGAAGGGCTGCATACTCAGCTGAAGCTTTTAAACGCCAGCTCAGAACTTATGTTTTTAACTTTGTTTTTAACCAAAATCATTTTGTCTGTTCGTTTGCATTTTCAAAACTCTTTGAAACTTCATCCTCTATATGAACAGTTCCCTTTAAATATTATAATTATTTATCGAAAACACGGAGATAAAAGTTTTTGACCGGATCCAGTGAAAATATCAGAGGTTAATCATCCGAAGTTCAGTCAGGGAGGACGATCGACTGTGTGAGCCGGAACATGTAATTAAATCCCCATCAATCAGACATCTTTTCCCCGGGACCACTACTTCCCATTCTGTCATTCCTCGAGTCGGTGAACAGGAACGTACCGGGAAATGCAACCAAAGCCAGAACCGGATAGTAGATAGGCTGAATTGTCAGTAGTAAATACCAGATCCGATCGTCTGCTGTAATCCCAGGGTTCTTCGAAAAAATATCAGGAGCTACGCTGAAGACACCCTTTCCCGTCGATGAAACATTCCATGGTTCTCTTCCTCGATGATGAGACATTTCCCGTCTCTGTTGCCAGATTCCAATGGGTTTCTGTCTGATCGCACGCTGCAAATCCAACCGCTCATTGAAAATCCTATTTTGTTGTTCGTAACTCCCCAGTTGTTTTCTTCCTCTGTGGAGCCGCTGCGGTCCGTGTGTGACGCGGGGGTTGCTCTCGCTATCACTGTGATCCTTCATCGAAAGGAGCAATTTTAAATAGAGCTGCGAATCCCCCAGTGACACAAACAGGCTCCGTGCAGGCTGACGTTAATTAGTCAGCATTAATCTACGGTTAACCCCTTTGAATCCGGATCACTGGAGAAACACGCAAATCGAAGTATTTAATAGGATGGCGACGCCAGGATGTATGTCCACCGATAGCGGAGAGTCGTTCTGTATCAACTCGCAGGAGACACAAAAGCCTGAAAGGACGAACCATCAGGCTCAGGAACAGCTTCAATCCGCCGTTATAAAAAATATTCAACCCTTCACCCTGACGATTAGATGGACTCTTCATCTCGTAACCTTCCTCCCTCTGACTTTGCAATTTGTTGTTTGCTTGCGCCGCACTTGCTCTATCACTCCAACACTTTCAACTCTGTCATTGTATCACCTGGAAACTCAATGCACAGTGGCAATGAATTTTTTCTGATTTTTTTTTTGTGTTTTTGCGTTGCATTGAATGCACAGTAACAACTATTTCGTTCTCCTTTACACTTGCGAATTGAAATGCTATTAATCTATTTCGAATCTTGAATAATAAATCCGTTTACGAATTGACCACCGTGCAGTGAGATTAACCAATTGGGTCAAGGGACTGACTGCAAGGCTGATGTTTTCGTGGCGTTTGTTCCGCAAGTCTGTTAACTTTGAGCAGTCTCCTCAGTGAACGACTCAGATGAGATTCTTTCTGTTGATGGGAGGAGGATGATATAAACCCGAGAACGTGGCTGAATCTAATACGTTGTCACTGCGATTGTAATGAACGAGTGGATATTCTGGATCAGATGAGGAACACATCGGGAATTATGCGGGGACAAATTGTTTTATAAAAGGGATTTGGACCGTATCTGTGTTGAAGCTCTACGTATTACTTTCCTTTTTGCAGCCCGTCTACTCACCCGCACAGAATGCTGGAGGGGTTCGGCAGCTCAGACAGGACCTCCGGAGATGAATAAAGAGAAGAGTTACGGGTCGAGACAATTTTAATTAGAGCTACGAATAGGACTGGAGAGGAAGGAGGCGTAAGATGTTGGAGTAGGCGATGAGGAATACAGACTGGTACGTGATACATGTGGCTAAGTGAGCAGTTAGGTGGGTGGGTGAGAAAAGGGATGAAGTAAGTAAGTTGTAGTTGATATTTGGAAAAGTTTAAGAGATGGAGAAGAAGCTATCTGATAAGAGAGGGGAATAGGTCATGGAGAAATGCAAGGAACGATAGCTCGTGGAGGAATGAAGGAAGAGCAGTACAAGAGTGGATAATTGAATAAAAGAGAAGGGGAGCAGAGAAAGTGATCGGAAAACATTGAAACCATGACAGTTTGTTTTTATGCACCTACCACATCAAAATTATTTCCGCAATTATACCCGTCCGAATATCACATAAGTTGATAAAGTTCGTTCGGGTCACCTCGGAGAAAAAAAAAATAAGACAACTTATCCAACATCTCAGCATAACCTGCAACCCCAAAAACAAATACCAGAGATTCTCCTCTGCAGTTGATCGCATCCTCCTGTACTACGATGACCAGGTTTACACACAGCACTCTGCACTCTAATGCCGGACAACTTGCTGTTATGCACATATGAGAGTGGTGTAGAAAAAAGAAACAATCATGAGTAAGTAGTAGCGAAGTCCTGTTGGGCAGAATACCTTCATTACAATGCTTTCATTTGCGGATTCAATACCTCTCCCTTGATCGCTTTCCCTTTCCGGTTTTACCCTTTATACTCAAATGTACGCCGTGTCCTACGCCTGTTGATATCTTCTTAAGACTCTCTCACTGTCTGTTCCTTCTATTCGACTACTGCTAAATCTCGTCGAAATGTCTGGATATTACCCCTGCTCCAATTTATGGTTTAAGACCCGGATCCGTCCTCTCCTTTCCCATCACTATCCTAAAATTAACAGGCAATCTTATAGGATTAGGGGACCGTTTGAAGAAACCACTGGGTCTTCCCCGAACAAAAGTCCTGAATGAGATCTCAAATATTCTGAGAAGCATATTTCGATACCAGCAAAGGTACAAGACGATACAAAGAGGGGTACAAGAGGTGTAGGCATAATCTGTGTACGTCCGGTCTTTGAACTGTTTATATCTACCTCTTAATCGTCTCTCACTTACCGTTTCTCTTTCCCAATCGATCTCTGCTAGATGTCTCCTCGTTGTCTGAATATTTGCTTAGCTTGATTTTCGGGTCTTAGCTCGCCGACACGTTTCCATCCTAAAATTAATAGTAAATCTTGTAACATCGGGATAGAGCCTGGCGTTTCTATTTTCTTCCGATAGGACAAGTGTAGCAGAGAGAATGTCGGGCGTTCAAGTGGATTTTATGATGCTGGCTTCTTGCCGTGCCAGACTGGGGTGGAGACTAGCCTATGGAAATGAGGTGCGTTGGCCGGACACGTTGGGATATACTTACAACTGATCCATCTCCCCCGCCACCCCCCCACCCACGCCCACGCAACACACCGCGTTTTAAGGCCGGGCGGAAAGAACTTCGGCGCAGGTCGGCAAGAAGGGGATCATTGTCTGAATATATAGGGAGGACTGCAGGTGTCAGTTTAACTCAAGATCCTTAACACTACATTTAGCAGAGGTCTGCATTATTTTAAACACAAAATGCTGGTCGAACACAGCAGGACAGGCAGCATCTATAAGGAGAAGCACGGTCGTCCTGACGAAGAGTCTCGGCCTGAAATTTCGACAGTACTTCTTCTAATAAATGCTGCCTGGCCTGCTGTGTTCCACCAACATTTTGTGTGTGCTGTTTGAATTTCCAGCATCTCCAGATTTCGTCGTGTTTGCTCTGCATTATTTTACCTATTTAGCCGCTCTCGTGCAACCTCGATTTCTCTCACAATTATCTTACTAGCTGTGCCTCTCTCTCCCTCTCTTTACAACTTGCGTGCTCCTGGTTGTACTCTCTTCTACACTCATTGGACCCGCTCTCACCTATTAACGCCTGTTGTTCTTTTCCTCACAACTACTCTCCACCCTCTCCATCCGTACCTTCTCTCCTTGTCTCTAACTCGCTCTTTGTCGCTGTGTTCCACACCCATTTGCGTTACTGTCCTCTCTTTAACTTTTACATTGCCTTTGTCTTCTCGGGTTATCCACGATTGTGTCTTTCAAATACTTCTTGTTAGGAATGCGTATATCCTGTGCCTTCCGAATTGCTTCCAGGCATTCCGGCTATTGCTGCTCTGCCGTCATCCCTGCCAGTGTTCTTTACAAATTATAGAAACATGGAAAACTTACAGCACAATACAGCCGCTTCGGTGAACAAAGTTGTGCCGATCATTTCCCTGCAATTCTGGCCAACTCACTCTCATGCCGCTTTACTCCATTGAAATACTGATGCATCTGACATTAGCTTCTTCTTCCAAAAGTTCAGGGTGATAGACATCAGTTATCTAATTGTATGATCGCTTTTCCCTAGGGGTTATGTTACATTCATCTCTCTAATCAGTTCTGGTTCTTTGTACAACGCTCAATCCAGAACAGCTGATCTTCTGGTGGGCTCAACCACCAAATTCTCTGAAAAGTCATTTCGCAGGAACCCTAGAAATTCCCCTGACTGCTTTTCCAAATCCACCTGGATATTGAAGTTCCCGCTTTAATAATTTTCTTTCTTTCATGCATTTCCTACAACTCGCTTTAATATGTAGGCTACGTCTTTAATAATGTCCGGTTGTCTGCATACAAGTCCCAAAAGGGTTCTACTACCCTTGTGTATCTTCGCTCCATCCACAATAATATAAAATCTCCGACCCTGTCACCGCTTTCTAATGATTTGATTTCATTTTCTGAACAACAGAATAACACCGTCCCTCTGTCTTCCTGCATACGCTTTTGACACAAAACGCATTCCTGGACGTTAAGCTATAATCATAGTAAGATTATAAATTACAAGACATTAAGATATAATTTTTAGCCTTGATTTACTACTGCCGAAAATTAACACCTGCCAATCTGTAGCTCTGCTTCAAGTTCACCCAGTTTATTCCGTATACTGCACGCAATCAAATGCAACACTTTCAGTCGTGTAGTCACCCTGTTTGATTTTGTCCACCTTGGAAGGTGCAGCTCACCTGGTTCACTGGAATTTTGCTCAGTCAACAGCCTGTCCTTACTGCAGATCACCTCAGTTTCTCAAACAGCTGCCTCATCTTCTGCTCTATTATGCACCTTTCCTACGATAGTCTTTCATTTAAATACAAGCTGCTCAGGACACGAGTCAGTGCATGTTCAAGCATTTGATTCCTAACTTTGTTTGAAGGTTTACCAACATCTGCCTCCACAACCTCTCCACTGAATGTTCTGGCACTCCGATTTCCATTCCCCTGCAACTCTAGTTTAAATCCCACCGTGCACAAATGACAAACCGTCCTCCTATTTTATCAGTGCCTCCCTTGTTCATTTGCATACCGTCCGTTCTGTAAAGGTTATATCTTCCCTGAAAGATCCAAAACTCGTAAGTCTCCCTCCTACACCAACCTCCTGGGCCCATATTAAACTGGATAATCTTCCTGGTCCTGTCCTTTAACGTAGCACCTAACTCACTGAATTCCGTATGTTGAACCTCGACATTCTGCCAACACAGGTCATTCTACCTGCACGGACCACGACTTCAACTTGTTCACCTTCCTATTGAAAATAGTAGGGCCCTGATCCGACATATCAGGGACCCTGGCACCCAGGAGGTAACATATCATCATGGAATCTAGTTTACGCCCACAGAACTCCGTGACCGTTCCCCTGTTTCCACAGTATCACTCACCAACTCTCCACCATCCCTCTCTTCTGTGTCACATAGGCAGATTGAGAACGCGGAAAAGGCCCCTCCGGCCCGTTAAATAGCGCCGTTCAAAAAACCAGCCATTTAACACTGGCCTGATGAAACGACGAATTTGCAAAGAAAACAATTAACCTACCAGGTGGTCCGCATTTGCATCGTGAGAGAAAAGCGGAGCACTTGGGGTAGAAAATCCATGCGTTCACGGGACGGATGTACAAACCTTTCTCGGAAGATGTCGGAATTAAACATCGAGCTCCGATTCAACGAGCTGTAATTCCGTCGTGCTGTCTGCGACGCTACTCTGGCTCTGCAGGTCAGTGACGGAGCAAGGTCCACGGAGTAAATGAGGAAATATATTGGGAGATGGAAACACAGACATCGGCTTTCAGTGCGCCGAGAAGCAGAACAAGGCAAGATTTTCAATCGAAAACGTAGCAGTGAGCAACATTTAATATTCTCTGCGCAATCGGTGGTCCTAAACATAACTGTAGAAGAAGGAAAGTTGCTATTGGGACCAGTAAACCAATTTCGTAAAAACCCAGAGTTGCAGAAACGCCAATAGAACCTTTAAAGTACACATCGCTGGGAGAGGAAAGAACGTCGCGTAGAAGACGATTGAAGTAGTCTGGCAAAAAAAGGGGACGACACAGGGTCGATTTCTCCACAATCGGGCCAGCTCTGAGGATCTTGGCAAGTCGTTCTGGCGGCCTATGCCACAGTAGCGGTTCTGGGACTTACAAAGAAAAGGAAGACGCGGGACTCGAAACGCATTCGGGAGCCGCGGGCAGACACGCAGTTGTGCGATTGGAACAACTCGCGAGGGGCGGACCTTCCGGTGACAGTCTATGTCACATCCGCCCCGCGGGTCTCAGAGTCCCATGGGAGGGGAGATTTAAGCGCGCGATTTTTAACCAGTAAAGGCATTCGAGTTCAGCTCTCTCCGCCTCCGTGTGTTTCTTTAGTATCGCGTTGCGCGAGATTGCAGTATGTAGTTAGAGAGAGAGAAACGGGGCCGGAGAGGATTCTCTATCATCTAGAAGGATCACAGCCGCCAGACTGTTAATTACCCTCTACTGATTCAGAAGGCTATGTATGCCTACGGTAGGACCACAAGCATTTGTATTCCCCAGGCAGTAAGTCCGAATAACATCTCCACCCACTAACCCACCCCTGCAGACCCTCAGCCACCGATGGTGTATCACCTCATCCACCGACAGCCCAGTATCTGGCGTCCTTTCTGGAGATGGATCCCTGAGTGAGAATGCTTTGGTCTTACGATTGTTTTCTTTATTTAATAACATTTATTTGCTGCACCGACACGGAGTAATAAGAACTTCCCTCTACTTTGCATCTATGTACTAGAAATGCTGTTAAGTAATCTCTAATCTTTGCTAAACCTGTGTTTTGTAGTCGGTGTTAATTACAATACTTCAGAATAGGTTAATTTCAAAATGCTCTTATTGAGATGCGACAGCAGCTGGTCGTACTTTCAGCACAGACAGAATGTTAGAGGAATACAGCTTTTCAGGCAGAGTTTTTGAAGGAGAAATAAGCAGTTGATGTTTCCTGCAAGTCTCTTTAGCAAAATACCGAAGGAAGGCGGCAGAAGTCGGAATCCCCATTGAGTAGTGGGTGCTTGTGCAGGGAGCATTCTGGGTTAATGTCAACTTAGCAGATATTAATTCAATCGAGAACCGAGATGAACTTCAGTTCATCTTGTAAATGGCAATCATTAAATGTGAGTTAAAAGCACTGGAGGCCCAGATATGGAGAGATGATCTTTGTGAAGTAGTGACGATGAGACGTTTTTCATCCGCAACAGCCGAGCCGGTCAAGTGGATCACAGTAATAATATAATTTATAATAATAATAATTTATTGAAGTAAACAACGTCACTGTAAAGATCGTAATTGGATTGAATGTCCCACTGATACATCGGATACCAACAGCCAAAAATATGAAGTATTTTTGTGCGACTCTACCGAGTGGGACATAGAGGAAAGACTGCTTGTTGTGATGAATATCACCACTATCAGTGTGTCTCCGGTGGCTCAGCAGGAATGTAATGGATGGCGGCAGAGGCTGTATTGCGAGTGAGTACTGTGAACCTGGACGAGTGGTAGCTGGTACTTAGGCGGCACAGTCTGTCGCCGAGAAGGATGCAAGAACGAAATAAACGTTGAAAAGCTTCAAGATGGGTACAGCATAGAGTTACAGGGGTATTATAACCTGGACTTCCAGCATGGGAACGACCTCAATTATCCGTCTGCGAAACAGCAGATGACCCTGCCAATACCGGGTCTTGTCACCAGGACAAGAACTTTTTACAGTTTACTGTTTACATCTGCTGAGAAATTCACTGATATTGAATTGTATTTATAACCTTACTCGTAGCAATACTTTTTTTTGGTCAGATGTGTGTCATGTGTGTTTTTTGATGTGCTCCGTGGTCCCGAGGAAGGATGCTTCGTTTGATCATATATACGTATCACCGGATGAGAATAAACGTGAACCTGAGAAGGAGAAAGTTTAAATGAGAAGTAGTTAAATATATCATGCACTGCGTGGTAGCTGAATTGACTGTGTTGCGAAACAGAGTTAGAGATGGTGATAGAAAAGGAATATCTGAAAATATACAGACGAACACAAACGTAAGCGCAGGTTGGGATGACTGGTGTATTTAACTTTACCTTTGACACGATTGTATAGAAACAGAACCAGAACCCTTTTCCTGTATGGAAATCCTAAACACCAGAGAATATGGAATCAAAGTGCGAACGAGGATATTTCAAAGGAGTCTTCCAGTGCAATTGCTTTCACACCGAGAGTGATGGATGCCAGAAACGCGTTACCGGGATAGGCGGTTCGGGTCATTTGTAACTGCATCGATTCAGCGATGTGCAAAGATGCAGACATGTGAATTGTGTAATATCCATTATATGCCGGCACAAAGGGTTATTTTAAAATGCTGGGATAATATTTCAGATATTGCTGGTCTGTGCATTTTGAGGAAGTTTCTCGAAGGATTTACTACAGTGTAAGCAAATCGGGGATTTTGGAAGCATCATGCCAGAATAAGGTTAATCCGGAATACTTGGCCTGCTGCACACAGTGTGTGGGGTGAGGTTAAATCCAATCATAAAATATTTATTGAATGGACTAGACACTTAGATGCTTTGATGTGCAGTAGGAACTTTGGCTCGAGCTCGATGTCCTTCTGAACGTAACAATGCATGTAGAGATATTGGTAAAGAAGGCGTACGCATCATTCCATTAACTGGTCGTGTTTTTAGTGATGATTTCAGGAAGTCATGAGACAACTGCATGAATGATTGAACGTCGACATCTCCAACTTCCAGTTCATTTAACCCCTCTACTCTAGCCTCTTTAATTCTCCAGTCTTCCCTCCCTTACTGCCTCTCTCTTCCCCACTGCGCATTAGGGATCTGATTCCTTCTTCTGCTGTTAGTCTTCCACATCACCTCCTAACATTGTTTTGCACCCCTCTGGTATTTACCTCACATTAACTACAACGTTCCACCTTGTACACCTTCCCCTTCGCCCAACTTCTTACTCTGTTTTCTATGCCCTTCCTTTCCAGTATCTATGAAGGGTTGTGGAAACCTCGACTGTTTGTTCACTAATATAGATCCCGCCTGAGCAAATCAGTCCTTCCAGGATTTTGTATCCGTTGCTGAGGATGCGTAGCATCTGCAGACTCTCTAGATTACATCAATAATTGTTTTGTCATTTGCCTGTCTATGCATCACTTCGATGGAGTATTATTCAAGCAGACACTGAACACGCAGACGCACGTGAGCAGTTTAAAATGGCGTTATTTTTTGGCATCCATATCATGGGTCGAACGACGTTTTCCTGTACAGCACTGATCTGCTTTCATCATTTTTAATCACTTATTTATAAAAATGATTTCAGTGCTAATTGTTTAACACGATAACCTGGACCATACAGCTTCGTTTGCCATAGTCCTTGAGAGACAGTCACAATGGTCAAACGCTCAGACCTCTACTAATGATACGCATTGCGACATGGAAGCTTCACTTTTACAATGGAGCGGGAAATTGACGGAGGGAGATCCATATTAACAATATTTTTTTTTCTTATTTATATGCAGCGGGGTAGCAGGGATTTGCAGCAGAACGTTCACATCTTGGAATCTCGATGCATTTGGAAGAAATCCACGCCGTCACCGATAGAATGTACATAATTCACTGAGACGGCCACGGGAACTGAAACCGCTATCAACCGCGTTCAACCTGTTGGGCAGCGCCGGTTTCTTACTCTTCATTCCGATTAGTTTCTCTCACAATGCGAGTGAATGGAAGTTTCACTACCTCCTGCATCTGCTCCCGGAACTTCCTATGTGTCAAGGCGTAAAGATCCATGTTTGTGCAGCAGTTCAGTAGCTGCAGCATGGAGCCCAGCTCCCGTATTGCAAGACGTGGGGACACCAAAATAAGAAACATCAATCGCATCCACATAGTGAGCACAACAAAAAAAAACATCCATAGCACGATGAAATTCGCAGACACGACTAACAGTAAAATGATCGACTTCCTACGGATCACCATTTCCGGGTCTTTGGAACCATTTCCACTATTGCGACTCCGGAGTCCCTTCCGGGCTCTGCTCGCAACTAACACGTGTCTGATGGTCAAAGCATTGAGTAGCAGAATGACCACCAACGGGATCACAGGCGTCAGGACTTAGCTACTGATCTCGACCACTGTCCAGGCCACTGAGAACAGGACATCATACCTTACTGCGCAAAACCAAGGGGTGTTAACAAGCTGATACATTGCTGAGAGCGAAAAGTACCAGAACACGTTCTTTAAACAGATCAGCGCGGGCACAGTCCCCAGAACCACAGCGGCCGTTCTCTCGGTGCAGTATTTATATTTCAAATTCTGACTGTGAATAGTCAGAAAACAGTCAAAGTTGAACATGACGGTGAACCAGACGGAACAGTCGTAGCTGTGTAAAGTAGGACGGTGTGGACATTACACCCGCGGATGTTCACCTGGAAATTAAACGCTTCCCGAAAAACAATCGGAATCTGCCTTAGTACCAGGTCCAATGTAACAACCAGGAAATCGGCTGCAGCCATCGCCATCAGGTAACGAGTGACTCCTTTAGAAAGACCGCACTTTCCCCGGGACAGGACCACAATCGTCATCACGTTCACTATTGGGATTGAATGAAACAAAAACATGTCAGTGGGCAAGGAGCACAGTCAGCAAAGTCACGGACCGGAAATATGGTAACATGCTTTTGAACCCAGACTTGCAGACTGCAGTCTTACAGCATTCACGGTGTCTGCTGGGGTCGAGGATTATAGCTCAGTGAAGTCGACAAAGAACTGGAATATAACGTCATCACATCAACAAACAAAGAACTGAGAAGAAGTCTTCCCGGATTTCGGTGATGATGGATTTGGATTAGGGCTCGGAATTGGCCATTGAATTGGAATTGCTTTACAATTACCAAAGTGGTATAACAAGTTGCAGGGAAACACGCGTCCCCACACTGTGTACACAGATCAATTCATTACCTGGTGCTTTGAGACCGTGCCGCAGGTTCAGCTGCAGCTCTCAGGCTCCTTCTGCCCGTCTCTTAAATTTAAACAATATTCCTCAAAAGGTAATCGGGAAATCGTCTATTTTAAATAACACTCCAGCATGGTGAGCTCAATATCTGAAACTTTAAGAGATACAGACTCAGTTGAAACTTTTAAACACTAGTTCAGAACCTGTTTATTTAACTCTGCTTTTAAATAAAATCATTTTTTCTGTTCTTTTCATGTAGCTTCAGTTTGTATCTTGAAAACACATGGAATCTTCACCGTCTAGATGAACAGTGCTTTTAAATATTAGTATTGCATAAAGAAAAACATAGAGACACATGTTATTGACCCAATCTGGTCAGTATATCAGAGTTTCATCAACCGAAGTTTAGTCAGTAACTGTGTTAACCAGAATATATAATTAAATCCTCATCAATCAGACCTCTTTAACGGACGCCATGATCACTACTTTCCATTCTCTCATTCGTCGAGTTGGTGAAATTCAACTTACCGGGAAATGCAACAAAAGCGAGAACGGGATAGTAGATGGGCTGAATTGTCTGGAGTAAATAGTAGATCCGTCTGTCTGCTGTCATCCAATGGTCATTCGAAAACATATGAGGAGCCAGGCTGAAGACACCCTTCCCCGTCGCTGAAACTTTCTATGGCGGTATTTCTCGTTCCTGAGACATTTTCCGTCACTGTTCCCATATTCCTGTCGGTGACAGGCGTTTAGCACACTGCAGATCCCACCGTTCACACAAAATCCCACTTTAATGTTCGCAACCTCCCAATTATTGTCTTGCTCAGTGGAGCCGCTGCGGGCCGTGTGTGATGGATGGGTTGCTGTCGAAAACACTGTGAACCTTCATCGAAAGGAGCAATTTTAAATGGAGCTGCGAATAAGACTGGGGTGGAGGGAGACACATGTCAGAATAAGAAGTTGCGGTAGGCGATAAGGAGCTCAGACTGGTCAGTGATACTTGTGGCCAAGTGAGCGGTTAACTGGGTGGGTGTGGAAACTGGAGCCGGTTGAAAGGCGGATCAAAAAATGATTCGAGGTTTGAATAGGTTGTCATATGAAGAACGTTTGACATCACTGGGCCGGTATTCACGAGAATTCAGAAGATTAATTGGTGACCTCATTAGATCCAATCGAATAGTGAATGACCTTGATTGAGTGGATGGGAAGAGGATGTTTCCTCTGGTGGGAGAGCTTAAGATTAAAGGGCACAGCCTCAGAGTACGGGAAGGTACTTTTAGGACAGAGATGAGGAGTAAGTTCTTTAGCCAGTGAATGGTGCATAGTGAAATTCTTTGCCACAGGTAGCTGTGGAGGTCAGGTTATTTATGTATATTTAAGATGGAGGTTGATAGATTCCTGATTGGTCGGTAAGGAAGGCAAAACGGGGTGAAGGCAGGAAATTGTGAGTGCGAGGAAAATTGGATCAACCGGAAAGAAATGGTGAAGACGTAAGGTCCAAGGATACACATTGTATGAAAAGGACAGACAGGCGGACAGACGGGATAGCATGGCTTTGTTGATAAATACAATAAATTACTGGAAATCTGTTGCAATTGATAGGAAGCAGTTGAAACTTTGAGAGTAGAGGTAAAAACCAGCAAATTTAAGAAGCCCCTCATGGGAGTTAGATAGGGACCCTCAAACAACAGTGACGATTGATTATAATATGCAGGTAGATTGGGAAAATCGGATTGGTGCTGCATCGAAAGAGAGGGAATTTGTTAAATGCCCACAATATGGTGTTTTAGAACAGCTCGTAGATGAGACCAGTGGAGGATCTGGTATTCTGCATTGGCTGTTGTGTTGGGAAAGGGCATTCATTACAGGACGGAAGGTAAGTGAAGACTTAGGGGTTAGTCATCGTAATGTGATAGAAGTTGATTTTAAATTTGTGAAGAACCTAAAGTTAGATGAATCACAACCACAGTGGAGTAAAGAGAATTACAGTGGACTAGGAGAGGTTCTGGCCAAAATTGAATGGAAAAGAACATTGCTTGGGATTGCGGCAGAGCAGCAATGGCTTGAATTTCTGGGAGTAACGCGGAAGGCGAAGGATACATGCATCCCAAAGAGGATTAATTATTCTAAAGGTTTCTTCAGATACCTTTTCAGACCTTAGAAACAACGCTGGAGCGGTAGAAATGGTGGACAAATAAATGGTATACGAATTGAATGTTGCCTCAGTCTTTGTAGAAGACTGGTATGCCCGAAGGTCGAAAGTGTCAGCGGACATGTTAGTGAATGTGGGGAGACTTGATAGAGCTGAATAGAGTTACGATGGTTATAGGCAGAGTGATTGCAAGCAAACATTTTCCACTGAAGCTATGGGAGAAAACCAAAACAGAGGACATGGGTTCAGGGTGAATAGGGAAAAATTAAAGGGATTTTTAGGGGGCGCTTCTTCACACAGAGAGTCGTGAGAGTGTGGAATGAGCTTCCAGTTGAAGTGATGTACGCAGGATCACTTTAAACATTTAAGAAAAACTTGGACATGTACATGGATTAGACGTACGGAAGGATTTGGTCTAGGTACAGGTCAGTGGAACTAGGAAGAAGAATTGTTTCTGCAAAGCCAAGAAGGGCCTAACGGCCTGTTTCTGTGTTGTAATGTTCTAGTGTTCTGCGGTTCTATAAATTTCTTTAGCCAGAGTGTGGTGAATCTGTGGAATTCGTTGCTCTGATCCGTTGTGGAGGCCAAGTCATTGGGTATATCTGAGGGAGAGGTTGATGGGTTATAGGTTAGTCAGTGCACAACGAGACACGATCGGATGCGGGATGACAAAATAACAAGTTGTCGATGGCCTTAATGGCCGACTTCTGATCCAATGCCTTATGGTGTTTTTCTTGGAAGTGACCACAATTCCCTAACTTTTGCCAAGGCTTTGGAGTGGGATCGAAGAAGACGACATGTGGAAGTACTTAATTGAGAAAGGACGAATTATGATGCTGGTAAGCAGGATATTGCGATTATGAATTGGAAACAGATGTACTCCGGAAAGCGCACAACGGAAATGTGAAAGTTGTTTCGGGAACACTTGCAGCGGGTTCTGGCGTGTTTTGTACAAAAAAGGCTGGAATATGTTGGTGCAGTGAAGCAACCTTTGTTCATAGGAAATGTGGAACATGTTGTCCAAAGCAAGAAAGCTGTCTTTTTAAGCTTTAGAAATCAAACTTCAGACAGGGCTCTAGGATATAACAAGAGAGGACGAAAGGAGATTAAGAATATATTTAGGAAAGCTGGAACGGAGTGCAAGAATTCCACCGTGAGAAAGGAAACTCCAAATCATTTTACACATATGTAAAGAACAGGAGGATAACTGGAGATGGGGTCGGCTTGATCAGTGCGAGCAGAGGAAACATGTGCGTAGAGTCGGAGGAGATAGTAATATCATTAATGCATAGTCTGTTTCCGTATTCACCAGTGTGAGGAAATGCTAAACAGGTCTATATGCTGGAATATTTTTTCCGAAGATCGTTGTGTCCTCGCTGGATGCAGAATTGAAATATTAGTAAAATCCTACAAGGATGGAAGGTGACAAATGTTATTATATTTTTCCAAAAATGGAGTATGGATAACGCTCGGAAATATGTCTAGCTGCTTTTTTCTTCAATGTGGCAAACATCGGAGAAGGTTCTCAGAGACACGATTAAGTAACATTTTGAAGCATAGTCTGATTAGGAGTAGTCAATATGGTTTTGTTATACGAGCCTGACTAATTCGTTAAGGAGGTCACAAAGTACTCTGATGAAGGTAGTGGAGTGGATATTACCTTTAGCAAGGAGCTTGATAAGGTACTTAATGGTAGGTTCATTCAGAAAATCAGGAGGCACGGGATCCATTAATGTTTGGATGTGTCAATATCCATAGAAAACAGTCGGTGGATATTGATGAAACTTATTTTCTTATAGGCCGGTGGAGCTGTGGACAATGCAAAAGATTATCCTATGTTACAAAGGGAATTTGACTGGATGGAGATTTGGAGCAAAAAAGTCCCTGATGGAGTTCAGCTCCTGAATTCAAATTCGATCGTCATATTCTTTGTTTGGATTTGAACGCATAAATCAGCGTTAACTGCTGAATGGCACTGTGAAGGAACAGATGGATATCAGTAACCTCGTCCAAAGAAGAATCAAAGATGCCGACCAGATTGACAGAGTTTGTGCTGAAGAATTACGATGTGTCGGTCGTCATTAATCGGGGACGAGTTTAGAGGCTGCGTAATGTTGCAGCTCTATAAACCGAGGGTTAGACAAGGCTTGCAGGATAGTATCAAATAGATACGTCCACTAAATGAAGCGTAAGGAGCTTCTTCCCTCCGTTAAACTACATGCCATCCTTGACAAGGTGTCGCAACCAGATTATGGAGCCATGGGAGCATGTGGTGGATGTCCGTCTGAAGAGCTGATGCATTTAACAATCCAGGTTATGTGACCACTGACGCCAGGATGAAAATCTCTGAAGAGTATTGATCATGGCTGGAAACACGCCTTCTGTAAAGACACTGTACATAAGAAGGCAATGGCAAACTATTTCCGTAGAAAACTCCAAAAAACTCCAAGAACCATCGTGGTCCCAAAAATCCACGGCATATGACATGCCACATACCGAACGTACGAACATGGACTCTCATCATCTCATACACCTCTATCAGGGCACTTCTCATTCCCCGTCTCTCGAAGGAGAAAAGGCCGAATTATCTCAACCTATTCTCAGGCATTCTCCTCAATCCAGGTAACATCCTTGTAAATCTCCTCTGCACCTCTTCCGTAATTTCCACATGCTTCCTGTCGTGACGTGACTAGAACTGAACACAGTACTGTACTCCAAGTGGAGTCTGACCGGGGTCCTATAGCTGTAACATTTCCTCTCGGCTGTTAGCATTACCTTTCGAGAGTATGAGTTACTGAGCATGCTCGGACTTGGGAGTCAGCAGGAAGAACAGGTGGACTCAATATATTCGACATCTGGTTCAGTGCTACAACTGTGCCCGAAACGAAACTACAGAGGACTCCCTGTGTGATCTGACGTTTGGGCATGAGGTGAAGCTGCCCATCTAACTTTGTTTTGGGCCTGGCACGGAAGACCTACCAACGAAGACTTATCTGAAGTATGTGTCTGATATGAGAAGAGAGATAGAATAGACTAATGAATTAGCTGAGTTCGCAGCGGCAAAGCAGAATCAAGGATGTAAGAGGAGATACGATCAAAAGGTTAGTTCTCCCAACTCATGTCTGGATACCGGCTCTTCATAAGGAAATTAGCGCTACTTGGGAAGCATAAGTTGGCCGACCTCTGGGAAGCTACGCGCTGTGTGGTGGAGAGTCAGGTGCCAAAACTACCGCTTTTCGGGGTTAAACCAGAGACTGGGAATGGGCGTGTCAAGGTTAACCATCGGAACCACCTTCTGCCTCTGGGACAAGAGGTGCTGGTTGACCCACAGCCCGACCTGGACCCTGCACCTAGTAAGAGGACACCGCAGCGTGGCGGGGTGACTGAAGGACCAACAGAAAGAGAGATTAGACAGTCACCGCACCTGACTGCGATACTGACTCGGAGAATGGAAAAATGAGGTGTAGTGTAAGCAGCCTTTTGCTAACTTCTCACTGACTGAGGAAGTGAGATTCTTAACCCTTCTCACGCTGAGTCAAGGCGAAATCAAGGTGGTGGGTGGCTGGAGAGAAACCTGTGGACAGACTGGGTTTCAGCGGGACACTGCGAGGGATGAAGCGAGGATCAGCCACGGGACAGAGTCACATGACGCAACGTTCCCGGTTTTGTATCTTCTTGTTCTCATCCACAGAAAGGATCTCATTTGGGCGTTTCACTTTGAGGAGATCATAGAATTCCGAATCATATGTTTTGAATCCATCAGCCCTTCAGATACCTGGCGGATCGCATTGCCAATCCCACTGGAGAATGTTAAGTTGGTAAACATATTAATTCTGGTAGTACTACTAAAAATTCGGGATTGTTTAATGTCATTTCCAGTCAGAAGTGTAAAGGAGAATGATTTTTTTCTTTACACCAGATCTAAAGTAGCAAAATCAAAACCGAATAGCATAATTGACTCAATAAAATAATCAGTACATATATATATATATACAAGTTTACTTATCTGAATCAAGGTTGATGCCCATAAGTGGCGCTAGGCAGTGTAGATGAGGTAACTGATAGGAAATGATAAAGTAGTGTTGGGGGGGGGGTGTGTGAAGATGTTGGTTAGCCTTACGGCTTGAGGAAACTAACTGTTTTGGAGTCTCGTGGTCCTGGCGTGGATGCTACATAGCCTCCACCCTGAAGATACATTGGTGGCAGGTGGAACATCGTCAAGTGTACGACGTTCAGTAGAACAAAAACAAACTTGTCGTGCACACCGATTGTAAAGAAGAAAGATCTTTGCAATACTGCATTAGGGATTTTCTGTAATACAATGACAGAGTGCAGAATACAATTCTGCAGTTATAGCGAATCTGCAGCATAGGCAAACCATAAATTGCAAAGTCAGAGCGAGGCAGTTTTTGAGGTCAGAAGTCCATCATATCGTCACAGTGAAAGGTGTAATATTTTTATAACGGCGTCATTAAAACTGTCATTGAGCCTGGTGGCACGTACTGTCAAACGTTAACATCCCCTGCGAGGTTGTGAAGAAAGAATGTCCTTGGTCGGTTGATTTACAGCCTAGATATTATTACTCTGATAACCGGTTTACTTCACATGTTTCCACGGCCATCCGGATACAAAGGGTACAAACCGAAGACGTCTGTTGAGTGAAAGAAATATACATAACCCGTGGGAGCATGACTGTGTCACTGGAGGGTTTGCAGCTCCATTTAAAATCGCTCCTTTCAATGAAATCTCACAGCGTCAGGGGGAGAAGACCCTCCGTCACAGCAAAGCGCGGCATCTCGGCAGCTGAAGACAATATTAGTGGAGCTGTGATCAATGAAGTAGGATTTTACATGAACGGTTGGATCTGCAGCGAATAAAGAGCCAGTGACTGACTGGAATCTGGGAACATTGAGAGTGAATGGATCAGGATCGAGAAACAGCAGCATGCAATGATCCAACGACTGGGAAGGGAGTTTTCAAAGTGGCTCAGAATAGTTTTTCGGATTATCCTTGGATCACAGTCGAGATTCGGATGCGGTATTTACTCGGAACAATTCAGCACATCTACTATCCTATTCTCGCTTCAGTTGCAGTTCCAGGTTCGTTTCAGTCCAACCACTCGAGGAACGAGCAAACGAGAAGCAGTAGTCATGAGGTCGGATGAATAGCGGTTGCTTTTCCAGTGTTTCAGAATGGGATAAATTACAAATGTTAAAATAAAATCAGAAGTAAAATGCAAATAGACATGAAAATGAAAGATAAAATTGTGCCTCTTGAAACTCTACAACCGAGTCTGCATCCCGTATAGTTTTAAGTATTGAATTGCACAGTTTAGGAGCATCGGTTTAAAAAAAAAAGAGGTAACTGTCAATTATATTTTGAATGAGATCGTTTAAAGTTAAGAGACCGACTGCAGAAGACCTGGTATCTGGAACAGGAATTATCCTACTAAAAGAAAACTGTAGTCAATAAGCAATAATCCAGCTTAGCGATTCAGTTGCTGAACTGAAATGCACGATTTACTGGCTGCAAAGAGTTATGTACACAGTTCAGCACGTCACCGAAACCGGCCACCACCCGCTTCCTACGATTGAGTCTGTCCACACCGTTCACTGATTACGTAAAGCAGTCAACAAAGACACCACCTACCTGGGCAATCTCTCCTCTCTCCTCTTCCACCAGGCGGCAGTTAGAAACGTCCGAGAATACTGACTCCAGGCACAAGGTCAGCTTCTACTCTGCTGTTTTAAGGATATTGATGTGTTGCCAAGTACGTTAACCGAAGTATTAAACCCACAGACAATCACTTAATTTCTGACCCTTACTGTGTAAATGCAGTGCATTTTCTCTGCAACTGTTACAACTTATGTTGCATCTGTCATTGTGCCATCTTGTACTATCCTAATGCACTGAGTAACAAATTGATCTGTATGCACACTATGGAAGACGCACTTTTCATTGTACCTTGGTATGCCTTTGGGGCAATACTAAACCAATTCCAAATCCATAACCGATTTCAAAATGAATTAAAAATCCATCTGTACCAAACATGAGACCACGTCTTCTCACGTGTGTGACGTTTGACGTGATACCGCTCTTTTCCATTTAGTTGCCAACTTTTTTTTTAGATTAGGTTCTCACTCAGTCCTCGTTTATTGTCATTTAGAAATGCATGCATACATTAAGAAATGATACAATGTGCCTCCAGAGTGGTATCACAAAATTAAAGAAAGGACAAACCAAGACTCACACTGACAAAACCACATAATTACAGCATATGGTTACAGCAGTGCAAAGCAATACCGTAATTCGACAAACGCAGACCATGGTCGCGGTTTAAAAAAATTCACAAGTCCGGATCGATTCCAATAGTCTCGATAGCATGGAGCAAAAGGGAGAAACTCTCCCTGCCATAAACTTCCAGGCACTGACAGTTAATGCCTCGGAAGCACCCGACGACTGCAGACTCTGAGTCCGTCCGAAATTTGGAGATTCCGACCAACCCCTCCGATAGAGCCTCCCGAGCGCCATCCTCTGCCGAGCGCTTTCGACCTCGTCCCGGCCAACGACACAAGCGAAGCCGAGGACTCGGAGGCCTTCTCCTCCGGTGATACCGGACCACACAGTAGCAGCGGTAGCGAAGCGCGCATCTCCAGATCTTCCTCCACGCTCTCACGTCTGCCTCCATCAAATCATGAATTAGCACAGATCCCTACTTAACACGTAACAGATATCCATTCTCCAGAGAGGATGCGCGCGCTGCGTCGCGCCACCATCTTCTCCGTCCGCTTCTACTTCACAGGGTATATTCCTATGCCAAGGCAGACATCACCAGTGTAGGGAGCTATATTATTCCAGTCAATATCCAAATCGACGTTTTCACATTCCCCTGTCTTTGATTCTGCTGACTTTGTTCTAGGCCAACTGACATTTCTGTGTTCCTTTCTATCCCAAAAATGCTGACGATTGTGGTCCTGTCCCGGGGAAAGTGCGGTCTTTCTAAAGGCATCGCTCATTACCTGATTGCCATGGCAACGACGGTTCTCGTGGTCGTTGTCGACATGGTACTGAGGCAGATTCCTATTGTTTATTGGGAAGCGTTTATTTTCCCGAGGAACATCCCCGTGTGTAATGTCCACGCCGTCCTACTTTACACAGCCAACGACTGTTCCGTCTGGTTCACCGTCATGTTCACCTTTGACCGATTTGTGGCTGATCGCTGCCAGAATCTGAAAGCTAAATACTGCACCGAGAGAAATGCCGCTGTGGTTCTTGGGACTGTGGCCGCGCTGAGCTAGTTCAAGAACATCTCCTCGTATTTTTTGCTTTCAGAAAAATACCAGCTTAATAACGTCCCTTGGTTTTTCGAACCAAAATATGCTGTCATGTTCTAGAGGCCTAGAGCGTAGTTGAGCTCGATACCTATCTCCTGACGACTGTGACCCCGTTTGTGGTCATTCTACTGCTCAATACGTTGACCATCAGACACGTGTTAGTGGTGAGCAGAGCCCGGAAGAGACTCCGGAGTCACAATACTGGGAATTGTACCAAATACCCGGACATGGAGAACCGTAGGAAGTCGCTCATTTTACTATTGGCCGTGTTGGCGTATCTCATCGTGTTGTGTATACTTTTTGTTGTGTACTCCGTGTCGATGCGATTGTTTTTTTTTCTTGGTAAAATACTACTGTTGCATTTCATGTTTCCACCTTTGACAATGTGCGAGCTGGGCAATAGGCTGCAGCTACTGAGCTGTTGCACAAACACGGTTACTAACGCCTTTACCCAGAGGATCCTCCGGGAGCAGAAGTGGGAGGGGGTGAAATCTCCATTCATCCGCATTGTGAGACAAACTAATCGGAAATAAGAGCTAAGAAATCGGTGCCGCCCACCAAGTTGAAAAATTTCTAAGAATACTGTACGCTGTATCGATGACGGCGTGTGTTTCCTCCAGTTGCTCCGGTTGCATATACATTCCATAGACGTTAAGGTTCTGGCCGAAACCCCTGCTACCTGCTGTACCGCTAAATATGGAAAATAAAATATTGCAAAAACGAAATCACCTCCCCCAGCTTCCCGCTCCATTATAACAGATGTTATAAAGAACATCTATGGCTCGCAACATAGTATTATTATCATTTGCGTGCCGCATTCTTCCATTGTGTCTGTCTCTCAAGAACTATGGCAATCGAGGCTGTCGGGTTCATGTTATCGAATCACAGAATCCGCACTTTGCTCAATTTTATAAATACGCACAGATCACTGCATCACAGGAATAGGCTGCTCTGCCCATGATTGAGAAGCCAACCAAAACACGAATTTAAAGTGTTCATGTGCGTCTCTGTGTTCAATCTCTGCTTGATCTGTCTAAGTGCTGCTTAGTCCGTCAAATGAACTGTGGTCCAAACGTGGTGAAACCAATTATTTATGCAGTCAAGTGATTCTGCATTTGCGGATGCTACGGAATGGATCGAGAATGAAACCAGAGTAAGAAGGTGGGCGGTGGCGAAAGCGTACAAGCTAGAACGTGGCAGGTTAGTGCAGTAAATAGGAGAGGGGTGTGAATTAATACGTTAGGAGGTGATAAGTGGAAGACAAATATCAGAAGAAGGAATCAGATCCGATAAGTGAATAGATCGCAAGATAATGGAAAGGGGCAGTATGTGGAGTTAATGCACTGCTCAGGAGAGAAAGGAAGTAAGACGGGAGGACAGTGGGGAATAAATGAAGAGGGTAGAATAGAGTGGGAAGATCAACTGGAAGTTGGAAATATCGACGTTCAATAATTCACTCGGCTGTTGCATGACTTCCTGAACTGATCACTAAAAACATAACCACTTAATGGAATGATGCGTACGTCTGCTTTATCATTATCTCTACGTACAATATTACATTCAGGAAGACGTGGAGCTCTACCCAAAGCTTCTACTGTACAACAAAGCTTCTAAGTATCTGGTGCATTCAATAAATATTTGATGAGAGCATTTAACCTCAACCCACACACAATGTGCAGCAGGTCACTGATTCCGGATTATCCTCCATCTGCCATGTTAGTTCTCAGTCTCCAATTAGCACACATCGTGCGGAATCCTTTGAGAAACTTCCTCAGCCTGCTCAACACCGCCATTTACTGAGTTATTCGTAAAAACGAACTCGCATGCTGGCATATAGTAGATTTTACACAATTCATATGTCTATCCCGCCAAAGTGTTCCGGGCAAACATCACTGTCCGTGTGAGAGCAAATACACTGTAAGAATACGTTCGAAATATCCTCCTTTTCTCTTTAATGCTATACTGTGCGATGTTTAGGATGCCACACAGGGTAAGTAGTCTGGCTTTGTTTTCTATACAATCCTGTCATAGGTAACTACACCTGTCACCCCAACCTCCGCTTGCGTTTTGTGTCAGTCCATATATTGTCAGGCGTTTCTTTTCTGTCACCATCGATGAATGTTCGACAACGTATTTCAGTAAACGTCTATGCAGCGGATGATATATTTAATTTTTTCGTGACGTTTAACCTTTCTCCTTCTCAAGCGTTTAATTTTAGTTTCATGTTTCCAGTTTATATCTTGATGAAGCACTTGGAACTGCATTGTCTGTGTTAAAATTCTCTGTGTTAATATCATGACTATTTTAAAAAAAACGAAAATCAACAACATTTAAAGGCATACGGTTCTGGTCACAGTTTCCCCATCCGAAGCTCAGTCAGTGAGGACCATCAATTGTGTGTTAGCCGGAAATCCCCACCAATCAGACCTCTTTACTGGACTCCGTGACCAGTAGACTCGTTCTCTCGTTGCTCGAGACGCTGGAGAGCAACGTACCTGGAATTGCAACCAGTGACCACGGGATAGTAGATGGTCTGAATTTTCCGGACTAAAAGCACGACACGTCTGTCTGCTGTGATCCAAGGAGCATCCGACACAATATAATGAGCCACGCAGAAGACGCCCTTCCCATTCGGGGGAACATTCCACTCTCCTGTTTCCCGATCTTCACCCATTCCCTTCCACTGTTCCCAGATTCCAATCGGTGACTGGCGCGTCACAGCAGATCCAACTGTTCGGGTAAAATCTTACTTTATTGTTCACAGCTCCCCTGTTATTGTCTTCCGCTGGGGAGCTCCTGTGCGCTTTGACTGTGGGGCTCTTCCCGATCACACTGTGAGATTTCATCGTAAGGAGCAATTTTAAATGCAGCTGGGAATCCCCCAGTGCCACGACTAGGCTCCGTGCGGACTGACATTAATTACACCCACTGAACAAACATCTACTGTTAACTCCTTTGATTCCGGACAGCTGGAACAACATGTGAAATGAACCAGTAAGTGGGATGAGGATGGCCAGGATGAAGATTTACCCAGTCAGGCCGATTTTTTCTTCATAATCTTGCAGGTGACACAAAAGCCTGAACGGAAGTACCGCTAGTCTCACTGACAGCTTCTATCACGCCGTTATACGAATATTAATCCTTTTCCCAGGACGATCACGGACTTCTGACCTCCAAATCCTGTCGGATACCTTATGAACATCACCATCAATTAATAGACAGAGAATCTATCTACGTACATAAGTTTATTTTGTATTTATATTTATTGCGTTTTTTGTGCTGCACCAGACCTGGAGTAGCAATTATTTCGTTTTCCTTTACACTTTTGTAATTGAAATCAAACAAGATAAAAAAAAATTTGAGCCTTGAATAATAAACTCATTTAAAAACCAACAGAACTGAACTAAAAGTCATTTAAAAGGTAAAGAAGGTAAAAGGTATACGAAAGTAAGCCAATAATATTAAAGAGGATATCAAACGTCTGTTCAGATACATAAAGTATAAAAGAGAGGCAAGAGTGGATATCGGACTGTTGGAAAACGATGCTGGAGATGTAGTAATGGTGGACAACGAAATGTCCGACGAACTGAATAAGTATTTTGCATAAGTGACGGACACTAGAGAAGTACCATGGGTTAGGGGGCATGTAGTGTTTGAAGGTACCATAAATAGAGAGAAGGATCTCAGGAAACTGAAAGGTCTAAAGGTAGATCGATCACCTGGACCAGATGGTGTACAGCCCAGATTTTGAAAGAGGTGGCTGAAGAGATTGTGAAGGCATTAGTAACGTTCTTTCAAGCATCACTAGATTCTGGAATAGTTCCGGAAGATTGCAAAATTGAAAATGCAACCCTATACTTCAAGAAGGAAGAGAGGCCGAAGAAAGGGAATTATACACCAGTTAGTCTGACCTCAATTTCTGGGAAGATTTTGGCGTCAATTGTTAAGGATGAAGTCTCAGGGTACTTGGAGGTACATGGTAAATGAGGCCATAGTCAGTACGTTTCCCCAAAGGAAAATTTTGATTGACAAATCTTTTGAAATTCTTTGAAAAATTAATCAGCAAGATAGACAAAGGAGCCTCGGTTGTTGTGTACTTCAAAGGTAATCAGGAATGCTTTTGCCGGATTCCCTGAAGGTTAATTTGCAGGGCTAGACTGTGAATACGAAGGCAAATTGAATGCTAGCATTCATTTCAAAAGGACTACAATATAAAAGCCTCAATACCTAGTCCGCAGATAAATTCCCTTGTAATTCGTGTTAATTAGCTGGGTCGTTGGGCTGGACCGAAAAGGCCTGTTCCGCGCTCTATATCCAAATAATATAAAAATAAAACAAGCTTTTACCGTTCTCAGCGCGACCACCACGTCTGGAGCTTATTTAAGATCCCCTCGGCACTCTGTGTGAAACAGTATCCTCAAATCCTCGCTCACATCTTAATGCCATGCTCTCCAGTTTTAGGCAACCATAACATGATCAATCCACACCAACTATCCATAGTACCTATTATGATTATGTTCAAAGTTTAAATCTGAAATGTCGAATTTAATGTCAGAGAAATGTATACAATATACATTCTGAAATGCTTTCTCTTCGCAAACATCCACGAAAAACAGAGAAGTGCCCCAAAGAATGAACGACAGCTAAACGTGAGAATCCCAAAATCCCTCCCGACCTAAGCGGCAGCAAGCAACGATCACTACACCCCCCACCAGCAAAAATATAAGCGCATCGGTACCGTCACTGAGCCCAATCGTGTGCATAGCAATAGCAAAGACACAAACCAAAGTTACCCCAAAGTCTTTGCATTTCATGCGACATTCGACAAACCACAGGTTCTCTCTCTCCCTAGCAAGGCAGAGGGAGGTGGCCCCCATTTTCACAGAGAGCGGGAGACATTACAACAACCCGCTGGATTACGATGTTAAAAGTTCGTTTAATTGATTTTTTCCGTCCCTGTGTCGGAAGATCGAAAAGACCTCGACCTTCAGACCCACAGCGAAAAATTTTTCGGCATCCCGGAAGACACAAGAATCTCCTGCCGTGATGTCGACCCTCGGTACGCCCGTCTCCAGAGCCCCGAGATCTTAGGCTTCCGAACACGATCGAGATTCTCACGCCAAACCCTTGGCATGTCGAATAACGGCCGGTCGTGATCCGGTGAGAACGGTTCCATTCCCGGAAAGAACAGAATCCTGCATGTAACTCCAGATCAGGGTCCTCAAAAGAAGCCTGAAAGGGGAAAAAATTGAAGATGTGAAAATAGAGTTTTTTCCGAATATACAAGCAAAGGAGTCGCCGTTAGGAGTCATTAACCCCCCAATCCCCTTCTGAGTTATAGACATTTATCATGACACCTTTCAGCTTCCTTCTGCACGGGGAATACTGTTTGCAATACACCATCTGTACCGAAATGTTAAACTCATCAAAAATCCATTGCAGTTGTAATGAGCAATGAGGCAAACATTGCAGATGAATGCTGAAGAACGGGGTTGGATATTGTGGACAGGTTAAAAATCAACAAAGGGATTGTATTAAATGTCGTTATAAAAACAACCCGCCAGGCAGGGTCCACCAGTTATCACGTCTGCTCCGTTTGATCCGTTTCCCTCTATTCACGCTGTTACCATCGGGCGGGCGGAGTTGGGAGTCATGGATACCAGGTCACCAGGGTCAGCAACAGTTGTTGTTGGAATTATTTGTTGGCGAGAGGGTCAGGAAGAATGGGTTCCAGGACCGGGTTCACTCGCCTCGGCGCTGAAATGACCCCACGGCATGTTAACAATCTTTTGGGGACTCTACAGCGGATGTTCTCTGTATTAATTATTTATTTTGCATTAATTTGCGCGATATGTTCCATTTTGCAAGTTGAAAGCTTATCGCTCTTTGGTCTTTGGTGTTTTATTTTTCTGTGGATGCCTGCAAAACCGCGGAATCTCAAAGATATATATGGTAATACACAGACTTTGTTATTAGATTTACTTTCAATGTTTAACTTGGGACAGCAGAGAACAAACACACAAGACTTGATGAGGCATATCGCACTTTGAGAAACAAGGAGCGAGATTGCTATTACCCCTCTAGAACTAAATGTTTTTCTTCTAGTCTCCGTGTCCGTTCGGAAAGTATCTGATAATGTTCAGAAAATGTGGGGGGATAGCAGGAGGATTACCCAGGCAAATTACAGGAATTTTAATCTGATCTGAAGACCAGGAATAATCCACACGCAATAGGGAAGGACATGCTGAGTGAAAATGTGTAGAACTGATGGAAGGAGATTGCAACAGAGTTGCCTCATAAATAATCTGAAAGAAATGGTAGGTTTCAATGAAAGAATAACAACACCGTGTGAATCATTGGGGTTTGTTAGTCTATCGACCCATGGGTGCTTACTGGATTTCGTGTTATTGTTTATATAAATGTCAGAGATGGCTGATGGGCAGAAGTGCATTTGACTCGGTGGGAAGTGTCTTTGATTCGATGACCCTATGTCCGACAGCTTGGTTTTCCTAAGTTCTGGAGAGATAAGCAGAACGATGCAGATCGTGACCACACACACACACACACACACACACACACACACACACACACACACACGCGCGCGCGAGCACGGATGCACAGAGACAGACACGCACATACAAACACGCACGCATAGACACACAGAACCACACACACAAACACACGTGAGTGCACTGACAGACGCACAAACACACAGGCCCACAGACAGACACACACGCAAACACGTGCACTGCGATGCACATACTCAGGCAAACCGACAAACGCACGTACAGACAGACAGACAGACACACGGACACGCAGATGTCAGCTGCGTACTCACATGTGCACGCACACGTACACGCACGCATCCACACTGCCGCACAAGTACACAGACCGACACTCAAACACACACACGCACGCACACACATATCAGAGAGCACTGAAGCGCGAGAATGATGGCGTTTGGTATGAATGGAGATGTTGGGGGAAGAAAGAGAGAGAGAGAGAGAGAGAGAGAGAGAGAGAGAGAGAGAGAGAGAGAGAGAGAGAGGGAGAGAGAGAGAGAGAGAGAGAGAGAGAGAGAGAGAGGGAGAGAGAGAGAGAGAGAGAGAGAGAGAGAGAGAGAGAAGAGAGAGAGAGAGAGAGAGAGAGAGAGAGAGGAGAGAGAGAGAGAGAGAGAAGAGAGAGAGAGAGAGAGAGAGAGAGAGAGAGAGAGAGAGAGAGAGAGTATACCACAATTCTTTACTGAACGTGGGACGAAACTGGAACAGCCGGAGGAAACGCGCACGCTGACGGGGAAGAAAGTGCAAAATCCTTATAGACTGCGTTGGTTTTGAATACCTCGAATTGTAACACCACGCTTCCCTGACACCCAGTACAGTTCCCTTTCAATCTGAAAAGTTTGTGCATGATGAAAGCCAATGCATGGGTGAAGTTAATGTTATTTCAGTAACATGGTAGTGACGGGGTTGAACGCAGTAAACGCAATGTTTCGCAACATAGGACTATCAGACTTTTATTAACGGAGGATACACAACCGGAAATTTGTGGGGAATATTATTTTTTCAGTAATTTGCATATAGTTACTGCACGGTAACAGGGTATTCCCTCACAATGAGCATGTGCCGACCAATTACACGCATCTGATCAACAAACCTATTAACCCATACGCATTTGGAATGTGGGAGGAAACCTGAACACCCAGAGGAAACCCAAGGCCGTCTCGGTACAGCGTACAAACTCACAGAGAGCGACTGGTTCTGAACTCGCGTCGTTGACGCTGCGAAGAGCTGCGCTAACCAATACGCCGTTAGGTTTAGGTAGGTGGGAAGCGCGGGTTTGTAAGCTCCTCTCTCCGCTCAGTGCGTCTCACAATGCCAGTAAACGGAGATGTTTACATCTGCTCACTGAACTTCCTCTGGGTCACGGCGTAAAGAGCCGTGATTGTGCCGCAACTCAGGAGCTGCAGCATGTATTCCAGGTCCCTTGAGGTTAATATGGGAATAAAGCGAAAACCGACAAACGCGCTCGCACAGTGTGTACCATAAAAAAGATTCCACAAGACGATGAAATTACCCCACACAACCAACAGTAAAGTGAGCGACTTCCGACAGCTCTGCATCTCCGGGACTTTGAAACTATCCCTGCTGCTGTGACCCCGGAGTCTCATCCGGGCTCTGCTCACCACTAACACGTGTCTGATGGTCAAAGCATTGTGTAGCAGAATGACCACAAACGGGATCACAGGCGTGAGGACGTAGCTGCAGAACTCAACTACAGTCCAAGCCACTGAGGTCACAACACCGTATCTTCCATAGCAAAACCAAGGGACGTTATTAAGCTGGTACATTCCTGAGAGCAAAAAAAATACCAGAAATGTTCTTTAAAAAGCTCCAATGCCGGACATTCCTTCTGCATCATCTCGCAGGAGACACAAAAACTGAAAGCACGTACCATCAGGCTCAGGATCGGCTTCAATCACGCCGTTATCAAAATGTTCAACCCTTCACCCTGACCATTAGTTGGATTCATATATCGCAATCTGGCTCGCTCTGACTTTGCAATTTCTTGTTCGCCTGCGCCGCATTTGCTCTGTAACTGCAGCGCTTTATTCTGCACTCTGTCATTGTATTACCTGGAAACTCAATGCACTGTGGCAATGATATTTTTTCTGAGTTTTTTTTTTATATTTTTTTTGCGTTTTTGCGTTGCATTGAATGCGGAGTAACAACTATTTCGTTCCCCTTTACACTTGTGAGTGGAAATGATATCAAACAATCTCGAATTTTGAATAATGAACCCATTTGCCAATTGACCATTGTGCAGTGGGATAGCCCAATGGCAGCAGGGAGCAGCCTGCATGGTGTCCTGGTGTGTGATCCGTGATTCTGCAAGCATTGAGCAGTCTCCTCAGAGTGAACGATACAGATGAGAGCCCTTTCCATGTAAGGAAGGAGTGTGATATAATCCCGGAATCTTCGCCACATCTAATCAGACGTCACTGCATTGGGCGATGAAGGAGTGGATCATTCTGTATACGATGAAGGACTCTTTGGAAATTATGGGGGTCCAATTGCTTTATAAAATTGATTTGGACAAATTCTGTATTAACCTGCTACATATTACATCCCGTTTTACTGCCGTCCATTCACCTGAAACTGTGATAACTGCAGGGGTTCGCAGGTCAAGCAGAATCTATGGAGGTGAATAAACAGTAGCCTTTTTAAATAGAGCTGCGAGTAAGACTGGCGAGAAAGAAGGCGCATGGCAGAATAGAAAGTGGGGGAGGCGATAAGGAGGACAGAGTGGTCCGTGATACCTCTGGCCACGTTAGCGGTTAGATGGGTGGGTGGGGAAGAGGGATGAAGTAAAACTGTTGTAGTTGTTAGTTGGAAACAGTAAGAGCTGATGAAAAGGTAATCTGATAAGAGAGGGGTATTAACCATGGAAGGTGGTATTCAGAGCAATTACTATAAGCTTATTGATTAGTCTCGAGGGGACAATGGTATTGAATGCCGAAATTTCCTCAAAAAAGCTCATCTTAATGTCTGCAGATTTGCTGTCCAGGCCTTCCAGCTTTGAGTGCATTTCTTATCGTAGCTGGAGGCTGCAACCAGGAGTTTGAAGTAAACCCTGCCCAGCTATCACCAGCATGTAACCTGTAGCACCAGAGGTCCAAACATGCCAGACCACTGTTATAATGAGACAACGAATGTCTACCGTTCCTGGGCCGGACCGAATTACTTTGCTGTCCTCCTCCTACATGCACACAGGCTGAGCAGAAAAGTCTAGGTCCAGAGGGAAGGACGCTTAAGAGGCGGTTGTGCGTGGCAGAGGCGCGATAACGGGCTAACTTTGAGTCAATGAACTTGGTCGTGTTCAGGTTCTCATCTAGATATCGGAACCAACACTGTGGGCCGTGGTTGTAACGGACTTCATGAAAACAGTTGTAGATGAGTTTTTCACTAAATCATTCAGTGTCTTCCGCAAATGGAGACCCTGGATGTGATCAGAAATATGCTCTGGGACCAGTCAGAGGCATTCAAATCTAGAAACCACGAAGGGTACGAGAGGTGCAGGCATAAACTCTAGTCTCCGGTCCTTGGGCTGTTCCTATCTCCCCCCTCATCGTCCCTCACTTCCCATTTCTCACTACCAATTGACCTCTCCATGATCTGTATTAAAACACCTAGTTGTCTGAATATTATCTGGGCTAATGTTTCGGATCTGAGTACGTGGACCTGTCTTGTACTTTTCCATCTGAAATGTAATAGTAATTCTTGTCAAATCGGGATAGAAGGGGTCTTTGAGTATGGCATTTCTATTTTCTCTCGATGGGAGAGGGATAGAAGAGACAATGCCTAGCATTCAACCGGATCTTATTATACTGTCTTCTGTCGTGCCAGAACGGTGTGTAGACGGAGTCTATGGAATAGGAGTGCGTTGGCCCTATACATACAGAGCGGGCGGGATTAACGTTGACCCAGGTACGGGATCAACATCTGAACACATAGGGCGGACTGGGGACGTCAGTTTACCTCAAAATCTTTAATACTACAGAAAAAAAGAGGTTTGCATTGTCTTACCTATTTTCCCGCTCTCGTCAAACCGTCGCTTTCTCTCGCAATTCCCCTCGTAACAATGGCTCCATCTCACTCTCTTTACTTCTTGCATGCTCTGTTCGTACTCTCCTCTGCACTCATTGAACCCTCTCTCCCCTATTCGCGACTGGGTTTCTTTACCTCACAACTATTCTCCACCCTCTCTATCCTCACCTTCTCTTCTTGTCTCTGACTCTCGCTCACTCGTTGTTCCACACTCACAGGCGTTACTGTCCTCTCTTTTGGTTACACGTAGCCTTTGACTTCTCTCGTGAACCCTGGTTGTGTCTTTTGAATACGTGTTCCTGTTAGGGATGTGAATATCCTGTGCGTTGCGAACTGCTTACATGTATTTCAGACATTGTTGCTCAGCCATCATCCCTGTCAGTGTTCTTTTCAAATCAACTCTGATCAACTCTCTCATGTCTCTGTCATTCCCTTTATTCCAGTGAAATTCTGACACATCTGTCTTCAGCTATTTCTTCCAAAATTCCAGGGTGTAAAAGATCATTTATCAACATGTTATGATGGCTTTTCCCGAGGGGTTCTTTTACTTTAACCTCTCCAATCAATTCTGGTACTTTGTACAACGCACAATACGGAATGGGACCAACAACTGGCTTCTCTAAAAAGTCATTTTGCAGAAACAGTAGAAATTTCCCCTGCCTGATTTTCCAAATCCACCGGCAAATTGAAGTTCCTATGAATATATTTCCCTTTTAGCACAGATTTTCTATCTCCCTTTGTAATCTGTAGGCTATGACCTTTAGACTGTCCGAGTGTCTACATACAACTGACAACAGGGTTTTACTACACTTGTAGTTCCTTAGCTCTTTCCGCAATAAATCAAAAACTTCCGACCCTATTTCAACTCTTTCTAATGACTTGATTTCATTTTCTTGCTAACAGAGTAATACCGTCCACTGCCTTCCTGCCTACGCTTTCAATACAATACCTACCCTTGGACATTAATATTCCAGATATAATCCCTCAACCCTGAGTCAGTGTGGCTGAAAACGTCACACCTATCAATCTGCAGCTGTACTGCTGGTTCACCCAGCTTATTCCGTATACTACATGCAATCAATTACAACACCTTCGGTCCTGTCTTCAACCTTTTGATTTTGTCCAGTTTTTAAGTTACACCTAACCCAGTTGACTGGAATTTTGCTGTATCAACAGTCTCTGCTTATCTACATATTATCTCTGTCTGTAAATCAGCCTTCATACCTTCTGCAAAATTAGCTGCCCTTTCTTCGATAGTTCATTTTAATACAAGATACTCAGCACATTATTCACTACATGGTCAAGCATTTGATTCCTACCTTTGTATGAAGGCTTAACGACATTTGCCTCCATAACGTCTGCACTAACTGTTCTGGCGCTTTGCTTACCATTCCCCTGCAACTCTAGTTTAAACCGCATCGTGCGCAGTTAACAAAACTCCCTCCTTGGTTATGAGTCCCTCTCCAGTTCAGTTGTATACCGTCCCTTCCAGCCAAATCCTATCATCCTTGAAAGATTCAAAATTCTTATGCGCTCCCTTCTACCTACAGCAAACACCAAGACACGTATTAAACTGTATAGTTTCCCTAGTCCTGCCCTTTAACGTAGTTCCTAACCCCCTGAACTCTGTATGCTGAACCTCGACACTCTTTCAACCCAGGTTATTCGACCTACAAAGACCACGAACTCTACCTTCTCACTGAGAATGATGGGGGCTTGATCCGACATATCACAGACCTTAGCTCCCGGGAGGTGACATATTATCCTGGAAACTGGTTCGCTCCCTATGAACATCGTGACCGTTCCTCTGTTACCACAGTGTCCCTCTGTACCTCCCCTTCCATGCTAAAACACAGAATCAGTTTGAGTGCACGGCCCATTAAACCGCGCCATTCAGTAAACCACTGGTTTAATCACGGGACAAATTTGCAAAAACCAATTATCTTCCGAGCTGGTAGGTAGTTGTATGTGAAGGGAAACCGGAGCACATGGGAGAGAAAATCCATGCGTTCGCGGGACGGATGTACAAACCCTTCACAGAGGAAGTCGGATTTGAAATTGGAACTCCAATACAAAGAGCTGTCAGCTCGACGAGACTGTGGCTCCGCAGACCTTTACCAAGCAAGACCCTCTGAGCAAACGAGCAAATATATTGGGAAATGGAGACACAGACGCTGGCTTTCCGTTGTCGTAGAGCGAAGTGTTCCACAAAAAATGAGGAAAATAGGCAACCATTTTCTGAGTCATAACAGGTTTGTTAATACTTTAGTTTTAAGAGACATGCTGACAAAAATGCTGGATACTCAGTTGAAAATGTGGTAGTAAACAACATATAGTTTCTTTGCCATGTGTGGTCCTAACCACAACTGTAGAAGAAGGAGAGTTGAGCATGGGATCAGCAAACCAATTCCATACTAACCCAGAGCTGCAGGAACGCCAACAGAACCTGCACAGAATACATCAGTGGGAGAGGAAAGATATTCACAGCGCAGACGATTGTAGTTGTCTGAAAGTAAAAGGGGACAGCACAGGTTAGATTTCTCTCCAATCGACTGAGGTCTGAGGATCCTGGCAAGTTGTCCTGGAGGATAAGAGGCACTAACGGGCCGGAGAAGAGTCACCAACACCAAGAAGGATAACAGCCATCAGACTGTTAATCCCACTCCACTGATGGAGAAGGCGTTGAAAGGGACTCAAGGTGGGCACAGGATAGAGGTACAGGAGCCTTATAACCTGGATTTCCAACATGGGCAGGAACCTCAAACCTGTAACTGCGAAACAGCAGAGGACCCTGCCCACACCGGGTCTTATCCCCAGGACAAGAGCTGATACAGATTACTGTACACTGTTTACCTCTGCAGAGAAATTCACCGATATTGAATTATATTTATAACCTTACTCGTAGCAACATTTTTTTCATTCGATATGTGTCATGTTTGTTTTGTGATCCGGTGTCTGGTCCTGAGGAAGGAAGCTTCATTTGATCACTTATATGTATCACCGGTTGAGAATAAACGTGAACTTGAGAAGGAGGAATTTTGAAAACCACATAGAGGTTACATATATCATGCACTGCGTGGTAGCTGACTGGACAGTGTTGCGAAACAGAGTCAGAGAAGGAGATTGAAAAGGAAAATCTGAAAATATATGGACGAACACAAAAACAGCGGAGTTTGGGATGACAGGTGTATTTACCTTTACTTTGGACATGATTGTATAGAAACAGAGCCAGAAAACTTTTCCTGCGCGGCAATCCTAAACACCAGAGAATATGGAATCAAAGTGAGAACGAGGTTATTTCAAAGTTGTCTTCCAGTGCAATTGCTTACACACCGAGAGTGATGGGTGCCAGGAACGCGTTACCGGGATAGGCGTTGCGGGAACTTTGTAACTGCAGCGATTCTGCGATGTTTAGACGGGCAGACATATGAATTGTGTATAATCCATTATATGCCGGCACAAAGGCTTATTTTAAAATGTTGGGGTAATAATTCAGAAATTGGCGGTGTGTCCATGTTGAGGAAGTTTCTGGAAGGATTCTGCACGATGTAAGCAAACTGGGGATTTGGGAAGCACCATGCTAGATGGAGGTTAATCCGGAATCAGTGGCCTGCTGCACACTGTGTGTGGGGTCAGGTTAAATGCAATCATAATATAGCAACTGTAGGTACTGTATACTTAGAAGCTTTGTTGTACTGTAGGATCTTTGACACGAGCTCAATGTCTTTCTGAACTCAACAATGCACGTAGAGATGTTGTAAAGAGGGCGGACGTATCATTTCATTAGTTGCTGGTGCTTTTAGTGATGAGTTCAGGAAGTCATGCAGCAGCAGCGTGAATGATTGAACGTCGATATCTCCAACTTCGAGTTCATTATCCCCCTCTACCATCTCCTCCTCTTTAATTCTCCTCTCTTCCCCCACTTACTTTCTCTCTCTCCCCCACTACGCATTTCCTCCGATTACTGTACCTTCCCTTTCTCCCGTGATCCATTCACCTTTCAGATCTAATTCCATCTTCTGCTATTAGTCTTCCACATATCACTTCCTAATGTTGCTTCGCACCCTGTCTCTTGATTACACGTTTTTAACTAGCATATTCTAGCATGTGCACTTACCCTTTCCGCCCACCTTCTTACTCCGGTTCCTTTCCCCTTCCTTTCCAGTTTTGATGAAGGATTCCGGAAACCTCGACAGTATGTTAATTGATACGGATCCCGCTTGAGCCAATGAGTCATTAAAGGATTTTATATGCGTTTTTGGGAATGCGTAGCATCTACAGAATCTCCAGAATGCATAAACAATTGTTCTGGCCATTTACTCGTCTAAGCATCACTTAGATGGGGGATTGATCAAGCAGACATGGATACGCAGGCGCACATGAGCAGCTTAAATTGGCGTTATTGTTTACATCTATAATGGACCGAACGACCTATTCCTGTGCGGCATGGTCTGTGATCATCATTTTCAAATGATGGTCTGTGATCATCATTTTCAATTATGTATGAGTAAAACTGATTTCAATGCGGATTCCTTGATTCGATAACCTGGACCAGACAACCTCGTTTGCCTTAGTTCTTGAGAGACAGACACAATGGTAGAACGGGCAAACATCTGCTAATGCTACTCTCCATGACATAGAAGCTTGTCTTTTATTATCGAGCCTAGAATTGACGGAGAGAGTTTCAGTTTAAAGTATTTCATTTTAATTATTTATCGATACAGCAGGGCAGCAGTGATTTCTACCAGCACCTTCACGTCTTTGGAACGTGAATGCATTTGGAACAATCCCACGCCGTCACCGATCGAACGTACAAAATTCATAGAGGCGGCTGGGGGAGCTGAAACCTAATTCAAACGTGTTCAAATTGGTGGGCAGCGCGGATTCTCACACTTCATTCCAAATAGTTTCTCTCACAACGCGAGTGAATGGAAATTTCACCACCTCCCGCATCTGCTACCTGAACTTCCTCTGGGTCAAGGAGTAAAGACCCGTGTTTGTACAGCAGCTCAGTAGCTGCAGCATGTAGCCCAGATCCCAAAAGGAGAAAGGTGGGATCGTAGCAACAAAACAAATAAATCGCGTCCACACAGTGTGCACAACATAAGTAATCCACAACACGATGAAATTCGCCGACACGACCAATAGTAAAATGATCGACTTCTTTCGGTTCTCCATTTCCGGGTCTTTGGAACAATTTCCGCTATCGCGACTTCGGAGTCTCTTCCGACCTCTGCTCGCCACTAACACGTGTCTGATGGTTAAAGCATTGAGCAGCAGAATGACCACAAACGGGATCACAGACGTCAGGATGTGGCTGCTGAACTCAACTACTGTCCAGGCCACTGAGAGCTGGACAGCATCTCTTGCTACGCAAGGCCAAGGGAGGCTAGAACGCCGATACGTTCCTGAGAGCAAAAAATACCAGAAAACGTTTTTGAAGCAGCTCAGCGCGGTCACAGTCCCCAGAAACACAACTGCCATTCTCTCAGTGCTGTATTTAGCTTTCAGATTCTGACAGCGAATAGCCACAAATCGGTCAAAGGTGAACATGACGGTGAACCAGACGGAACAGTCGTTGGCTGCGTAAAGTAGGGTGGCGTGGACCTTACATATGCGTATGTTCCACAGGAAATTAAACGCTTCCGAATAAACAATCGGAATATTCATCAGTACCAGGTCGACGATAACAACCAGGAGAACGGCTGCTGCCATGGCCATCAGGTAACGAATGACTCCTTTAGAAAGACCGCACATTCCTCGGAACAGGACAACAATCGTCAGCATGTTCACTATTGTGATTGAGAGAAGCACAAGCATGTCAGTGTCCAAGAAGCAAAGTCAGCAGAGTCACATACAGGAAATCTAGAAAAATGTTTTTGCATCCATTGCATAATTTCAGCGCGTGCTCTCAGGATTCTCCTGCCGCTCTCTTAAATTTGAACAATATGTCTCAAAAGATGATTAGAAAGACGTCTAACTTAAACTACACTCCAGCCTGGTGAGTTCAATATCTGAAACTTGAAGAGATACAGTCTCAGTTGAAACTTTCAAACGCCAGCTCAGAAACTTTTTATTTAACCTTGCTTTTAACTAAAGTCGTTTTACTGATCTTCAAATTTTATTTGTTTGTGTTTTGAAAACATATTGAAACTTTTTAAATATTATTATTGCTTAAAGAAAAAAACACGGAGACAAACGTTACTGACGCCATCCCGTGAAAATATCACAGGTTCATTAACGGAAGTTCAGTCAGTGAGGGCGATCTACGATGTTAACCGGAACATATTACTAAATCCCCATCTATCAGACCCCTTTACCGGACTACGTGACCACTACTTGCCAGTCTCTCAATCGTCCAGTCGGTGAACAGGAACTAACCGGGAAATGCAACCAAAGCGAGAACGTGATAGTAGATGGGCTGGATCGTCACGAGTAAATACCAGATCCGTATGTCGGCTGTCATCCACGGATTTTTCGAAAAAAATATAGGGAGCCAGGCTAAAGATACCCTTCCCCGTCGCAGAAACATTCCATGTTCCAATTTCCCGATCCTGAACCATTTTCCGTCACTGTCCCAGATTCCATTCGATGGCCGGCACTTTGCAAGCTGCAGATCCAACCGCACATGTAAAATCTCACTTTGTTTATCCCAGTTCCCGAGTTATTTTCTTCCACTCCTGAGCCACTGCGGTCCGTGTGTGACGGAGTGGTTGCTCTCACCAGCACTGTGAACTTCATCGAAAGTGGCAAATTCAAATAGAGCTTTGAATCCCCCAGTGACCCAATCAGGGTTCGTGCGGGGTGATGTTATTTGCACAGCATATTTCTACGGTTAACCCATTTGAGTCCGGACCACTGAGGCAACACGTAAAATGAATTGTTTAACGGGGTGGTGGTGTCCAGGATGCACCTCCACCGATCCCGCATCATCTCGCAAGAGACACAAAACATTGAAAGCACGTACCATCAGGCTCAGGAAAGGCTTTAATCACGCCGCTATAAAAATATTCAACCCTTCACCCTGACGACTAGACGGACTCTTGCTATCGCATTCTGCCTCGCTGTGACTTTGCAAATTGTTGTTCGCCTGCGCCGCAATTGCTCTGTTGCTCAATTCATAGTGGTAATGATTTCTCTGTGTTTTTTTTTTGTGTTTTTGCGTTGCATTGAATGCGCAGTAACAACTGTTTTTTTCTCCTTTATACTTGCGAATTGAAATGATATCAGACAATTTGGAATCTTGAATAATAAACCCATTTGTCAATTGACAGCTGTGCAATGGGATGGATCTGGGAACTGCCTGCAAGGCTGATGTAGTCGTGGCGTGTGATACGCAATTGTACTTGAGCACTCTCCTCAGATTGAAAGACTCAGATGAGATTCATTCCATGAATGGGAGGAGGATGATATAATCCCGAAAACTTGGCTGCATCGGATCTGACGTCACTGCGTGGGCGATGAAGGAATGGATCATTCTGTATCAGATGAGGGTCTGTTCGGAAACAATGCCGAGCAAAATTGCCTTATGAAAGAGATTTGGACCAAATTGGTATTAAAGTCCTACATATTACATCCGGTTTTAACGCCCGTCCACTCATATGAAACTGTGATAACCCACACAGAATGCTGGCAGGTCAGACAGCATCTATGCAGGTGAATGAAGTCTCAACGTTTCGTGTCGAGACACTTTTAAATAGCACTGCGAATAAGACTAGAATAGAAGGAGGCACATGCCAGAATAAGAAGTTGGGGAGGCGAGAAAGAGTACAGCCTGGTCCGTGATATTTGTGGCCAAATGAGAGATCAGATGGGTGGGTCAGGAAACTTGAGACGGTTGAAAGGAGGTTCACGTAATTGATCAAGGTTTGCAAAGCTTGTCATATGAAGTATGTTTGACTTCTCTGAGCCTTTATTCAGGCGACTTCAGAAGATTAAGCGGTGACCTCATTGAAACCAATCGAATATTGAAAGGGTTCGATAGAGTAGGTGTGGAGATGATGATTCCTCTGTTGTGAGAGTCATGGTACTTAGTGTGGACTCAGGACATATCGAGAGATTCGGGGTAGGCGGATTCGTGCGACCTTCCCGGGGAGATGGAGCTGACTGCAGACAGTTCGTGTGGCAAGACTGGCTCCATTGGGCTATCCTCCCGGTAGACTAGTCGATGTCGGGATTGTGCTGGGTCTACCATGGATACCCTAGAAATACCGGGCCTTGAAGTGAACGAATGAGACTGAATCGTAGCTCCTCCCAAAAGGATCAATGCCATGGTCCTGTCCGTGAAATCCGTATTCCAGTTCACAGTCCGTTCCAGCACCTAATTCCAGGTTTACCGGGTTTCCACAGTTTCTGTTGAGGTAGGTGATTCTTGATTGGGATGGTTTCATAAATAGCTTCAGGATTCAGCCTCTGGCTGCTGGATTGTTCCTGTCCAAGCCCCCTGTCTGCATCCCTTCCCTTCACCTTCCTCCTGGAGACTAGTTTTACCTCGCCTCGCCTCGCCTTGCCTGGAGTCTTGTATTGCCATGCCTCGCCTCGCCTGGAGCCTTGCTTCGCCTTGCTTCTGCCTGGAGTCTTGCCTCGCCTTGCCTGTGTCTGGAGCATCGCCCTGTTTGAAGTGTCCACGCCTTCGCGAGATCGGTCCGGCCATTTTGCCGCAAACTAGTGTTTAGCGTTCTGTAGTACTTTGCTACTCTACGCCTACCTTGACAAAGAGTCAGCAAGCGTTTGGTGGCGACCTTACCGCGAATCGGCTGTTCGAAGACCTTCCTCATTTCAGCAACAAGGGAGAGGAAGGAGGAGCAAACCTCTGGACAGTTATCCCATACTGAGTTTGCCCAGGCGAAGGAATCTCTTCGAAAGAGCCCCATGATACACGCAATCTTGGATTTATCTGAAGTGTAGGTACGTGGCTGTAGCTCAAACAGCAGATAGTATTGTAACAGGAAGGCCTGGCATCTTCCTAGGTCCCCAGCGTAGGGTTTGGGCAGGAAGTCGTATGGCTCTCTAGGGGAGTGTTTTGCTGATCCCAGGGGCGTCGCGATCCAGAGAGGTGCGGATTGGGTGGTCGGGATTCTAGGAGGGGACAGAGAAAGAGAAACCAAAATTCGATCCGCCTGTTCACTGACCTTCTGTACATCCGTGTACTGCGTCCCAAGTTTTTCCATGACCGCCGCAAGTAGTTAGTCGTGGGCGACCAGTAGGTAGCCCTGACTGGCGAAGGGCTGTTGTACGGGATCCGTATAAGCTGGTTTCATTATGGCCACTACGTTCTGTTGCAAAGACGAGGCTGAGGATGGACACAAGTGCAGGACATCGGCGCGGAGACAGAGTCGGGAGGCGCTCTGGACATAACGAGTTGGGAATCGGTATCAGGAGCGATGATAGACTTAGAAATGGAAGTCCTAAGAACTATGAAACACGGTTACTCACTCCAGAGCCGACCAAGGAACTGACAGCTCCTTGTTGTGATTACAGAGTGTTTGTACTGCATTTGTTGATGGAAAGCAGGTATTTGTAGTTAGCGGAACCAGGGGAATGTTTGGAAATTAAACATGGAGATTAAGACCCGATTCCAGAGGCAAATAGCCAGCTAGGGGATTGCCAGGAAAGACCATGCCAACGGACCTACCGAGGACTGCATAAAGTGCACAAAACAATGCTGGCTTTACAATAAATAATAGACACAGTAGAGAGCAGTAAGTTGGTGTCAGTCCAGACTCTGTGTATTGAGAGACTGATGGCTTTGTGTAAGAAACTGTTACATCGTCTGCACGTGAAAGCCGCAATGCTTCTTGCCTGGTGTCTTTTGCCAAACGGCAGGAGTGAGAAAAGTTTGTATGAGGGGTGCGTGGAGTCCTTCATAATGCTGTTTACTTTAGCGGATGCAGCGTGTAGTGTAAATGCCGAAAATATCAAGAGAATCCAAAAGAAAAGTCCAAATTCTCCTGCAGCAGTTACCTGATCACTTATGCAGACAATTAAATGTCATTGGCCAAAATATTGTTTTAAAATACAACCACAGAAAAGAAATCATACAATTCTACAAATTGAAGCCTGTTGCAGTATTATATTGTTACAAATTATATGCAGAACAAATCCAATATTACGTTAGGACAGCCCATAATAACAGTCCGAATGTAATTATACAGGATCAATGAACATGTATAACTTCCTTAATAGATTGAGACACTCCAAACACACGTAACATACGGAAATCAATAAAAGCAATGTTGAATTAAAAGAGGAAATAGAATTACGAACGAACATGAACAGGGTATACAATGAACTGCTTGGAACTGCTATCACCCCGAAGGCACTGCACTGTAGCATTAAACAATTAGGACTTCACCAAAATATCTAAGTAAGGCTTCAGAAAGCTATCACAATAAACACAAAAAGCTAACAAAACGAAGAAATGAGTGTACTGATCCATGTAAACGTACTTCAGATTTTACTATGTTGAGCTAAGTAAAAATTATTCATGATAATAACAAATAATGATGCTGATGATGATGATCCTGATGACAACAACAACAACAACAACAACAACAACAACAACAATAATAATAATAATAATAATAATAATAATAATAATAATAATAATAATAATAATAATAATAATAATAATAATAATAATAATAATAATAATAATAATAATAATAATAATAATAATATCCAATTTAGGGACGTCTGAATCCAATACCTGGCTGTAGATATAAGAAAGCAATATGTTTTCACTGCAAAAATGGTGAGATGTGTCCTGAACAATGTGATACACCTGATGCCTTTGGATAGAAATGGCATGTTTGTAGCCAACGATGGGCAAGACACCAAACGAATCGCTAGTAGTACACGGCGACTAGGCGGGATACTGCCTGCATTCAGTGTCGACCATCGACACCAGAGGCTTCGACTGCTGCAGGTGTTTCTCAGCGGAGCAGTCCAATTACAACTGAGCTCACTCAAACTGTTATGAGATGAAACAAGCGCTCGAAGTGGTCATTAGAAGCATTCATATTATGCATGTGACACGTTATTAAGTAACGAAGCTTGAGCCTGGCATCACAGGATACAGGGACAAACTTGATCAATGGTTTATTGCACAAAAATCCTTCATGCAAGTAACTGTGCAACGAATACCAGACCGGCATAGAGTAAGAGCAACAATAATTTAAAAAATCCTATCCCCTGAAGACACGGTAAAAAAAATAAAACATGAAATTGCACGTGACCTGGAAAGAAACCAGCCGAAAGACCACAACAATGCAATTCAATAAAATAGTGAAGATGCGACCCATCAAGCGCTGATGTAAATACATTTACTTCAAGTGCTTCGCATCCGGATGGTGTGGAGCATTTGCAGAATGCTGATGATGAAGCTGTGCTTACGTACAAAATTATCTTTCTGTTTAACATCCTACTAACAGAAAATATGGGCATTGTTCCCTCCGAAATGACACAACACAACAAACCAAAATACATCATCGAAATTTACACACAAATCTGTCCTTTCAACAATATTTGTGTAAATTTCGAACAATAACATATTGTGAAGCAGCAATCGCAGCACAATATAATGCCTCCAAAATAAAGGCAGTAGTTGATTGAAACCAAAACTGAGTAAGGAAATCAGAACAGCGCAATTGTAGAATAGATTAAAAAAAACAAAACTGAAGCCTTAAGAGCATAAATGGTTCGCCTATGATAGTATAAAATGTATAGCCCAAGCAAGAATGTTAAGAGAAATGCTAAGGAAATGGTTAAACGTGCGAAGATTCATACAAGATACGATCACTCAAACAAAAACGTTGTAGACAGAACAGATACACTAAAACATGAGTCTGGTAGGTATACGTGAAATGCACCAGATGAAGAAAACAGAATTATGAGTGCAGAAATAGTGTAAGAGGTTTACACAAGAGAAAGATACTAAATTCAACGCTACAAAATGGCACCAACACTAGCACAAAATTTACGAACAAACACAAAGAAAATGAATCTTCGTTCTCATATCTGTTCAGAACGTGATCAAGAATCAGGACTCAAACTAGATTGGTGAAGAAAACGGACGCACAGACCATTGAGGAAATGCAAAGCAAATGCCAAGCGTTACAATGGATATGGTGGTTATAAAACTCCCCACATCTGGAAGGATATTGGCAGATATCTGTATATCTTGCCTTCACCTGCACATGTAAAAATCAAATATGTTGCTAATATCCTGAAAAAGTGCCCGATTTTTTGACAAAACGTAAAACATATATCACACCTGAAGGGGAAGTTATAAATGATGCATCGAAATATCGTTCTATTACTTCTGTACAAACTATATATAAAATTGTGACATCATGCATCACGCAGCTGATGACAACTCAGTTTGGTAACCACAATATACTTAAAGAAGAGCAGAATTGATGCCGTTAATGGTATGAAACGATGGAATGAACAACTGACAATACATTCTAAAATTCTAAATCAACCCCGCCGGAAAAGAAGAAAACTTTATATTGTCTACAGAAAAAGAGTTAACTCTATCTCGCAATCATGGTTTATCGATGTTTCACGAATAATCGAGGTATCTTCCAGGGTGACTCTCTAAGACTACTATGTTTCTGTTTCGCTTCTGATTCGTCATCTTTTTTCCGGCTTAGGCTGCTAAAACCTGAGATATGGGCAGGGTCATTCCTCAATCGCTACTTCTGGACTATTCTAGTGGTGTTTAGCATTGTGTCTTTCTGGAAATTTACATGAATATTGCTGTGTAGCCCTGATTGTAGTGGCTTTGGAATAAGGCAGGCTATCGGGAACATGTTCATGTAGCGGAAACTTCCAATTTTCCCTTTTAATTCAGCATTTGTCACATTAATTTCTGTATTGGAATGTGTGTTTGATATGGCTATATCTATAAGGTAAGCTGTCCTTGCTTGAGTGACCTGTATTATTAGTACCAGTAAGTTTGTGAACTCTGAAGACTTTTCTATATTTCTATATAAGTATGTGCTAAAATGTGATCAGATCGTCACATCAGTCGTAACCTTAGATATAGCGAACACAATTAAACAAAATAACGCTAAAACATAATTGTTCATTTATCTCTTGAGAAAAATATCCAAAATTATGTGAATATGTTGGACTGGAGGCTGAGGCGGGTTGGAGAAACTTTGATTACAGTATCTGTTTTGACTGTCTTATACAGCCATATTTATTTATCAGAGAATATTTGTTATGTCCGCAGAGCCACTGTTGCGTTTTGGGTGTCAAATGTAGGATTTCAAGGAGACGTCCAGCTTCCCCGATGGCCACATCAGCTCCTGAAAGACGGTGTGTGGAACTGGAGCTGCAGCTCGTTTACTTTGGCTTGTTAGGAAAAAAGAGATAGTTGAAGAGAGGAGAGAGAGGAAGGTAGTCACCTCAAGGCTACAGGAGGCAGGGAAATGGGTGACTGTCAGGAGTAGGAAGGAAGAACGTCAGATAGTGGATATCGCTACGGTGGCTAACCCCCTCAAAGATAAGTACTCCCTTTTGAGTACTGCTGGAGCAATCATCATACGGGAAGTGACAGCGGCCATAGCTCCAGCATTTACTTTGTCCCTGTAACTCAGAAGTCTAGAGAACCGAAGAGGATGGCTCTATAGTCAGCGGGACAGATAGGTGATTCTGTTGACGCGAAACGTTTCTCACCCGTGTGCCAGCGTCCGCGATGTTTCAGAACGCCTCGACAGCCAGAAGTCTAATACATGTTGGTACCAACGACATAGGTAGAAAAAGGTAGGATTTCCCGAAAACAAAAGACAGGCAGTTAGGAAAGAAGCTGAGAAACAGGACCTCAAGAGTAGTAGTCTTGGGATTACTGACTGCGTGACGCAACAGTGAGGATATCCACAGAGTAACGTAGCAAATAATTTCGTGCTGAATTAGAGCAGGGAGAGAGAACGCAGATTTCTGGATAAGGAGGATATTTTCCTGTTCAGCTGTGACCTATACAATCGGGTTGCATTGCACTGGAATCGGAAGGAACCAATTTTCTTGCTCTTTACTGCAGCTCTTCCGAGTATTTTCAAAGTAATACGGCAGGTGGTGGGAACCAGTATGATGGAGCTAAGGATCAAGCAGTAGCTTGACAAGTAGATGACGAATGTAACGTGAATGCTAGGAAAGACAAGCCAATGACTGGGTACCAATGCGACCAGAAAAAGTTTAAAATTGTTCCAAAAAGCCAAAATTTAAAAAGGGTGAATTACGAGGTACTGCCGGCGTGAATTTAACTGCGCGTAGCTTTCGAAATCAGGTGGTCAAACGCGTGACGGATGCTGCCTGGCCTGCTGAGTTCTTCCAGCGTTGTGTACGTATTTTTTTCATCCACAGCATCTGCAGTTGTATTTTTGTGCATGACGCAATTACAGATTGACCGGTATTATGCTGTCGACATCATTGAGTGGCAGTTGAAAGTAGGTAATAGTTGAGAGCTTAACAACACATGATATACTTTGTATCGAATGGACAGGCTTACACAGTTAAAAAGAGGTGACATAGGTTAATAATTCAGCCACGATGGAAGGGCGGCGATCAGTAGGCCAAATGGCCTAATTCTGCTTTATTCTTTTCTGATCATGTGGTTCTTTTCCGCTGAATTGCTTTCACATGATTGACGAAGCAGGTTTTGTATGAATGAACAAGTCTATTGATGTTCTTAATAAAGTGATTTATTAAGTGATTTTATATTAGTAAAAAATATAGCAATTGTTGAATATTCAATATTAAGGGTTAAAAGTGCACACAGTACGTTCCCCGTGCCCCAACCAACACCAATCCCATCAAAAAACGAGAAGAATTGCAGCACTTTTCAAATTTACGAAGTCACTCTCATGGGAATGTTTGTTAGCTGTTAGCAAGAGGAATTATAACATCAGAGGTTATGTCTGTTTACAGTCTGTATCTAAAGTTAATGTCATTCATCATGATTGAACTGTAAACAACCGAGCTTATTTAATTGTCTTCCGCGGTGGAACGTCAAGTATATTAAGGACTCCTTCCGAAATCAACAAAAGTGCGATGGGTGTAAAGAACAGGTCTCGCAGACCCTCGCGGACAACGCACGCCCGTCCCAGAGGCTTGGTGTACGCATTTTGCTACACAGCTATTGCAGCGATCGTAGTTCCAGGTAAAACATCTCTTGTATCTTATATCTCATATACCCCTATGGACATTGAGCATTACAGTTCTGCAAAGTGATTGGCTGAGCAGGTATTTGTATCAAACATCCAGTCTACTGGTGTACCTGATAAAGTGGCCACTTAGAGTTTTATATATTATATACCTGAAACGAATATATGGCAATCATTACATATACCGTACTATGCAAAAGTCTTCGACATGTAGCTTATGGTGCCCCAGACTTTTACAAATCACTGTTTATGATGTTCAATTATGTTTGCGGCCTCCGTCAATCGTAAGTGATCAAGGATATTGTGTCCGAGCAGTCCAGATACACGTGCCTGGGCAATACGATTTGGAGAGCAAGCTGTTGTAATGTAGCATGTTAACCTTCCCCACACGTCTCATCACCTTAAAGGATCTATAGAACTATAGAACTGCCTGTTCTATTGGCTCCAGCTCCGGAAGTTACCCTCAGAGTTTACCACCGAAGCCTGCCCCATGAGTGAGTATAGCCACAAGGCAAAGGAGCTGTGAGAGCAGATTTTCCCTTCTCTTAGATGGGTTGTCAGCCACGGCTAACGAGCCCCATCTGTCCGAAAGTTTTTATGGCGCCAGTAACTGACTTTGCCACTTCTCCAGTCAGTGGGTACGGTTCCGCCGATCTTCTTAGATAGCGCATACATTAAGGCCAGGAGATGGATGTGGTTGTGAGAGGTTATTCGAGGCGCACGGCATTGGGAGCATTTAATAGGTAGTGCGAGCTCCCCTAGCTCTAAGAACTTTCAGGAAGCTTGAGTATAAAAATGACATACATTAAGATATAAATTCATATATGGCAAGGAAGTTAAGAAAGACAAAACAATACACAGGGGATAGGGAATATTAAATGTGATCTGACTGCATAAGCTTAATACAGCTAACTGGACGATTTCTTGATATACTTATCGTGCATTATATGTTTGGCTGTTGATAAAGTAATTTACTTACATTTTAATATATTGCAAACATGCCACAGCCTCTGTAACAAGTGTTAGTGAGTTCACTCTCTTTACCACGCTATATCAATGATTGATCCAGTTTTTTATTCTTTATGCACTGATGGCTCCCCATTTAGGACCGTCGTCAATATTGTCTAAGGTCGGTAAACTGGCGAGCAAATATTCTCTGCATTACATAGGCACGAAAGTGAACCATTCTTTGTGTGCAACCCATGGTTCTTGTAGCTGCTGTGGCCTTCGTCTCAGCTTGATCCGGTCCAGCTATAACCCTCTGCCCTCTCTCATTAAGAGGACTTTTTTCTCCGCAGAATTGACGTTCAGTGGGTGTTTGTTTTTCGCTTGTTTGTACTTCCGTCGACTGTTGCCTGTGGCAATCCCAGAAAATAGCATTTTCTCAGATACTCAAACCACTCTGTTTGGCACCAGCTAACGTTCCACTGTCAAAGACACCAAGATCACATTGCTTTCCCATTCTGTGAACGGAGTGACAACATTTTTATTGTATGGCTCTTACCACAGACCGAGGGGTTTAATGGACCCCAGGTGGGAACCGCTCTACCTGACTACGTCTGGACCTGTTTATGCTTGGATTGCTTCCAATATTTAGCTTATCAGATATTGTCATTAACGAGCAGGTGTATACGTGTGCCTAATAAAATGTGTACAGAGTGTATATTTGATTACTGTGCCCCAATAAAGCCAAAAAGTTGTTTTATTTTTCTGTACTCGTTTTCGTTCCCAGTCATTGTGGTTTCCATATCAGGTCGAGACAATTTCAAATTCTGGCAATCAAAAGAATATTATCAGCTTTTTTTGGAGTTAACATGCCGAAATTATGCAAATTTCTCATTTCAAACTTCTGAACTTCTTCAGCTGCGAGTGTGTTCTATAACTAATCTCCACTTGTTTCTCCTACAGTTAATATAGTGGCGATTGTGATCCTGTTCCGAGGCAATGTGGCCTAACAAGATGTATCAGACAGTACCTCGTGTCCATGGCGGTGAGTGATCTTCTGGTAATTATAACCCCCGTGATATTAAACCTGATTCCCGACATTTATTTCCCCAGTAAGTTTTCGCTCCATTACTCCCGTGTGCAGTTTCACCACTGCGTTATGTTTCGCAGCCTGGGATAGTTTGGTTTGGTTGACGGTCATGTTCACTATTGACCGATATGTCGATACTCTGGTAGAAACTCAAAGTAAATTATTGCACCCACAGAACTGCTGGCATTGTTGGCTCTGTGGTCTGTACTTCGGGCTGGGTTATCAATATTCCCTGGTATTATATGAACGAACCAATCTAGGTCATTGATAAAGTGCCCTGGTATTGACAACAAATGGATATCCGTTATTCTTTTCTGCTGTGGACAGTATTTGATTTAGCCAATCGTGTTGAGACTCCTTGCCTCCCGTTCCTGCTTATTCTCTCCTTCAATTCTCTGACTGTCAGTCACATTTTGGTGGCCAATCGGGCCCATCGGAGACTCCACAGTTGCCCCACGGGAGAGATACAGAGAGACCAGGTGATGGAAAGCCGCAGAAAGTCGATCACCCTGATCTTTGCAATCTCAGGATGCTTCATTCTTTTATGGATGCTATATGTTCTCTACTTCTTTGTTCATCGAATTCAAATTGGTGATGCAATTATTGGTCACAGCGATCCCAAATATATCCGGATGGAAATTGCCAATGTGCTTCAACTGCTGAGATGCTGCACAAACACGTTTATCTACGCAGTGACACAAAATAAATTCCATAAAGAATTCAGGAATCTGATGATGTTTCCACGGAAACTTTCACATTTCTTTGGTGTATCGGAAATGGCAGTTTCCTGCAAAGGAAAAATTATATGAAATGTATTAACTCAGTCCATTTGGACAAAATAATAATTTTGCTTGAAATTCTCGATTTGATTTGAATTATTATTATTATTATTATTATTATTATTATTATTATTAGTAGTAGTAGTAGTAGTAGTAGTAGTAGTAGTAGTAGTAGTAGCAGTAGTAGTAGTAGTAGTAGTAGTAGTAGTAGTAGTAGTAACTAATAATTTAATAATATGATTTTATTCCAATGTTACGGGGAGATTTCATACCACCACCCACCCACTGCTCTTCTCTCCACTTTCCACAGTGACCGCTCTGAACGACTGCTGGGTTTTCCTCGTCCATTTGTCCTCCGACTGATCTTCCACTTGCCACCTATCCCTGCGAATGAAAGAAATGCAGCGGCTGCCCATTGACCTCTTCTCTCACCACCATTCAGGTCCTCAAACTGTCCTTCCAGTTGATTTATAACTTCGCCGGTGAGACTAACAATTACACTAACTTCTGATATCCACTTACCCACCCTTTCTCTCTTCCTCCATTTTCCAAGCTAATTCCATTAATTCCATTCTTACCTCTGCTCATTTCCTCAACTGTCTATCACTTCCCACTGGTGCTCTTTCTCCTATGGCCCACTCTCATCTCCTTTCAGAATCCTTCTTTCTCAGTCCTTTACCTTTTCCACCTATCATCTCTCACCTACTTACTTCATCGCCCTCCCCCAGTCACTTATTCTCCCCTTCATCTGAGTTGACATATCAGCTTCTAGCTTTCAGCTTCGCATGCTTATTCCTGCTTCCTCACCCTTCATATCCAGTCCTCAAGAAGGGATTCGCCCTATAACATTAACTATTGACTCCATTCCATAGATGAGGCCTGAACTATAGAGTTTCTGCAGCATTTTATGAGCGTGGCGCAAACTTTCCAAGAACTGGAATAAACTATTGAGTTCATGAACTGCCTATTGTTGTTTGAATACAATAAAGTATCTCTCGTAAGTGTTTTCGTTTGCTGGATAGTGAAACACAGCATCCACACACAAAATGTAATTGGACAAGGATCACATGACGTCTGCAGGACTCCATTTTCTGCATGGGTATTGTGCAGTTAATCAAATATCAGAAGACATTTCGTCAGAAAGTCGCACAGTTTTTTCTATTATAGAGTTTTCTTTAACACTCGCATATATCCCATGAACTTTCATCTCAATTCTGCAGTACTTGGCATTTGTGCTCTGCGAAAAATAACCCTTACTCTTTGCAACATTTTTTCCTCTCTCTATCAGATCTCCCAGGAGCCTCCGACGTTTCGGAATAAATAAATAAAGAAGATTTCCCAATTTCTCCTCATAGCTCAAGCCTAAAAATCCGAGCAACATTCTGGTGAAATTCATTTGAAACTACACATATCTCATTTAAAACTTTTGTCCTCTCAGATATCATGTTCTAGTTTGAAAATTCCAACCTGCTTAAAAGATCCAGAGGTTTCACACAAGCGAAGCCGAGACTCGTAGAGCAGATGATCTAAAGAGCTTCCAAACGGGACGGTCTTTCCTGTAATAATTTTATGTACAGCTCTCTGCAAACGTCTCCGGCACGTACATGTGGCTCGGATGCTTAATACCTTTGCACACTAGTGTTTTTGTGTCAATATGGATCAGAGGGCTAATTTATAAACCTGATGGGAGCAAAGGATGCTGCGATTGGCCAGAGTGGAGTACCGCGGGAGGGATGGGAGACAGGTGGCATAGCAGGACTGCCGAGGGAAGGGGGGCGGTGTTAGCACGGGTACAGATTGGCCCAGCACACAGACACCTGAAAACTTTTGTATAAGTTTTGCACACAATCGATTGCCATTTTATTAACTAACTCCTGTTCTTGGTCTTCTGCTGCTGTGGCCAACCAACTTCAAGGTTTGAAGTGGTGTGAGTGCAAGTCTGTTGTAACGAGTGCTTACTTGAGTTACTTTTGCCTTCCTGTCAGCATGAACTAGTCTGATCAGTCTCCTTTAACCTCTTTCATTAACCTGGCATTGTCATCCATGATCTACCGCTGACTGGATTGCTTAGCAGCAATCACCTTAACTCTGGGGACTATTATGAATAAAAATTTCAGGAGCTCACCATGTTCCAAACTTTGCCTGATGCTCTCTCTCTCCCTCTCTCTCTCTCTCTCTCTCTCTCTCTCTCTCTCTCTCTCTCTCTCTCTCTCTCTCTCTCTCTCTCTCTCTCTCTCTCTCTCTCTCTCTCTCTCTCTCTCTCTCTCGCTGTATGTGTGTCTCACTCTCCATCGACGCTCACCGTCAATTTCGCTATACTTCTGCCAGCCTGTCACCTGTAAATTTGTCTTTCACTTGCCTGACTTCCACTCCCTACTCCTCTTCCCTCATGTCGGTTGATGAACGTCTCCCACTGTCACGAAAAAGGCACTCTGAGGTTGGAGGAGCTATACCTCATATTCCGTCTGGGTAGCTTACGGTTGTAATAGACGGGGTGATAATGGGGACAAGTTCCAACTGCCTATTAAATACCCCTAATGCTGCGCACCTCATTTAGCTTCGGACAGCCAAGTCCAGCTCCTGGCCTTCAAGTGTGACTCAGCTGCAAAGCCCAGTCGAACCATCTCTACCGACAGGAAAAGGGACAAAAGGTGTTTTACTGGCATCTTAAAACCAGTCGCTTAAGACAGATGGGTCTTATGGTTGACAGCTCATCTAGGGGAAGTAAAATTCTGCTCTAAAGCCTCCGATGCCTGGTGCTTATATTCACTTATTTGTTTATTGCATAACAGGTCAACGGACGGCGCCATCTCCACGGCATTTCATTCTGACCAGACCCACTTGGGCAGACCCAGCTCTTACGTCAGAATGCTGTTCATTGACTTTAGTTCGGCATTCAATACTGTGATCCCCTCCAAGCTGATCGCCGAACTTCGCCAGCTTGGTATCAGCTCATCCCTCTGTAATTGGACCTTGGACTTTCTGACTAACAGACCACAATCTGTTAAGTTAGAGAACGTCTCGTCCTCCATTCTCAACCAGAATACCGGCGTGTCTCCAGGCTGTGTGCAGAGCACTCTTCTGTACTAAATTTCCCCCTATGACTGCGTTCTTGTATATAGTTCTAATTCCATAATCAAGTTTGCAGACGATATCTCGGTGGTTTGCCTGATTAGAAGTTATGACGAGAAGACCTACAGGGACGAGGTCCAGCACCAGGTCGTGACCGACAACAACCTCGCCCTCAACACCCAGAGAACGACGGAGATCTTTGTGGACTTCGGGCTCGCTTGGAACCTCACTCATGTCCCCATCTATTTTAACGGAGCTGTAGTGGAGCGTGTATCTATCTTCAAATTCCAGTGTGGTATGGCAATTGTTCCGTATCGGATCACTCCAGCAGGTGGTGAAAACTGCCGAACAGTTTAACGGCTCCCAATTTCCCACCATTGGGAACATCTACCATAAACGCCTGCTGGGTAGGGAGAAAAGCATTATCAAGGAAGTATCTCACCTTAACCATGGACTTTTACTCTCCTCGAAGCCGGTAGGCGCTACAGAATCCTCCGCTTCCTCATCAGCAGGCTCAGGAACAGCTTCTTCCCTGAGGCTGTGACCCTGCTGAATCTCACATCACAGCGATAAACAGTATTGCACCCATATTGTACTGTGTTTGTACTTTTATATTTGTATGCTGTAGTAGCACTTATTTTTATTCGCAGTTATTTTGCAAATAACACTCCTCTTTTGCACTTCTGGTTAGATGCTATTTGCATTTCAACGGCTTTGCACCTGTACTTGGCACTATGACAATAAAGTTGAATCTAATCTAATCTGAACTCATCTAATCATGTGAAAGGCTTTGGGAGTGAATCCGGAGCCGGTCCTTGACGGTAAAGCAGTCGCACATTTTGTTCACTGCTCACTCGTAACACCGGCGACGCTGCTGGCACAAAGCTGTGCCGGTTTCTGCCGCGGGAGCTTGCTACAGTTGTCCTCCATATTGTACTACCGAGGACTGCCCATGTGGAGAGCTAAGAATCAACATCCTTGCTCGATCCTGAACAATGGTGGGCTCAGTGACCCCACGGCTTCCAACATGACGAAATGAGCGTCGATTTCACAAAGCACCCATAATGCCCCTTTCTTTTCCTTCGTTGACCTTTTATTCCTCATTCTGGCTGCCATATTACCTCTGCTACTCTCCACACTTGCTTATCTCCGATAGTCCACTCTCCTCACAGATCGCATTGTTTATTTTGTAAACCTTTCCGTTTATCCAGCGGTAACTTCTCAGCTTCAAACTTCACACAGACTTCACCTCCTGACTTGAACACCTTCTCTCCCACGACTTCTTATTCTGGCTTTCCCCCTCTTCCTTTCCAGTCCACATTCAACGTTTGGGACCGAAACGTCGATTGTTTATTCCATACATGCTGATTAACCCAATGCGTTCGTCCATCATTTCCCATATGATTTCCAGGAGATTAGCAGTTTGGGAGATACTCATCCACCCATCATTCCACGGTCAGAGTTTATTTGTTGTTAAGACCGAACATCATAATGGAGCATATTCCTGCACCATTGTGATGTTCGACCTGAACAACAACTTATCCTCTTCACCATGCCGGCATGGATTTGTTATTGTGGTATGTTTTTATTAAGTTGCTATCACATGATCGGAGAAAAATATATTTGTATTACCGACCAGGTAAACAAGTATAAATAATAAGGCGGTCATTAATTTTATGTACACAAGATCGCCCATCATCTTCATTCACGTATTTATAAAACTCATTTCAATACAGATTATTTGATTCGATAACCTGGACCAGACAGCCTCATTTACCATAGTTCTGAAGAAACAGACACAATATTAGAAAGGGCAGACAACGGCTAATAATATGCTCCGCGAACTAGAAGTTTGTCTTTTTATAATGGAGCAGGAAATTGACGGAGGGAGTTTCCTTTTAACAGTATTTTAATTTCCTTCGTTATTGATACAGAAGGGTAGCAGGGGTTTCCACCAGAACCTTCACATCTTTGAAATGTGAATGCATTTGGAAGAATCCTACGCCGTCACCGATCGAAAGTACAACGTTCATAGGGACGGGTGCGGGGACTGAAATCGCTTTCAACCGCGTTGCACTAGATGGGCAGCGCCGGTTACTTAGCTCTTCATTCCGAATATTTTCTCTCACGATTTCGGGTGAACGGAAATTTCACCACCTCCCGCAACTGCTCCCTGAACCTCCTCTTGGTCAAGGCGTAAAATGCCATGTTTGTGCAGAAGTTCAGTAGCTGCAGCATGTAGCCCAGCTCCCACACGGTCAAAGATGGCAACGCAGCCCCAAAATAACACAAACGGATTCACACAGTGTACGCAACAAAAAAACATCCACAACTTGATGAAATTCGCCGACACGACCAACAGTAAAATGATCGACATGGAAAAGATACGGGGCCTCATTGTTTTATTCATAAAAGGTAAGGGATTTGGACCAAATCCGTATTAACGTCTTATTAATTACAACCCGTTTAATATCCGCAAGGAACATTGAATGCAGTGGTCAGAACGGGTACGGAGATAAATACCGGAAAACATTAAAACAATAACAGTTTGTTTTTGCTAAATCTGCGAAGGGATTATCTGTCTACGCGTCTAAAAAACTGATATATTTCGGTCAGTTCATCTCGCAGAGAAACTATCAGACTTTCCAATCTTTCGTCATAACCTCCAACACAAGCACATTGCCAGAAACTTTCCTCAGGATGCAACGCAGCTGGTTCGCGTCCCCCTGTACTATGACGACCAGAATGAGAAACCGGTCGCTAAAGGCGGACAAGTCAATGTTATGTAAAGACGTACGATGACGTTCCAGCTCATATATCCGCTGTCTGCACCTGTGAGGATATCATGTCTTATCCTTCATCTCCACACGAAAGATATGTGATGCACTCAGCAAAGTACACCTGCTCCGCACCTCCCCACCCCCGCCCCCGGTAAACGTCATTCATTCAGTGCCATAAGAAACCCCTATACTGTACTGTGTTTTTCGGAGCAAAGCTCTAAATTCCAATATCCCGCATCAGTTTCTAAGTGATATAGCATCTGAACATTCCCGTTGTTTACAACACCGAGATGAAAACCAATCAGCCACGTGCCCTATTTTCTAATTTATTCGATCCACAGGTTTTCTAAAGACAATAACATTAATTAGACATTAGCACGAGAGATTGATATTTGCTCTTTAAATATGTTTGGATAGAATGAACGTGTAAAGGGCAATACCTTTGGGAGTAGAAGCCAGCGTTCGAGGAAACATTCTCGGGATTATCGGACGCCCCTCTGCTACTGAGGTGTGGAGGTAATTCTTCAAACAGAGATTGTGTTATTGGAGGAATTCGTGACATAGAGGGTAAGTCATTGGGAGATCCATGGCACAGATTGTTAGATTCATGGCTGGTCAGGAGGTTTATGATTACAGGATAGTTCCTCTTTCCATTCGACCTCTGCTAGATCTCGCCGAAATGTCTGAATATTATCTTTGCTCTAGTTTATGACGTTAACATGCGGGTGTGTTCTAGTGTTTTCCACCCCTATCTGAAAATTCATAGTCAGTTATACAGTATTGCGGGACTGTTCAATGGTCTTGTCATGGTGGGACAGAAGCCGTCTTTGAACCTCCTCCTAATTTCCCTCGATGGGATACAGGAATACAGGAAAAAATAGAATGCTTGCCGCTCAAAGATATATTGTTCTGCTGGCTGCTTTACTATACCAGAAGGTGTGCAGATAGTGTCTCGGAAGTGGAGCCAAGTTGGCATGATAGATCAGTCTGTGTTTACTCCTGTACCCCTGCACCGCTCCCTCCCCCAAATACCCAACGCATGTGTCCTTGTTGTTAGGAGTGAAGGACTAACAGGTTGGCAAGGGTAGGTATAAAGGGAAGAAGCGTCACCGAAATCATCTGGAACGAATGGGACACAGCTTAGAAAAGACCCCTTGCTTCAGGTGTGTTGTACAGACAGAACATCAATACACTGCAGGGTTGTGTTGCGATGTGTCTGTCCACACTTACAAGCAGTAGATACGGAGAAGTTTGTCAGGACGCTGGGGCACGGATCCAATCGCAGAATCTGTACTGTGCACACAGTGATAGCAATTAAGTAACATATTCCGTGGTGCAAACAAAAGTCAATGCCAAAGTCCTGTCCCGAGCCTTTGTGGATCATCAGGCCGGTACTTCTGCCGGTTTTTTGGTGCAAACAAAGCCGGAGACAAATTCGGGAAGAGATCAAATCATCCAGAAAAATCCAAAAAAACAGAATCAGAAACAGGCAGAGTCGATATTCAGACGGACAGAGTACATATACGAATGCTGGAAAGGCTCAGGAAAATTCATCAGCACAATCTGCCAACAAACAGTTGAAAACACCGGACTACAATACACTGAGCAATAAATAGAGTGGCGGATGATAGGTGGAGCACAATGAAACTGAAGTCGCAGCCAAACAGGTAACAATGAGAAACAGGTGAGAGGCGGAGTATTCAGTAATACAGGGGTCGGAGTAGAGCAGGAACGGGGACAGGAGCACGTGGGGCATGAAATCATCAAGTGCACATGGCAATACAAAACCACAGACTGACGGCTACGAGGAAACCACACAAAAATACAAAGTTGGAACTGGAGCTACTGAGAGTACCGCACCCTTCCACGGACGCCTCCTGGCGTGAAGGCAGCTAGAACAGGGTGCTGGCGATGAGAGTTTCTGCTGAGAGAGGGGTGGAGGATGTTATGGGCTGGGACCCAGCACTCCTCTTCATGACCATGGCCTTTCCAGTCCAGAAGGTACCGAAGGCGACAGCCCCAGCGACGAACGTCCACCAGTTGACGCACCCTGACCCATCGATGAGCCGTGGTGGTGAGGGGTTTTGGGGACAGGGCATACGGGGTGGCTCATTAAGGGCTTGATTCAGGACACATATAAGGTGGGATGAATGCGGAGGAGAGTGGAGTGAAGCTTGAGACGGATGTCTGCAAGGCTGATGACTTTAGCAATGGGAAAGGGGCCGATGAAGCGGGGAGTGAGCTTACGGAAGTCAACTTTAAGGGTAGGTCCCGGGTTGAAAGTCACACACGATGTCCCTGGCGGTAAGGTGGGACCTTGGAAAGATGGCTGTCACCCTGATACATGATCCTAGTGGAGCCACGGAGAAGGGCAGAGCGTGTGCCACTCCACGCCCACTGATAATGGCGGATGAATGCCTTGGCGGATGGAACGCCAACCTCCTCGTTTTAGGAACCAGTGGAGGTTGGTAGCCATGGCAAAACTCGAAGGTGGAGAGACCGGTGGATGAGAACGGATGATATTTTATTGCGTTCTCGGCCCAGAGTAGCTGCTGACTCCACGCAGCTGGGCTCTGGGAGTCCTGACACCGCAATACAGTCTCTAGCTATTGGTTGTCTCGCTTGGTCTGGCCACTGGACTGTGGATGGAATCCTAAAGACAGACTCACAGAGGCATCCAGAAGATTACGGAATGCCATCCAGCAGTTAGATGTGAATTGAGAGCACCTTCCTGACACAACAAATACAGCTAAACCGTGTAACTAAAAAAAATGTTGTACCAGTAATTTGACTGTTTCTTTGGCAGAGGGGAGTTTAGGAAAAGGAATGAAGTGTACACACTTGGAGAAACGATCATCTACTGTGAGATTGGTGGTGTTACAATCAGATGGTGGAAGACCAGCAACTAAATCCGGGGCAGTGTAGGACCAGGGTCTCTTGGGGATAGACAGGGTTTGTCACAGACTAGCAGGTGACCGGTTAGAGTTCCAGACTTGAACACAGACCGAGAAGGCGGAGGCAAAGTTGCTGATGTGATCTCCCATGGAGAGCCACCGGAACCGCCGACTGATGAAGGCCTGAGTACGCTTGGTTCCAAGGTGATAGGATAAACGGGTAGAATGGCCCCACTGTAGTACCTGCGAGCGGACAGAGTTGGGAACATAAACTCGGTTATTGGGACATTGACTAAGGGCTGCCTCACACTGTTAAGCAGTTTGCACAAAGGATTCAATGTCCCATTGCGTTGCAGTAACGAGACAGTGAGCAGAGAGGACGATATCGGGTTCCTCAGGTATCTCAGAGGAGGGAAATCTTCGGGAGAGGGCATCAGGTTCTCCATTCTTGGAACCGGTGCGGAAGGACAGAGTAAAATTGAATTTTGAGAAAAACAGGGACCACGGAGCTTGACGGGATTTGAGACGCTTCGCAGGAACGATATATTTCAGATTTTTGTGATCAGCCCAGACTGAGAGTCGCATCTTTCCTCCCTCCAGCCAGTGCCTCCGCGCCTCCACAGTCAGCTTCACAGTCAGCAGCTCCTGCTTTCCAAAGTGGAAATTCCTCTCCGTGGCAGTGAGAGAAGAAGGCGCAGGGTTGTACCTTCTAATCCTTGCAGAGCGTTGAGAGGGAGAAGCTCGTAAACCATTTATCGACATTTCCAGCTGCACAATTCACGGCCGGTCGGTGTCGGGTTGAATTGGAATAGGGGCCGAGGTGAAACGCGGTTTCAGGTCAGAGAATGCTTTCTCAGCAGCAGGGGACAAGGACAATCTGACAGCAGATGAGGTAAGAGCTTTGTGTGGTGCAGCCAGTGTACTGTAATTTCTGAAGGCGCGGCGATAGAAGTTGGGAAAGCCCAAGAATCGTTGCAACACACGACGTGTCAATGGTTGGACACATTCGACCGCCGCCTTGACCTTCTCTTGTTCCATCTGAATGGAACCGCCTGAAATTACATACCAGAGGGTAGAAACTGCAATGTAAAGAAACTTACATTTCTCAGCCTTCACCAAGAGCTGGTTCTCGAGAAGGCGCTGGGATGCTCTGCGGACGTGACCTGTGTGTTCAGCAAGGGGACTAGAAAAAATCAAAATGTCATCGAGATAGACAAAAAATTGGTTCAGCATGTCACTGAGAACGTCATTTACTGGGTCTTTGAAGTCGGCGGGGGTTATGGTGAGACTGAATGGTATGACCAGATACTCGTAACGGCCTGAGGTCGTGTTGAAGTCCATCTTTTCATTCGTTCCCTTCGCGGATGCGGACAAGATGGTAGCCGGTACTGTGATCAAGCTCGGTGAAAACTGAGGCTTCTTGCAGCAGTTCACCTGCCGAGGTCTTGAGCGGAAGAGGGTAACGGTTCTTAACAGTGACTTCATTAAGTCCCCTGTAATCAATGCATGGACGAAAGGAGTTATCCTTCTCTGCAAGAAAGAAAAAAAAAAACGGCACCTGCAGTGGGTTGGGGGCAACGGCCGGATGATGCTTGCAGCCAGAGACTCTTGAATGTGCTCATTCATGGCTTCTGTTTTAGGTACGGACAGGGAATACAGGTGGCCCCTTGGGGGAGATGTGCCAGGCAAGAGGTCAATGGCGCAATCTTACAGACTTTCTGAACTCCGTGTATTCAGGAGGGATGACACTGAAGTCCAGAAATTCCTCGGGGGATCTGGGCTTGGAGACAAGTGGTCTGAGCATGGCGGAGGTAAAGGGAATAACAGAATAGACTCCAACCAACAGTCTTGCGATTGAGCCAACAATGTGGCGAGGCGTTTAACTAACCTACAAAGGCTCAGGACAATGGGAGCTTTGACGATAGTCAATAACATATAGGGTTCATGATGGTTGCCGGATAAACTGAGACTCACACTTTTAGCAGAGCTGGAGCTTATCTCTTTTGAGGGTAGAAAAATGAGAGGGGACTTGATAGAGGTCTACAAGATTATGAGAGACATAGATAGGTTGGATGGTCTGTATCTGTTTCCCAGGGCACCAATAGCATACACCATAGGGCATATGCACACAATTAAGGGAGGGGAGTTTAGGGTAGACATCAGGGGTAAGTTTTTTTACACAGTGCGTTGTGAGTGCCTGGAATGGCTTGCCAGGCATATTGCTGGAGGCGAAAACATTAGGGGCATTTAAGAGCCTCTTGGATAGGTCCATGGATGAAAGAAAAATGGAGGGTTATGAGGTAGTGTGGGTTTAGTACTTTTTCCTAAGGATTAAATGGCTTGGCACAACATGGAGGGCTGAAAAGACTGTACTGTGCTGTAGAGCTTGTGGTTCTACGGTTCTATGTCTTTGGAGAGGCCGTTCAGGTAGACGTCATACTGTACCTATTAGATCCAACCGCTGGTGGTGGCTAGGGTCTAGAACTCTATTGCAAACATGACACAGATCTGCGCCCCTGGTGCATCTGCAGAATTTCACGGGCAGTGTACCTCCCATGTTCGGAGCGATCAAACTCCGAGTAATTTTTTGGAGGAGGCAGTCGGGGTTCTTGGACGGGTGAAGTAAGCGGGAACACGGAGGGCGGGGCGGAAGATGCAATCGCAGAATGTTGATGGACGTTCTGGGACAGCTGGAGTGACTGAGTCTGGGCCACAAGTTTGGCTACACTTGCAGAAAGCGACTCCGCTGCTCTGAACACGGATTCCAGCTGGCTCTGTTGTCTCCCTAGCATCACTCCCTGTTGTTCCAAGACAGCTCTCAGGCGACCGGGATCTGCTGGATCCAATCTGGCCAGATCGTACGGTCAGAACGCTGAAGCAGGGATCCATTCGCAGACCACGCACTGTGCGCACTGTGAAATTCACTGAGTAGCAAATCCGTGAGGGGACGGGCGTGGGGTCAACCAATTTTCTGTGCATATCTCCAAGGTGTTGAGTCTCTAAGTTGCACGTGGCGATACATTTGATGGAATAGTTATTTGAATGTTTAACTTTTTCCTTGCCACATTATTAGTCCGAATATTGCTTCAGTTTTGGCTGCCAGATCTATCTCATTTCCTGCCGCTTATCGTCTGATTTCCTTGTTAAGAGAAGTCTACATTATCACGTCACCAGCAACCGATTTGTGCTGTACTCCCCAACCTTATGTATTTTTGGTATAGGATTATTCTTTGTTTGAGCCTTATTGTCTCTTGTTAGCCTCGTTTCATTAAATTTTCCACGTCTGCACTAATGTTTTGATGGAATTACAAGCTGATTTTATGCCGGTCTAGCTTAATCAGGCGTCCCGGGAGGAAACGGGACATCGACAATGTCCATTCAGTGGCCGGAGTCCTCTGTATTCGGAAGCTCTCACTGCCTTCCTCCCATTGGTGGGGATAGTTTGTTGCTGATTTTCGACGCAGAGAACTTGGGGAAAATAGCGACGTGGCAGAGTGGCCGTAAATGAGCAAGTGCTGTACTTTGTCTTGTTAGTCTTTCCCGTCCTGTGAGATACCTCTTTGACCCTTTATGACGGAGAAAGACTGCCAGTGCTATGTCAAATTGACACTTGAACGATTTTTATTTTGTTGTATTGTCGATAATGGTCTTTCTTTGGGGCTGTGCTTGATGAGTGGCAGGTGCCGATGATTACTGCTCCAGCAATGGGGGAGGGGAGAATTTTAAAGAGGGTGCCCTTTTGTATTCGTGGATGTTTGCGAGCAACAAGAATTGCAGATTGTATATAATATACATTATCTGATAATAAAAATAACTATTGGACTAATGAACGGTACTTAATTCAGAGTTTGAGGTACCTTGGTATGTCACCAACAACTCCCGTAAATTTATGTACATCTACCGTGGAGACCATGCCAACTGCATGCACTACCATCTGTATGAAATGGGAGTGTGAGGGGTTTATGGTGGTGTGTGGTGCAGCCTTGTACAGTATTGGTGAAAGCCAGAGAAATTTGTAAATTCAGCCGGCTACATCATGGTAACAAACTTCACGAGCATCGAGGTCAACTTCAAAAAGCTCTACTTCATAGAGCCGGCAGCCACCATTAATATCAGCCAACACCCAGGACATTCATTCTTCTCAGTACTGGAGCGGAGAGGTTTGACAGGAGGCGGAAGAGACATTCTCACTGTTTCTTGAATAATTTCTATCTGATCTAACTGATATTGCGCTGTCTGATTTCAGAATGGACAGTGAACCTATTTACACCAACTCACATTATGTTTCTGTTCTTTTGTCCCTTTTACACTTTTAATTTCATTTAATTATAAAGATGCTGTTTATTTATTGTAATTTATGGTTTATTATTCTTATGTATTACAATGTACTGCTACAGAAAAACAACACACTTCGCGACAATGTCACTTATATTTTGATGCTGATAAAACTATTCTCTGTTTTCCATATATCAGACTCTTAAAGCCGTGCGACTTATACTTCGTTTCTATCCAGTTAATGATTCGCTACTCGAAAGCTCCTCCATGCTGCCTAATTTTACCAAGGTTAGCCCTTTTCAATTTTAAGAATGTAGATAAAGTACCGTCTTATCTCTTTTCCAAACTGTTGTAAAACACATCAAACTAGGCTCAGCAGTTATAATGTGCTTCTAGAGTGCCAAATCAGTAACCTACCTTACCTAGTGAACTATGTTTTGCACCATCCCTCGGAGAGTGTACTCTGTACTGATTCAAGAAATTTTTCCGTGCACCATTCACAAATTCCACCCTGGACAGACCTCGAAGAATCAATTGGGATCTCCCAATGATAGAACCCTGCTATCCTTGAATCAAAGAGCATGGATTGATGAATATTGCAGCGTCTACAACTGTAAGCTAAATGGGTGCCGCTCGCCCCTTTTAAGCTATGATTGGTCCACCAGAAATTGGTCCACTTTCCTTCCAGCATTGATTTATCATTTTATCAAATTGGAAGACGTGTGTTCCTGGTAATCGCGGCGTTTTGACATTTTATCTTCTCTTCTCTTGAGATTACACGTGGAACAGGCCCTCCATAAAACCACGTGTATAACAATGGGTTTACCACAGGCAATTTACAACTACCGATTAATGTACCAAGTGGCACGTATTTGGATTGGAACGGAAACCGGAGCACGTGGACAAAACCCATTTTTTTCACGCAAAGCTGTACAATCTACTCTCAGAGGACAATGGAATTAAGCTACATAAACACGAAGAGAACCTCCAAAATACACATCACTGGGAGAGGAAAGAACTTCACATAGAAGTCATGAAGTAGTCTGGAAAAACGTTGAAGGCGCCGGGTCGATTTGTCTGCAATTGACTCATGGCTGACGATCCTGGCGGTCTAAGCTATGGTAGTGGCGATGGGCTAAAGAAGAAAATGAAGACGTTATACTTGTGCATTGTGCTGACAACATTCTAAGCCAGGTTCTTATGGTGTATTTACCTTAGCTGAATGGCATGGCAAGGACGTATTCAACTCTTCACTCACCCAGGATAGTAGGATTCCCCACTATAAATAAGGTCCAGGAAGCTCCCAGATTAGGCGGCTATCTGCACAGGATATCAAACAAGGTCACGGAAAAATGGTAATCAACAGTGCGAGGAACTGGTGCACTCAGAGAGTCAGCTCGCTGATATGTATAATGTTGGGTGCCAGTGTGTTTTTTTTCCAGAAACTTGTTTTCAGCTTCCTGACCCTAACCCACCTGGACAAAAAAGATACATACGTTCGGATGCTGTTGGTAGACTTTAGTTCAGCATTCAACACAATCATCCCTCAGAAACTGATTGGAAAGTTGAGCCAATTCTGCCTGCACACCTCTCTCTGCAACTGGATCCTAGACTTCCTGACTAGGAGCAGCATCTCCAGCACCATCACACTGAACACTAGGGCTCCCCAGGGTTGCGTGCTCAGTCCACTGCTGTTCACTCTGCTGACCCACGACTGTGCTGCAACACACAGCTCGAACCATATCATCATGTTCGCCGATGAAACGACCGTGGTGGGTCTTATCTGCAAGAAGGACGAGTCAGCTTACAGAGAGGAGGTGCAGCGGCTAACGGACTGGTGCAGAACCAACAACCTGTCTCTTAAAGTTCATAAAATAAAAGAGATGGTTGTTGACTTCAGGAGGAGACGGAACGACCACTCCCCGATGAACATCGTCGGCTCCTCGGTAGAGATCGGAAAGGGCAGCAAATATCTTGGTGTTCACCTGACGGAGAATCTCACCTGGTCCCTCAACACCAGCTCCATTGTAAAGAAACCCATCAGCGTCTCTACTTTTTGAAAAGGCTGAGGAAAGTACATCTCCCTCCCCCATCATCACATTCTACAGGGGTTGTATTGAGAGCATCCTGAGCAGCTGCATCACAGCCTGGTTCGGAAATTGCACCATCTCGGATTGCAAGAACCTGCAGCGGATAGTGAGGTCAGCTGAGAAGATCAGCGGGGTCTCTGTTCCCGCCATCTCAGACATTTACACTATACGCCGCATCCGGAAAGGAAGCAGCATCATGAAGGACCCTATACACCCCTTCTACAATCTCTTCTCTCTCCTGCCGTCTGGAGCATTCGGGCTCTCACGACCAGAATATATAACACTTTCTTCCCCCAAGCTAACAGAATTCTCAATACCCGAAGCCTGGACTGATACCTTGCCCTATTGTCCTGTTTATTATGTATTGTAATGCCTGCACTGTTTTTGTGCACTTTGTGCATTCCAGGGTAGGTCTGTAGTCTAGTGTAGGTTTCTCTGTGTTTTTAATTACATAGTTCAGTCTATTTTTTGTACTGTGTTATGTAAACCATGGTCCTGAAAAATGTTGTCTCATTTTTCCTCTGCACTGTACCATCAGCTGTGGTCGAAATGACAGCAAAAGTTGATTTGACTTGACTTGACTTGACTTGACCTGTGTCAATTATTTTGTCCTAACAGCGGTGTTTGAACATTTAGAGATGTATCCCGCTGCAGATATTTAATTCAAATGAAGCACAGTGAGATATTTTTTGAAGTTAGCAGCGTCATTGCAACGATTGTAACTGCATGGAATCACCAAATGATATATCTGATCTCAATGGTCTGAAATGGAAAGTCCTTTTGAGTTTGTGAGCCTCTAGCGAGTGGGACATAGAAGAGTGGCTACTTGTTATAATGGATACCATCAGACTCAGTGTGTATCTGGTGACTCAGAGGAAATGGAATGGAAGGAGGCAGAACCAATATTGCGAGTGTGTAGTTTGAGCTGAGATGAACAGTAGTTGGCAGGTAGACGGTCTGTCTGTTGTCTATATGGAGAAAACACGAAATAATCGTTGAAAAGGCTTCTAGATGGGCACAGGAACTGATCTGTAAAGAGGTGAAATGGCCTGATCCCTCTGGTTGTGTAACAGTTGGGGTCCCTGCCACCACCAGGTACTCGTCACCAGGACAAGAGCTGTCTACAGTTTCCTGTTCACTGTTTGCCTCTGTTGAGCACTACATCGATATGGAATTATAATTATAAACTTATCCGGACAATATTTTGTTTCATGTGCTGTGTGTCATGTATATTTTGTGTGTTCTCCGTGGTCCCGAGGAACGATGTTTAATTTGCTCGTGTATGTGTATTGGCAGATGATAATAAACGTGAACATGAGAAGGAGAAAGGTTAAATGACACGTAGAAGTTAAATATATCACTCACGTGATCAATGACTGGGATATGCTACCAAAACGAGTCATAGACGGTGATAGAAAAGGAACAGCTGAAAATATATGGACGGAGACAAACACAACCGGAGGTTGGTTTGACAGGTGTATTTGCCTATGACAGATTTGTATTGAAACAGAGCCAGAGTACAGTTCCTGTCTGGCAATCTTAAACACCAAAGAGCATAGAATTAAAGTGAGTAGGGGTATATTTGAAACGAGACTTACAACGCAATTGCTTTCACACAGAGAGTGTTGGATGCCAGCAACTTATTACCGAGATAACCGGCGCAGGTAGGTTGCAGCTGCGTCGATTATGCGATGTTTAGACAGGTAGACATATGAACTGTGTAAGATCCATTTTATGCTGGGACATCGGGTTAGTTTAAAATGTTTGGATAAGAATTCTGAAATTGGCGATGTTGTGCATGTTGAGGAAGTTTATCGAAAGATTCTGCACGATATATGCCAATTGGGGATTTGGGAAGTAATATGGGAGATGAAGGTTTATTTGTAATCAGTGGGCTGCTGCACGCTATGTGCGGGGTGAGGTACCGTTAAAAACAATCATAAAATATTTGTTGAATGCACTGTATACTTAGAAGCTTTGATGTACAGTAGGAAATTTGACTGGACTTCCATGTCTTTCTGAATGTAAAATTGCACAGAGGTGTTGGTAAGAAGGCTCCCCACTCTTCTTTAATTTTCCACTCTTCCCCCACTTACTGCCCCTCTCCCCACCACTGCGCATTACCTCCGCTTATTGCCCCTTCCCTTTCTGCCGTGACTTTTCCGAGCTGATTCCTTCTTCTGCTAATTGCCTTCCACTTATCACCTATTAAGTTATCACTTCACACCCCTCTCCTATTTACTTCAATTTACCTGTCACATTCTAGCTTGTAGGCACGCACCCCCCGCCCATCTTCTTACTCTGGTTTCTTTCCCCTTCTTTTCTAGTTTTGGTGAAGGCTTCCGGAAAACTCGAATGTTTGTTCATTTATATAGATACCTCCTGAGCTAATGAGTCCCTTCAGTATTTTGTCTGTGTTGCTGCGGATGCATAGCACCTGCTGAATCTCTGAACTGCATAAATAATTGGGTTTGCCAGGTTTGAGCCATTGTTTATTTGTCAGTCTAAGCAACCCTTAGACAGAGTATTGATCAAGCAGAAATTGACCACGGAGACGCAAATCAGCAGTTTAAGATAGTGGTATTGCCAGCATCCCATTCATAGGTCGAACGGTCTATTCATGTGCTGTGCTGATCTGTGTTCAGCATTTTTGCCCACGTGTTTATAAAATTGAGTTCAGTGCGGACAGCCTCCTTCCCATTGTTCTTGAGGCCTATAGCTGCTAATAATATGAAGCTTGCGTTTTATAACAGAGCGGGAAATTGAGAGAGTTTGTTTCATTATAACAATATTTTATTTTAATTGCTTATCAATGCAGCAGTGTAGCAGGGGTTTCCATCAGAAACTTCACCTCTTTGAAATGTGAATGTATTTGGAGGAAACCGACGCCGACACCAGTAGAATGTACAAGATTCATTGAGACATTGAGAAGCGACATGCGAACCGCTACGCCAATTGGTTCAACTATATGGGAGGAGCAGATTTCATAGCTGTTCCTTCCGAATACTTTCTCTCAGAAAGCGGGTGAATGGAGAGTTCACCATCTCCCGCATCTGTTCCCTGAACTTCCTCTGGGTCAACGCGTTAAATAGCCGTGTTTGTGCAGCAGCTCAGTAGCTGCAGCATGTAGCCCAGCTCCGACAAGGTCGAAGGTGGGGTCGCAGTTGCGACCGTAATATACCCCACAGATGGTCGACGTAATTAAACCAAACGTTTCCACGCAATGTGCACAACAGAAAGCATCCACAACAGGATGAAATTCGCCGACACGACCAACAGTAAAAGGAGCGACTTCCTACGGTTCTCCATTTCCGGGGCCTTGATAATATCCCCTCTACTGCGACTCCAAAGTCTCTTTCGGGCTCTGCTCGCCACTAGCACGTGTCTGATGGTCAAAACATTGAGTAGCAGAATGACCACGAACGGGATGACAGGTGTAAAGAGGAAATTGCCGAATTCAACCTCGGTCCAGGCCACTGAGATCGTGACAGAATATTTTACATGGCAAAACCAAGGCATGTTGGACATTCCATATATTCCCGAGAACAAAAAATTCCAGAATATGTTCTTTAAACAGCTCAGCACGGCCGCAATCCCCAGAACCACAGCCGCCATTCTCTCAGTGCAGTATTTAGCTTTCAGATTCTGGCAGCGAATAACCACAAATCGGTCAAAGGTGAACATGACGGTGAACCAGACGGAACAGTCGTTGGCTGCATAAAGTAGGGCGGCATGGACATTACACACGGGGATGTTCCTCAGGAAATTAAACCCTTCTCGGTAAACAATGGGAATCTGCCTCAGTACCAGGTCTAAGATAACAACCAGGAGATCGGCTGCTGCCATGTCTATCAGATAACGAGTGACTCCTTTAGAAAGACCGCACTTTTCCCGGGACAGGATTGCAATCGTCAGCACGTTCACTGTTGTGATTGAAAGAAACACAAGCATGTCAGTGGGCAAGGAGCAAAGTCAGCAGAGTCACAGACAGGAAATATGGAAACACGTTTTTGAACCAAGACTTGAAGACTGCAGTTTCCAGATGGGAGATATCTGCTGGGGACGAAGATTATAATTCAGCGAAGTCGACAAAGAACTGGAAAATGACATCACCACGAAAAACAACGAACAGCTGAGAAGCAATGTTCACAGATTTCGTTATAGATGAATTTGGGATAGGGCTTGGATTTGGTCATTACATTGGAATTGCTTTACGATTACCAAAGTGGTTTAACAAGGTACAGGGAAACACGCGTCGCTACACTGTACAAACAAATCAATTCATTACTCAGTGTTCTGAGGCGGTGCTGTAATTTCAGCTCGAGCTCTCTGGCTTCTTCTGCCGGTCCCTTAAATTTATACAAGCTCCTTCAAAGGGTATAGGTTTTTAAATACACTCCAAACCGGTTAATTTGATTATCTAAAACAGAAGGGATGCAGACTCAGTTAAAACGTTACATGCTCGACCAGAACCTATTTATTTACGTTGTTTTTAACCAACAACATTTTATCTGTTCGTTTGTATTTTGAAAACACTTTATGAACACTTTATCGTCTATATGTACAGTATTATCATTATTTATCGAAAACACGGAGATAATGTCGTTGACCGGAACCTGTCAAAATATCAAAGGCTAATAACAGAGGTTCAGTCAGTGAGGACGATTGATTGTGTGAACTGGAACATGTAATTAATCCCCCATCAATCAGACGGCTTTACCCCGTGACCAGAACTTCCAATTCTGTCAATCTGCAAGTCGGTAAACGGGAACGTACTGGGAAATGCAACCAAAGCGAGAACGGGATAGTAGACAGGCTGAATTGTCTTGTGGAAATACCAGATCCGTGTGTCTGTTGTGATCCAAGGATATTTCGAAATAAATTAGGAAGCCAGGCTGAAGACACTCTTTTCTATCGCTGGAACATTCCATTGTCCTATTCCTCGATCCTGAACCATTTTCTATCACTGTTCCCAGATTACAGTCCGTGACCGGCAATTCGCAAGCTGCAGATCCAGCCAATCACATAAAATCCCACTTTTATGTTTGCAAATCTCCAATTCTTGTGTTCCGCTGTCGAGCCACCGCGGCCGTGAGTGACGGAGGGCTTGCTCTCGCTAATACTGTGAACCTTCATCGAAAGAAACATTTTATACAGAGCTGAGAATTCTACAGACATCTAAACAGCAGACTGACGTTAATTACTCAAAAAAACACATCTACGGTTAACATCTTTGAATCCGGACCGCTGTAGAAACACGCAAACAGAAGCATTTAATGGGGTTGTGATGTCCAGGATGCACATCCACCGATCTCGTACATTCATTCTGCATCATCTCGCAGGAGCCACAAAGGCCTGAAAGCACGTACCATCAGACTCAGAATCAGCTTCAATCACGCCATTATAAAAATGTTCAACCCTTCACCCAGACGACTAGACAGATTCTTGATATCACAATCTGCCTCGCTGCGACTTTGCAATTTGTTCGCCGGCGCCGCATTTGCTCTGTAACTGCAGCGCTTTATTCTGCACTCTGTCATTGTCTTACCTGGAAACTCAATGCACTGTGGCAATGACTTTTTTTGTGTTAGTTTGTTTTTTTTTTTTTGCTTTCTTGCTTTGCATTGAATGCAGCGTAAAAACTATTTCGTTCTCCTTTACACTTGCGAATGCAAATTATATCAATCAATTTCGAATCATTAATAATAAACTCATTTATCAGTTGATCACTGTACAGTGGGATGGACCAATGGATACAGGGAGCTGCCTGCAAGGCTGATGGAGTCGTGACGTGTGATCAGCAGTCTACGAACGTTCAGCAGCCCCTTCAGAGTGAAAGACTCAGATCAGATCCTTTCCATTGATGGGAGGAGAATGACATAAACCCGGGAACTTCGCCGTATCTAAACTGACGTCACTGCCTGGACGAAGAAGAAGTGGATATTCCGTATCGATGAGCAACACTTCGGAAATTATGCGGGTATAAATTGCTTTAGGAAAGAGATTTGGGCTAAATCTGTATTAAAGTCCTACATATTACATCGCATTTTACTGCGCGTCCACTCACCTGAAACTGTGATAACTCATACATAATGCTGTAGGGGCGGCAGGACAGTCAAAATTTATGAAGGTGAACAAAGGGTGGACGTTTCGGGTGGAGGCCAATTTAAATAGAGCTGCGAAAAAGACTGGACTGGAAGGAGCGACATGCCAGAATAAGAATGTGGGGGAGGCGATAAGGAGGACAGACTTGAGGCCAAGTGAACGGCAAGATGGGTGGCTGGGGAAGAGGGATGAAGTAAAGACGTTGTAGTTGGTAGTAGAAAACAGTAAAACCTGGAGAAGAAATAATCTGATATAACAGGGACATAGAGCATAAGATAATTGGAAGGCTGTAGTCACAATGGGGAGGTGATCTGCTGGTGAGGCGATGAAGGAAGAGTAGTGTCAGAATGGATAATTGAAGATATGTCAACGGGAGCGGGAACAAAATCGGAAAACATTAAATCGACAACATAATTTATAATGCACCCATTAAGTAAAAAAAAAAATCGCGGTTAAAACCGTCTGTACATCACATAGGTTGCTATATTTCTTTCGGATCAGCTCGCAGGAGAAGCTGAGACCAGCTTCTCCAATATCGGGGGGAAGGCATTGACATGGACAGAAAATTGGTTGGCAGATAGAGAGCAATGGGTATTTCTCGGAATGGCAGCTAGTGGCTAGTGGGGTGCCGCAGAGCTCGCTATTGGGACGACAGCTGTTTACCATTTACGTTAACGATTTGGATGAAAACATAGAAAATAACATCAGCAAATTTGCTGATGATAATAAGCTGGGTGGCAGTGTGACATGTGATGAGCATGTTAGGAGAATCCAGGGTGACTTGGATAGTCTGGGAGAATGGGCAGATACATGAGAGATGGCTTTTAATGTGAATAAGTGTGAGGTTATCCACTTTGGGAGTAATAACAGGAAGGCAGATTATTATCTGAACGGTGTAGAGTTGGGTAAGGGAGTAATACAAAGAAATCTCGGAGTCCTTTTTCATCAGTCAGTGAAGGTGAATGAGCAAGTGCAGCAGGCCGTGAAGAGGGCTAATGGAATGTTGGCTTCCATTACAAAGGGAATTGAGTACAAGAGCAAGGAAATCCTCTTGCATTTGGGCAGAGCCCTGGTGAGACCACACCTGGAGTATTGTGTACAGTTTTGTTCTCCAGGGTTAATGAAGGACATCCTGGCTGTAGAGGAAGTGCAGCGTAGACACACGAGGTTAATTCCTGGGCTGTCTGGACTGTCTTACGCAGAGAGGTTAGAGAGACTGGGCTTGTATACGCTAGAATTAAAGAGATTAAGAGGGGATCTGATTGAAACATATCAGATTATTAAGGGATTGGACAAGATAGAGGCAGGAAATATGTTCCAGATGCTGGGAGAGTATAGTACCAGAGGGCATGGTTTGAGAAAAAGGGGTAGGTCATTTAGGACAAAGTTAAGGAAAAACTTCTTCTCCCAGAGAGTTGTGGGGGATGCACTGCCTCGGAAGGTAGTGGAGGCCAATTCTCTGGTTGCTTTCAAGAAGGAGCTAGATAGGTATCTTATGGATAGGGGAATCAAGGGATATGGGGCCAAGACAGAAATCGGGTATTGATAGGAATTGATCAGCCATAAACTCAAAATGGCGGTGCAGGATCGAAGGGCCGAATGGTCTACTTCTGCACCTATTGTCTATTGTCTATTGACTCTCTGATCTCGCTAGCCATCCGTTTAGATTATCAACTTCGAGAACGTCTGAGAGAGAAGACCGGTTACCCCGTTCTTCGGGCCACCCCACGGTCCACCTTACCTTCTCCAAGCAGCGCTAACCTCTCTCCCACTGCTGTTCCTCGCAGAGCTCCTTCACCTACTATTCTGGTGGGTCCGACGACACCCTCTCTGTCCCTGTCCCTGTCCGTGTTGGTGGATTCCGGTGCTGAGAGCAACCTACTGGATGTAGACATAGCTGCCCAGGCCGGACTTCCTGGAGATCCGTTAACTACCCCTCTGGAAGTCCGAGCACTGGTGGCGGGCTCGGCATTCGCGGAACTGAAGAGGCGTTTCACATCTGCTCCCGTTCTGATTCAACCGGACTCCTCCTGTCAGTTCATTGTGGAGGTTGACGCCTCTGACTCAGGAGTGGGAGCTGTACTGTCCCAACGTTCCAGCTCGGATCAGAAACTGCATCCCTGTGACTACTTCTCTCGCCGACTGTCTCCCGCTGAACGAAACAACGACGTGGGGAACTGGGAGCTCCTAGCGGCAAAACTGGCGTTGGAGGAGTGGAGGCACTGGTTGGAGGGGGCCGAACCCGTTCATCGTCTGGACAGACCACAAGAACCTTGAATATATCCAGACCGCCAAAAGCCTTAATTCCCGCCAGGCACGTTGGGCATTATTGTTTGGCTGGTTCAGGTTTTCCCTCACCTATCGTTCGGGACCCAAGAAAGGGAAGCCCGCTGTCCTCTCCTGCCAATACTTTTCCGAGAAGGACCTTCCCAACCCCGAGACAATTCCGCCACCATCCCATATAGTGGCTGCATTCACCTGGGAGATCGAGTCCAGTGTCAAAGAGCCCAAAGGACTCAACCCGATCCAGGCCTCTTTGTACCCGATGCTGTTCGATCACATGTTCTACAGTGGGGGCACTCCTCTCGTTTTGCCTGCCATCCCTGAATCAATCGGTCCCTGACACTCCTGAAGAGGCATTTCTGATGGCCCTCCATGGACGCTGACACCCGTTCCTATGTTTCCGCATGTTCCGATGTTCCGTCTGCGCCTGTGGAAAAGCCTCCCATTGGCCACCTGCGGGATTATTCCGTTCCCTGGCTATACCTTTGCGTCCCTGGTCCCACATCGCTTTAGAATTCGTCACGGGTCTACGCTCTTCACATGGAAACACTGCCGTACGTACTGTGGTGGACCGATTCTCCAAGGCGGTGCACTTTGTGACCCTCCCTAAACTCCCATCCTCTCATGAAAACCGCAGATCTGCTCGTCCACCACGTCTTCCTCCTCCACGGAATCCCCGCGGACGTCATCTCCGATCGAGGTCTCCAGCTCGTCTTGCAGATATGGTTCTTCTGTCAAGCCTTAGGTGCAACGGTCAGTCTGTCATCAGGCCTCCACACCCAGACGAATGGGCAGGCGGAATGGGTCAACCAAGACCTGAAGGCGACGTTACGTTGCGTAACGGCAAACCACCCGTCACCCTGGAGCGACCATCTCCCGTGGGTTGAGTACGCCCACAACTCCCTGGTGAGCGCTGCTATGAGAGGTCCCCGTTCAAGTGCTCCCTTGGGTACCAACCCCCGGTGTTCCCCGCACAGGAAGAAGAGATCGTGGTACCGTTGGTTCGGGACCACGTTGATCGATGCCGGAAGATTTGGGAGGAGACTCGCACGGCCCTACTCAAATTAACAAATCGAAATAAGAAAACGGCCGACCGACACCAGACTCCAGCGCCGGAGTACCAACCAGGGCAGATGGAATGGCTTTCCTCCAGGGTCATCCCGCTCAAAGGCGAACATAGGAAACTCGCCCTCCGCTTCTTGGGACCATTCAAGGTCGATAGGATTATCAATCCCACAACGGTCCGTCTCAGGCTGCCAGATTCCATGCTTATTCACCCAGCTTTTCATGTATCACCGTTGAAACCGGTCTCCGTCAGCTCTTTGTGTCCTCCAGTTGAGACTCGTCCCCCTGCCCGGCTTATCGACGACCATCCGGCATACACCGTCCGACGAATGCTAGATGTGCGCCGTCGGGACAGTGGCCTCCAATACGTGGTGGACAGGGAGCGGTACGGTCCAGAAGAGCTTTCATGGATCCCCCGCCCCTTTATCTTAGACCCTTTCCTCATCCAGGACTTCCATCAGGACTGTCCAGACAGGCCTGCAGGAATGCCGGGAGCCTCCCATTGAGGGGCGGAGGTACTGACATGGACTCGGTTTGCTTTCCCCTTTAACAATTCTTACTCCCTGATTTTGCCCCAATTTCAATCAATTGTTGCTAGTTGCCCAATTACCGTATATCTGTCTTTCATCAGAGACAGTGGAATAAATACGATGGCGACACTATCACAGGTAGCCAGTTCGTTTTGTCAATTCTCGTGTGATACTTCGTTCCGTGTTCCGATGAGAACCGATAATTCTAAGTTCCGCTCTAGTTTCTAGAGAGTCCTTGTGAATCCCGTCTCCTTGTCAAGATTCCTCTGGTTTCCTGTTCTACGTTCAGGTCTACGCCAGACTCCCCAACTGAGTCGACGGGCCAGTGTCCTGCACTTGGGTACTCTTCCGTCACCCCCGTGTAACAGATCATATTTATGTATCACCGGATGAGAATAATCGTGAACTTGAGAAGGAGGAAGTTTAAACGACGCGTAGAATTTAAATATATCATGTACTGCGTGGTAGCTGACTGGAATGCGTTGCGAAACAGAGTCAGGGACGACGATAGAAAAGGAATATAAGAGAATATATAGACGAACACAAACGTGAACGGAAATTGGGATGAACTGTGGGATTATAATTCAGAAATTGACTATGTATGCATGTTGAGGAAGTTTTGCGAAGGATTCTGCACGATGTGTGCAAATTGGGGATTAGGGAAGCATCATGCCTGATGAAGGTTAGTACCGCATTAGTACGGCATTAGCTGCACTCTGTATGTGGGGTGACGTTAAATGTAATCATAAAATATTTATTGGCTGTACTGGATATATTGAAGCTTTGATGCACAGTAGGAACTTTGCCCGATGTCTTTCCGAACGGAACAAAGCACGGTAAAGAAGGTGTACCAATTCCATTAATTGGTCCGTTTCTTTTTAGTGATGAGTTCAGGAAGTCATGCAACAGCTGCGTGAATGATTGAAAGTCGATATCTCCAGCTTCCAGCTCATTCTCCCCCTCTGCCTTCTCCTTTAATTCTCCATTCTTCCCCCAATTCCAGTCTTCCATCCACTAAACATTTCCTCTCACCGCTGCCCGTTCTCTTTCTCCCGTGATCCATTCCTTTTTCAGATCTGATTCGTTCTTCTGCTATTAGCCTTCCATCTATCACCTCCTAAAATTGTTTCGCACACCTCTCCTATTTACCTGACTTTACCTGCCACTTTCCAGCTTGTACACTTTCCCCTCCGCCCACCTTCTTACTCTGGTTTCTTTCCCCTTCCTTTACACTTTTGATGAAGGGTTCCGGAAACCTAGACTGTTTGTTTATTGATATAGATCCTGAGCTAATGAGACCCTCCAGGTTTTTGTCTGTGATGATGTGGATGTGTAGTATCTGCAGAATCTCTAGACTGCATAAATAATTGTTTTGGCCATTGTTCATTTGCCCGTCTAAGCGTCACTTCGATGGACTATTGATCAAGCAGACATTGTACATGCAGACACACCTGAACCATATAAATTAACGTTATTGCTGGAATCCATATAGTGTGCTGAATTTCCTAATCCTGCGCAACACTAACCTGTGTTAATGTTTTTCAATCGATTATTTATAATACGATTACAGTGTGGATTCCGTGTTTCGATAACGTGGACTAGACAGCCTCGTTTGCCAAAGTTCTTGAGAGACAGACACAATGGTAGAACACGCAGGTCACTTCAAATAATACGCATTGCGACATGAAAGCTTAGCTTTTATAATGGAGCGGGAAATGGACGGAGGGAGTTTCATTTTAACAATATTTTATTATTTCTTATTCATACATACAGCGGGGTAGCAGGGATTTTCAGCAGAACCTTCACATCTTGGAGTGTGAGTACATTTGTAAGAAACCCACGCCGTCACCGATAGAATGTACACAATGCATTGAGAAGGCTGCGGGGACTGAAACCGCTTTCAACCGAGTTCAACCTGTTGGGCAGCGCAGGTTTCTCAATGTTCATTCCGAATAGTTTCTCTCACAATGCGAGTGAATGGAAATTTCACCATATCCCGCATCTGCCCCCGGAACTTCCTCTGGGTCAAGTAGTAAAGACCCGTGTTTGTGCAGCAGCTCAGTAGCTGCAGCATGTACATGCTCCCAGATTGCCAAAGGTGGGGACACGGAAATTCAAAAAAACAATCGCATCCACATGGTGTGCACAACAGAAAACATCGACAACACGATGAAATTCGCCGACACGACCAGTAGTAAAATGATCGACTTCCTTCAGTTCTCCATTTCCGGGTCTTTGGACCCATCTCCACTATTGCGACTCCGGAGTCTCTTCCGGGATCTGCTCGCAACTAACACGTGGCTCATGGTCAAAGCATTGAGTAGTAGAATGACCACAAACGGGATCACAGGCGTCAGGATGTGGCTGCAGAACTCAGCTACTGTCCAGGCCACTGAGGTCAGCACACCGTATCTTTCATCGCAAAACCAAGAGATGTGAGAAAGCTGATACGTTCCTGAGAGCGAAAAATACCAGAACACGTTCTTTAAACTGCTCAGCGCAGCCACAGCCCCCAGAACCACAGCCGCCATTCTCTCAGTGCAGTATTTAGCTTTCAGATTCTGGCTGCGAATAGCCACAAACCGGTCAAAGGTGAACATGACGGTGAACCAGACGGAACAGTCGTAGGCTGGGTAAAGTAGCACGGCGTGGACATTACACACGGGGATCTTCCTCAGGAAATTAAACGCTTCTTTATAAGCAATCGGAATCTCCCTCAGGACCAGGTCTAAGATAACAACCAGGAGATCGGCTGCCGCCATGGCCACCAGGTAACGAGTGACTCCTTTGGAAAGACCGCACTTTCTCCGGGACAAGACCACAATCGTCAGCACGTTCACTATTGGGATTGAGAGAAACATAAACATGTCAGTGGGCAACAGCAAAGTCAGCAACATCACAGACAACAAATATGGACTCATGTTGTTGAAACAAGTCTGGAGGACTGCAGCTGGAGATGTGCACACGGATCCATTCATTACCTAGTACTTTAAATCATGCCGTAAGTTCAGCTGCAGCTCTCTGGCTGCTTCTGCCGGTCTCTTAAATTTGAACAATATTCTTCAAAAGATAATAGGGAAGTGGTCTATTTTAATCTACACCCCAACCTGGTAATGTCAATATCTGAAACGTTAAGATATGCAGACTCAGTTGAAATTTCTCAATGCCAGTTCAGAACCTTTGAATTTAACTCCGCGTTTAACTAAAATCGTTTTTTTTTCTGTTCTTTTCACTTTATTTCAGTTTGTATATTGAAAACACATTGAAACTTCACGGTCCATGTTAACAGTGCTCTTTAAATATTATTATTGCTTGAAGAAAATTATGGAGACAAAGATTATTGACACAATCTGGTCAATATATCAGAGGTTCTTCAGCCGAAGTTCAGTCATGGAGGGCGAGCGACTGTGTTAAACAGAACATATAATTAAATACTCATCCATCAGTCCTATTTACCAGACTCCATGACTGCTGCATGCCATTCTGTCATTCTTCGAGTCGCTCAACAGGAACGTACCGGGAAATGCAACCAAAGCGAGAACGGGATAGTAGATGGGCTGAATTGTCAGGAGTAAACACAAGATCCTATGGTTTGCTGTCATCAACGGATTCTTCGAAAAAATATAGGGAGCCAGGTAGAAGACACCCTTCCCCGTTGCAGGAGAATTCCAAGCTCCTATTTCTCGATCCTGAAACATTTTCCGTTACTGTTCCCAGATTCCAGTCGGTGACTGGCGCTTCGCACGCTGCAGATCAAACCGTTCATGTAAAATCCCACTTTGTTTATCGCAACTCCCCAAGTACTGTCTTCCTCTGTGGAGCCGCTGCGGTCCGTGTGTTATGGAAGGGGTGCTCTCGCAAAAACTGTAACCTTCATCGAAAACAACAATTTTAAATAGAACTGCGAATCCCCGAGTGACACAGCCAGGCTCCGTGCGGGCTGATGTTATTTACTCAAAATGTTTCTCAGGTTAACCCCTTTGAGTCCAGACTGCTGAGGCAACATTTAAATCGAATTAGGTAACAGGGTGGTGATCTGCAGGATGCACATCCACCGATCCCGGACATTCGTTCTGCATCATATCGCAGGACATACAAAAGCCTGAAAGTACGTACCATCAGGCTCAGGAACAGCTTCAATCGCGCCATTATAAAGGTATTCAGCCCTTCACCCTGAGGATTAGATGGACTCTCGATATCGCAATATGCCTCGCTGTGACTTCGCAATTTGTTGTACATTTGCTGTGTAACTGCAGCACATTACACTGCATTTTGTCATTGTATTACCTGGAAACTCAATGCACTGTGGTAATAATGTTTTATGTGTTTTATCTGTGTTTTTGCGTTGCATTGAATGCGCTGTAACGACTATTTCATTCTCCTTTACACTTGAGAATTGTAATGATATCAAACAATTTGGAGTCTTGAATAATAAACCGATTTACCAATTGACCACAGTGCAGTGTGATGGATCAAGAAACGGCCTGCAGGGCTGATGTAGTCGTGGCGTGTGATCCGCATGTCTACTAACTTTGAGCAGTCTCCTCAGAGTGCAGGACTCAGATGAGATTTTTCCCATGAATGGGACGACGTGATATAACCGCGAAAATTTGGCCGCATCTGTCCTGACGTAACTGCGTGTGCGATAATGGATCATTCTGTATCGGATGAGGGTCTCTTCGGAAACAATGCCGAGTGACATCGCTTTATGAAAGGGACTTGGACCAAATCTGTATTAAAGTCTTACATATTACATCCCGTTTTAACGGCAGTCCACTCATCTGAAACTGTGATAACCCACACAGAATACTGGAGATGTTCGGCAGGTCAGACAGCATCTATGGAGGTGAATAAAGTGTTGACGTTTAGGATCGAGACCATTTTAAATAGAGCTGCGAATGAGACTGGGGTGGAGGGAGGCCCTTGCCAGAATAAGAAGGTGGGGGAGGCGATAAGGAACTCAGACTGGTCCGTGATACCTGTTGCCAAGTGAACGGTGAGATGTGTGGATGAGGAAACTGGAGACATTTGAAAGGAGTTTGAAATTTGAAATGATTTGAAAATCATTTGAAATGATTCAAAATTTGCATAACTTGTCATGATGAAGAACGTTTGAAAACTCTTGGGCTGTATTTTTGAGAATTCAGAAGATTAAGTGATGACCTCATTGAATCCAATCGAATAGTAAAAGGCCTTGAGTAGAGTAGAGCAGATGTTTCCCCTGGTGGGAGAGTCTAAGATCAAAGGACAGAGCCTCAGAGGAGAGGAAGGTTCAATTAGAACGGAGATGAGGAATAACCTCTTTAGCCAGTGGGTGGTGGATCTGTGTAATACTTTGCCACAGATGGCTGTGGAGCCAAGGACTTTATGTATATTTAAGGCAGAGTTTGATAGATTCTTGATTGTTCGGGAAGGAAGAGATACGGGGTGAAGACAGGAGAGTGTGAGGAAGAGGAAAATTGGAGCAGACGAGATTAAATGGTGAAGCAGACGCAATGCACCAAATAGATTAATTCGGTTCTATATCTTACATTCTAACGGTCTTAAAATTGAATGTACACAGTATACAGAATACGGTAGATGAAATTGTAGCTCAGTTACAGATTGGAATGTATGACGGATTGGTAATCACTGAATCCTGAATGAAACAAATTATACCTGGGGACGTCAGGTCCAAGGAAAAACATTGTATGAAAAGCACAGGCAGGCGGACGGAGGGGACGGCATGGCTCCGTTGATTAAAAAAAAATCAAATTACTGGAAAGTTGTTATATTGGATGGGAAGGCTTTGAATCTTTGACTGCAAAGGTAAGGATCAGCAAAGGTAAGATGCCCCTGAGGGGAGCAACATAGGGACAACCAAACAGTAGTAAGGGTATGGTGTACATTTTACAACGGGAGAGAGAAAATGCACATCAGAAGGGCAATGATTCCAATGTGCAGGTAGATTGGGAAATTCGAATTGGTGCTGGAAACCAAGAGAGGGAATTTGTGGAATGCTCACGATGTGGGGTTTTATAGCAACTCGTAGATGAGCCCACTGGGGGATCCCGTATTCTACATTGATTGCTGTCCAAGGAAGGGGCATTCATTAGAGAACATAAGGTAAAAGAAGACTTAGAGGTCAGTCAACATAATGTGATCGAACTTAGTCTGAAATTTGAGAAAAAACTAAAGTTAGATGTATCAGTACGACAGTGCAGTAAGGAGAATTGCAGAGGCACAAGACAGGTTCTGGCTAAAATTGCATAGAAAAGTGCACTGGCTGGGATGACGGCAGAGCAGTAATGGCTTGAATTTCTGAGAGTAACCCGGAAGGCGCAGGATACATACATCACAAAGAGGAATAATCATTCTGAAGGCGACGCTGGAGTGGTAGTAATGGGGGACAAAGAAATGGCGTACGAACCGAATGTTCCATCAGTCTTCACCAGAGAAGTCTTAAGTGGTATGCCGGAAGTTCGAAAGCATCAGCAGGCATGTCAGTAAATTAACCATTACAAAGCAGAAGGTTCATGGTAAAGTAAAAATATCTGAAGATAGATAAGACACTTAAACCAGCTGGTGTGCACACCAGCGTTCTGAAAGAGGTGGTTGAGGAGATTGCGGAGGTATTAAGAATGAACTTTAAAGAACCTATTGATTCTAGTAGATGTTCAGGGAATGGAAAATTCCAAATACCACTACATTTTTCAGGAAGGAGAGAGGCAGATTAGAGGAAATTATACGCCAGTTGGTCTGACATCAGTAGATAGGAAGAAATTGGAGCGATTTCGGTGTAGTTTGAAGGCATAATAAAATACGCCGTAGTCAGCATCGCTTTCTGCAGGGAAAATCTTGCCTGTAAAAATTGTTGGAATTCTTTGGAGGAGCGGCAAACATGCTGGACAAAGGAGAATCTAATGTTTTGTGCGTGGAGATTCAAAAGGCCTTTGATTAGGCGTCACACGGAAGACCACGTCACGAGGTACGAGTCGATGGTATTACTGGATAGATTCTAGAATGGATAAAGTTCTTGCTGATTGACAAGAGACAAAGAGCGGGAATGAATGGAACCCTTTTCTGATTGGCAGCCGGTGACTAACGGTTGTCCACAGGAATCTGTGTTGGATCACTTCATTTCACTTTTTATCTCAATGATTTGGATGACGGATTTGCTGTCTACTGGAAGATATGAAGATATCTGGAGGGGCGGGTAGTCTGGAGGAAGTAGAGAGGCAACAAAGAGGATTTGACAAATTAGAAGTGGGAGATGGACTAGAATGCCGCGAAATGGACGGCCATGCAGTTCGGCAGAAGTAAAACGCGTACAATTTTCTAAAAGGAGAAACAATGCAAAATCTGAATTGCAGCAAGCCTTTGTGATCCTCGTTCATGTTTCCCAAAAGGTTAACTTCCATTTTGAGTCGGTGGTGAGGAAGAACATTCATTCCGAGAGAAAAAGCATATAAAAACAAAGGTGCTTTGTTGAGGCTTCATAAAGCATTTGTGAGGCATCCTTTGGATTAATTTGAGCAGAAATGGTTCGCGTATCTGAGAAATTATGTGCTGATTTTGGAGTTGGTTCAGTTGAATCCCGAAAGTGATTCCGGAATTGAAAAGCTTATTATATGAGAAACATTTCATGGCTCTGGGCCTCTGCTCACTGGAATTCAGAAGAAAGAGAGGGTGACCTTGTTTATATTTACCAAATGTTCAAAGGCATTGATAGATTGGATAGGTAGAGGATGTTGTCTATGGCGGCTAACTCTGAGGCAAGAGGACGCAGTCTTAGAATAGAGGGACGTCATTTTAGAAAGGAGATAGAAGGAATTTATTTGGCCAGAGAGTGGCGAATCTGTGGAATTCGTTGTTCCGAGCTGTTGTGGTGGTTCACTCATTGGGTCTATCTAAGGCAGAGGTTGATGGATTACTGATAAGTCAGTGCATGGTGGGATACGACAGAATGCAGCAGATGGGGATAGGAAGCAAAATTGAGTCAACCATGACGAAATAGCGAGTACTTGATGGGCTTAATGGCGGAATCCTGCTCCTATGCCATATGCTGTTATATTCTTTTAACAGTATTGGGGTAATCTTTTTACGCACCAATTACTGCGGACAACCGATTGACAGAAGAATCTTAAGAATTTGTAAAAATAATGAGGTTGCTTTCATGGGTGACTTCACCTCCTTAGTGCAAAGGTCAAAATGAAGCGTAGATTTCTAGCTCCTTCTAGGAATATGTCTGAGTGAAAATAAAGGCCCGCCGGCTTGCATCTTGTGCCTGACAATGAAGCAAGGCAGGTATCATATCTTTGAGTGGGAGAGCATTTCGTGGAAGTGACCACAATTCCCTAAATTTTGCCAAGGATTTGGAGTTGGATTGAAGAAGACGGTATGTGGAAGTACTTAATTGGGGAAGGACGAATTATGAAGCTGGTAAGCAGGAATTTGTGATTACTAATTGGGAACAGATGTACTCAGGAAAGCGCACAACCGAAATATGAAGTTTGTTTCGGGAACACTTGCAGCTGGTTCTGGTCTGGTTTGTACCAAACAGGCCTTAAAAAAGTTGGCATGGTGGAGGAACCATTGTTCACAGGAAATGTGGAACATGTTGGCAAATGGAAGAAAGGTGCCTCTTTAAGATTGAGGAGTCAAGGATCAGACGGGGCTCTAAAGAAAAGAACGAAAGGAAATTAAGATTTTGGAGAACTGGAAGAGAGTCGAAGATTTCCATCATGGGTAAGGAAACCAAATCTTTTTGCACACACGTAAAGAACAGGAGGATAACTAGAGATGGGGTCGGCGTAATCATATGCGGAGAGTGGAAACGTGCGTCCAGTCGGAAGATTTATAGTGATGTCATTAATGGATATTTTGTTTCCAAATTCATCAGTGTGACGAAATTCTAAACAGGCCTATATGCTGAATATTTTTGGAGAAGATCATTGTCTTCTTGGTGGATGCAGAATTAGAATATGAGTAAAATCCTACAGGAGTGGAAGGTGGCAAATATCAATCTCTTTTTCCTGATAGGGTGTTTAGATAACTCTGGGAATAATTGACTGGTGTTTTTTTTTCCTCAAAGTGGCAAAGCATCGGAGAAGGTTCATAGAGACATGAGTAACGAATATTTTTCGAAGCCTAAGCTGATGAGGAACAGTCAATTTGGAATTGTGATACAAGCCTGACTAACTCTTTAAGTAGGTAACAAGGTCAATTGATGAAGGTAGAGCAGTGGATTTGGTATATGTTATTTTACCAATGAGTTTGATGATGCTCAAAATGGTAGGCTCATTTAGAAAATCAGGAGGCACGGGATCCAGGAGTGTTTGTCTGTGTCGATGTCCATAGAAGACAGTCATGGGATATTGATGGAACTTTTTATCTGATAGAGCAGGTTGACTAGTGTGTTTCCACACGATTCTATTCTAGGACTCAGGCTTTTTCTGAGTTATATAAATGACATGGATAACGAAGTGGAAGGGTGGCTTGATAAGGTTGCAGTTAACACAAAGGCCGGCGGAGCTGTGCACAATGTAAAAGATTATCTTATGTTACAAAGGTAATTTATCTGGAAGGAAATTGGATGGTGCAGAGAAGTGCCCGATGGAGTTCAACTCCTGAATTCAAATTCGACCGTCATCTTGTTGGGTTGAATTTCAATGTAGAAATCAGGATTAATGTCAGAATCCTTTGCAGTGAGGAAGGTAACAGAGGGATGTCAGTAACCACGTCCTGAGAGGCATCAAGGTTTCCGACCAGTTTGACAGAGTTGTGATGAAGAATTACGATGTGTCGGTCGTCATTATTCGGGATCTGAGTTTAGACGCTGCGTAATGTTTCAGCTCTGTAAACCTCTGGTTAGACCAGGCTTGGAGGATTGTGTCCAGTTCTGATCGACACATTACAGGAAGGATGTGGATGCTTTAGGGTACATACTGGAAACACATCTCTACTAAATAAAGCGTAAGGAGCTTATTCCCTCCGTTAACATGCATGTCATCCTTGTGATTGCTGTAGCACACAGATTATGTCATGGAAGCAACTGCGTGTGGGAAGCCGATGCATATTATATTTTTAGATTCTTTGGCCACTGACGCCTGGCAGAACATCTCTGAAGAGTATCGATAATGGCTGGGGACACGCGTTCTGTAAAGACACTGTAGATACCAAGACAATGGCCAACTACTTCGGTACAAAACTTTTGCAGGTAGCATTCTTGTTCTAAAAAGACTATGTTATACCGCTTGGCAAATAATGAACTTACAAACATGGAAGTTGAAGCGAGTACAAAGGATATTTCCAAGGATGCTAAATGGATTAGAGAACATATCTGAAAATGATAGATTAAGCGAGTTAGTTAGCTGTGAACCTGAGGAAGATAAGCGGTAGCTTAGTATGGGTGCACAAGATGATACAATGCTCAAAACAAGAGAATAATTCAAAAGCTTTTTAAACGGAGTCAATAACCCGAAGTGATTAGATGAAATTAAACAGGGGATATCAGAGGTATTTTTGCACGTTGCCTTGTTGGGGCATTGAACGCCGTGCGTTCAATAAGGAAATCTTCATAGGCGGATGCACTAGGGACATTGAAGATACTGTGGGGTGTTTATTTATTTATCTATTCATTTATTTATGCATCCCATCTCATTTTATATCTATCTATCTATCTATCTATCTATCTATCTATCTATCTATCTATCTATCTATCTATCTATCTATCTATCTATCTATCTATCTATCTATCTATCTATCTATCTATCTATATCTATATCTATCTATCTATCTATCTAACTATTTATTTAAAGCTACAGTGAGGATCAGGCACTTCCAGCACAATGAACCGCATCATACCGCAATCTCTACTACTACTACTACTACTACTACGACGACGACGACGACGACAACTCAGCCTAATATACTAATTTAACCCCAGCCTAAACATGGGACAATTTACAATATACAATATACATCAGCTTACAATCCGATATGTATTTGCACTATGAGAAGAAAATGTAGTACCTGAAAAAAATCACTTATTTCCGGGAAGAACGGAGGAACAATTGGTACACATCTTCGGAACTAAACTCCGCACTCGGCCGCTCCGAGATAACTGCGCTAAATGTTTTGCTACCGTGCCGCCCTTCGTTCAGCATGAGAAGATTCCATGTGATAATGTTTTTTTTTATTTTGGCAGTTTGTTTGTTTTTATTGTTTTTTTCTCGCTGTTCGTTTGTTATCGTCTGTTTTCCATTAAAGTTGAAGGTTCCTTAGTCCCATTCATCGTTACATTTTCATTTGTTTCAAGTTACTCTCCATAGATTACATATTAATATATTCGATATCAGACTGGTAATCTGTGCGAGGAGTCGAAATATCTGAAGGAGATCTTAGCTGGAAATTTTACAACTGTATTTACTTGGGAGGTGGACACAAAATCGACCAAAGTGAGGCAAAACATCAGGGAGATCATGGACCCTCAGAAGATTTTTGCTGTCCTGATGCAAATTATGGTGCTAAAATCGTCAGGGCTGAAAAGAATGCTACCTTGAAACGTGTTGGAAGCTACTGTAGAAATTGCAGGTGCACTAGCCGTGATATTTAAACCGTCCTTTGGCAGGTCTGATGTGCCGGAGGATTCGAAGATAGGAAGTGTTGTTCCTTTAAATGAATAAAGCTTCAATATTAAGATTGGAAATTATGCACCAGTGAGCCTATCATCTTTGGTGGGAAGGTTATTCGATGGCATTCTAAGGAGACAGTTATGTAAGCTTTTAGATAGACATGGAATTATTGGGGATAGTCAACGTGACTGTTTGTGCAATAGATCCTATCTATCCAAAGTTATAACATTTTCGAGGAGGTTACTAGGAAGGATGATGAAGAAAATGCATTGGATTCTGTCTACGTGGAGTTTAGCACAGCATCAGACAAAGTCTGCATGAATGGTTGGTCAAGAATGGCAAATCGTTTGGATTCAAGCAGATAATTGGATTGGACATTGACTTAGCGGGAGAACCTATAGCGTGGTAATAGATAATTGTCTCTTTCAAAGCCGACCGGTAGCTATTGTTGTGCCCCACGGATTGGGGCTGAGCTCGTCGTTGTTTGTAATCTTTATTCAGCGATCTGCATCATCGAATGGTAAACTGGATCAGCATATTTTGCGGATGGCAAAGCTTGTAGTGGGTACTGAACCTGCTAAACGGGGAGGGGCCCTTTATCAAGAAAGAAAAAAAAAATAATATGTACTTGAGTTGATGTATTGCAATCTGGGAGGACCGTCTAGGACAGTCTTTACACCGTGAGGTCTGGGACACTGTAACAGAGCAGTCTGTGAAAACGGACCCATAAATCCTGGAAAGTGATGTTACAGGTCGATAGGGTCAAAAAGAAAGCTTTTGGCACAGTAGCCTTCATAAATTATTTATTCATAAAATGAATTCAATCGAGGAGCTTGGGTTTTATTTTGAATTTGTATCATATTGGTGAAAACTATGCTGGAATATTGTGTTACGGCTGGAACAATTAAAGTTGGACCGAGAGAAACTTAAGAAAAAGCTAAACAAAGGCAGGAAGCAGAAAAAAAAAACTAAGGCAGTTTGAGATAGAGATAGAGAGATAAAGGATCGAGAGGCAAACTTTTGGCTCTAGGGAAGCGGTTGCACCGTTTGTTGCCAGTCTTGAAGTTAAACTAATCTCTGTATTTGATGAGGCTCTGGGTGATTAATATTTCCAGCATTTTGAGAAAGTGGCTCAGATTCCACAGTGGCCAAAAAGGGTTGGCCTCTTCTCTTAAAGTGTAAACAAGGTTAAGGATTAACACGCTTAATCTGCCTTATAAATTGAAGATGCAGCTAATAATGCCGTGAAACCGTGAGTGCCTAAAACCTATGAATTAGTTTCGGAAGCCTATAGGCAAAGTTTTTGAAATTGGAAGAAATCTGTGAACCAGACGTATGTGGAATTTGCTTATGAAGAATCTGCATGTTTTGAGCGATGGTGCACATCTAAGAATGTGGGTAATAATTTTGACAGACTGAACGATGTGATTTTAATTGAGGAATTTGAAAGGGGCTTCCGTGATGACATGAAGGCATATTTAGCTGAGAAGGACGCTGGCACGTGGCAGAAATCTGCTAAATTAGCAGATGAGTTTGCATTAACTAGCAAGTTTAGGTTCACTCCGAGTACGACCTTCCGAAGGAGTAGCATGGATAGTCGGGGTAAACCAGAAATTAAATCTGGGTCTAGTGACAAATGTAAGGATAAAGGGAGGCAGCGGAAGGAGAAACATTCTAGTTTTACTTCTCATACTGCAAGTGTAAACATCAGGCCCGCTCAGCTGGAATTCGTCTACGGGGAGCAGCCTTCTAATGGTCCGCCTTAATGGGTAATCAAGTTTGTGTGGTTGCTGTGTGATATAACCCTCCACGCCCAGCAACAGACAGTACACGATATGCTATTAAATTATTACACTTTATAACTGTTACTTTGACTATGTGATTAGAAAATAAACAAAATAAGAACTGATGAGATGTTAAAAAAAGAAAAAAAAAGGCGCCATTATTATTATGAACCAGTTCCTGCGCACAACGTTGGAGCTCTTACAAAAACGTGTTTCGCTTCCTCCAGTCGATCTCCTCCGAAGTCCGCCGACCCTCGAATGGGACCACTCTCGGAAATCGAGAAAAGCGCTCGATCCGAGATTCGCCGAAGACACCGGGCCTCGGACACATGCTTGGGGTCCGTTCCGTCGCCGTTCCGAGATTAGACCCAGTGTAAGAATGTTTTGTTTATACGATTGTATTCTTTATTTATTAAAATTTATTTGTGCTTCTCTGGACCAGGGACCAGGAGTAATAAGAACTTCTTCCTACTTTACATCTATGTACAAAAATTGCCGTTAAGCAATCTTCAATCTTGAATAACGTTGTGCTTTTTGTCGTATGAATAATCATACTGTAGAACGGGTTAAATTCCAAATGCAGTTATTGAGAGGTAACAGCAGCAGGTCTACTTTCGGCCCAGACAGAATGTTTGAGGTGCTCAGCGTTTCAGGCAGAATTTAAAGTGGAAGAATAATCAGTTGATTTTTTGGGCAGAGACATTATCAACATAGCGAAGGAAGGGGGCAGAAGCCCTCATACCCAATGAGTAGGGGGTTCTTGTGTAGGGAGTATTCTGGGTTAATGTGAATTTAGCAGATATTAATTCTATCCAAAACCAGGCTTCAGTTCATCTTGTAAATGGCAAGCATTAAATTGAAGTAGAAAGCACTGACAACACAGATATGGAGAGTGAATATTGGTGAAATAGTGACGATGTTCCGTTTTACATCCGCAACAGCCGTGCGGATCAAGTGTATCACAGTGAGATTAATTTATTGGAGTAAACAACTTCATAGTAACGATCGTAATTGCGTTGAATCACCTACTGATGTACTGAACTCAATGCACTAAATATAAAGTACTTTTTTGCAACTCTACCAAGCAGGGCATTGAGGAAATGGTTGCTTGTTGTGATAAGCATTATCACCTTCAGCGTGTCTCCGATGACTCAGCAGGAATGGAAAGGAAACGGCAGAGGCAGCGTTACGAGTGGGTGCCGTGGGCCTGGACGAGCAGTAGCTGGTACCAAGGTCTGTAGTCGAGAAGAGGCAAGTACTAAATAAGCGTTGAAAGGGCTTGAAGATGGACTACAAGAGCATTATAACCTTTATTTCCAGTATCTGGCTGTGAAAAGCAGATGACCCTGCTACCACCGGGCCTCGTCACAAGGATAAGAGCTGTTGACAGATCATAGTTTGCTGTTTACCGATATTGAATTATGTTTATAACTTTACTCGTAGCAATACTTTTTTTCATATGATGTGTGTCATGTATGTTTTGTGATCTGCTCTGTGGCCCCGAGGAAGCATGTTTCGTTTCATCATGTACATGTATCAGCGGATGAGAATAATCGTGAACTTGAGAAGGACGAAGTTTAAATGACACGTAGAAGTTAAATATATCATGCACTGCGTGGTAGCTGACTGGAATGCGTTGCGAAACAGAGCCTGACATGGCGAGGGAAAAGGAATATAAGAAAATATATGGACGAACACAAATGTAAGCGAAAATTGGGATGCCAGGGCTACATACTTTTACATTTGCCATGATTGTATAGAAACAGGGCCTTAACATTTTTCCTGTATGGCAATTCTAAATACCAGAGAAATTGGAATCAAAGTGAGAACGAGGGTATTTCAAAGGATTTTTCCAGTGCAATTGGCTTCACACCGAGAGTGATGGATGGCAGGAACGCGTTCTCGGGATAGGCGGTGCAGGTACTTTGAACTGCAGCGATTCTGCAATGTTTAGACAGCTAGACATGCGAATTGTATAATATCCATTATATGCCGGCAAAAAGGGTTATTTAAACATGCTGGTATAATAATTCAGAAATTGGGTATGTGTGCATGTTGAGGAAGTTTTCGATGGATTCTGCACGATGTGAGCAAATTGGTGATTTGTGAAGCATCATGCCAAATGGAGGTTAATGCGGCATTAGTGGCTAGCTGCACACTCTGTGTAGGGTGATGCCTAATGTATATCATAAAACATTTATTGTATGTGCTGATATTTAGAAGCTTTAATGTCCATTAGGAACTTTGGCTGGATCCTGTTGTCTTCATGAACGTAACAAAGCACTTAAAGATATCAGTAAAGAAGGCGTACGCATCATTCCATTAATTGGTCGTGTTTTAGTGATGTCATGCAACAGCTGCTTGACGATTGAACGTCGATATATACAACTTCCAGCTCATTCTTCCCCTCTACACTCTCCTTTAATTCTCCATTCAATCCCCCTTGACTTCCAGTCTCCCTTTCACTACACTTTTTACCTGAGTGCTGTCCCTCACTTTCTCACGTGATCATTCACTTTTCAGATCAGATTCCGTCTTCTGCTCTTCGTCTTCCACTTATCACCTCCTAACATCGCTTCGCACCAGCTCTCCTACTTACTTCACTTTGACTGGCACGTTCCACCTTGTGCACTTTCCTCTTCCCCCCACCTTCTTACTCTGTTTTGTAGATCCAGCCTGAGCTAATGAGTCCCTCCAGAATTTTGTATGCGTTGCTGTGCAGCATAAGCAGAATCGCTAGACTGCAGATATAATTGTTTTTGCCATCGTTCATCGGCCTTTATAGGCATCACTTAGATGGACTATTGATCAAGCAGGTACTGAACACGCAGACGCACATGAGCCGTTTACATTAGCGTTATTGCTGACATCAATATAATGGGCCGAATTTCCTATTCCTGTGCAACACTGATCTGTGTTCATCATTTTCAATCAAATATTTACGAAACGATTACACTGTGGATTCATTGATTCGATAAGCTGGACCAGACAAGTTCGTTGGCAATAGTTCTTGAGAGACAGACACAATGGTAGAACGCGCAGACAACTGCTAATAATACGCGCGGTTACGTAGAAGCTTTCCTTCATAGTGGAGCAGGAAATTGACGGGGGGAGTTTCATTTTAACATTTTTTTTCTTATTTATAGATATAGCAGGGTAGCAGGGATTTTCAGCAGAACCTTCATGTTCTGTGAAATGTGGAATGTATTTGGACGAAACTCACGCTGTCACCGATAGAACGTACACAATTCTTAGAGACGGCCGCGGGGGCTGAAACCCCTTTCAACCGCGTTCAAGCTGGTGGGCAGCGCCGGTTTCTTAGTCGAAATTCCGAAAAGTTTCTCTTACAATGCTAGTGAATGGAAATTTTATCACCTCCCGCATCTGCTCCCGGAACTTCCTCTGGGTCAAGGCGTAAAGACCCGTGTTTGTGCAGGAGCTCAGTAGCTGCAGCACGTAGCCCTTCTCGCAGACTGTCAAAGATGGGTACGTAGAACTAAAAGAAAAACAATCACATCGACATTGTGAGCACCAGCCCTGTACCAGGAGAGTTTAGAGGATGGAAAGGCGGAAAATACAGAAGCTCAGGTAAGTAAGGGAGACAAAGCAGATTTAAAGTTGTTTAGGAACGAGAGTTTGAGCCTTGCCCATAAGATACACCTAAGTGGACATTTTGTAGTGAGGAAGGAGTTTCTGGAGGCACAGAGACAAGATGAGAAACAGATGTGGCAGCTGGAAGGTCTAGTGTTGGACACTGATGATTTATGTAGCTTGGAGGTTGTTGTTGAGGAATTTCAGAGGTGTGTTCCCAATGATGTAAGGGCATTCCGAGAGGAAAAGGATGCCGCTACCTTGAGGGAGTCTGCTGGGTTAGCAGTCGAGGTTGTCAACCAAATGGCCAGAGAGTACCTGGGAGGATCAGGGGAACCTGGAATTTGAAAGGTGGACTGGTATTGAGAGACTAGGAGAGGCAGATGTCCCGCTGACCTGTACTCTGGTTGAAAAAGTACCTGAGGATGCACAGGGTACTGAACCCAGCGTAGAAGCTCAGTAAAAGTCTGGGTTGTCTGATTTAGTTGAAACGGACTGCAATCCTTTTGGTTCAGACAGACTTGGTTCAGTGAAGAAAGGGTTAACCTTGGCACCAGTAGAAAGTGAAAATTCTCAGTCCCTTGTGTTAGACGGTGTTCTAAATGTTATTGAGGGAAAAGGGAATAGAATTGTTCCCAGATTTTTGAATAAAGTACATTTAATGTCGGGTTTGGTTTCAGAAACGTTAACGAAAGGGAAATGACCGTTAACTAAACAATGGCTTGTTAACAAGGTGCATGTGAATCAATTACAGTTTGTTTTGGAATTTAAGGTTAAACAACTTGGAGATGTTGTTCCAGTATGCGATTTGGAGAGGTAGAATTTGAAATGTTGTTTTAAACAAGAGGGATCGCCTGCAGATGTTAAACTGAAAACTAATAGAATTACAGATCCTGAAGATAAAATTAATGACTTGCTTAAAATTAATGAGTGGTGTGAAAGTTCAGCAAATGGGCTTAGTTTGGAAAACATTGATGATAAGCTAGCTCCTGTGAAATGAGTCTGTGAAGGCCTATTCCACACTGGTGAGCAGGCTAACCACATGAGAGTTAAGTGGAAAAGAGGCCAGTGTTGACCAAATGCCACTTTGAATCATAGGGCTGATTATGACGGAATTTGACACTTTTTTGAACAAAGCATGTGAATAATAAAGACAACATCATGGAAGATTGAATGTTAAGTTTACAAGTGAAAAAGAGATTAGTATTTGAAAAGAAAAACTTCTGCAATGTGTTACATCGTAATTATAACATGCATTGCTTCACACTTTGTAATATAGATCTAAGCTAAGAACACAACCACTTGGTATTTTTGGTTAACATGAAAAATTAAAATATGCGGTTATAAAGTTGCAGCCTGTTGTTACTGGAATTCGATATTAAAGTGCAACATGTAAAGGGGAGTGATAATGGAATTGCTGATTGTTTATCCAGATGTTAATTTGAAAGCGTATCTGTATTTTTCTTGTAGTTAAGACCACTTCTGCATTTTGTTAAACTCTGTAATTCAGTAATGTGCTTTATGACTTAATTTTCACCCATGTCAACATTCCCGGAATGATGGGGGTGTTATGAGTGATGAACAGACCTGATGGAAACGGGGTACAGGGTTAAACATCCAATCCCCCCCACCCCTAGAACCACGAGCTATTGCTGTTGCTATGCTGCTCATGAGAAAAAGAGAGATGAAACACACGCAGGAACATTAGCTGTAGATAAGAGGGAGAGCGAGACTGTTGATTTGTTGTAGTTTGACTCTTCCTGGACTACTTAACTTTCACTACAAGGACTTCACTTTATTCGTTAGCATTCGCCAGGAGTCAACAGGAGTGGCCTGATTTGATGGACACAGCCATTTAGAGTTGATGGATGGCTGAGACCCCTTTAGTAGGGATAACATTCAGGTCTGGGGAGACACCCTTCAGACACACCAGTGGACACAGACGGAGTGTTGTGAACCCACAGGAAGGTGGGGCTTCGGGGACCGAATCAGGAGATCTGTCAATAAAGGTCACTGTGTGATGGTAGAGCCGGTGGGGACTTGGGTGTGTGTCTACTCATCCCAGAGTAACGAGTCCCCCACAAAAAAACATTCTAGCTGGAGAACAGAGGGGTCATCGTGAATGACCGCAATGACACGACGGATTAAGAAAGCAACAGAAGGTTTGCCTACTGCCGCTGCCTAATCTTTCGCTCTCTCTCTCACTCTCTCTCCAACGATTACAACACAACGACTATAACTACCTTAGCACAGATGAACTGAACTGAACCTTATACTCTTCTGACAAGTCATTTAACCCTAGGCATCGATAGAGCTTGTTTATTATTGCTTATTATTATTACTACGCATTTAGGTTATTACTGCTAACTTGTGTTATATGTACATTTGAGTTATTGGTATTGTTTTGTGTATTTTACTGATAAATACCTTTGAAAATAGTACTACCAGACTCCAGCGGATATTCCTTTCTTTGCTGGTCTGACACTCAGTTACGCAAAACGTAACAATTGTCTTGGGTCTGACGTTGCAGTATAAAACCTGTCTGATGGTTACTTACCAGTATGGGAAGAAACTCTTCTACTCGTTGGCCATGATGATGGTAAGAATTCTATAATCTACATTAAAAACGGATATTGGTCTAAATGACCCGCTTTCCATTTTATCCTTGCCTTCGGTGTAGCAGAGATTATCTCTTCCTTCCAACTGGTGCATTTGTGCCTTTTTTAGAGCCCAGTTCAGTGTCGGAAGTAAAACAGGAATTAGCTCATTTTTAAATTCTTTGTAGCACTGACGTACACCCATCTGATCCTGGTAACCTGGTTAATTCAAACCTACTAATTGCAGATTTTAATTCAGCTTTGGTTATGACAGCAGTCATTGTTCTATTTTGTTCTTCGCTTAAAACGGGTAACACCAGAGAATTCAAGACGGTGTCGATTTCGGTTATGCTTCCCCCTGGAACCTTGGATTATAGAGTTCTGTAAAATACTTTAAAAGCTTCTTGAATTTCACTTAGCTAATGTTTTTATATTTTGGGTGTAATATGGCGGCGTGAAGCAGCAGCGCGCAGCGTCCGCTTCGGGATGAATATCTGTATTCTGTCAAGTAGGTTGCCGTGTATAATCCTGATTTGATGGAGACTGACGGGTGAAGCACGGTGGAACATCTGGTGAAACTTCTGACATGTCAGTTTCGCTGCCTCTGCTACTGTGCGATCGAGAATTCTACGGAAGGAAGGCCCCGAATCCTCGGCTTAGCCTGTTGCTTGGCGGCCGTGGCCCGGGCCGAAGCGATCGCTAAAGATTGTGCTCGGTGCTCGGTGTCGGAGGGCTGGTCGGAGTCTCGAAGTTTTCGGACGCACTCAGAGTTGGCAGTCGGGTGCTTCCACAGGCTGCATCGGCAAGGTTGCGACGCTGGAGTATCATGGAAGGAAGAGATTTTCTTCCTTCTCCCGTCTGCGTGAGATGATCGGCTGTCGGGACTTTGAGACTTTTTACCGTGTCATGGTCTGCTCTTTATCAGATTACGGTATGGCTTTGCATTGTTGCAAATATATGCTGTAACTATGTGTTTTTGTCAGTTAGTCTTTTATCAATTATGGTATTGTCTGCACTGTTGCAACTGAATGTTGACTATAACTATGTGGTTTTGAGTAGGTTTTTGGTTTGTTGGGTGGTAGTGCTGGTCTCTTGTTTTGCTGTGTCTGGGTAGTCCTGTTTTGTTTCTAAATGAAAATAAACTGAAATTGAATCTGAATCAATTTCGATTTTGGATCCCCATTTCGATGAATTTTACTTTCTGCTATCTTGTTTTCTCAGTTTACACTCCATTATTTTTACAGGTTTCGATTCGCATTTATGATGTCTCTGTTACAGAAATATTACATTTTTCCTAGTTTCTTGCGTGGCCAAAATATTAAATTCATTCCAAATTCTTTTAATTTCCCCTAATGTATCCTTTGCCAAATTCCTAGTTCCTTCAGCCTATTTTGTAATTCCTCTAATGTTTTATTCCTTATTTTTTTCTTATATGAAGATATGGCATTCATTTTCCCTCTTAAGACCGCCTTCAGAGTATTCCATAAAATGGGAGTTGAAACCTCCCCATTATCATTAAATTCTTAGTAGAGACAATTTCTATTTTTAATTTGTTTCTTAAAGTACGCATCTTTGAGTAGACGTGAATTTAGATTCCAAATATTCTTCTTTAGTTGTCGGTCAAAATCAACAGATAAATATATAGTTGCATGGTCACTCACATCTAATGTCCCAATACCACAGGTGTTTATTTTGCCTTTGTCTTTTCCAAATATTATGAAATAGATATTCTTGTATATACAGAATGGGAAGCAGAATAATGAGTGTAATCCCTTCTGTCGGAGAAAACGTCCCTCCATAAATCAATTAAACCAACATCCTCAAAATGTATATTAACTTTCTTATGTAAATAATTTGTTTCTTAGGTTTTTCTATTGGCAGAGACTAAGGTTGGCTGTAATTGTGAATATAAGTCTCTCCCACTTACCAGGAGACCTTCTGTTTCCGTTACCATAACATAATTAATTTTCTGAAAGAAACCAATATCACTTCCGGGTGTGCGTATATATTCAATACAGTAACTGAATTTCTATCTATATTCCACCTTACCAGAATATATTTGCACTCTTTATCTCCCATTTCGACTACTCCCATTCAATAGCAACACTTCTCCAATGTCCTGGTTTATATGAGGACAAAAATAAATTAGCGAAGCCCAATCTCTTTAATTTTTTTTTATGCTCATTATCACTTAAATGAGTTTCCTGTAAATATGGGCATGTTCTTTTTTTCATTTTGAATAAAATTTTATTACGACTGATTGGATTTAATAGCACATTGACATTAACAGTAATGAATCTTACATTGTCCTCATCCATCTGTATGTATAAGTCAATGTATCATTGAAATTAGAATAAAAATTAATCGAGATGTTTATATATATACACACACACACACACAAATACATATACACACACTCAGACACACACACACACACACACACACACACACACACACACACACACACACACACACACACACACACATATACATATATATTTTTTTTCTTTTTTTTCCCATTTTGGTGGGGGAGAAATGAGTAAGTCAGCGAATAAAGAATAACAACTAAGTAATATAACATCCAGATTAAAATATTTCTCAAGATAGGTATTTCACTGTCTTCATTTTCCTCCGTTTAGCTTCTCAACATTTTTAAAGTTAGACTAACCTCATGGCTATGCTGAAGGGGTTCAGGACTGTCTTTAAGAAACTCCCTGCCTCTTACTGATGTACTTCTCTAGGCCTCCTCCCATCTCCTATCTTCGCGATTCTCGCACTATTTCACCAGCGGAGCGGGATAATGCCAGGCTTTCCCTCGGTTTGGTCACACTGACTGGCAACCCTCTGGCCTTCATGTCTGTAGTCGCCTCTTCCACTGTCTGGTACAACCGCGTCCCGTCGTCATAAAACACTCGAATTTTAGCAGGGTACGGAGTTTGAAATCTATTTTTTTTTTTTTTTTTGCTTTAGTACTTGCTTTACTTCAGAGTATTCTTGGTTTTTCTGCAGGACCGCGGGGGAAGGGTGATGGTTAATCGCTATCGAAATATATAACTTTATCGTTTAAAAAAAATCTCTTCTTATCCCAGGTCCTTCGTAGAATCTTCGCCTTGGTGCTGAACCGAAGAAATTTAATTATTATTGAACGTGGCTTATCCCGGGTAGGTTTCAGTATAGACGAGCGATGGGCTCTTTCGATTTCTAGATCCATAGTTGAGGGAAGCTCCAGCGCGTCCCGAGGCAACAATGCGACAAACTCTATCATAGACGAGCACTCCGCTTCTTTGCGAAAGTTGTAGATACTGATATTCTTCCGCCGTGATCTTCCCTCCAGGTCAAGCCTCTTGCTGGTGTAATGTTTTTATTGTCTTTCTCAGTATTTGTTTAACGTTTTGAACGCGAACTTCCACTTTCTCAATTCGAGTCTCTGCCACTGCTATTTTTGATTGACTTTGGCGAACTCCGACGTAATATCATGCAGCTGCTGCTTTATTTCTTTCTGGAACTCCCTTACCTCTTTCACGATTTCGATTACATTCGCCGCTTCGCCTGGACGTGGGCCAGCATCCGCCTCGGTAGCACGCGGTCGGGTAGGAGAGCCGCTCACTGCACACATCTCGGCCACAGGCTCATCAGAGTCGCTCTTTTTATTTTCATTCATTTTCCGCGTTCTAGCACCTCTTTTCAGTTCAAACATTTTTTTTCGAAAAATACTCTATGTGATGGGTTGACGGTCTGGAATTCGCGTTTTTCCGGAGGAGCTAGTCACTAATCTGCCATTCTCGGCGATGACCTCACCCGAAATCTGGACGGCATTCTAAGGAGACGGATTTGTAAGCATTTGGATAGACATGGAATGATTGTGGATAGTCAACGTGGCTGTTTGTGCAATAGATCCTCTCTATCTAACCTTATAACATTTTCAAAGAAGTTGCCAGGAAGGATGATGAAGAAAAGGGTCTGGATGCTGTCTAAATGGACTTTACCATGGCATTAGACAAAGTCCGCATGAATGGTTGGTCAAGAGATGTAAATCGCTTGGCATTCAAAATCAAACAGAAAATTCGATTAGACATTGACCGCGGGAGAAGCTAGAGCGCGGTAATGGATAATGGTCTCTTTCACTGCTGACCTGTGACTATTGGTGTTAACCAAGTATTGATGCTGAGCTCGACGTTGTTTGTAATCTTTATTCAGAGATCTACCTCATTGAGTGGTAAACTGGATCAACAAATTTGCGGATGGCAAAGCTGGCACTGGGTACTGCACCTGCTAAACAGGGAGGGGGGACTTGATAATGAAAGAAAGAAAATAATACAGAAGTGTTGAGTTATTGCAATTTGGGCGGACTCTCTCGGACAGGTCTGATACGATCAGCTCTGAGACACGGAAGTGTGCTATGTAACAGAGCAGTCTGAGAAAACGGAACCCTAAATCCCTGAAGGTGATGTCTCAAGTAGATAGAGACGAAAAGAATGCTTTTGACGCAGTAGACTTCATAAATCAGAGAACTCTGCAGGGGAGCTTGGGTGTTATGTTGAACTTGTACAATATTGGTGAAAACTAAGGTGGAGTATTGTGTGCAGTTTGGGTCATCTATCTGCAGGAGAGATTTCCATATGATAGAACGAGTACGTAGAAATTTTCAAATAGTATTACCGGGTCTTGGACAGGTGTATGGCTGGAGGCTGTTGGTCCCGGTGCAGGTCATTGGAAATAGGCGATTTAATGGTCCGGAACGAACGAAACGGATGGAGGCTTGTTTATATGCTGCACTCTTATATGACTATCTGCGGCTATGAGTATTATCTGTTCCATTTCAAATTATATATTCTTTCTTCAAGGGACTGCCCTTTTGTGCGTGCTATTCTCCTCATCAATTGTTTCACTGCTTTTTGCTTCACTCTGAGTGCTAATTATTGTGCAATAGATCAGAATATACAGTGTCACATTGGGTTCCATTTTTTATAGATTGCCTGTGATTCTCTGAAATCCGGAAACAGTTTAATTTCTTTTAAGATTGTAGAACATCTGTTACGAGGCGCGGCAGGCTCGTACTATGATTGTTACCTTAAGAGCGCCGAAGTGAGGCGGGACTATGACGTCAATACACTGACTGCTGAAGCTCTCTCAGTCTTCGAGACAGGGAGAGAGAGGGAGAGAGAGAGCGAGAGAGAGAGAGAGAGAGAGAGAGAGAGAGAGAGAGAGAGAGAGAGAGAGAGAGAGAGAGAGAGAGAGAGAGAGAGGAAGCTGTTGCTACCTCAGCTTGTCACGTCTCTGGTTTAGAACTCCTCTATGCCCAGAATGTTGGTTTGATTATCGGCACGCAGTGCACAAGGAAAATCTGAGTGTCTCTTCATAGGAGTAGATTTTGGGGATATCCCGTTGGACCACCTGTGTTGACCCTTGCCTGCTTATGTTGTGGAGGAACCTCTCGAAAACGATATTCCTGTAACAGGGCAATTTTGGTGATAAGTCGTACGTGACGGGACGGAATTAACAGACAAGATAATACGCGATTGTGATTTCGTTTACCTACCGTGGAAGGTATGATGTCTTGTATCGTCCTCTCTCTACGTAATTCCATGTGGATTACAAATGGTGTTGGAAATTTTCCCTGAAAGTAAACCAGTTGTCTCTGCGCTCCGGTTACGGCTGGAAAAATTAACGTTGCACCGAGAGATACTTACGTTGGAAGTTGAGGAAAAGGATATACAGAGTTAGGAAGCAGAAAACAAAGGCAGTATTGAGATAGAGATATGGAGGTTCAGGCAGACATCTGGCTGTCGGGAACCTATTGTACCGTTTGTTGACAGTCAGGAAGTTAAACTGATCCCTCTATTTGATGATGCTCAAAGTCATAAATACCTCCAGCATTTTGAGAAAGTGTTTCAGCGTCTATAGTTGGCCCCTTCTCTTAAAGTTTAATTAAGGGTAAGGCTCAACACGCTTATTCTGCCTTATCAATTGAAGATGCAGCTAATTATGAGACCGTGAAACAGGCTGTGCTTAAAACCTGTGAACTGGTTCAGGAAGCCGACAGGCAAAGGGTTCAGAATTGGAAGAGTCTGTGAACCAGACTTATGTGGAATTCGATTCTGAAAAATCAGTATGTTTTGAGCGATGGCGCACATCTAAGAATGTGGGTGATAATTTTGACAGACTGAACGAGTTGATTTTCATTGAAGAATTTGAAACATGAGTCCCTGATGACCTAAAGGCATATTTAGCTGAGAAAGACGCTGCGATGTGGCAGAAATCTGCTAAATAAGCAGATGAGTTTGCCTTAACCCGCAAGTTTAGGTTTACTCCGAGTAAGAACTTCCAAAAGAATATCATTGATAGTCAGGGTAAACCAGAAATTAAATCTGGGACTAGTGACAAATGTAAGGATGAAGGGAGGCAGCTGAAGGAGAAATATTCCAGTCTTACTTTTCATAATTGCAAGTGTAAGCCTCAGGCCCGCTCAGCTGGAATTCGTCTAGGGGGAGCAGCCTTCGGCCCCGCCTCAATGGGTAATCAAGTTTGTGTGGATGCTGTGTGATGTAACCCACCACGCCCAATAACAGACAGTACATGCTATTAAATTATTGCACTTTATAACTCCTACTTTGATTATGTGGTTAGAAATGAAATTAAAAAAGAGCTGTTGAAGTGTCTTAAAAAAAAACATCGACATTATTATTAACCAGTTCCTGCACACACCGTTGGAGCTTTTACAGAACCGTGTCTCCCTTGCTCCAGTCGATGTCCTCCGAAGTCCGTCGAGTCTCGAATGGGACCACTCTCGGTATTCGAGCAAAGCGCTCGACCCGAGTTTACCCTCGTCTTCTCTCCTCGCCGAAGTACCTGGACCTCGGACTCACGCTTGGGGTCCGTTCCGACGCCCAGTTTACAGCATCTCTCCAGTTAATTGTCAGCATATATACACACACGCACACACACACACACACTATATTATATATAATGGGGTCCAGAAAAATGTCACTAACATCAAGAACAATCACAGACATTAGATTGTTAATAACACTGCACTGCTTGAAAATGCTATGTATTCCCACGGCAGGACCACAAGCGGCAATCGTCCCCAAACATTATAACATCTCCCCATTCAAACCCCCGCTGCAGAGCCTCAGGCACCAATATTTTATCACCCTATCCACCGACAGCTCAGTACCTAGCATCCTTTAGGGAGATTAGATCCAGAGTAAGAATATTTTGTTTTTACGATTGTGTTCTTTAATTAATAGAAATTTATGTGCTGCACCGAACCAGGAGGAATATGAACTTCATTCTACTTTACATCTAGGTACTAGCAATGCCGTTAAGCAATCTTCAATCTTGTAGAAATCTGTGTTTTTTAGTCGTATTAATGATCATACTGTAGAATGGGTTAACTTCAAAATGCTGTTATTGAGATTGACAGCAGCAGATCTTACTTTCGGCCCTGAGAAAATGTTAGAGGAGTTCAGCGTTTCAGGCAGAATTTATGATGTAGGAATAATCAGTTGATGTTTCGGGCAGAGACTCTTTATCAACATAGCGAAGGAACCGTGCAGCAGCCGGAATACCCAATGAGTAGTGGGTTCTTGTGCAGGGAGCGTTCTGGGTGTATGTGAATTTAGCAGGCATTAATTCAATCTAGAACCAGACTTCCTTTCGTCTTGTAAATGACGAGCATTAAATGGAAGTTAAAAGCATTGGCGGCCCAGGTATGGAGAGATAATATTGATGAACTAGGGACTATGTGACGTTTTACATCCGTTGGGCCGAGCGGATCAAGTGTATCACAGTGATAATAATTGGTTGGAGTAAAAAAAAACTTCATAATAAGGATGGTAATTCCGTTGAATCAGCTACTGGTGTATATTATCTCATCTGCCTAAAATATAAAGTACTTTTGCGCGACTCTACCGAGCGGGGCATAAAGGAAATGGTTGCTTGTTGTGATGAGCATTATCACCTTCAGTGTGTCTCGGGTGACTCAGCAGGAATGGAAAGGAAAGGGGCAGAAACAGTATTAAGAGTGAGTACTGTGAGACTGGACGAGCAATAGTTGGTACCAAGGCAGGACTGTCTGTTGTCGAGAAGAGGGAAGTACGAATTAAGACTTGAAAGGGCTTCAAGAATAGGCACAAGAGCATTTTAACCTGGATTTCCAGTATCTGGCTGTTAAACAGCAGAGGACCCTGCTACCACCGGATCTAGCAGCTGGAAAAATGCTGTTTACAGTTTAAGGTTTTCTGTTCACCTCTGCTGAGTAAGTTACCAATATTGAATTTTGTTTATAACCTTACTCGTAGCAATATTTTTTCATACGATGTGTGTCATGTATGTGTTGTGATCTGCTCTGTGACCTCGAGGAGGCATGTTTCGTTTCATCATGTATATATATCACCGAATGAGAATAATCGTGAACTTGAGAAGGAGGAATTTGAAACGACACGTTGAAGTTAAATATATTACTACGTGGTCGCTGAAAAGAATGCTTTGCGAAATAGAGTCAGAGATGGCGAGAGAAATGGAATATAATAGAATATATGGACGAACACAAACGCAAGCGGAAATTAGGATGACCGGTGTATTTGCCTTTCCTTTTGCCATGGTTGTATTGAAACAGAGCCAGAACAATTTTCCAGTATGGCAATCCAAAATACCACAGAATGTGGAATTAAAGTAAGAACGATGACATTTCAAAGGAGTCTTCCAGTGAGATTGTTTTCACATCGGGAGTGCTGGATGTCAGGAACGTGTTACCGGGATAGGCAGTGCGATTACTAGAGAGGTAGACATGTGATGCCGGTACAAATGGCTATTTAAAAATGCTGGGATAATAATTCAGAAATTGGGTATGTGTGCATGTTGAGGAAGGTTTCGAAGTTTTCTGCTCCATGTGAGCAAATTGGGGATTTGGGAAGCATCATGCCAAAATGAGGATAATATGGCATTAGTGGCTAGCTGCACATTGTGTGTGGGGTGAAGTTAAATATAATCATAAAATATTTATTTTATGTGCTGGATATTTAGAAACTTTGATGTGCAGTAGGAACTTTGGCTCGAGCTCGATGTCTTTCTGAATGTAACAAACCGCGGTGAGATATTAGTAAAGAAGGCGTATGCATCATTCCATTAATTGGTCGTGTTTTAGTGATGAGTTCAGGAAGTCATGCAACAGCTGCGTGAACGATTGAACGCCGATATCTGCAACGTTCAGCTCATTCTCCCCATTTTCCCTTTCCTTTAATTCTCCATTCACCCGCACTTACTTCCAGTCTCCCTCCACGACATATTTCCTCTGACAGCTGTCCCTTCCCTTTCTCACGTGATCCATTCACTTTTCAGATCTGGTTCCTTCTCCTGCTATTAGTCTTCCATTTATCACCTCCTAACATCGCTTCATACCCCCTCTCCTATTTACCTCACTTTGACTGCTACGGTCCACCTTTCCCCTTTCCCGTCCGCCCACCTTCTTACTCTGGTTTCTTTCCACATCCTTTCCAGTTCGGATGAAGGGTTGCAGAAACCTCGACTGTTTGTTCATTGATATGGATACCGCCTGAGATCATGCGACGCTCCAGGATTTTGTATTTCAGCAGAACATTCACGTCTTTGGAAAGGCAATGCATTTGGAAGAAACTCACGCCGTCACCGATTCATAGAGACGGCTGCTGGGACGGAAACTGCTTTCAATCGCGTTCAACTGTACGGCAGCGCCGGTTTCTTTCTCTTCATTCCTAATAGTTTCTCTCACAATGAGAGTGAATGGGAATTTCACCACCTCCCGCATCTGCTCCCGGAACTTCCTCTGGGTCAAGGCATAAAGGGCTGTGTTTGTGCAGCAGCTCAGCACCTGCAGCATGTAGGCAAGCTCCAACATGGACATAGGTGGGGAAGTAATTTCGGCCATGACAGTATTCAGTGCTGTCCTACTAGTGTAAGACAATCGTATCCAGACAGTGCACACAACATAAAGCATCCACAACACGATGAAATTCGCCGACACGACCAACAGTAAAATGATCGACTTCCTACGGTTCTGCATTTCCGGGTCTTTGGAACTATCCTCACTGTTGCAACTCCGGAGTCTCCTCCGGGCTCTGCTCGCCACTAACACGTGTCTAATGGTCAAAGCATTGAGCAGCAGAATGACCACAAACGGGATGACAGGCGTCAGGAGGTAGCTGCCGTACTCGACTGTGGTCCAGGTCACTGAGAAAACGGCAGCAAACCGTATTTCGCAAAACCAAGGGGTATTGGACATCCGGTATGCTCCTGAGAACATATAATACCAGAAGATGTTCTTTGAACAACTCAGCGCGGCCACAGTACCCAGAACAGCCGCCGCTGTTCTCTCAGTGCAGTACTTGGCTTTCAGATTATGGCTGCTGATAGCCACAAATCGGTCAAAGGTGAACATGACGGTGAACCAGACGGAACAGTCGTTGGCAGCGTAAAGTAGGACGGCGTGGACATTACACACGGGGATGTTCCTCAGGAAATTAAACGCTTTCCAATAAACAATCGGAATCTGCCTCAGTACCAAGTCTAAGATAACAACCAGGAGATCCACTGTTGCCATGGCCATCAGGTAACGCGTGATTCCTTTAGAAAGACCGCAGTGTCCCCGGGACAGGATCACAATCGTCAGCACGTTCACTATTGGGAGTGAAAGAAACATAAACATGTCAGTTGCAAAAAACAAAGCCAAGAGAGTCACAGACAAGAAATGTGGAATCATGTTTTTGAACCCAGACCTGAAGACAGTAGTTTTCCAGCATCGGCGATGTCTGCTGGGGACGAGGATTATAGCTCAGTGAAGTCGACAAAGAAGTTCAAAATTACTTCATCACATCAACTAACGAACTGTTGAGAAGAAGTGTTCTCGGCTTTCGGTGAAAATGGATTTGGAATAGGGCTCGGAATTGATCATTGAATTGGAATTGCTTTGCTAATACCAACGTGGAATAACAAGGGTCAGAGAAACACTCAGCTCCACACTGTGAATACAAAGTAATTCATTACTCGGTGCTTCGAGGCGGTGCTGTAATTTCTGCTCCATCTCTCAGTCTTCTACTGCCGGTCTGCTCAATTTTTTACAATTACACAAAAGATATTTGGGAAGTCATCTATTTTAAACTACACTCCAAACTGGTGAATTCAATTATCTATAACAGAAGAGATGCAGGCACAGCCGAAACTTTTAAACTCCAGCTCAGAACCTATTTATTTAACGTTGTTTTTAAACAAAATCATTTTGTCTGCCCGTTTGTATTTTGAAAACACTTTGAAGCTTCATCATCTATATGAACAGTTCTCTTTAAATCTTATTATTATTTATCGAAAACAAGATAAACGTTGTTGAACGAGACACAGTCAAAATATCAGACGTTAATCACCCGAAGTTCAGTCAGTGATAGCGTTCGACTGTGTTAACCGGAACATATAATTAACTCTCCATCAATCAGACAACTTTACCGGTCTCCGTGATTACTACATGTCAGTCTCTCAAACGTCGAGTTGCTGAATAGGAACGTACCGGGAAATGCAACGAAAGCGAGAACGGGATAGTAGACGGGCTGAATTGTCAGGAGTAAATACCAGATCCAATCGTCTGCTGTCATCCAAGAGTTTTTCGAAAAAATATAGGGAGCCAGGCTGAAGACACCCTTCCCCGTCGCTGGAACATTCCATGGTCGTATTTCTCGTTCCTGAATCATTTCCCGTCACTGTTTCCCGATTCCTGTCGGTGACTGTCGTTTCGCACTCCGCAGATCAAACTGTACATTAAAAATCCCACTTTGATGCTCGCAAACTCCCAGTTATTATCTTGTTCTGTGGAGCCGGGGCGTTCCGTGTGTGACGGAGGGGTTGCTCTGTCTAACACTGTAAACCTTCATCGAAAGGAGCAATTTTAAATAGAGCTGCGAATCCCCCAGTGAAACAATCAGGCTGCGTGCGGGCTGACGTTAATTACTCAATATACATCTACCGTTAACCCCTTTGAATCCGGACCGCTGAGGCAACAAGCAGACCAACCGATCCTGGACAATTGTTCTGCATCATCTCGCAGGAGACAAGAGCCTGAAAGCACGTAACATCAGACTCAGGAAAGCCGTTAATCACGCCGCTATAAAATATTCAACCCTTCACCTGACGACTGACGAACTCTTGATATAGCAATCCGCCTCGCTGTGACTTCGCAATTTGCTGTTCGCCTGCGCCGCATTTGCTCTGTAATAGCACCGTTTTATTCTGCACACTGTCATTGTATTACCTGGAAATTCAATGTACTGTGGTAATGATTTTTCAGTGTTTTTGTGTGTGTTTGCGTTCCCCTGAATTCGCAGTAACAACTATTTCTTTCTCCTCTACACTTGCAAATTGAAATTATATCAGACAACTTGAAATCTTGAATAATAAACACATAAACCCATTTACCAACATCCGCTGTGCAGTGGGATGTTTATGGGATCTGCCTGCAAGGCTGATGTAGTCGTGGCGTGTGATCCGCAAGTCTACTAACTTTGAGCAGTCTCCTCAGAGTGAAAGGCTCAGATGAGATTCTTTCCATGAATGGGAGGAGGTGATGTATTCCCGAAAACTTGGCTGAATCCAATCTGACATAACTGCCTGGGCGATGAAGGAATGGGTCATGCTGAATCGGATGAGGGACTCTTCGGAAACAATGCCGAGCAAAATTCGCTTTGTGCAGGGGATTTAGACCAAATCTGTATCAAAGTCTTACATATTACATCCCGTTTTAACGCCCGGCCACTCATCTGAAACTTTGATAACCCACACAGAATGCTAGAGGTCAGACAGCATCTAAGGAGTTGGATAAAGAGTCGACGTTTCTGGTCGAGACCATTTGAAATAGAGCTGCGAATAAGACTGAGGTGTACGGAGGACATGCCAGTATAAGAAAGGTGCGGGAGTTGATAAGGAGCGTAGACTATTCCGTGATACCTGTGACCAAGTGAGCGGTCAGATGTGTGGGTGGGGAAACTGGAGACGGCTGAAAGAAGTTTCACGAAAATTATGTGTGATTTGCATAGCTTGTCATAGGAAGAACCTTTTACGGCTTGGACCTGTATTAACGAGAATTCCGAAGATTAAGTGGTGACATTGGAGCTAATCAAATAGTGAAAGGCCTTTATTGAGTCTCAGTGACAGCTTCAATCACGCCTTTATAAAAATATTAAACCTTTCCCTGGAACGATAAGACGGACACCTCACCTCCCAATTTGCCTCACTCTGGCTTTGCAATTTGTAGTTTGGCTAAGCCGCACTTTCTCCGTCACTGCATTTCTTTATTCTGTACGTTTTCGTTGTGTTGACTGGAAACTTTATTCAAAGTTGTATTTTCTTCTTTGTATTAACGGATTGTGATACGTTTTTTTTAAGTGTACTTGGGTAAATGTGAAAACCTCCCATATACTTTCAGTGTACATTCAGTGAAGAGGTTACGTAGCGTTCATGTCAGGACCACTAGACTCAAAAGCACTAAGTTTCCCCAAGCAGAAAGCTTGATCAACACCTCCACTAACCCACCCCTGAAAACCGATCACTACCAGCACTTTTTCAATTGTTGTCAGGAACCTAATGTACAGCGTGGTTACTTTATAATCATACAATCAATCTATGTACCTAAGTTTATCTTGTAATTATATTTACTGTGTTTATCATATTACGTTTATTTTTGTGCTGCAGCAGATCCGGAGTAACAATGATCTGGTTCTCTTTCAGACTTTTGTAATGGAAATGAAATAAGATTCAAAAATTTTGAATTTTGATTAATAAACCTATTTAAAAATCAACAGAAGACAGCTAAAAATCCATTAAGAAGGCAAAGATAGAATACGAAACTTGTCCACGAAACCTGGACAATAATATTAAAGAGAGTATCAATCGTTTCTTCAGATACATAAAGTACAAAAGAGAGCGAGTAGATGACACACTGCTGGAGAAAGATGCTAGAGTGGTAGTAATGGTGGACAACGAAATGGCGGTCGAACTGAATAAGTATTTAGAGTGGAAGACTCTAGCAGACTGTCCAGGTGTTAGGGGGCATGAGTTTGTGAAGATACCATAAGTGCAGAGAAGGATCTCAGGAAACTGAATGGTCTAAAGGTAGATAGGTCACCTCGACCAATTGGCGTACACCCTAGATTTCTGAAAGTAGTGGCTGAACAAATTGTGGAGGCATTAGGAGGCATCTTTCAAGAATCATTAGATTCTGGAATATATCCGGAAGAATGGAAAATTGCAGATGTCACTCCACTCTTGAGCAAGAGAGAGAGGCAGACGAAAGGAAACAATAGGACAGTTGGTCTGACCTCAGTGGTTGGGAAGATGTTGGAGCCGATAATTAAGGATGGGTTCTCAGGGTACTTGGAGGCACCTAATAAAATAACCCACAGTAAGAACGGTTTCCTCAAGGGGAAATCTTGAGTGACAAATCTGTTGGAATTCTGTGAAGAAATGATCAACGGGTTAGACAAAGAAGAATCGGTTGAGGTGCACTTGTATTTTCAGAAAGCCTTTGAGTAGGTGCAACACATGAGGTTGCTTAAAAATCAACATTGTTACAGGAAATATTGTAGCATTGATAAAGCAGTGGATGATTGGCAGTTGCTAAAACGTTGGAATAAATAGAGACTATTCTGACTGGCTGCTGGTGACTAGTGGTGCTCTATAGGGGTCGGTATTAAGACTGATACATTTTATATTAAATAGCAATGATTTAGATGATAGAATTGAAAGTTTCGTTGGAAATATTGCAGTCGATATGACTGTGGAGCGTGGGGAACTGGTTTTAAGGAAGTACAGAGACTACAGAAGGAATTGGAGAGATTAGGAGTATGTACAGAGAAATGGGAGATGTAATATAGTGTTGTGAAGTGTATGCGCAGTCATACTGGCAGAAGAAATGAAAGGGTTGACTATTTTATAAATGGAGAGAAAATACAAAAACAGTGCAAAGGGACTCGGAAATCCTTTTGCCGGATTCCCAAAAGGTTAAGTTGCAGTGCTGATCTGTGATGACGAAGGCAAATGCAATGTTCTCATTCATTTCAAGAGAACTACAATATAGAAGTAGGGATATAATTTTAAAACTTTATAAAACACTAGTACATCTTCACTTGGAGCATTGTGAGCAGGTTTGAGCCCCTAATCGGAGACAAGGTGTGCAGTAAATGGAGAGGGTTCGAAGGCGATTCATGAAAATGATTCCAGGGTGGAATGTCTTGAATATGAAGACTTTACGATGGCTCTGGGCTGTATTCACTAGAATTCAGAAGAATGAGGGCTGACCTCATTGAAACAATCGAAAGGTGAAAGGCCTTGATGGAGTGGATCTGCAGAGGATGTTTCCGGTACTGGAAGAATCTAAGACTGGAGGACACAGAAAAGATGGGCGTCTTTTTAGAACAGAGATGATGAGGAATTTTTTTACCCTGAGAGTGATGAATAAGTGGAATTATTTGCCACAGGCAGCTGTGGAGGCGAACTATTTCTGTATATTTAAGGCAAAGTTTGATAGATACTTGTTTGGTCAGGATATGAACGGATTTGGGAAGAAAGCATTAGGTTGGGGCTGAGAGGAAAATTAGAACAGCCATGATAAATTAGCGGAGCAGACTCGATGGATCAAATGGCCTTAGTCTCGTCATATATTTTATGTTATGGTCTTACCAATCTTGAATAACATGACAATAATTTATATATATATAATACCAATCTACCAGTATACAGTGGGACGGACGAAGGAGATCAGGACTGCAGGTAAATGGGATCAGATGACTGCAGAGCTGATAGAATCGTGTCATGTGATCCGGAATTCTACAGTCTGTGAGCAGTCTTCCCGAAATGAAAGATGCTTATGAGGATGGGAGGAGGGAGTTAGAAAACCGGGAATATTGTGACGCCTAATCTGATATTACTGCCTCGTGTTGGCTGGAGTGGAGTATTCAGAGTTCAGCGAGGATCACATCGGCAACTGTGCCGGGTCTAATTCTTTTTATTTGTGAAAGGAATGTTGGAAAAATTCTGGGTACAATTCTCACATTGCACATCCTTTTCAAATCGCCCGTCCACTCACCCTAAAACAATGGCAACACACACGATATGCTGGAGATGCTGGGTCGATCAGGCAGCATCGATGGGAATGAAAAGCAGTCGACGTTTTGTGCACAGGCCCTTCGTAAGGACTGCAGAGGGTGGTAGAAGAAACACGAACAAGAAGGTGGGTGGAGTGGATAAAGAGTTCAAGCTGGTAGGAGGTAGGAGACCAAGTGAGCAAGATATATACAATTTATAGAGCTGTAGAAAAAGGAATCTGATAAAAGAGGAATGTTCACCATGGGAGAAAGGGACAAAGGAGGGGGCACTAAGGGCTGATGTTTGGGAGACGAGAAGAAGAGGGACAATTGAAGAAGAGAGGATGGGGAAGGGAAATTTACCGAAAAAATTGCAAAGGTGACAGTTTGCTTTTGATGCATCGACTGATAAAAGAATTCTGCAGTTGAACACGTCTGTATATCTCATAAACTGATATATTTCGTTCAGATCAGTGCACAGGACAATCAGTCCAGCCTAACCATTCGTTCATCAGAACCTCCAATCCAAGCAATATGCCAACGATCCTCCGGCATTCGTAACGCAGAGTTTCTTCATTCTCCTGTACTCCAGTGGTAAGAATCACATTCGGTAACCGAAAGACCGGCAAAGCAATGTTGTGTTCTGACGCATCATGGAATTCACTCACATTTCTTCCATGTTACCACAATTTCCTATTATTCATTTCCATTATGTGATTTTTTTTTCAGAGATCCGAAGACCAGTATCCCAACTCTCTCTGAGAGCCGGAGTTCATTCAGTGACCTAACATATATGTGCACTGTGCTGGTTGGTATATGATCCCATATCCCAATATCCTGTCCAAGTGTCTAAGTCAGAGGTGGGCAAACTTTTTGACTTGTGGGCCACAAAGGGTTCTAAAATTTGACAGGGGGGCCGGACCAGGAGCAGATGGACGGAGTGTATTTGTAATACACCTCATAAGAGAAAATAAAATATCATGGGATATGTAGAAAACATGTGCTTTAATTTCAGTTGAAAATGAACAAATGCATTACAACAAAATATCTGTCTTTGAAGTCCCATGGTATTTAGCTATTTATTAAAATGACTTTTAAAACACTGAAAATTAAATGAATAAAGTACAGCTTTTTAATAGTAACATTATTTTAAAGCACTGAAAATTCTGTTATTCTTCAAGATATTATTATCATCACTCTCCTACTGACTGTCTTTATTTCAAAAACGGTAGGAGATGCAGGTCTACTTGTCCTGCTCCTTCTTATTCAATTGCCCCTTGTGCCAAAACTCAACAACGACCAGCACAAAGACAGAACAGTGAGAGCGCGCCAGTATGCGGAGCGCGTTATTTGATCTGGAGCGCATTTTTTTATTTTGAGAACGTACGTGCACCTGCGCGCTACACATGTCCATCACTTAACAGAAATGAAATGTAACATGTACGGCTTATTGAAAAAACATATTTTCAAATGCATTTTTTTACATAACACAACGAATAAACTCATTTTTAATTTCAGTGGGAACGGTGTTGTTGGTCTCCCTTTTTAGCCAGCGGATCAAAGTCTGGATTTAGTTTTGTTGTGGCGATTCTCAGGATGGATCTGAGGTGTTGGTCAGTAAACTTGTATCTTTGTTGATGTTCATGACGCTGAACGCCTGTTCACACAAATAGGTCGAGCCGAACAAAGAGTAAAGCGCAAATGTGGAGTAATACGCTGCACCTCAACAAACGTCAATGTACATACAGTGCGGCATCTATTGGAAAAACGCCAGAATTGCGGGGAAAACGCGTTAACAAGGTTTATTAATATAATTTCATCAAGTTCTGTGGGCCGAATTAAAAAGCTTAACGGGCCGCATATTGCCCCCGGGCCGTAGTTTGCCCATGCCTGGTCTAAGTGGTCTATAGCCTGCGAGAGCATCAGAGAACACTCTTGTTATTAACAAAGCCGCCACAGTAGCGTAGAGGTTAGGGGACTATATGACAGCTCGGAGCATCGCAGTTGGGAAGTAAGGAGTTTGTACGATCTGTCCAAACTGCGTGGATTTCCTCCCACATTTCAAAGGCATTCCGATGAGTTGGATAATTGGTCATTGTAAAACTGTTCTTTGATAAGGCTAAGGTTAAATAGATGGGTTGTTGGGCTACGCAGACTCGTTGGTCTGGAAGAACCTGCTCCCCACTGTATTAAATAACATATAGATATACAGATAACATCAGAAATTTATAATTTTAATCTACTGAAGTGTTTGATGAGGATAATTGGACTCTCTCTCTCTCTCTCTCTCTCTCTCTCTCTCTCTCTCTCTCTCTCTCTCTCTCTCTCTCTCTCTCTCTCCCTCTCTAACTCTCTCTCTCTCTCTCTCTCTCTCTCTCTCTCTCTCTCTCTCTCTCTCTCTCTCTCTCTCTCTCTCTCTCTCTCTCTCTCTCTCTCTCTCTCTCTCTCTCTCTCTCTCTCTCTCGCTCTCTCTCTCTCTCTTTCTCTCTCTCAGGGAGAGATAAACACCAATTATTCAATGTTTCTATTGTGTAAATGATTCCCTCCATAGATTACTACAAACCTATCGCAGACAATACCATGTGAACAAGATGTGTATCCTTTTACCATGCCTGGATCGAGTGAACGTGGAAACCATGTTACCATTTGGAAGAGAGTTCAGGGAACAGCCTGAGAAAAAAAAGGACTTCCCTTCAAAAGTGAGGTGGAGCAGAAGTTCTTCAACCGGAGATTGGGTGATCTGTAGAATTCGTCGACGCAGCGGGACGTGTTTGCTGAGTCATTGCTTTATTTGCACTGATATTATTGGCCTTAGATAACCCGTTGACGAAGAAGGATGTCACTTGCACGGTTATCGGTCATGAATGCTGCAGCTGCAGACCTGACGAGTCGGGAAGCATCACTCAACAAGTTAACAACATTTCAAAGTTCGTGTATAAGATTAAGTGGAGAACCAGCTCATTGGCTATTACAGTCTGGGGAAATGGTGGTGGATTTTTGAGGGACAGGGAAGCTGGAGGTGCACTGCAGTACACTCGGGTTGACCATAGGGTTTACGGCACTGATATTGTAGTTGTGTTTCCTGTGTAGCTTATTGGGAGTTCATGAGAATCATGCCTCTCTGAAGGTCGCGACTTTCTCAGGGAGAGGAAGAAGTGAAGTGTCCTGTAGAAGCGTGGCATACTGTTGCCGATCGAAATCAGCTTCCGTTGTGTCGATCGTGATTGGCCTGTTTAAAAACTGTCTCTGCTTTTCCCATCGGTTCTCTTGTGTGCCACGGTACTGTTTGTCCCATTTCAAAAGCATCAAGGGTGTGAGGAATTGCACGTGTAACAGATTCACCACCTTTCGTTTTGTTCCCTGACATACAGCACCATATCCTTGGGAAGGCGAACTCCGTGCGCACTTTTAACTAAATATCTGTCTGTTAAATAATTACTTCTGTAGTTTTCATAGCTTGTGGGAAATTAAATAATTGGTCGAATATTTTACTGTTCGTAAATGTCTGGTTTACGGTGCATATTTATCCGGTACCAGAGATTTTGGTCTCAGTTACCAAACCCGTGAAGCGGGTACAACGGAAACGCGTTGTATTTCAAAATAAACAAAGGGAGTTTATCAGAATTGTTCATTGACATGGTAACGATACTTTCGTTTTCATGTTTCAGTGCAAATGGATGATCTCGGTCTTCATTTGAATCTGGACTTGCAAGGCATCTAACAGAAAATCTTCCTGAAGGATTGCTCGGTCTGCTGAGGGGATCATTGAGGAATCTTTCCCACCCATCGTAAGTATTTCTCAGGAGCGCTCGGTGCACGCTATTGGCATTGTCAAGGATCCGTCGTGCCAGGCTCACGATCTCTTTGACACCCACCCCGACTATCAGGCAGTAGTTCCAGTAGCATTAGAGCGAGGACTGTTATTCCCTCAGTTCGTGAATCTAGTGAACTGTCACGTACTTCACGTATGAAGCGTCTGCCGGTTAGACTGTGTATTTCTTTTAACTTCTGTCGTAAACGAAGCTTGCGTTAAAGTTCAATCTTCTGATATATATTTCACTATTAGATAAACTTTTACTGGTAAAAAATCCGTAAATGGCAATATCAACATTTTCTGTAAATGCAGCACTGTCGCCCACCACTATTCAGGGACCTCCAGTCGGAGAAACAATATTCCACGAGGACCTTCTGCTTTATATCATTAAGCAAAATACATACTTCATTATCTACACATGCAAGATGCTGCAGGAACTCAGCGGATCAGGCAGCAATTGAGGAAATTACGTTTCTTGAGTTCTGGCAAGGAAGTAGGTAGACGTTAAAAAAAAAAGTTAGAGAGAGGGGAAGGAATACTCTCAATGAGGTGATAGTCAGGTGAAGTTTGAAGGGTAAGGTTACGGTCTAGAGAAGATTGAATCTGATCGGAGTGGAGAGTGGACCATGGTAGAAAAGGAAAAAAGTAGGGGCACAATGGGGAGGTTAGAGGCAGGTGGATGAAAAGGTAAGAGGTTGGAGTGAGGAGAATCAGTTCACAATACTGCTCAAAAAATGGAGGCCATAGAGCAGCTTAACAAAATGGCAGCTACTTTTCTTCAACCGCCTGGCAAGGACGAAGACAAATGCTTTGTGATATAAAGATAACGGGAATACTTACCTGCTGAATTCATAGACTTTATAACGACTCTACTATTTTATAAGAACAGCATTCTCTCCAGGTTTTACCAGGTCCTGTCAATCAGAAAACCTCCAGTAATTGATGTCCGACTGATTGGACTGAAGGTCCATAAAGTGCCCTTGTGACCTTTTCAAGAGAACAGAATCACCAGTCGGCGTGAATTACACCAGCGTGCAATGATGAAGTAAATAACTCAGGGAAAGCCTCTGTGATATCTTCTCTAAACTCCTAGAAATTCCGAAACTCTTCTGGATTGGGCAGTGGTGACACATTCCTTTTAATACATTTGATAATTGTAAATAATTTCCGCCCTGGTCTTGAAAATGTTTATTAAACCAATGAACATATTTCCAGTATTTTTTAAACAATTGTAGCATCCTCCTTAGCAATCCCACCTATCGCCCGTGGTTCGTTACAAAGACAGCTCCGCTGATATCCAGCAGTCTTAATCTTTCGCCTGTCATAAAAAATACTCCCAGTGTCGCCGCAAATCCTGTTAATGTTACTGTCTTACCTTCGGGTTTCTCAGGTATTCATCATTATGTAGTCAAGAGGTGAATAGAAAAGGTAAGAAAGGAGAGTAGGGAAACCACGTCACAAAATGGAGTTCGTAGAGAAGCTCCACAGAAAGGTGGCTCCATTCATTCAATTTCCTGGCAAGAACAACGGCAATTCGTTTGTCTACTTCCCCTGTCCTTGACTCCTTGGAATTCACTTATTTGTCTTTCTGGTCAAGAGATCCCTTCCTCTTGATGCAACGATATGTATCTGAGGATGATTAACCTACTCTCGTTGTGTTCACTATGCATGGAACTGTCATGGACGCCGAGCAAACTTGTTACATTTAAATGAGATAAAATAGAGGTAACTTTTACATAGCTCCTTAATTCACATAATCCATATCGGCAACGTCTCCTCTGCTTCACAAGAACATAATTTTCGTAATCAGACAGTTTTCTATCGACTTTGATGCAGGGGTTTTCCATCAGAATTTTCCCCCCATTCATTATGTCAGACTGATAGGCCAGCTGGTCCGTAGCTTGCCGTTGCTACTCTTCAAATACTCTAATCCACCCGATGCCCGCCATCTGCACTTCGTTTCGTTCCATTCAGGCAGACTCACAAATCTCTGCTAGATGCTACCCAATTTCACCACAGCTAGCCCTCTGAAGAGTAACTGTGGACTGGTCCCATCTCTTTCCAAAGCTGTTGTAAAACACATGGAATATTGTCATTAGTGACAAGATATAATCCCCAGCCATGCCCAATGACCTTGTGGGCAACGTCAGGAGAGGCAAAGACTCCGGAAGTAAACCCAGACAGAAGTGCTCCAGAGGTGGCTAAACGTCACTGAACATCCTTCCGGAAGCCCCTGCAGCCCAGCTATTGCCAAAACTATTGCTTCGCTTTGTTTTGCTCCACTGAGACCTAGAGGGCGCAGGTGACGTCTGTGCACCTCAGGATCTACATACCCCTAGCCCAGGTTTGTGCTTTGGAGAGGCTATTCCTGTGTCAATAGCCTCCATTATCCTCCATTATCTATCAACCATCACACTGCAACATGCTTCCAGACTGCCAATTCCGTTACCTGTTTTACTGCGTGCAGAGGTTTTGCGCCGTTCGTAGTAAAGTGCACTGTTTATTGGCTCTGGAAACTTTACTGTACAATATTATAACCCGTCGAAGCTATTGATACTCTGAGTGTCCGGAATCCATTGAAATCCTATGGTAATTCTCCACAATCTCAACATATAACCATATAACAATTACAGCCCGGAAACAGGCCATCTGGGCCCTTCTAGTACGTGCCGAAAACATACGCTCACCTAGTCCGACCGACCTGCAGTCAGCCCATAACCCTCCATTCCTTTCCTGTCCATATACGTATGTAATTTTACTTTAAATGACAATATCGACCCTGCCTGTAGCACTTTTTCTGGAATAACATATTGTCTCTACATACCTGCCTGATGGAGACACTCTCTGTGTGACGGAGAGCAGTCGTCACTGAAATGATGATAAAAGGTAACCCTGCTGCTCTGTGAGCGATAGTAGGGTGAAGGTTTGCTAATTGGAAGAATCAAGCTGGAGGAAGTCCCGAGACTCAGTTTAGAATATGGTGACGAGCAACATGTGATATTAACCTCGCCGTAGACATTCCGACGATGGTTGTGAAAGGAGGAGGGAACGTCAGAACTACAGTGATGCCAATAGAATTTCCAAAGATTTCATGCCTGCGAGAGTTAGACACTACCCTGAGAAAACGTAAGACGTCTTGTAGAGAAAGCTGAAGCCATTGGGCCACTAGCCGTCTTGAGGTCGAGATGAGAGGGGTCTGATGCTGCAATAGCAGTGAATGATTGCAGATGAAGAACGCATCATACTCGAGGGACGTAGCTGGCAATATTCCAGTCTGTCGACCCAGGGACTGTGTACACGAGCTGACAGACGTGGACGGCCTCCGTGAATAGTTGACACAGCTAGTTTGCTCTTCCAGGACATATACACGCAGATATACGATAAATGGCCGCTGACATCTTAAGGAATCCTATAACCCTGTATGTTGGCCGTTTACCCCACTCCCATCGGAAAGCAGGCAACCTAACATCCCCGCCATGACAACCAGACTCAAAAACTGTTTCCTTCCTCAAACAGTGAGGCTGATCAACTCCTGCAGCTATTAACCTACCACAACACCCCCAAATCCTGGACCGCTACTACTTTATCAATTCCTGTCAGTCACCTCATGGACAGACACTCCTGTATCTAGCATTGCTTTGTGGACACACAGTGAATCTATGTACAGAATCCAGCTTATGATTTAGATTTATTATGGTTTTATTATGTTCCTTATACTTTTATGGTTGCAGTGTCGTATCGGACCCGAAGTAATACTATTTCGACCCCTTTTCGCTTGTGTATGTATCTGCAATGACATTAAACAATACCGAACTATGAACAAACCTGTGATTTGAGGTCCTTTTAGTTATTATTGAACGGGATAATTCCGAAATACCTAAAGCTTGTTGCTGACAACAGCACGTCTTACTCTTCAGCCCGCAAGGAATTTTGGAGGAACTCAGCAAGTCAGGAGAAGTTGATGGACAGAAGCGAGAATATCCAGTAAGTAGTAGATGCCCGTGTCAGGGTACATATTGCAGTTATGTGATTCCAGCAGATATGATTTCAAGTGGGATACAGTTTTCAGCTCTTATTATAAACTTGCACAATTGTAAAAAAGTTCAGGGAAGTCGGCAGACCAGGCTGATGCTGTCACTTCCCACATCAAACAGGGTTCCAGCTGAAGGCAATCAATGGTGCGGGGAACTTGTGTGATCAGCGTCGCAGCTTCACAAGAACCAGTCTTGGACGTCTGGGTCCCAACCTTCAGCACTTTTAGAAACCTTGTGCCCGTCATTTTGTCCCAGCAGTGGTATTTGAACAGGTGTCTCCCCCTGTAGATATACAATGCAAATGAAGCATATGTCAACATAATGTAATGAGGAATACAATCGCATTGTAACTATTGTAATGGATAACAGACGGCTGTCTGTGATATTTAGGGTACAAAACGCGATGTGCTTTTGACCTTGCGAGATTCTACCAAATGGATCTCCAATAAATGTCTGCTTGTTCTGATGGATAAAGGGTCCGATATCAGAAGATACAGTTTCTCTCTGATAACACTGCAACAATACAAAGAAAGTGGTCGGAAGAGATCGGAAATGAAAAGAGAGTTGTGGGTGTCTGCATGACGACGAATTCGTGTCTGGGCTGGACACAGATGGGCAGAGGATAGTAAAATAAATGGAAGGTTCTGGTATTTTGCAGAGAGCGAGGATTAATTTCGTTTTCCATGTATTTACTAATGCCATCGGTCGGACGTTTACAGCTGAAAAGCCTGACCTTTTGCTGTACTCCTCTGTGGTCCATTTTGCAAAGTCAGTCTATGTTTCTCCGGTGGAGTTGTCTAATACACCGGGGTACAGATAAATGAGAAGGATTGTGAAATCCGCCGTGGTCTCCATTCAACCACTCCCTCCGCCACGCGCTAACTACTTGTGTCATTTACCGGGAACATTTTAGAATTGCTGTTCTGGTCTGCTTACTTGAGGAAGGACATACAGACTTTGGAGACGGAGCAGAGGATGTTCACCAGTTGATTCCAGATGTGAGGGGGTTAGATAATGAGGAGAGATTGAGTCGCCTGGGATGGTAATGAATTCAGAAGGTTTAAAGGAGATCATATAGAAACATATAACATATTGAACGGGATTGGCAACTTAGAAGCAGGAAAGTTGATGACAATGGTAGCTGAGACTAGAACTAGGGAGCATTAGAGATTGTAAAGGCATTAGTAACTTTCTTTCAAGCATCACTAGATTCTGGAGTAGTTCCGGAAGATTAGAAAATTGAAAATGCAACCCTATACTTCAAGAAGAAAGAGAGGCCGAAGAAAGGGAATTATACACCAGTTAGTCTGACCTCAGTTGCTGGGAAGATTTTGGCGTCAATTGTTAAGGATGAGGTCTCAGGGTACTTGGAGGTACATGATAAATGAGGCCATTGGCAGTACGGTTCCCCAAAGGAAAATTTTGATGGACAAATCTTTTGAAATTCTTGGAAAAAATAATCAGCAAGATAGACAAAGGAGCCTCAGTTGTTGTGTACTTGGATTTTCAGAAGACCTTTGATAATGTGCCATGTTGAGGTCGCTGAACAATCAAGAAGTGTATGGCATTACAGGAAAGATTGTAGCAGCAGTTGATTGGTAGGTGCCAAAAAGTGGGAATAAAGGGCGCCAATTCTGATTGGCTGCCTGTGACTCGTGATGTTCAATAGCGGTCCGTGTTGGAACTGATTCTTTTTAAATTATATGTCAATGATTTGGATGATGGAATTGATGGTTTTGTTGAAAATCTTTCAGACGATATGAAGGTAGGTAAGGGGGAGGATGTTGTGAGGAAGTAGAGAGCCTACAGATGGACTTAGACAGACTAGGAGTACGGACATAGAAATGGCAGACGGAATACAGTGTTGTGAAGTGTATGGTCAGGCTTTTCGATGGAAGAAATGAAAGGGTTGATTATTTTCTAAATAGAGAGCAAATACAAAAAAAGGTTCAAAGGTAATCAGGAATCCTTTTGACGGATTCCCTGAAGGTTGATTTGCAGGGCGAGACTGTGATTACGAAGGCAAATTGAATGCTAGCATTCATTTCAAGGGGACTGCAATATAAAAGCAAGGATCAAATTTTGAAATTGTATAAAACTCCAGTGCAGCCACAATACCTAGTCCGCAGGTAAATTACCTTGTAATTGTTGTTGATTAAGTGGGTCGTTGGGCTGGACCAAAAGGGCCTGTTCCGCGCTCTATATCCAAATAATATAAAATAAAACAAGCTTTTACCGTTCTAAGCGCGACCACCACGTCTGGAGCTTATTTGAGATCCCCTAAGCACTCTGTGTGAAACAGTATCCTCAAATCCTCGCTCATATCTTACTGCCATGCTCGCCAGTTTTAGGCAACCATAAAATGATCAATCCACACCAACTATCCATCGTACCTATAATGATTATGTTCAAAGTTTAAAGTTCAAATGTCCAATTTAATGTCAGAGAAAGGTATACAATATACATTCTGAAATGCTTTCTCTTCGCAAACATCCACGAAAAACAGAGAAGTGCCCCAAATAATGAATGACAGTTAAACTTGAGAATCCCAAAATCCCTCCCGATCTAAGCGGCAGCAAGCAACGATCACTACACCCCCACCACCAGCAAAAATATAAGCGCATCGATACCGTCACTGAGCCCAATCGTGTGCATAGCAATAGCAAAGACACAAACCAATGTTACCCCAAAGTCTTTGCATTTCATGCGACATTCGACAAGCCACAGGTTATCTCTCTCCCTAGCAAGGCAGAGGGAGGTGCCCCCCATTTTCACCGAGAGCGGGAGGCATAACAACAACCCGCTGGAGAAAATGTTTAAAGTCCGGTTAATTGATTTTTTTCCGTCTCTCTGTCGGAAGATCGGAATGAACTCGGTCCTTCAGGCCCACAGCGAAAGATTTTCCGGCATCCTGGAAGACACACGAATCTCCTGCCGTGATGTCGACCCTCGATACGCCCGTCTCGTTCGCCCCGGGATCTGAGGCTTCCGAACACGATCGAGATTCTCACGCCAAACCCTTGGCATGCCGAATAACGAGGACCGGCAAGAACGGTTCCATTCCCGGAAAAAACAGAATCCTGCATGTAGCTCCATGTCAGGGTCCTGAAAAGAACCCTGAAAGGGGGAAAAAGTAAAAATGTGAAAATAGAGCTGTTTCAGAAGATGCAAGCAAAGGAGTCGCCGTTAGGAGT